>NC_141693.1:365125155-365817655 GCF_964263255.1 Lissotriton vulgaris | reverse complement strand
TGTGTTGCACTCAGTAGAGTGTAATTATGTGGCGTGTAAATATGTGGCACTGAGTGGTATTTGGAGTGTATGTTGCATTGAGTGCAGAGTAATTATGTGGCGTGTAATAACGTGTAAAAATGTGGCACTGAGTGATATTTGGAGTGTATGTTGCATTGAGTGCAGTGTAATTATGTGGCACTGAGTGGTATTTGGAGTGTATGTTGCATGGAGTGCAGTGTAGTTATGTGGAGTGTAACAATGTGGCACTGAGTGGAATTTGGAGTGTATGTTGCATTGAGTGCAGTGTAATTATGTGGCGTGTATCTATGTGGCACTGAATGGTATTTGGAGTGCATGTTGCATTGAGTGTAGTGCAATTATGTGGCGTTTAATTATGTGGCACTGAGTGGTATTTGGAGTGTATGTTGCATTGAGCGCAGTGTAAATATGTAGCATATAGTTATGTGGCCCGGGGGCAGGTAGTCTGTCCTCATTTCCTCCTTTAACTCTGTCCGGTTATGAGATCTTGAGCTCTAAAATTAGATCTGGCTCTCTGGCGGATCCTCTGCCACCTGCCCTTCATCGCCCACTATGCCCCTACATCTCTCCGATATGTCTTGAGTTGATCAATCTATCCTTGAGCACAGCGTCTGTCCCCCGGGCATGGAAACACGCCAAAGTGGTCCCATTATCAAAAAAGCCTTCTCTGGACCCGAGCGACCCTGGGAACTACCGTTCAATCTCCCAGCTCCCATTCCTGGCTAAGCTGTTGGAATCCCATGTGAACTCCATCTTGGCAGGATTCCTCGAGCAGAATGCCATCCTTTATGTAACGCAGCATGGCATTCGGCCACGGCACAGCACTGAGTCTGCCTTACTCACCGTGTCGGAGAGCATTCGAGGGAATCTGGACATTGGGGACTCTGCGGCACTGGTCCTCTTGGACCTCAGTGCCGCATTTGATACGATCTCTCACAACATCCTTCTGAGGCGTCTCAGGGCAGTGGGACTAGGAGACTCGGCACTGGCCTGGTTGCGGTCTTTTCTTGAGGAAAGATCTTTCCAGGTTCTGGTCCCTCCATATCACTCTCGCGAGGCGGCTCTACATCGGGGAGTCCCGCAGGGCTCCGTTTTGAGTCCCTTGTTGTTCAACTTGTATGTTGGACCCTTGGCGGAGGTGGCAAAGAGCAGAGGACTATCCCTGGTGTCCTACGTCGACGACACCCAATTGGTGCTGGCTTTCTCGAAGAAGTGCAACAACACACTGGTCAAGTCTAAGGACGACCTTCCGGCAATCTCGGACTGGATGGCGGCTAACTGTTTACAGTTGAATGCCAGCAAGTCTGAGATTCTCCTCTTTGGCAGGGATCGCGAGCTGTGGTCCGACCAATGTTGGCCAGATCGCCTTAAGCCCGCTCCTTGTCCCAAGGAGGCAGTGAAGAACCTGGGCGTATGGTTCGATAGTAACTTGTCCTTTGAAGAACAATCTAAGGCTGTTGCAGGGACTTGCTTCGGACTTCTATGAGGCCTTAGACCACTGCTCGGGTTCTTTCCTCCTAAGATGCACCAGACCATCATCCAGGCGTCCATTATGTCCAGATTGGACTATGCCAACTGTCTTTACCTGGGCGCCAACAAGGCTAGCATCAAACGCCTCCAGAGGGCCCAGAACGCGGCTGCTCAGCTTCTAGTTTCTCTGCCAAGATCGCATTCAGTTGCTCATGTGCTCCCGAGGCTACATTGGCTGCCAGTCGATCGTCGCATTGAGTTTAAAGCATTGTGTTACTCCCATAAGATTCTAGCACGACAGGCTCCAATGGGGCTACTCCACCTGCTGGAGCGTTATGCACCGAGCCGTCCACTGCGTTCTGCTGATATTGCCTTGGTCTGTGTTCCACGCATCCGGAGAGCAAGGGCCGGTGGTCGTTCCTTTGGCTACCTGGCTGCGAAAATCTGGAAGTCACTCCCTTTTCCCATGAGGGTTACATCGAACCATCTGGCTTTTCGCAAAACCTTAAAAACCTGGCTTTTCCCTTGTAAGCAGCTTATCTGTGGGTTTTTCACTACTGGAGCTGGTCCGTGGGGGTTCTGGTAGTGCTGGGACGCCTCGTCGCTGGGGCAGCCATGCACTTTACAAATCCGAAAAATAAATAAAATAAAATAAATTGAGTGCATTGTAATTATGTGGCATGTAATTATGTGGCACTGAGTGGTTTTTGGAGTGTATGTTGAATTGAGTGCAGTATAATTATGTGGCGTGTAATTATGTGGCACTGAGTGGTTTTTGGAGTGTATGTTGAATTGAGTGCAGTATAATTATGTGGCGTGTAATTATGTGGCACTGAGTGGTATTTGGAGTGTATGTTGCGTTGAGCGCAGTGTAAATATGTAGCATATAATTATGTGGCACTGAGTGGTATTGTCTGGAGTGTAGGTTGTATTCAGTATAGTGTAATTATGTGGTGTGTAATTATGTGGCAGTGAGTGGTACGGTTTGGAGTGTATTTTGCGTTGAGTGCAGTGTAATTATGTAGCATGTAATTATGTGGTACTGAGTGGTATTGTGTAGAGTCTGTGTTGCATTCAGTAGAGTCTAATTATGTGGTGCGTAATTATGTGGCACTGAGTGGTATTTGGAGTGTATGTTGCGTTAAGCGAAGTGTAATTATGTAGCATATAATTATGTTGCACTGAGTGGTATTATGTGGAGTGTGTCTTGTGTTGTGTGTATGAGTGTGTGAGGGTGCAGAGGGTGTGAGGGTGCAGAGTGTGTGAGAGTGCAAGTAGTGTGAGGGTGCAGTGTGTGTGGCCTAAAGTAGTGTGAGGGCGCAGTGTGTGTGGCCTAAAATAGTGTGAGGGTGCAGTGTGTCTGGCCTAAATTAGTGTGAGGGCGCAGTGTGTGTGGCCTAAAGTAGTGCGAGGGCGCAGTGTGTGTGGACTAAAGTAGTGTGAGGGCGCAGTGTGCGTGGACTAAAGTAGTGTGTGGGCTTAGTGTGTCTGGCCTAAAGTAGTGTGAGTGCGCAGTGTGGGAGTGCGCAGTGTGTGAGTGCGCAGTGTGTGAGTGTGCAGTGTGTGTGGCCTAAAGTAGTGTGAGGGCACAGTGTGCGAGTGTGCAGTGTGTGAGTGCGCAGTGTGTGTAAGTGTCAGTATAATGTACATGGTGTTCATGTAAATCACTCCATTGCCTTCAGGTACACAAGTGAGGGTGCAGGACATGGCTGAAGCAGGGGGCTGAGTAAAACAGAGCACGGAAAAGGACGTGGTGAGTTAAAAAAAAAACATAACAGCAAGCAGGCCAGGGGCTATTGGGTTAACACAACGAATGCATGCTTAAGGTAGAGCTGCTGACCCAGGAACTGGGTTTTACTCTCGGCGTTGCCTCCGGTCAAAAGCAGCTTGGGTGTTATCTGTAAACAAAAAGCTCTGGCATTGCGCGGAGGGGGACGGGGGAGCGGATTCCTTTGAAGTGTAAACCAGCATGAGTGCAGAGAGAGGGTCACAGGCTGCCAAATGGTGTGCGATGTGCATGCGCCCGCACACATGCACTGTAGGCAATCCGCCTGGAAAAGCCTTTGGGAGCATTTTTTAAAGCCCCTACTTAATATCTCGCCAAAGCAATGGCTTTGGGGAAACCTAAAAATTAGAAGAGCTGGTTTTAGCTGTGGGTGTTGTGGACACTGGGATTTTTGAATTGTTTCAGAAATGTGCTGATCCTCGTTTTTAAGTGCGTATACACAATATACCAATTGATCTTTTGGTAGATTCTGATGCAAAATCACTATATCCTATGAGAAATTTGATCTTCACTGGAAGCATAAGGTTTTGTCCCACCGGATGTTACCATTATAGCTTTCAAAGATAACAGGATAGATCTCTTCTGTAATTTGCATGTTCTTTTAAAGATCATGTCATTAAGAGTAAAGTCTAGGTAGCTAAAAAAGTCTAAATGTCTTAGGCTCGTGGCACCTGGCTGACTTTAAAATGGTTCTGAGGCCAGGTGAAGAGATTCCTTTGTCAGTAGTGAGGATGATGAAAACACGTTTGAGCTTGTTTTAGTAAGCATTTAAGAGCTATTGAAGGTTGCAACATGTTTTCAAAGTTAAAACAAAAATCTATGGCTGTCAACCACAAGTTGCACAATGTTCCTTTCAGCGCATATGATGACTTTCATAAACAAATCTAAAGTATTATGTATGAAGGTGTGATTGATTCTGTCAATGCCACTCTGTGGTTGTCTTAGCATAAAAGAAGCCTGGCAAGTTGCGTGTTTGCATAGTCCAAGAAGTCTGAATGAAGTGCTGTGCTTAAAGATTTTCTTCTCCCAAGGATAGAAGTTATTTTTGTCTAGTACTTAGCAGTCCAAGTGGTTCACTAAGTTGGACCTAAAAGATGCATATCACCAGATTTTACAAGACCCTGAGTCTAGGCGTTATGCTGCTTTTACCACTCCATCTGGCACCTACCAATTTTGGAGGATGTCTTTTGGCTTGCTGTTGGCAACCATTGCATTGCAATGTGTCATGTCTGGAAGGTTGTGTGAGATCCCCAGAGTTGTGGCGTACCAGGATGACATATTCATTTATGGGAACATGCTGCAACAGCATGATTCGGCTGTTGAATATGTTTTGGAGCACTTACAGAGAAAGATGTAATATCACAGAAAGATATGTGTAAACTTAGATTACCTGAGGTTAAATACCTGGAACATGTGCTGGGGTGAATTCCAGGCCAGGGTTAGTAGACAGTATAACCAAAGCACCTAGCCCTGTTGATAAACAACAGCTTGGTTCTAGGTATGTGCGAGTTCCACTCAAAAAGTTTGAATACTTTGCCAGTTTGAGAATTTTAGACATTTATAAAAAAAAAAGGGAGTCATTTTGTTTGGAGTAATGAATGCAAAGTGGCATTTATTAAGATAAAAAAATTAATTTCTGAAGCACCTGCCTTGCTAACACAATACAAAGAACCAGTCACATAACTATTGATGCAGTTCTTTCACAGGTTGAGAGGCGCCATCTTTTCATGGTTGGTTTTGCCTCCAAAACTAATGAACCAGTTGGAGAATGATACTCAGGTAACACATAGAAATGCTAGTGTGTGTATGGGATGTGGGAATGCTCCGTCTCTATGTTTGGGGTCTTGAATGTGTGAATAAATCAGATTATCAACCATTAATTGATATACTTTCTGGTACTAAGATCAAGAAAACAAATACAAAATTGGCCAGATGAGCCACAAAAAAATTGTAATACAATTTTAAAATATATTATATTGCTGGAGGACGCAATGTCCAGGGGGATTGCCTTTCAAGATATCCTTTCAGCTAGACATGTGTGATGAGTCTAATGAAACCGAGGCATGTGTTATTGCTAGTTGCTATGTTGGTGCAGTGGTATGTGAAATAGATCAATGGAATGTGAGGATTCTAATGAAACTGAGGCAAGATTGCTAGCTGCAATGTTGGTGCAGTGGTATGTGAGAGTATGGATCAATGGAAATTGAACCTGACTCAAGATTGTGTTCTTTAAACTGTATTGGAATTGATGTTTAATGGCTGGCCCAAAAAAATAATCACATCCAGCTCGCAACCTCACTGAAAAATAGCTGACAAACTCTCTTAAATAGGTGGTTTGCTGAATCGACACACGAGGATGATTCCACCTTCTTCGTTAAGATGCAAAATCATAAAAACTGCTCATGATGGACATCTGGGGTGTACTCTTACAAATAAAGGATCGAAGAAGACTTTTGGTGGCCACACATCAATACCGAATTTGACAAATTTATGAGAGTGTTCAAAGTGTGTTACGAGTGACTAGCATGTGTCTATCTATGTTTTCCCCTGCCGAGCAGCCAGTGTTGACTCCGGATCGGGAGTGGCAAAAAGTAGGTCTTGATTTTTTAAGACCTTTTCATATGCTACCTCTACAATGTAGGTACATGTTAGTCATGATTGTCTATTTTTTTAGGTGGCTTGACGTCTGACCAGAAAAAAATGAAAAACCCAAAGCAATGTGCAATCTAAAGCATAGAAAATGTGTTTTGCAATTGGACACTGGGTCAGACTCGAAAAGCCTCTATTATTCAAAAAAGTGTTGTCAACGTTTTGTAATCCTGTTCAGGTAATGGAAATAAGACACACCGCTGTTAGGGTGAAAGGTGGACACTAGTGGCACATCAGTCGGTTAGCTATTAACCAAATAAGTAGTGTCTCATCGTTCAGGAAAAGAGTTTAATGCTGGTCAAGGAAAAAAAGATTTTTTGCAACTTTTTCAAAAGAGTCTTTACAAAAAAAAGTGTCTTCATTAACGTTGTCTAATGCATCTAAAGAATGTTTATGTCACAGTCTTACAGAAATCAAACATCCTTGCAGTTTTGGTGACTAGGTTAATTTGGTATTTCGTTGTCATCAGCTGTTTGATTTTATTTGGACTTTTCTGTCATCATTTGTAGTTTCGTTTTATTTTGATTCCTTTTGGGTTTGTTTTATTTTATTTTTATTGTCAATTTTGCTAAGGGGGGAAATGGGTGGTGATTGGAAGATTACTAGCTGGCATCTTCCTGTGTAGAAGCTTACTAAGGACGTGATTTGCCCCCACATGCATCAAACTCCCGTTTTGCGTTTCCAAATTTGCGATTTTTACCGAATCGCAAATATGGATTCGCAAAACGGGATGCATCATAGAAAGTGCATAATATTTCTGATTTGGTAAAAATCGCAATTTTTACCGACTCGCAAATATTATGCGAATTCAAAATTGCGAATTCGCTATTCCCATTGATTCCTATGGGGCCAAAAGGCCCATAGGAATCAATGGAAATTGCGAATTAGCAATTTTGAATTCGCAAATGTTGATGCATTCCATGGGTGCAGGGGGGGGTCCAAAGGACCCCCCCCTGCACCCCTGAAATGTTTTTTTAAATGGATGTTTCACACACACGTCCTAAGGACATGTGTGTCTGTAACATGACATTGTTTAAAATGTAAATTAGAACATTTTAAACATTTTTCGCAATTTACCACGAGGTTCAACCTCGTGGTAATTTGCACTTGCAATCTTCAAGATCGCAATTTTTTAAAGAATGATGCATTGCATTTAAGGAATCGCAAATTTGCGATTCCTTAAATGCAATCGCATTCTGGAAAGTCGCAAAATTAGCGATTTCCATAACAAAATAATGATGCATCTGAAAAAGCATTTTTGAAATCGCAAATGGCCGATTTTAAGGAATCGCACCGTTTGCGACTCCAAAAATGCTTGATGCATGTGGGGGTTAGAGTTTGGTGGACAGATTATGTACAGTCACCATAGCGGAGTACAGTACTCCCGCCATGGCGAGGGTACTCCGCCCATCGAATTTAGAGATCTTCACTGGCCCAAGCTCTTGCATTTCCAGGAACCAGCATAATGGCGGTTCCTGTGAAGGCAATGAAAGTTTTAATGGATGGCTCCATCAACATGATGGAGCAGTCCGTGAACCAGTCCGTGAACCTTTCAACTCTTTTTTATTTAGAAAAAGAAAATCCCAAAGGAGGATTTTATTTTTTAAACTAAAAAAAGCACAGACTGCCTCGGCATAGGAGTTTTCACCTTTGGCGTGGGGTCATTTTGCAGTTTTACAGTACCACTTTCCAGCAGGTTTTACCTGGCGGTGACAGACAGTGGAAACTTGCCATTTGTAGGCCCACTTAAATAGGGCAGGTGGACAAATGGCAAAATCTCCAAAGGTCATTACTTACGAACTAGTCTCCGCCATCGACATAGTGCAGGTCTGCCCGAATATAAATGAGAAAAATGTGGCCCTATGTCACTTAAAGAATGTAGATGTGTGTTTGAAGTTATACAGAGAAGACAACAGATGTGGTGGAGAGACAGGTGATACTGGCTCTGTTGCTGTAACTTGTTGTTTCTCCATGAAAGGATATATTTATCATGAGAATCAGCCTCATGATATGTTTGGATTCATCCAGCTACCTTTCACTGCAATTCTCCTGCTACCCATGTAAATTAAATGTTGGGAAGGGAAGCCATAAATAATGGATAGGCTGTCATGTCCACTGTGGACAAGAATAAGGACAGACTGAACAGAAGCCACTATCTTGCACAGCGGCCCCAGTTGTGGCTCACTGTAAGAATCTAGACAGTTCCCCTTCCTGGGATGCAGGAAAAAAGGGGGACTGTACACTTGATCTACAATTCTTTGCCACCACGTTTAGGCCCTTCTTAGCCAGGTAAGAGGGGCCAAGTGGTCACCAGCACTAAGTTTCACAGTACACTTTGAGTGAACATCATTTCAGCACAGCTAGGTACTACAGGCAAACGTTTCATATTACTAGGGCAACATTTTCAACAACACCACAGTCAGTCATCTGAAGGGAAAAAATATAGTAGGTCAGAAATAGTGCAGAGGGCATGGTTGCTTTGGTATATAAAACAATGCAGAGGACTTCTATACCATAAGCACTTTTACAAATACTTGTTCCCGTCCTTTGCTGGCGCACAAGAAGTGAGGTTCCAAATAAGGAGACCTAGATGTAATGTAGTCTGGGAGCAGGAGAAAGCGAATCCTAATGATTATGCGTCTATCATTTCCCATACGTCATCAACAGGTCTCGTATTAACATAAACTTAGATGGCCTGAATACCAGCAGATAGTAAATTATCGTATCTCACTGTACAAGAATGGCACAGCTCTTCAAACTATGATGAGTTACATTAATTGACTGTTGGTGGCTCACTGAAGTAACCCAATATGCCACTGAAGTGTTTTTCACATAAATATGAGCTTGTCACACTCACCATGTAGTCTATGACTGGCTGCAAAATTTGCAGATTTCAACAAAACATTGGTTCAAGTGCAAATGGATCAAAAGTTAATAAACATTGCTGCGCATGAGATGCAACACTGCACCAGTAACTTTACAAAAGTTAGTTGATCACCTTCAGCTGTCTGTAATTAGCCAGATTAAGAGCTGACAATGTTTCACATGTGGTGCAGACAGTCTCATTTGCTGGATCGCAGATAGGTGGTTATACACAGCAGAAAAGAAAACATAAGTATTTATATGTAACTGTAACAGTGGATAGAATGATAACTTCTTTGTCAATGTTTGTTTATTTGGTTACCATTAACACAGATTCATGTTTACATCACAGGCAATGTTCACATAGCTAGTTATTTTAACAGGATATTCAGAATTTAGAAGATTCACAAATAGGTTGCAAGTCTTTCTAAGGTCCTGTGCCTTGTTTCTTAAAGTACCTGCTAATGAGGTTCTCACATTATAAAATATAGTACACTGTTGTTCAAAATAATTTTTAATAGAGATACAACATAATTGCAGAATTATTTTCCTTTCTTTGTCACATAATTTAATTCCAATAGCCCTGACACTTAGGAGCTAGATGTGGTCAGCTCATGCTCCAGTCATATGGCTGTGTGTTTTTTACTTCAGAGTAAAGACAGTGAGATCCTGGAGGATGGATGAACTCACCATTAGAGACCCTGCTCTAAGGATCACTCAAAACTCTTTCAAAGAGCGAGTGCCTGGTGAGGTGTCCTGGCTTAAAATACCACATTATCCTAGGGGAGCAATCAGAAGGGAAGTAGCCAAGCTGATCTCTGTCAGATTCCAGGGACAGACATCTAGTTGATGCCCTTTGAGTACAAAGTGAGCAGGAAGCCCAGGTCTTCATGGTCTTTGGCTGCCAGAGGTATGGGCTACCCCTTCCAGTAGCCACGATGTAGCCAACGCTAGGAAGCTCCAGAGCAGATAGTGCCTTCCAGAAAAGCCCTTGTTGGAGAAAAAGACTAACAGCCAGATTCATCAAACCAGAATCGGCTCGCAAAGGGCCAGATTCTGAGAATCTGGCCCTTTGCAAGCGCTATTTTTGCATTTGGGATGCATCATCAATCAGGCTTCCGAGCAAAACACAGTACGGAAACGGCTATGACGCACATAATCCATGATGCCCTCCAAATCCTTGATCGCAACGACTCCTGCCTCCTGATCCTTCTTGATCTCTCCTCAGCATTTGACACTGTCAAACATGAGAATCTACTGGAGTTGTTAAACACCAGAATGGGTTTATCCGGGACTGTTCTCAAATGGTTCACTTCCTTCCTACATAACCGGTCTCAGAAGTTCAAGATCAACAATGTGTTGTCCTCATCTGTGCCTGTAACTTTAGGCGTCCCACAAGGATCTTCCCAATCCCCCACATTGTTCAACCTCGTCATGGAACCACTCACCACCTTGCTTCAAGCATCGAATGTACTCTTTCATATGTTCACCGATGACACTCAACTTTACCTCGAGCTACAATCCCCGGAAGACATCAAACTTCTGAACTCCACACTAAGAAACACCCAATCATGGTTGGCCGACAATCACCTCAAACTAAATGCTCTAAAAACTGAGTTCCTTCTGATCTCACCTCCTGCGAAAATTGCCACCACCCAAACCTGGCTCAATCACCTAACTGCGCTCAATGTCCAACCCACCATCGTGGACTCCGCAAGATCCTTAGGCATCACACTTGACGCCAATCTCAACATGCAGCAGCACATTAGCAAAGCAACTAAAGGAGCTAATTTCCAAATCAACACCTTGAGGAAACTTAAACCCTTCCTCCCAGCTAAGGACTTCCAAACTGCTGTACAAGCCCTAGTCATCCTTCGCATAGACTACGGAATTGTGGCTCTCAGCGGACTCCCCCTATCAACAACCGCACCCCTAAGAGCCTCCTTGAACGCTGCCGCGAGACTTATCACTGGCTCAAGAAAACATTCGCATATATCCCCTGACTTAAAATTCCTGAACTGGCTGCCTTTTGAAGCCAGAATACAGCTGAAAATTGCCTGTATGACACACCTGGCCGTTCACCACAAGTCACCCAACTACCTCACTCAAAAGCTGACTATATCAGGAGGCTCTAGATCCAATAGAAGCACAAAAAATCTCCTCCTGAAACCTAGAAGATTCTGGAAGGAAAAAACATACAAACGCTCCTTCTCAGGAATGGCACCCAGGATCTGGAATGCACTCCCTACTGAAACCAGGCTTATCTCCTCCACTGCATTTTTTAAGAAAGAGGTAAAAGCCATCCTTATGGCTAAGTTCACCTGAACTCTACTGTTGCTGGATCAAAGACATTGCACGGCTTTTGTACTATTGGTTACCTGATTGTTTATTGGTATTATATTTTTTACATGATTGCTATCCTATTTTGCTACTCACTTACTACCGACTATTATATTGCTTCCAATAGTTTGTTTAATCACCCTCTTGTTGCCCCTACCCTTTGTTTCTGTGAAGCGCTCTGATATCTGCAAAGATCTTGTTCGCGCTATATAAAACTTTGAATAAATAAATGAATAAATAAATTATCCCAAATGCAAAAATCGCAATTGTAGAAATCGCTAAATTGCGATTAATTGCATTTAAGGAATCTCAATTTGAGATTCCTTAAATGCAATTTATGAACCATTATAAAATTGCGAAATCGCAATCTGGGGCCGCTATTTACCGCGAAGTCTAACTACGTGGTAAATAGCAAAAACTTAGAAAAATGCACTGTAGTGCATTTTTCTAAGTTGTCTGTTACACACACACATGTCCTTGGGACATGTGTGTGCGCAACACCAGTGGACATTACCATTTCAGGGGTGCAACAGGGTGTCCTTTGGACACCCTGGCACCCTTGGAATTGCATCCTTATTTGCGATTTGCTAATTTCTAATCTCAAATAAGGGCTGACTCCCCATTCATTCCTATGGGCCTTTAGGCCCATAGGAATGAATGGGAAAGCCATTCCTTATTTGCGATTAGCAATTAGCGAATCGCAAATAAGGAAGCTATAGAAATCGCTAAAATTATTGAAATTTCTACATGCATCCCATTTTGCGAGTCTTTCATAGCGAATCCTGAAAAATTCGCTATTAAGGACTCGCAAAACAGGGCTTTGATGAATCTGGGGGTAAGTTGGCAACAAGCCTTCAGAAGACAAACAAGAGCAAGTAACTGAACACCATGAAACAATTACACCAAAACAGAACAGAAACTAACAGAAACCAGTGGCTGTAAAAGCCAAAACTGGAACCAGGACTCAAGAAACAGTGAGGAAGCGAAGCCTTGTGCTGCAAGGGCAAGTCAGATCTGACCTCCTTATATAGCTAAACTCCAGGAAATGACATCAGAAATGGGCAGCCATGATGGATTGGGAAGACAACAATAATTGCTATAGGATGCAGCTATCTTGGAATGGGCAAGATAAGTATCCCTGAACCCTCATTAAGATTCTGGCGAAGCAATGTTGGAGGAATGGAAGGTATGCAAGTTACCTCCTGGCCACAAGACCCCCCCAGGGTCCGAGTGGAGGTGCAGAGGACCACACCGGTGGACAGACAGCAGCAAGGTAAGAAAACAAGAGGGATGGAGCATCCTGCGGGAACTCCCTGCACCATCCACCAGGGTAGTGCGTCGCATGATGCGCCCATTCAAGCCTGTCGGGAATGGCATAACAATCTCTGCATTGCATAAGGTGAAACTCCGTAACTACAGGGTCGTTGAGATACAGTTTCGCAAGTTCGAGGTCCAGGATAGGGTTTCATGTTCCCTGAAAATGTATAAAGCTCTGCACAAAGACAGGGGTGAATTTGAGTCTACCTTGGACTCTACTAAAAAATTTCTTCAAACAAAGCTTCACATAGACCAACTATATTATAAAAAAGGTAACAAGGATGACAAGCTGGTGGCTTATAAAAATATTTTGTCGAAATGTTGAGAGTACTGTTAAAAATAGTTTATCCGAGCATTACAATTGGGTAAAGCGGTAGATTCTAATGGGAAACATCCTTTACGACGCAACTTTTACCACACAGTGCCTTTACAACGCAGGTTTTTCAACGCAAGTCATTACAACGAATTGCGCTGGGGAGCGCTGTAGGATAGGTAATAGTTTAATTTACTATCCAACACCTTCCCTACTATCCACGGGGACTGGAGTTGGAATAGTAAATTAAACTATTCACTATCCAGCACCCCCCAACGCAAGTCGTTGTAACGACTTGCGTTGAAAAACCTGAGTTGTAAAGGCATGCGTGGTAACAGCATGCGTTGTAACAACGTACATCCGTCCTAATGGCATGCCTAAAGAACTATATAAAAAGACGGCGGGGACTATTGCCCCAACTCTTTTACACATGTACTGCGACAGCCTGCGGGAGGGCGAACTACCGCTCGCTCAGCGACTGGCCACCATAGTGGCGATACCTAAACCGGGAAAGCCTGCTACAGAATGTACCTCGTATCGCCCTATATCGCTGATCAATGCAGAGGCAAAAATTCTCGCAAAGTTGTTGCCGATTAGACTAACGCAGCATCTTAAGACATTGATACATCCGGACCAGTCTGGGTTTATGAAGTTATGAAGGGGTGAGCAACCCAATATACCCTTGCAGGCTTGGGCAATTAACACGTTTCAGAAAAGGGGCGAGCAAGGGATTTATTTTGCTAAGAATTCTTAGTTACAGCACCAGAGGGACTAATGATTAGATATCCTGGCTACTAGAAAATAGTGGCTGAATGCAATTTCACACATCTGAAGTGTTACCACACTAACACATTAAAGAGGTGAAAGAAGAACAATAACCAGGTTATTAGTATCAAAAAGATTGTTGTTTTCTTTATGACAGGGAAATTAAATCGACAATACAAATACGGTACAGAAAAAATGCAGTTGGGATATATAAGGAGGCGTCTTATATGTTCCTATATGTTGTTATTAATTATCTACTTTTGATTTTCATTTATTTCTGATTTGAAATCATTGTATTATTTTTCAGCAGTGTAGACTCATTTTGAGATATATATTAAGAACATATAAGACGCCTCCTTGTATATCCCAAATGCATTTTTTCTGTACCCTATTTGTATTGTCGATTTAATTTCCCTGTCATAAAGAAAACAACAATCTTTTTGATACTAATAACCTGGTTATTGTTTTTCTTTCACCTCTTTAATGTGTTAGTGTGGTAACACTTCAGATGTGTGAAATTGCATTCAGCCACTATTTTCTAGTAGCCAGGATATCTAATCAGTAGTCCCTCTGGTGCTGTAACTAAGAATTCTTAGCAAAATAAATCCCTTGCTCGCCCCTTTTCTGAAACAGTCTGGGTTTATGACAGGTAGAAATACAGCATGTAACTTGAGACGTTTACATTTGATGATGGCCCAAATTCCGTAGCTTCAAGACCCAGCTGTCATACTTTCTTTGGACGCACGTATGGCGTTCAATATGGTTGAGTGCCCCTTCCTGTTTGCAGTGCTGCACCACCTGGGCTTTGGCCTCAAATTTTGTGCGTGGGTTCGTCTCCTGTACACTAAGCCTGTGCACATGTCACAGCCAACGGACACATTTCCGATGATTTCCCGCTGGCGATGTTAACACGCCAAGACTGTCCCTTGTCGCCATTGCTCTTTGCCCTCGTGCTGGAGCCGCTGGCGGCGTGGATTAGGTGGGAACCGATGATACGGGGACTTAAGTGGACAGACGGGTGGGAAGACTGCATCTCCCTGTATGCGGATGATGTACTGTTGTATTTGACCTCCCCCAGGTGCTCCATATTGGTTCCCCTAAATATTTGCGAAATTTATGGATGGGCATCGGGATACACCATAAACTGGTTCAAATCTATATTATACGTACTACACTGCCCCCCACCGCGACTCCCTGATGGTTGCCCGCTCCAAGTCACAGAAGGCACATTTAAATATTTTGGGATATACATAACAGCCAATCCCGACGACTTCTCTGCCAACAAATTGGTTACCCCGCTGGAGCGCCTAAAGAGAGACGTAATACACTGGGGATCATTGCCACTGACACTCCTGGGAAGAGCGGCGCTTTTTAAGATGATGGCAGTTCCTCAATTTCTCTATGCACTAGAAAACACGCCATTCCCAATACCTCAAAGCTACTTCAAATCAATAGCGGCCCAGGTCTCCAGCCTATTGTGGGGTAACAAACCGGCAGGTATAGCGCAGAACAAGCTGACACGCGGCTGGTATGTTGGCGGGATAGCACTCCCAGACATAATAGTGTACTATTGGGCGGCACAACTAAAGGTAATCAACCAGTGGATACATGCTCCACAGGCAGACCCCGCATATAAAGCAGACAGGTTAGTGTTGGGTACCGGAAATATGCTCTCTGCTCTTTCCAACAGGGAACAAGCTTCTGCACTCATTGGGCCCACAAAACACACAGTCACTCTATGGCACGCTGCACAGGCAAAAATGGGCTGGCAAGGAGTTATAACCCAACTCACTCCTCTTTGGGACACTAAGCGGCTGGGGCGGCTCAGAAATAGCAAGGGCTCTGAGCGATGGGACGCAATAGGCATATCCACAGTGGGGGACATGTGGTCTAAAGGGGGAGTAGTTGCATTTGAACATCTCCAGCAGCAATATGAATTAGCCTCCTCCGAAATATTCAAGTACATGCAGATTAAGCACACACTGACGATGGCCATACCACCTGGTACCGAGGTACCTGAGGCATCCCCTTTAGAGGATAGGTTACTGACAGAGCATATGCACAAGCGGCCTACATCATTCACCTATCGGAAGTTAGTTAATAATCTTCCAGACCCCACGGCACCACTAAGGGAGAAATAGTCCAGTGAAGTTGGGGACCTTGATGACACAGACTGGCAGGAGGCATTGGCCTCGCCGCGAGAGGTAGGCATCCCCTCACGTCTCGGACTAGTGCAACTCAAAATTCTACACTGCATTTAACACACTAGACACACCCTGTATAAGATGAAGAAGACACCACATCCATACTGCCTTAGAAGCTGTGGGGAGGAGGGCACCTTTTACCATACCGTTTGGCACTGCCCCACAATTGCTGACTACTGGAAAAAAGTAATGAGAACAATATCACAGTCAGCCGGGGTATCACTGGTTCCGGAGCCTAAGCAGTGTTTATTAAATATCTGGGAGCCAAATGACCTTACTCACCCGGCGCAGGACTGGACAACGCTGGGGATAATGGTTGCTAAGCGCAACATTGCGCAAAAGTGGGGGGCGGTAGATGTGCCGACTCTGGCAGCCTGGTGCAAGGACATGGACATGGCTATGGTGGCCCAGAGAACAGTATTCATTAATCGTGGCTGTCCACAGAAATGGAGTAAGATCTGGGGCGCATGGAATACTTTCAGGGGAAACATTTGTGAACCACCGCAAGAACAGAGAGAAGAAAGCACGGATGAGGAACATTAAACAGGATTGCACAAACTATAAAAGGGTTGGGGTTGCGAAATCCAGAGAACAATATGCCACTGTATTAATGATTAATGTATGGATGATGTGGGAATATGTAATGATGATACACAATGTACTACTGTACCGTTTGACAGTTATGGCTCTGCTGCTATTGAATACAATAAAAAAAAGTGAAGAAAAAAAATAGTTTAATCAGACTCTAAACACTGGCATGGGTGTGTTGCCATTACCATTGCAAGCCCTAATCCAAAGCCTCTTTCTCTCGTCCTATTTTCGGTCTCTATTCCGGGTATGGGACGTTGTGGCAGATTCATGAGAGATGGATGTGGTTATGTGAAAAGACAGGAAGCTTTCAACACTTTCCCTTTCCTTCTTTTGAGGATCCTACTATCAATTGTATACAGAATCAATGATTGAAAGAGCCATAGGAGGCGGGAAGGGAAAGCCTTCAAAGCCCATCTTTTACTCTTCCTGAACAAATTAAACAAATCCATTTGGCAGAGCAGAGGTGAAGGCAGTGGCTGCAGAAGCCCCCCCATCTCCTTCTTTCACAGCTCCTGCTGTCCTTTTCTGTCAGTACCTACAGAGGCTTGCACACCAGAACGCACAGCATTAACCTGTCAAGAATAGAAAACTGGAGTGTGAAACAAACAGAAACTTGTGATGGAAACTAATGCTGTGGGGATGTTGTTTGTACAGGGAAAATAGGCACCTGTCAAGTTAGTGTAGTATACAATAATCAATACAATTATGCGTTGCAAAAGGTGAGGGAAAACACCATAGAACCCCCAATAATGCAGGATGAAAAGTCCAGCCACGTAAGTAATATCCTGTCTTATGTACACTCTCTAGTGTTCGAATGAAAATTAATCATAGAGTTTGAAGTACAGGTAAAAGATGAGTCGTGTCTTTTATGCTCTTTTCTTTGTCTTTATTCAAACATAACGTTCAGCCAACATGTGTTTCGTCGTATGGGGATTACCCCTTGACTTCTTCAGGGCTGTTCTGTTCCGCTACAGAACACGCAACCAGCGCCGAATCGGACTGTCAGCGCACTCGCTACAGATCTGCCACTCCATTAAGGATTACCACACATGGATGTGTTTTTACATTTAGGAACGCACGTAAAGGATTTACTACTGTACCCGATAATGAGGGATTAAACTCAACGTGGAAACTTTATGAAATTTTATGGGACGGATAACCAATTGACCAGCCTGGCAGAGAGGATTTGGAACACTTAATATAATGAACAGAGTACCTCTGAAGAAGTTGAGGGGTAATCCCCGTACAACGAAACACACGTTGGCTGGACGTTTGTTTGAAGAAAGACAAAGAAAAGAGCATGAGACACTACTCATCTTTTACCTGTACTTCAAACACTATGATGAATTTTCATTTGAACACTAGATCGTGTGCATAGGACAGGATATTATAAACTTGTGAAGGAAGTTGCTAGAACCACCCTTATAGAGCAAAATATTTGACTAGCCTTATAGCCTCCTCTAGCAGGCTACAATGGCCATTAAAGTCATGCTCCCATATTATTGGCCCTACTCTTCTATTCCAGCAAACCAAGCTGGAGCTGGCCTTTGAAGGCTGGTATAGCCCAGTGTTACAAGCTATAAAGGTAGGAACACCTGAGCAGACGTTTGTTTGTAAGCATTAATATTTTACAGAGGTATTATACCAACAGCTGCCTTACACAGGGCCTTCGTTGTGAGTTTGGCACATGGGTATACCATCACAAATATGACTGATGTTTCGTCAACCTTATTACAAGTGCCGTAGACAAATTGGAGTAAGACTTACAGGATATCTGTTACATTTGTGATGGAGTGACCTGTCCATCAAATACTAAATCGGGCTCAGTGTCCCTTAAGTCAGGGTAAGAAAGCTTCCCGGTTTTAGGCTTATGAAAATCCAATAATAGTCCTTACCAAATGGACCAACAGATAGGATCCTTGATCTAAAACAGTTCCTTCTCTTCTACAGTCTCAAGGAGTGTTAAAAACATGAAACAAGATCTCTGAAAAAAATATTTATTATTATTTAAAACAAATATATTATAAATTGGGCCTGGTTCTATGGTAATTATTTTTTTTTTACATTAAAGTCTGTATTTATCCATATTGATTTTCGGCAATTTTATTGGTATTTATTCATTTTTATTTTATGTTTTGAAAATAAATGGAGTCTAAAATGGTATACATCAATATTTATTTAACTGCTAAACATGCACTCATACTTTGATGCCTGTCACGTTGTAGCAAATTAGGCAGCCAAATATAAGAGAACACTGCACCAAGAGGTAAATAGTATTACATAGAAATATATGTGAACATAGGCCTGTATTTAAAGAAATCTCATCCTGTTTTTAAATTCCCATGGTGTCTATCTGCTTAGCAGATGGTCTGGAATTCATAAAGGACAACAAGGACAGTCATTCAGAAGAAGCACACTTTTCTGTATTTTTCCATTCTTTAAAATAAATACAGACAAGAAATAGATTTTCTGTCTGTATTTATTGGTAAAAATCAGGGAAAAATGGAAAAATGAAAGCCTTAACTATAAACAGAGAACATTATAAACAATACACCAGTACTTCATTTGTAAAATAATGAGTGCTGGTACCCAAAACTCTGCTCAGAAGACCTAATGTCATAGCACCAAATATGCTGCAAAGTCTTCAATCCATCTCAGGCCTCTTTAATCCGCTGCCAGACACAGTCTGCCCTTTATCTCACTGTGCAGGTTCCCCCTTTTTCCTTTTGTGGCACTTTTTTCTACTTTCTCTTCCTCTTTCTGTTGTGTGTATTTCCTTCTCTTGTTCTCAGGAAATGTCAAATGAGGAAAAATAAGTCCCCAAAAATGAGTACAGGTGGGCCCCTGTCTCAAATTAAGCACTTCAATACACTCATTACAAAAATGGGCACGCCCTGCAACCTCCTTGAATTCCACCACTTAACCTTTCAGCTCCCCACAATCAAGACACTGACAGAAGCAGATTAGGCTGTTTTTTTACCAAAGAACATATACTTTTAGCTTTAGAGATCTAAAGAGGAAGTTTAGGATAATATCATAATACCACAATTACCATAAGTACCAACTGGCATGGTTCAAAGCTGTCCAACATTCACAGACACTATTTGCTTTGTTTGGCCCCCCTCTTTGTCACCTGCTTGACATGCTTAGAAAGTAGTGAACCTCGAGCAAAGCTAATGTCAAACACAGTACGCTTCAATGATATAGCAAAGACATAAATGGGGCAATGGGGAAAAAAAAAGTATTCACAGTATGTGCAGTATAAAGATCTACTATCTAGTAGAGTACTGGATATCCTATAATTGTAGATTTGGTGATACTTTTCTAAATGTGACAGGATATTAAGTCAGCTTCGCGAAGGGTATTTAAAAAAATCTTTAGCAACTGGTGCATTTTAAAGAACATTGGCCAGTAAGATTGGCTATACTAAATACATTATAAAGACTATTTAAAAGGGGTTTATTGGTTTACAGTCAATGACTTTCTAGCAAATGTAGCGGCAAATAGTACATTTTATTACAAAAAAAACGTTTTATTACAACAACACGACCAGCAGTACATCAGTGATACAAGTGATACAAATAATGTTTTGACCAGTCTGTTTACATTTAACATTACGGAGTCAAAGTCAAAAGTTTGCTTTATTTGGTTAAAATGTAAAACCATCAAAGCACAGGACAATATTTCATGATGTTAATAATCACATTACAAACCATTGATAATGTTATTAACATATTACAAATAAATAAATACAAACCACAAAACATAAACCAAAATATTACATAACACCTTTAAAAAGGAACACTTGGCATTCAATTATACAGATTAAAAGTTTGTCACTCATTGAGTTCTCCATTTAAAATCCAATAATTCATCAACTAAAGCATCACACCACCAATTGTCTATTTAAAACTCACTACAGATAAAAAGGTAGAGGACGGTTACTAATGTAGCTGTACTTTGTCTCTTTGCCTGATAGCCTCTATGATGTAACTAGCTACCCCAAAACACACCACTGAGGACCCAAGCATTTGCAGGTAGGCCATGGCTGGTCTAACTTGCTCAAAGTTACAGCTCCTTAACAATGGCAAAATGAATTTCTTACGTAATAAGACATAAAAGTCAAAGAAAAAAAACATATGTAAGGTGTTCTGCTCGGAAAAATTATCACAGGGACAAGGCCCCAACGCCCCTTCTTTAAAAAAACCTTTTGGAAATTATAATAACCATGGGAGCATGTTATACTTGAACTTCAATAAAACAAACAGATGGTATGGCTTGTTTATATAGGTCAAGTATGGCTGTATTTCTCTCCCTATACTCAGCATTACGAAACTCCTAACCAAGGGTTTTACCAATTCCCCTTCCTCCCTCATTAACATTGCCCTGTTCAGGAACTGAGAATTTACGGCATTAATAGCCGTCTTGCCCAACGCACTGGGGTTCGTGAACAGATCAGGGTTGCCTAGTGAATCCATTTGGGTTTTAATATAACGGATCCACGGGATAGCAATGGCTTTGTCTAGAGACATACAATCTTGAATACTCAGTTGGTTTAGATTTGGTGGCTGCTGTGCCCAAATTATCAAACAACCTATTAAAGGGGCCACAGCTATCTGATCTGAAATATAGCCCGCCCCAAGGTCCTCATGAATATTAAAAGTAGTAGCAGATGATGGGAGCGACAACAACTTTCGTAAAAAGACATTTTCTGCTGTTTGGATTTCACTAGCATTTATGTAACCCCATACCTCGCTCCCATATAGTACCATTGGGACACACTTTGCATTATAAATTTTCATGAGTGCCGGGAGTGGTTTACAACCTAATCGCTTTGCAAACCCAGCAGAGCCCCCAACGCCCTGGCAAGGGTGTTCTTTTTAAGGGCACGCTGCATGACCCATGACCTTCAATCATCGAAAAGAATCCCTAAGTATGGGAAGGCTGGGACTTTAATGAGCTCCTGTCCTTTGCAGAAAAATTTAGCCTTTTTTGCCTGACCCCCACCTATTGACATAGAGTGTGACTTTTTAAAATTGGTTATTAAATCTAGAGAATCCATAAAATTAATAAAACAATCTAAAAGCGATTGCAGCCCTCTTGCCATTCTTGCCACTAAAAGGGCATCATCTGCATATAACAGTGCGGGGATCATTTTTGAGACAGCTCTTGGTATGTCCTTGCAAGATAAAATTAATGTGTCTCCCAAGTTATTAATATAAAGTGTAAACAGCAGGGGTGCAAGGATACATCCATGCCTTACCCATCGCTTAACTGGCCAAACATCTGTCAAACTCCCTTTCTCAATATAACGGACCGCTGCCGTAGTATTCTAATGGATATCAGCCAAGAAAGATATCAATACAGGGTCCAGCCCCATGCCATATTGGGAAGCCCAGAGCTTTTCCCTGTTTACAAGGTCGAAAGCAGTGGACAAATCCATAAAAGATAGATGTATGTCCCCCTGCTTTGCGACCGTGTACTTCCCTATGACAAGACGTAAATTAAGGCATTGGCCCGTTGTGCCCTTTCCCTGTCTGAACCCATACTGTAGGTCTGAGACGACTGAGTTTTTATCCAACCAATCTGTCAAGCGGGCTAGTACGGCTTTTCCCATAATCTTTGCAGCAGAGTCCAAGAGTGAGATGGGCCTATAACAGGCCGGATCTTCTCTTGAGCCTTTTTTAAATATTGGAACTATAACTGCTTTACCCCAAGACGTTGGGAGACCCACTTTAGAGGCTGCATTAAAAACAGAAGTTAAAATCTTAGCCCATAAACTGGGGTCGGCCCTATATAAGTCAGCCGGTACCCCGTCCGGGCACGGTGCTTTCCCCTTGGATGTGAACATAATCGCCTCCATTACTTCTTCTTCTGTAAAAATAATTTTTGAGGCCTGTATAGAGTCCCCATGAGGAGTAAAGGGAGGCTGACTGGTCTCAGAGTATAGGCCGCTAAAGTGTTCCACCCACCTTTCTGGTAGGATGAGACAATCTTTAATTGTATTATCTGTCTCATCAAATAATGGACTATTAATCACTTTCCAGAACTGGGTGCTACTTGGCAGGACACTCACTTGGATCAGTTCATCCCATGGCATCTGTTTTAGCTGGGTTTTTCTTACTTTTATTGCTTTTTTGTAATCCCTTCTGGCCTCTACAATCTTTTTTGTGCCCCTGCCAGACTCTTTCAACACCTCCAAAAGTGCAGTGTGAGCAGTAATACAAGCTTGGTCAAACCAATTTTTAAATTTCTTGGGCCTTGGTTTACCTCGTCGAGTCAAATTTACCGCTACCTGTTTTGTAATACGGTCAAAGGCACCAAGGATCACCATAGGCTCAGAGTCCGTATTTAGACAAATCCTCAGAATTACTATTATACAAGTTATCTAGAAAGTCAGCTGGGGTGATTGCCTCCCATCTCAACCTTCGACCTTGACATATGGTGACTACATTAGAATTTGAAATATGGGCCAATGGTATCTCACTTTTGAGGGCCTTAATTTTAATTTCCATCGTAAGTGGATTATGGTCACTCAAACCGTTCTGTGTAACACAAAAAAAGCCTATTAGGTCCATCAAAGGGCATGACACTAAAATATAATCAATGATACTGTGATGACCTTGGCCTTTATAGGTTGGGACAGGGCACAGGGTTTCTGCTTGTGATGGGCAAAACAAAAAATGGGCAGATAAAATACTCTCCAGATACATCCCACTCTTCGTGTGCTCAAAATGGGTAACCCCAGCGGGCCGTATTCATACTCAATACCTTGTAGACAATTTAGATGACAAACATGAATATTAAAATCGCCAAGAATTAAAAGATGGTAAGGCATATCATTACTTACATCATAATCATCCAAAAAAACAGATAATGCTCTTAAATGGTCCAATTCATCTATCCTAGTAAAGGAATTATAAATATTTACCACCAACATAGCGGGTACGTTTTCACCAACAAGTTTAACAGCTAAAATATTTGGGGAGCTTGTCGCTACCAGTTCTGGTCTGTACAATAATTTGAGGCTGAATAATAACAAGAGACCCCCCTCGATCTCCCCATTACAGATGGTTCAGCATTTTTGCTAAAGGAATGATACCCATCCAAATGGTAGGGATCTCTAGCGTCCCAGGTTTCCTGCAAGGCAATTATATGGTGCATTGACAGAAAGGCCTCCCAGTTTATATCCCCTCTTTTCGACCGCAGCCCGGCAATATTCCATGATAGGATATCTATCTTGTTCTCCAATGAAGTATGCTCTGTTTGTTTTATTTCCAAGGCTGCTATGTTGACCGGGTTTGGTAATGCCAACTGGCATACGACCTCTTCTTCAATGTCAGGCACCATGGTCAGGTACTTCCCCTCTGCCAACAGCCCAGCTGCTGGCCGCCGTACAACAAGCACGTCCCTATCCTGCAGTCACCCCTGTTCATCTAAATTGGACAGAGCCTCAAAGCTGTTTGAGACTGGAATGGGCGGAGTAATCCCCCCTTGTAGTCTTGCAGTGGGCCTATAGAAGTAACCCAATGGTAAAGCTGCGATACAATTAGTAATTAAAGAGTGGTCTCGTGCTTCAAGGGTTATTTGGGCAAATTCTGGTCTTCTAAAGTTGACAATAACACAACCCCCCTTATCTTTTTCTGTGAATTGCCAAGCCATGCCACTCTATGCACCATCAGGATGTTATTCGATCGAAATGGACTAAAGCCTTTATGTTTAGTGAGCCAATCCACCGATTTATTTTTTAACTCGGACCAGGTTTCGACTTGGTCTGATCTCAATGGAGGAACACCAACCAAAACTACAACCAGGGGGCCCGCGGCTGGTGGTAAATCAATAATGTCTCGGGCTGGTTTTAAACTGATCTTATGGGGTTGTCTGGCCTGCCCACTACCTTGCGCTGGTGTGGGGACGTTCACCGTCCCCGACAGATTGTTTAGAAGTTGCAGGGATTGTACACCCGGAGGTTGTTGATAAATTTGCTGTACTAGATCTTGCTGTGAATTACCGGGTAGCAATATCTGGCTACCAAGATGCGATCTCTCATCTACCACTAAATGATTGGGAGCAGATTTTCTTGCAATCGGGTGGTCAGTAGCTATGATGGTTTTTTGCTTACCCAGAATGTCACCTGACGCTATGCTCCCTGGCTGGATAGTGGGTACATTTCCACCCCCTACGTTCTGTTGGTCAGTGCTATTTTTTACTTCGATTTCTTTTACCAAACTCGTAACTTTGTCCTCAATAACCTCAAGCTTGATCCAAAAGGGGGCGAGAATAGATGATATCAATGACTCCATGCACTCCCAGAAGGCCTGATTCCCTCGGAGTTACATGAATCATTGGCATCAAAATTTACAACCTGGTCCTGATCCTCCCCAACATCAGCGGTAACTGATATTTTCGCCTTCTGAGTTTTATTTTTCCCTTTGTTCTTATTTTGAGACCGAGTCGCTAGGCCACCCCTTGTCCGCTTTGCTAAGGGCTCCCCCACACTCCACTTGCACCAATGCATTCCCGGGCTGGCCTTTTCAGCCTGGTTGATCTGATATCACAAGCTTCCCCTTTATCCATAAGGGGAAAGGTTTTAGCAATGGCTAAAGTTTGATCCGGAGGGCAAGCCAGATTATGCAGGGTAGAGGGTATAAGGGTGGGCGTAAAATCCGTTTCGCGGGCGAATTTGCGGATTTTCCACGATTTCGCGATCAGCGAATCTCGCGAAATCGCTGTGAAATCCGCGAATCAGCGGGGACGAATTTTCAGCCAAGCAAGGGTTACAGCAGCAGGTGCAAAAGTTGAACCTAATTTCTTTGTAACCTTTTACAAAAGGGTTACAAACAAATTAACTTCAACTTGGACACCTGCTGCTAATTGCTTCCTGGCGCCTCGTTGCCAACTTGCAACTATTCTCTGACCCTGCTCTGACCCTTGAAGCAGGGTCAGAGAATAGTTACAAGTAGGCAACGAGGCACCTGTCCAAGGAATTCAACCTCATCAGGAAGCACTTACAGATATAAAAAACAGGAAGAAGGGAGAGGATGGCAAATACACCCATTTTGAGTTGTCAGGAGGGGTTAAACTAAAAGAGACCTTTACAGCACAATTTTCATATGCATTTTGCTAAAAATAAAAAGCTGTATGTTCTGTAGGGGCAACTCAGGAATCTGGCCCTTCAGAGATCCGGCCTATCTTTCTTTCTCTCGTTCTCTCTCTCCCTCTCTCTTTCCCTCTCTTTCTCTCTCTTTCTATCTATCTATCTATCTATCTATCTATCTATCTCTCTCTCCCTCTCCTATAAATGACTGCATGGGTAACTTCGCTATGCAAGCGGCTCGCGAAGACGCAAAAAGCCCCGCGAACACGCAAAAAACCCCGCGAACACGCAAAAAACCCGCGAACTCGCAAATAACCAAAATCCAAAAATTCGCACAAATTCGCAAATTTTGCGGATCGCGAATTCGCAAATCCGCAAATTCACGGATCGCAAATTTGCAAAATTCGCCCATGCTTAAGAGGGTACTAGACTCCTGTCTTTTAAATTCTCAGATACAATGCCTTCCTGGGGAGTGATTGATTCCAGTGACCGAGAGTTATGCCCAATTCTTAAGTCCATAATTGGATTTAGCACTACTTCCCCCATGTCCCCCTGTAAATGATCTGCGGGGTCAATACTTACGAGGCTTATGGGTTGAACCGCTGGACAGGTGATTTAGCTAACTGAATGCTACCCATTAATTGATACACTTGTTTGGAATAATGTTACTTTAGGTATTATCTACTTATTACACATAATCCAGATAGTGAAACTGTATGCAGATCATTTCAGGCGCTATTGTACATCTTTAAAAATCCACTTTTTCAATCCAATCCCATAATCCAACAACCTGGCTGAAACAAAACCCAACATAGAATTTTCACTCACGGGTTCACATATAAAGGGTCAAAATATCAGACTTGGTGAAATATTAGGAAAGGAAATAATATATTCAACCCTGCTTAATAGTCATACTTTGTTATCCACATAATCATTTAAGGACTGATAAACAGTCATTGTTAGGGAAGTTAACAATCCCTCTTCATTTTAATAGAGAATGGGATACTACTATGTTCATTTGCAAATTAAATATCAACAGGATAATTTACATCTGTGGTATTAATTGCATGTACATGCTCCAAAATTCTGATCTTCATAATCCTGATCGAACTACTGAGGTTGCAAAGACAGATTAAAGCATATGTCTCATAATCAGTTTGAAAATTAATATAGCATATTAGTTCATATTTTGATGTGGGTCCTCAATGGTATTGTATTAAACCTCTTAATGTACAGTTAGCCGATATTATGTCTACCACATGTATGGACACCAAGGGCTTCGTATACACCCAGTTCCTTTCTGTTGTTCACCAAAATAACTCTGAATTAACAATAACCCTGATAGTCAACCTTTCATTAGTAATCAATGGAGTTTGTGATATAATGTTTGCCTAAAATGTTTTTCTATGTTTTGTAATCCTTAGTACATTTATCGATAAATCTATGTTGTCCTTCTTTTCAATGCTGTTTCTTGTTAGATAGCAACAGAGTGTCCCTTCTTACAGATAAAGCCTGTTATTTAGATTAGTGATTTTAGCACAGTAGCTACTGGCTATAAACGTTTCCTGTAGTTTGGCAGTTTGATTTTCTAGAAAAATTGTATGTTTGCAGTTAGTTTGGGGGAGAAGTACGAGCATGCCACAATGAATTATTAAAAGTAAGGTCCAAAATAATTTGGTATACAGCTGTCCAATTCACAAAAATAACAGGAATTAAATGACTTTATTTTTTAAAAGCTATAAGTATATGTAAAAAGTTGATTAAATACCTTCAATATTGAGACGGCTGATGTATTATCTTAGATCATTAACCCCTCCAGACAAGAGGTTTTTTAATTCATCATTCATACCCTTCGAGAAATTGGTATTTTTTTTAGTACAATTAATTTCAGCAATCAATTTCTGCAATTGTCTCACACACTGTAACAAATCACTTTTGCCTTGCCAAATCTCTTGTAATTCATGATC
The DNA here is from genome assembly GCF_964263255.1 of Lissotriton vulgaris. Taxonomy (NCBI): domain Eukaryota; kingdom Metazoa; phylum Chordata; class Amphibia; order Caudata; family Salamandridae; genus Lissotriton; species Lissotriton vulgaris. Next base: position 365,790,273 of record NC_141693.1, on the reverse strand, counting down.
AGCCCTTGGGTCAATGTCCTACAACCATACACCCTTCTTAATTCTTTCTTAAATGCTTCAACGTGAATTAATAACTGACTGTTTCTTTCTATCAGTGTCATTGAACAGGCTACTGCGTCCCCTAATAAATAGGATAATACAAACACAACTTTTGACCCTGGGGTAGGAAATGAACTGGTTTTAGCCAAAAAATAAAACCCATATTGATTTAAGGAAATTCCTAGCTTTTGTCAATCACCACTACACCTTTTTGGTAGAACTAATGGTGTGGGTATTGTAACTATTATGTAACATTTCTGATCAAATGTACCCCCTGTACTAATTTCATTTTCTGAATTTTGACCCAATGTGGAGGGCCCACTACTGCTTATTTCACAAATCTGATGTGACATATTTAATACTTGTTGATTTAGCAACTGATTCTCACTTATGGCTTCCTCTAACTCTTTTTGCAAGCTTCAGATGGCCTTTCCAATATCATCTAAGGAAAATGTGGAGGGCTTCATGGTACTCGGGCAGATAGGCCAATGTGGGCTACTTAAACTGTTGTAGTTCTTGGAATACATTACCAGTCTGAAGAGGTGCCATGAAGATAATACTGTTCAACTCCACAGAAAGACCATATTCTCTCACTCTAACTGAAACAAAAATAACAGCAGCCCATACAGAGGGGAAAAGGAATAGAGCAAGATAGAGAAATCACTAACGTACAGCTCATCACACTTGCTTCGGAATTAGTTTATGGATGTCTGTAATGAAACAAAACCAAATTAGAACTAGAACCTTGTAACATTGAGGTCATATGCAATCCTTGCACATAATTACCCCGAGAGACAAGTCCTCTCGCTCAGCCCTTTTATCTCTAAACTTCATGCATTTTTATCATTAAAAATGTCAGAAAACAATGGTTATTAATTGTTCTCTTGAAAACCCTTTGGTGTACTCCTTACATAAGACTCCTATGGACTTACTATAGAATTTCATGCACATAAGTTCAAAATGAGTTTCAGTAATGTAATTCAATGGAAAAATGACAATACGTACAATGTTGATGATACAACACTGAGAGACCCATAGTGCAACAACTAAGAATGTGCAAAAAACGTGATGTTAAATAGTGCACACAAACAATAGGTACAAGGCCTTGAAAATGGTAAAGATCGTAAAAATGATCTGAGTAGCAAGATGGGGTAGAAGAGTGACAGTTACTAGCATTATTTGTATGGTATCAGTTGGTCAGGTAGAATGAATTATTCTCAAATAGTTTCAGATACCTCCCGCAACCTTGTAAGTTACTGAATTGGAGCCAAATCAATATTTCAGTTTAAGGTCTCTTTACTACATCCAATAGTGTAATATATACAAATCCTCTGCACACGTTCAAAGTAAATACATGAAATTACATTAAATATCACAATGATGCTTGTCTTTATATTTTCAGATGTCTTTAATTCAAGATCTTTAAGCCTTCTTAGCCAACACATGTTTCGTCACTGTTACAAGGGGATTACCCCACGACTTCTACATGGCTGGGGTCAGTATCAAGCAGTCTCTTAATTTTGGGGAAAGTAGTCTCTCAATTCCGGTGATAATTACAACCCGGAAGGGGTTCTTATAAGTACTGATCCTGGAGAGGTAGACCAATTAGTCTCGTGTCCAGAGAGCTAAAGAAGCTTCCAAATATAAGGGAGTTTCTTTTAGAAGAGCTGCCCCATCCGGCAGTATTAGGTAGAACCCTTCGGATCTCGAGGCAGTGTTGATGTGCACAGCGAACACACCACGGCCTGGAGATCCGAAGGGTTCTACCTAATACTGCTGGATGGGGCAGCTCTTCTAAAAGAAACTCCCTTATATTTGAAAGCATATTTAGCTCTCCGGACACAAGACTAATTGGTTTACCTCTCCAGGTGCAGTACTTATAGGAACCCCTTCCGGGTTGGAATTATCACCAAAATTAAGAGACTACTTGATACTGATGTCAGCCCTGAAGAAGTCGCAGGGTAATCCCCTGTAACAGCGACAAAATACTTGTTGGCTAAGAAGGCTTAAAGATCTTGAATTAAACACATCTGAAAATATAAAGACAAGCATCATTGTGCAATTTAATGTAACTTCATGTATTTACTTTGAACGTGTGCAGAGGATTTGTATATCTAGCATGAGTGGTCTGCTGGCCACAAATGTGGGGATCTAGTGGTTTTTCCCTACCTTATGCACCGTGCCAGCTTACCTGCCTTAACTGATTTGTACTTGTGATAGACCTTGGAGAACCATCTTTGCCTATTGCTGACCACCAACTGTATAACATCCAATAGTGTAGTTCAGAATCTTTGTTGAGGTCTGTTCTCACTGTGTCTAATTTGATTATCTATTTAATCTCACATTTTCTTAGCAGAAGTTCGCAATTACCAACTCTGGAGTTCTTTGTGATTTGTTCAATGCCTGTGAATGAGAAATTTCTTTGATGCCCATGGTGCCTGGAGAAGTGCTCTGTAGTGTTTTTCTATCCAGAGTTTTAGTGGTTATATTGTGCTGCCAATATAGATTTGGTTACATGGGCATCATATTAGGTATACAACAACTATGCTATTGTAGTTGCTCCAACCTTTCAGACAGAGTTTCAAAACACTGAAAAAAGTTATCATGGTGGTCTTGTTTGCTGCCAGTTTCCAAACCAAGCAGTTGTGGCAAGTGCAGAACACTTTATTTGGAGACAAAATCTCAAACTTTTCTAAAACCACGCAATTGGTTTCTAGGAAGTGTGCTGATCTGATGAACAAAGCTGTTAGAACAGCCTCCACCCCTTCTTCATGTGACATAAATGCGTAAAGGGTTACAACATCTATTTTGACGAACAAGTAGTCTACCTGCCATTTAATGTCTTCGAGTTTCTGAAGTATATCTTTGGTGTACTTGACATAGGATGGTAAATTCTTCATGAAAGATTGTAACTCTTTGTCAATATTTTCTCCCAAGTGGGAGAATATTGAGTTAATAAGCGCAATGGGAAACAACCTTTACATCGCAGATTTTACACTGCGATACATTCACAATGATGTTGTTACAACGACCGCGTTGTTACAATGCAGTGCCATTACAACGCAAGTCGTTACAACAACTTGCGCTAGATGGTGCTCTAGACTAAGGATTAGTATAATTTACTATTCCAACACCTTCCCTAACGTTGCACAAACTGCAGTTGGAATAGTAAATCATACTATTCCTGTTCCTTGTAACGACTTGCGTTGTAATGGCACTTAGTTGTAATAACTCAGCCGTTGTAACGACCGCGTTGTGAATGTATCGAGGTGTAAAATCCGCGCTGTAAAGTGCTATATTCACTGCAATGATTGGTCTGTCCTCTGGTGGAAATCTTTTTTTATGACTTTCAGGCTATAAGTATAGTGTTACCATCACTGGATGATCAATAAAGAGATACTGCTTTTCTTCTTGGGAAAGTGGACCACTTGGTTTCCATTTATCCAAATGTATTCATACTTTTCCCTTAAAGTGGTTATTCACAGTAGTTTGAAACCATGAGTTGGTGATGGGCTTCAGAGATATAATCATCTGGGTGTAGTTCTCCAACATTTCCACCCTTGTCTGCTTCTTTGATGGATTACTATACTCCGATTGGTCTTTAAGTGACATACTGCTTGTAGATGGGGAACATTAATATCAGAAGGCAAATATTCCCATTTCTTTGTATATTTACTGTATGCTTTTTCTAAGTGCAAAATGACTGCTGTTTAGAAGAGTCAATTGAGCTACCCAGAGGAAATTGGGGAGCAACAACTTGTTATAGGTTTGAATATACTGGTGTTAGTGTATGATGTGTCGCTACCTAATTCCATATATGTATTGATTCAATTGAGGCTGTCAGTATCATTCAATCCTGGTGAGGTGCCTGCTAATCTTGATATCAAAAGCATCTGTTTAAGTTCAGCTGCAGAGAATTGACTATAGGTTGGAAAGATGACATTGGGGTTCTTTCTGGTTCACCATAAAAGTAGGCATGTAGCTTCAAATTCCCTATGAATTTAAATAGGTTAATTTTGGTAAGTGTTAAGTGCTAAGAAGCTGTAAGACAGAATGATTAACACTTGTTAAGAATATCCATCCAGAGTAGTTGTGTATGGGTGGACAACTAATTTTATTTTTTAGCTTGGTCCTTTTTCCTTCTTCTTTCCAGTGTGATCTTGTTTTGGCTCCTGTAACATGCACTTGTGTATTTTGTTTGGAAGACAGTGGTGATTTTTTTTCCGGTATCTGGTGGATGCTGGTTTTCCAGTCTGTGTCTTCTCCCTCTAAAAAGTTTATTCTAAGTTGGCTTTTTGAGGCTTTTTCTTCTATTCCAGATGAGTCAATATCTGATGATAATGATAGGTCAGATGGTAGATTCACAATGCTTGTGGCAGAATGAATCTTAGAGCTGTTTTCATATTTTTAGCAAAGATCTATACACAACCCAATTGGTAATCCAACTGATCTCTCTGGAACCAGTTTTTTTTTCCTTTTATAACGTCTTCTTCAAAATTGTCAATGATTTCGGAGTTATTTTTAGATGTTTCTCTCCAATTTGCTTCTTCTATTTTTAAGCTTAATTCATCAACTTCTTCTTTTGTGATTCTCGAATTCCTTCTGTGTGATGTCTATTAGTTGTCTAATTGTGTAATTTGATGCACCCTATAAGCTGATTTCCCATCTTCGGATCTTATTGATATCAGTTGTCTCAATTGTGGGAAAGATTAGCATCCATACTCCCTTTTTCCACTTCCATCCTTTTTCGAATCACTTCTACCCACTTCCTTCCCATCCAACATGGTCTTACCATTAACAAAAATATGATCTTGGCAATTCCATCATGACTGCCAAGTAACATTGACAGGAGACAGTGACACACCTGGAGATCACTTTTGGGCTCAGTAACATTTTGCGCCTGATTTAACAATACAAAAAGCCACACTAAACATCTTAGCATTGAGTCTTCACTTCTCTGACATGGACTCTGGCATCCAGACCACCAACCACTTGATACCTCAGCAAATAGATGGGTTGGTGATCCACCGTATTTGGTGATTGCCTTTTCTTTAAAAAGAAATCCAGTCTGCCCGCCCGTGGGAGATCCTAAGTCTATATATTGTTGCTAGCTTCCCTCATACTCTTTCCTCCATATCATTTTCATCAGGACCATTATTCAGAAATACATAAGGTAACCTTTTTTCCACTTACACCTTATTAGCACATCAATAATAATTTGTTGATTTCAATGTTACCATAGGATTTGGTTGAAAACCTGATTCTACAGACATTTTTTCAGCCTTTAGCACATTCTCATTTTTACAGCTGTTTAGCCCGAGGCACACGACTTCTCCTTCTTTATATTGATGAACATGGATACAAACTGAAGGTAACCTAGAGCATTTACTGAGCAACATTTATTTCTCACTTCCGACTGATTGTTCCCTCTTTTTAGGTCTCGGCCTGGCGAAAGCAGCGCATGCGCTGCCTCACCATGCGAGAGCTGCTTGGAATCAATACGGATTCCGAAGCCGTGTCTCCGCTTCGCCTCCAATTATCATTGCCGTGCGTCGCTTCTCATCAACAATTATGCTGAACACACTTCGTTCATTGCACGGGAGGGTTTTTAGTCCCTCCTGGTTGCCACCCTGTCCGCTTTAAGCCACGGCCACAGGGCTTGGATTGTTCACTGGTGGCGTGAGACAGTGGGCTTTATAATGACTGGCCGCACTTTTTTCTTTTACTATTGCGTGTGTTGGCACAGTCATAAGTCGCGGCTCCGCTTCACGGAAAACACGCTCGGTTTAGTTGTATATTTTCATTCTGGTGCCTGTTCGTGCTCATGTCACGTACGTTTCATTATTCATTATTCATATATTTTCATTCTGGTGCCTGTTCATGCTTTTCTATGAATCGACATCACTTCCTCCCCTTCCCCAACCTCCCTTCCATCTTCTGATCTAGCAGCAAATAATTCGCCCCTGGTAGGGCAGCTATCAGTGCAGCTCACTGGATAATTGACTCCATCTCTGCAGCCCAAGTTAACTGTTTATCTAGTGTCACCCAGCATTACCATCAGCTCGCGGAGTCGGGGGGAGCCGGGGGCTCACCCCCGTGAGGACATTCCTCTGCTGTGGGCGGCTGGGGTCAGGATGCACGCTGTGGAAAGGCAGGGATTTAGACCTGCTCCAGGAACTACAAAACGTGCTCGGAGGGTGCGGGTTCACCCCGTAGCGGGGCTTGCAGTGTTTATAGGCGTCGGACACATGTCGAAGTGCACAGCAACACTCGCGTGTGTCCTCGGTTTCTTTCCCTAGATCACCTTTCTTTGAGAAGCCAGGGTGTCTAGACTAAACATTTCTCGGTAGTTGTGGTAGAAGTTTCGCCTTTTGTGCCGCTGCGTGCTGATGTTGTGGAGATCCCCCGGGGGCAGGGAAGCTTGCAGAAATGTCCCTCGCAGGGTTCCCTCTTTGGGAATCTCACCATGGGGCATTATAGAGGAGGGAGAAAAATGTGCTGCTTCTCAAGGAAGGCATCCACCTCCCCTGGGGCATCCACAAGACAACCCAAACAAGAAATACAAAGGGTGCTCCAAACAGATGGCCTGCACCCACAGCCACTCACACTGTAGGTAGCGTGTACGCACTTTAAAGTGCCCTTTCACGCATACATGTTATGTTATGTTATGTTATGTTATGTTAATTGATTTTTTGAGCGCACAGCTGCCCCAGCGAAGGGGCGTCCTGGCGCTATATCTGAAAGGAACATAACTAACAAAGCAGAAAAAGAAAGGTAGCTAACAGGGCAGAGGGAAAAGATAAGTTTTGACAGCTTTCCTGAAGGCGAAGAGGTCTTCTAAAGAACGAATGTGGGCAGGAAGTGCATTCCACAATTTGGAAGCCAGCACCATAAACGATCGGCCACCTAATCTGCATTTTTGAAAACGGGGAACAAGTGCCAGACTTTGGCCAGCAGAACGCAGACTACGCGAAGGGGTATATGGAGTCAGAAGGTGCTGGAGGATGGCGGGAGTATCAGATTTCAGAATTTTAAACGCAAAACATAAGGTCTTGAACTCAATGCGTCTAATAACTGGCAGCCAATGTAGTTTGAAGATTGTACTGCGGGCTGAGCAGACACGCGGGAGGCCCACCAGGGCTCTGGCTGCCGCATTCTGGACCCGTTGGAGTCGCAGGACTTCCGCCTGGTTAGCACCCAAAAACAGTGAGCTAGCGTAGTCGAGTCTTGATAATACGCTAGCTTGAACCACCATCTGGCGAGTGGGGGCATCGAAAAATTTGAGGATGGGCCTCAAACCACGTAAAATGCCGAAGCACATAGATGCCACCTTCTTAGTGTGGAACGAGAAGGTTAGTTTGGAATCCAGCCAGACGCCAAGATTTTTAAGTTCCGACACAGGTTTTGGGGGGGGGTCCCAGCTCCTTAGGCCACCAGCTTGCGCCCCACAGATCAGGATGTTTCTCCAATACCATCACCTCGGTTTTGAGGGCGTTGAGCTGTAAACAGTTGGCCGTAAGCCAACTAGCAACAACCCTCAAACCATCCGCAAAGTTAGATGCCAGTTGGTCGGAATCTCCGTTAAGGGCCACCGCCAACTGGGTATCATCGGCGTATGATACCATTGTGAGACCCCAACTCTTCGCAACCTCCGCCAACGGTTGGACGTAAAGGTTGAAGAGAGTGGGGCTCAACGCCGAACCCTGCGGGACTCCTTGGGTGATGGCATGAGGCTTAGATCTAAACGGTGGTACTACCACCTGAGAAGATCGTTCCGAAAGGAACGACTGAAACCAGTCCAATGCCCTGCCTGAAATGCCTGCCTCACCGAACCTCTGGACAAGAATGGTGTGGGATACAGTGTCAAAGGCGGCACTAAGGTCCAAGAGGACCAGTGCCGCCGTTTGACCTGCATCTAGTACAGAGCGGAGGTGTTCAACCATAAATAGGAGTGCCGTTTCTGTACTATGTCCAGGTCTAAAACCATTCTGTGTGGGATCCAATAAGTGTGCTGAAGTCAGATGTTTCGTTAAGATGTTATTCACATGGGCCTCTGTGATCTTTGCCACCCATGGAAGGAGAGAAATAGGTCGATAACTCTCCGGCTTCAACGGATCCAGTCCCGGTTTCTTTATGATGGGCATGACACAGGCAGCCTTCCAGGCAGGTGGAACTGAACCGGTGGTGAGGGATTGCTCCACCAGATGGCGAATAGGAGGAAGGCAGAGGGACGCCGAGTCCATAAACTGGGCTGGTCTCAAAGGGTCATCTGGAGAGCCAGATTTGACCTTGGCCGCCAGGAGATTAAACTCCAGTTCCGATGGTATGGGAAGAGTGGCCAAGCATTGAGAAGTACGAGGTGTTAAGGTCGTACTATCAAGGTCAACTTTGGGAAAAGAGCGATAGATGGCGTTTACTTTTTCCACAAAGAAGCTGGCTAACGCCTCACAGTGGGCAAGGGAACAAATCTCCGTATTAGGAAGTCTGTTCACTGTGAGCTCCTTCAAGACTTTAAAAACCAGTTTGGACGGGTTAGAACTCGCCTGGAATTTCCGTGCATAGTAGTCAGCTCGAGCCCGGCAGACAGCTCTATGGTATGCCTTTACCTTAGCCAGGTAGGATACTTTTAGGTCTTTTTCGTAGTTCTTCCTCCATGCTCTTTCGGCTTGTCGACAGGTAGCTTTCATACGCCTGAGTGCCTCCGAGTACCAGGGATTCGGCTGAGAGGATCGATTCCTACTCCAAGTGGCCGGTATCAGTACATCGAGCGCTTGAGCAATCCAAGCGCAAAAGGTGTTATACCCAGTTTCGACGTCATCCGAATGAGCCAGGGGTGTAGTGATCAGAAAGCGATGGAAATCCTCCAATTTGAGCTTTTTCCAGGGACGCCTGAAAGATGTTTTATCGGGTCATGGTCATGTGAGATCCTCTGAGCACTTTTCCTTCCCCGCTAAGACCAGTATAGATTTAAAAATGCCCTGAATTTGCTTGCAAAATACCTTCAGTGCATTTCCAATAGAAGAATGGCGCTTTCTAGAGTACCTCTAATAAATCGACAGCTGCACGCAAAATCAAATGCTATGTGTTATGCAGAGGGACATTGTAGGTTGTCCGAAAATGTGACTTTTAATTTTGGATCTCCACGTTGTGATCCCAGACTAAGATCTCTGTGTCCCTGTTCCTTCGGCATCCTTGTCTGGAGACATTATTAGCACATTGAGGCGGCTACGGTGTTCAATGGAAAGCATTGGCAACCGCTCACTTCTGAGAACAAATGTGATATTCACCCACATTCAGATGGGTCTGAAGTCCAGCCATGACGTTTTGGGCCTTGCTCAGAAGTGCTGCAAGAGGCGCACCGGGCGAGTCTGTTCCAGTCTGACAGGACCCTCCGAGAAAGACCGCATTATTTCATCCGAGGCCCGCAGTGCCACCTTGGCGCCTATCTCTTGATCTGATACCTACCGTAGGTAACCTCATTACCCATTGACTGTGACTCTCCAGGTCTTAATCTGATCAAAGCCCCCCCTCGATCCTCTCCTTCATATTTTACATCTCTGTATTTCTCACAAAATTGACTAATACGTTCTAGTTTCTCCTCTCTTTCCCCTTGCCAAATTCGGGTATATGAAGGCATTACTTTCGCTGCAATAAATTCATTGCCACCCTTGCCACGTTTTGATTACTTATTTTCACTAACCCTCCTGTTGGCAACGTGACGGAGCGTGCAGCAACAGCAGCTATCCATACAAGAAAAATAAAAAGCACATGTTTCCAGAATAAATGTGTCGTTGTCAACACACGCACACACACTGACTGGGAAACAATTTTTTTTTTGCACTTTTATATGGGCGAACTCCACCCACAGATATTGGAGCTCTTTATATGAGCACCGGTTGCGTTGCACAAGGACTGAATTACAAGTTGTTGAGTGGGGCGCCGACACTCAAACCTACCTGGTTTCCTAATTCCAAGGCAGCTCTGACCATTTGACCAATCACACAAACACATGATAAAACATAGCTCAAATGCAGTCTCACATACACACAGGACACAGTCATACATCCTTTTACATACAATTTGCCTGTACGTATACAGTCAGGCACACACACGATCATATATGCAGTTGCACACAAACCCTTAATCCTTCACACATCAAAAACATGTACATACATACAAAGATTAAATACACATTAACACTCATCATATATTAACCATTAACTCCATTAACTAGCATGCCTGATTTCTGGGTTGCATTATTCCTGAGCCCCCCGCTGCACGAACGCCTGCAAGGCGGATGCTATCTTAATTAACAAGCATTACAATGCAATAGGTCTTGCTTCTCATTAAGTTAAAGCCATTTATTTTGCTACACAATACCATTAGCAAAGTAAATGGCTTTAACTTAATCAAAGGCGAGACCTATTGCATTTTCAATGCTTGTTTCTCTTTGCTTGTAGTTCTAATCTCTCGCCTATTTTTTTCTATAGCAGCGTCCTTCCAAACACCCCAAGAATTGCACTGATGACTATGAATACTATTCAAACGTAATCTAGAACGATAGGCTTTAAAAGTGCATTTTGCTGCCTAACACTGAAATACCTGCCACTCCCCCATTTTGTGTTCCCTTCAGCTCTAGTCTCCCTTTATCCACCTCTATTACAGTTTCATTGCCCGTCAACACCCCAGAGCAATTTTCAAATGTGAATTTTAAGTCTGGGCGGTAAACTCTGCTCCGCTCGCGGAGTTTTCTGCACTCCGATTTACGAGGAGCTCACGGAGTTCTGAAAAACTCAGAGCAGAGTTTTTTTGCTCGCTTGCATTCGTCAACGTCAAGTTGGTGGGCACAAGCAAGGAAAATCCCCCTCCTGGCGAGATTTTTCCTCACTCGCTTTCGTCAACATCAAGTTGGCGAGCGCGAATGTGGAAAATCAACCTCCCGGTGATATTTCTCAACGTGATGGTCAGATTTCTCATTGCGAGTGGTTGCGTGTGCTTTCAACCGCTCGCGTTAAGAAACCGTCCATTCATGATGAGAAAGCTGCTGCTCGAGTAAAAATCTAGTCGAGCGGCAGAAAGGAACCAGCACCCACTTGCGCTGTGTATGATGTTGTTCGCAATGATTGCACAGTGCGGAGAAGCATCTGGCACTGAAAATCACAGCAAACAGCATTTATCTAACGCACTCCGCTACTTGCGGAGCTTCGCATAGCGCGGCGGAGGTTATTTGCCATGTACGTAACTCCGTAAACTCCACCCAGGCTTAGTGAATTTAGTCAGTCAGGGCTAAGCAATGGATTGTCAGACAAGGAACAAAAATAGTATGCTAAAGATGTGGGTCACTCTCACATTGTTTCTTCAGCAAAAGAATGTCCAGCAATTGGACAACAGTGCAAACATTGAGTAAAAATGTATCACTTTTACAGTTTATGTAGTGGATACATTCTGTGACAAACGTTTTAAATGATGACGGGGAAGTTAGAGAGTAGAATATTGCAGGGTCTTATTAACTCCTTTTGGTGGTAAAGGAATATGATGATAGTTCATATTAATATTGATGCCGGTATCAATTAGTGCAACATTAAACTACTTGTGGATTCGGGTGCATGCATTACCATAGTAGGCTGTGGCAAATACAAGAGTTTGGCTCAATCTCTGGTTTGCAGGCCAATTGGGGGAAATTATGCATGGCATGGCAGGCTTAACAATTGATATCCGGCCAGACCTGAGAGATAGACACGTTCAGATATCTGAGCACAGAGGTGGACCACAGATGAAGAACTATATAAATATAACATGGGCTGAGTGATACATGGGCTTACACATTCGGGCCAGTACTGCAATACTCTGCCGCTTTCTTTTTTTTATATTTGAATTTATTTTATTATATATATATATATATATATATATATATATATATATATATATATATATATATATCAACACACAGTTTGCCTGCAGATAGAGGAAGCCACATCACAGGTAAGGAGTATGCCAGTGTTCTTTATTGAAGGCTGTTGCGAGGACGAAGAAACGGACTTCACTGAAAATCTTGAGCCCCCGCCTGACGCGTTTCGTGCAATTCACTTCCTCAAAGCACAGGCTTCACAGTCTCAGCACGCTTGTTTTTGCACGTTTATTAAAGTAATTAGTGCCGCCCATATGGGCGTGGCCACTCCCGTGGCCCTCTGGTCACTGTAGTGCAGGTTTCTCCAGTGAGCTGGCGTGCAAGGACCCTTCGTGAAAAGTATTGCCCCAGTGGGTTGTGTTGTCAGCCTCGAGCCCTCGCAGCCTTGATGATCCTTCAAAAATCGGCACCTGTAAACCCAGCATCGGCGTTGTGAAGCGTCGATAGGGAAATGCAGCAACGCATCCGGGCTTCCTCCGCGGCCCAGGCGGGACCGCTATTACATCAACACACAGTTTGCCTGCAGATAGAGGAAGCCACATCACAGGTAAGGAGTATGCCAGTGTTCTTTATTGAAGGCTGTTGCGAGGACAAAGAAACGGACTTCACTGAAAATCTTGAGCCCCCGCCTGACGCGTTTCGTGCAATTCACTTCCTCAAAGGCACAGGCTTCACAGTCTCAGCACGCTTGTTTTTGCACGTCAAAAATCGGCACCTGTAAACCCAGCATCGGCGTTTACAGGTGCCGATTTTTGAAGGATCATCAAGGCTGCGAGGGCTCGAGGCTGACAACACAACCCACTGGGGCAATACTTTTCACGAAGGGTCCTTGCACGCCAGCTCACTGGAGAAACCTGCACTACAGTGACCAGAGGGCCACGGGAGTGGCTACGCCCATATGGGCGGCACTAATTACTTTAATAAACGTGCAAAAACAAGCGTGCTGATTAACTTGTATTCATACAGTTATTTAAATTTCTGTGGTTTTTTAAAGTGTAAATATATATTTATATTTTATTAATTAAGCCACTTGTACATTCAACATAGTATGCATATAATATTGGCATACGTATGTTAGCACTTGGAAATGCAGTATTTTTTCTATGTTGCTGAATACTTTGTAAGAATTGCGCGCGCACTTGCACTTTAAATGTATGGCATTGGCTACTAGCAACTGGCCATGTGATCAAGCTGTGAAAGGCGAAACGCGTTATGGCGGCGGCAGGCTTGCTGAAATAAAACACCACGGTTAAAGCACCTAAATCTGGGTCCGTTCTTTCGTCAGTGTTGGAGTGTTGGGCTGAGGCGGCTGCTTTGGCTGGTGACGAATTTTCGTACATTTGTGTTACCGTAGAGGCTTCCACGGTACGAACGGAACCCCTCCTTGTTGGTTTGGGCTAAGCGGCAGGAAGCATTCCCTTGACTGGTCACCCGGAAGAGGTTTTACGAACTCCGGGAGGAGTAAGCCGCATTGCCCCCGGACGCCTGGAATTATCGGACTGTTTTGAAGCTGACACCTGAAGGGAGGAAGCGCCGGACGGCGCTTTGCAACAGTGAATCGGCGAGAACGGTCTTTTGAAAGGACGATCCGGTAAGGAGTGTGCGTGTGTGACGGTGCTTGCTCACTGGATTAGCACCGAACAGAGAACCGTGGTGGAGCGATTCAAGCTCCCAGCCTAAAGTGCCGTAATGTCCGCAAACAAGTTGCGTGAGCGGGAGGAGGCGGCGGAGACAATGTTTCTAGATTCCCCGGCTGGGGGGTCTGGCCAAGTCCCACAGGCAGCTCAAGCAAGCACAGGGAATCCCACCATTCGAGACTTATTCAAGAAATTGGAGAAGTTGATGAGATCGGAACAATCGAAATGGTGGGAGCACAGGTCTCTTTCAAGGTACTTGCAAGTCAACAGAGTACCAAGGGGGCTGAGAATAACACTAGCCCCCAGTTACGAGAACCCTGACCCGTTAATGCTGAAGGAATGGGCTGAAGCCAATTTAGAGTCATCTGCGAAATTGTTAAGAATACTGGTGAAATATGCCTCAAGCGACCGTGATAAGTTGCAGATTGAAATTGATAAATTGGAGTAGGAAATAGCTGGATTGGGTGTAAATGATCAGACTAAGAAATTGCGTGAGGAAATGCTGGTCCGTTTGAATAAGGAAGAGGAGATCATTAAAAAGAGGAAGGCCTACAAGTTTGAGAGAGATCGATTGGACTATGCTAACGGCCAAATCTTCACTTTTGCCAGACGGTTCGATGGGGTAAAAGCTAGAGTCAAGGGGGCACAGGGTGGAGTGCCTGCCGCCCGTGACAACTCCATTTCTAGCTCAGAATTGAGTTCCAATATTGAGAGCGAACCGGAAGATCAAGGCAGAACGGACCAGGCGTTGGGGTTTACCAGGCTTACCGTTGCGGAAGAAGTAGATTGCCTATGCCTGGACCGCAGGGACACTCTGCGATCGAGAACAAAACGAACACCAGGCGCAACTACCGGCGGAACCAACGCCGCAAAAAGTGCAGGAGCCGCAAAGGCAAAAGCAAAGGGACCCCCGAAGGGACGATGGAACCGATCCCAGCAACGCAATCAGGCGCAATCGAAAACACCAGCTCAGTGATCAATCTCACGAAAACAAAATTGACTAAGCAGGAGGAAGCAGTTCTTGCTTTGGGATTGTCATATTGCCCGCCGAACAATTTTAATTATGCAGATGCACGAATGGATACCTACAGGTTTATCCGTAAGCTCAAATTAAGCAAATTTCATTGTCTTCAATCCAAGAAACAAAATCCTGCAGAAATTAACAGCCCCACTTTGTTGACTGTGGAGGACCAGGAAGATGTTAATGCAATATGGTCTCTCCAAAATGAATCTTCTGGAAATGAGGGGGGCAATTGTAACATGGAGCGAACAAACGCAGCAGCAGGTTTGACATCTTTCAAGCCTAAATCAACTTTTCAGCCCATTATGCTCCATGATAATATAGACGTTTATCATGATTTGGTGACCAAAGAATTAAAACAATTATATGTTGCCACCAACAGTAAATGTAACATCATGAATAAACGCAATTGGAGCTATATACAATTGGTTGAAAAACTCACTGCGGACAACAATATCTTGGTGCGTCAAGCTGACAAGGGGGGCAATGTTGTCTTGTGGCCTCGGGACTTATACTTGCAGGAGGCGGAAAAACAGCTTAATGACCTTGCATGTTATAGAAAGAGCAACTGGCCCACATTGAAGGCAACATGGGGAGATCAGGCAGCCAAGCTCCAGGCGTGGAGAAGTGCAGGCATCATTACGGAGGATGAGTTCCGCTTTATGAGAAAAGAACATCCAGTGGTTCCTTCGTTTTATTTAATCCCCAAAGTCCATAAGAACTGTACTACACCCCTCGGACGCCCAATAATCTCCGCAATAGACAGCTCCTTAGAAAATGTATCAAAATACATAGACTTTTTTCTTCAGGATTGGGTGAAAGGATTGAAGTCATACGTGCAAGATTCAACGGATTTCATTCGTAAGACAGAGCATTTGGTTTGGGGCCCAGAACTTATCCTTATGACTTTGGATGTATCCTCGCTATACACCTCAATTTCCCATCGAGACGGACTTAAGGCAATAGAGCATTTCCTTAACAAACGCCCCATATATTATGGGGTTCATAACAGGATGCTGTTATCCATGGTCCAAATGTGTTTGGAGCAGAATTTCTTTCTGTTTAGTAATCAGATTTACCATCAAATCAGGGGTGTCGCCATGGGGGCCTGTTTCTCCCCTAGCTACGCATGTTTGCACATGGGGCTATGGGAGGAACAGGTCCTGGCGGGAGATCTGCGGGAAACCATGGAACAGCATGTGGTCACCTATTTACGTTACATTGATGACCTATTCTTTGTTTGGAAAGGGACGGAGGAGTCAGCAAGGAAATTTGTTGAAAGGCTGAATGTAAATAATTTGAATCTGCATTTTACATCTTGCATTGATGCGAAAAGTGTCTGTTTTCTGGATATGGAAGTATATGTCAGTGAGAATTGTATGCAAACTAGACTATACAGAAAACCGACTGCAGGTAACACCATCCTGCACGCAGCCAGCCACCATCCTGGCCATTTGATACGCAGCATTCCCTACGGGGAAATGTTACGTATCAGACGCATTTGTAGCAGCGAGGAGGAATGCACCTTAGCTCAAGAAGCTTGTAAAAATAGATTCCTTGCAAGGGGATATTCTAGATCCTTGGTTGAGTCCGCACAGAAGAGGACCCAACAGATATCCCGGGAATCTGCCCTGATGCCGAGAAATAGGGAGGCAGAAACAACTGCGATGGGAGGGGTTAGCAGTCCTCGTATGATTGTGACAGACAGCAGGCAGCATTCAGCCTTAAGAAGGATATTTTGTGATAACTGGAACCTCATATTGGGGGATCCGGTTATTGGTAACAAGGTATCGAAGAAGCCACTCCTGACCTTCAGGAAATCCAAATCCATGGCTAATGCCTTAGTCCAAAATGCCCTAGAACCACAGATGTCATCAACGTGGAAGGCTCTGGGAGGGGGTTTCAAAAAATGCATACAGTGTAAGGCATGCAAACATGGGATCAACAAATCCAGCTATGTTGTCCCATTCTCCAGTACCCCCGAGGAGTATTACTAAACGCCTTACATGTAAGACAGATTACGCGGTTTATGTGCTGGAGTGCACATGTGGTCTCAGGTACGTGGGGAGCACCCGCCTGCCGGTCCATAAACGTGTGCTTCAGCACATTAGAGCTATCTCTAACAAAGATCAGGCCTATCCTGTTGCTAGGCACTTTGAACAACAGCATAGTTCCAACCCCATGCATCTGTCCTACTTTGTCAGAGATGCAGTATGGCCCATGAAAAGAGGGGGTGACCGGGAGGCGAAACTACGCCTGCTCGAAACCCGATACATCCTAGAATTAGACAGCAAGCAGCCACAGGGTCTTAATGCGACGGAAGATCTTTATACTTGTCTATAATTAGATGAGAGTATTTGTATATGAAAATTTCCGCGCTAGAATTATTTCGGGACGGATTCTCTATTTACTGTGATTTGCAGAGTTTGCCATATGGGTACTTGGTTTTTAAAATAATAACACTGTTGTTGTTATATTTGACCATCTGACGCCTCCTCACGATCTGTGTTAAGAGCTTCTTTGAAATAGGAGGAGGATTAGCCCATGGGGTATGACCAGGGGTTGAACACAACATGTGTTTCTTTTGATCAAGTTTTTGATTTCTTTTTCATATATTTGTTGAGCACTAGCACGAGCACTTTAGGAAATGTCATTCACTTAACACTCAATCTGTGCCAATGTCAGAATGTAATGTGTAACATTGTAGTGCTATCTTACAAGATTCTGTGCCCACTGGGGCTTTATCTCTTCTGCCGAGTGCCTTGTACATTTGGGGAGTGATTAATTATGTGAACAACTAAACCTTGTGAATCTATGGTCAAATTCTTGTGGGTTCACGTTCACGTTGTGATTAACTTGTATTCATACAGTTATTTAAATTTCTGTGGTTTTTTAAAGTGTAAATATATATTTATATTTTATTAATTAAGCCACTTGTACATTCAACATAGTATGCATATAATATTGGCATACGTATGTTAGCACTTGAAAATGCAGTATTTTTTCTATGTTGCTGAATACTTTGTAAGAATTGCGCGCGCACTTGCACTTTAAATGTATGGCATTGGCTACTAGCAACTGGCCATGTGATCAAGCTGTGAAAGGCGAAACGCGTTATGGCGGCGGCAGGCTTGCTGAAATAAAACACCACGGTTAAAGCACCTAAATCTGGGTCCGTTCTTTCGTCAGTGTTGGAGTGTTGGGCTGAGGCGGCTGCTTTGGCTGGTGACGAATTTTCGTACATATATATATATATATATATATATATATATATATATATATATATATATATATATATATATTTCTTTATTCTGGTGCAACCCAAAATGGAGAAAAATACATCACATGACAAGTATAAAAGGCAGTTCAAACAGCTAAGACATTATAAGAAGTTTAAAAAATACAAATTGATAAGACTCTAGTGTACAGGGATACATTGCATTTTGCAATGCAGCGCAAGCAACAATTCGTTTTATTTAATTAAACGTTTACTTACCTCCGTTCATCCAGATTCTGGTGTTTACTACCCCACACCCTGTCCCTGCCCCTCCCCCTCCCTGCCTAACCACCCCACGGAACTCTCCCCACGGGCCGCTACTGCTGAAGCGTGTAATTAGGAATCCATCATGAGCACCGGAATGGGCAGAGAGGTATGGTTCAGTGCCCGGTACTCATTTTAACATTACATAAGCCCTTACTGAGGGTTTACTAAGCTCAGAGTTTTCGCAGTTTACAGTTGAGAATTTGTGGTGTAAATCTTTTATAATTTTACCATCCCCCAAACTTAAAGTCTGATGTGCAAAGAAGATATCTGGCCTATCGCCTGGAAGGACTCCTTTACGTATCGTATCCAGGGAATTTTGTTACCATGTTCCTAAGCCAGGCAATCCGATACGATCATGCGATTCAAATTCTTATGTTCAGACGTCCATGTCTTTATCCAGCATACTAAGGTTTGATTGCCACTTGGTCCGCCTGGAAACCAATCCCTAACTATACATGGACAGATCAGGTTGGTGTTCCTTGGGGGACTCGCAAAATCCGGTTCAAGAATTTGTTCTCCACCACCTGTAACCTATATGGGGGCAAATACCCCCATATTTTGCTGCCATATACGACTCTTGCTATACCATTAGACTTATACAGTTTTAAGATGACCTCCGGGGCCCATGAACCCAGTCTACTTGCAAAACTAGTGATGGCTCTCAAGGATTTATTCAGCTCGCTCAGCTTCCCTTCTAAGAGGGCTTCCCACCGTGGGTTTTCATCAAATAGCACTCCCAGATAGGGAAAAGCCGGGACTTTACCAAGGGTATAGTTGACAGCTTCAAAGCTTTTTGTCCGGAGCCCCAGGAACCCACCACTAGGATGTAAGACTTGGCATAACTCACAGACAGGTCTAGCCTTTCCATAATTGCCACAAAACAGTCTATTAAGACCTGCAGGCCCCGGCCCATGCGAGCCATGAGCACTGCATCGTCAACATAGAGTAGGTCTGGCAATGCTCTCCTACCTACTCTAGGGGAGTCTGATTGGAGGGTCAGATGGGCAGCCTCGAGGCCATTAATATAAACCGAGAATAGAAAAGGGGCTAGGATACAGCCTTGACGAACCCCCCGTGTACAGTTAAAATGATTGGAAAGATCTCCCTCATGGGAAAATGTCACTGCCGCCATTGTGTGGCATGGAGTGATATCAGTAAATAAACAGTGCAAGGATCCACTCCCAACGAGGTTAGTATATCCCACAGCTTAGACCGGTTTACCCGGTCAAAAGCGGAGGCAAGGTCCATGAAAGCTAAATACATAGCACCCATTTTGGCCACTGTGTATTTAGATTTGAGGGGGGGGGTTTCGCACTCCGACTCACCCACCAGCAGGTGTGCCCCAGGAGCATCATGGACGATGCAGTCTCTTAATAGCGTGTGCGCTATTGCGTTGAAGTGTGTCGTAGCAAGGTTGCAGCACCAACTCTGGACACCGGTGTTTCGGAATTCTTGTTCCTCGTCAGCAGAGTGTAGGTTTTTCGGGATTAGCTGTGCAGGCTGCCAAGTGTTCTCAGGTTTGTACCTCTCTGGCGCGGGTGCGAGTTCCGAGCTCGTCAGCTCTAGTTCAGGGGAGCCAATCAGTGTTGAGGGGGGGGTTTTCGCACTCCGACTCACCCACCAGCAGGTGTGCCCCAGGAGCATCATGGACAATGCAGTCTCTTAATAGCGTGTGCGCTATTGCGTTGAAGTGTGTCGTAGCAAGGTTGCAGCACCAACTCTGGACACCGGTGTTTCGGAATTCTTGTTCCTCGTCAGCAGAGTGTAGGTTTTTCGGGATTAGCTGTGCAGGCTGCCAAGTGTTCTCAGGTTTGTACCTCTCTGGCGCGGGTGCGAGTTCCGAGCTCGTCAGCTCTAGCTCAGGGGAGCCAATCAGTGTTGAGGGGGGGGTTTTCGCACTCCGACTCACCCACCAGCAGGTGTGCCCCAGGAGCATCATGGACGATGCAGTCTCTTAATAGCGTGTGCGCTATTGCGTTGAAGTGTGTCGTAGCAAGGTTGCAGCACCAACTCTGGACACCGGTGTTTCGGAATTCTTGTTCCTCGTCAGCAGAGTGTAGGTTTTTCGGGATTAGCTGTGCAGGCTGCCAAGTGTTCTCAGGTTTGTACCTCTCTGGCGCGGGTGCGAGTTCCGAGCTCGTCAGCTCTAGCTCAGGGGAGCCAATCAGTGTTGAGGGGGGGGTTTTCGCCCTCCGACTCACCCACCAGCAAGTGTGCCCCAGGAGCATCATGGACGATGCAGTCTCTTAATAGCGTGTGCGCTATTGCGTTGAAGTGTGTCGTAGCAAGGTTGCAGCACCAACTCTGGACACCGGTGTTTCGGAATTCTTGTTCCTCGTCAGCAGAGTGTAGGTTTTTCGGGATTAGCTGTGCAGGCTGCCAAGTGTTCTCAGGTTTGTACCTCTCTGGCGCGGGTGCGAGTTCCGAGCTCGTCAGCTCTAGCTCAGGGGAGCCAATCAGTGTTGAGGGGGGGATTTTCGCACTCCGACTCACCCACCAGCAGGTGTGCCCCAGGAGCATCATGGACGATGCAGTCTCTTAATAGCGTGTGCGCTATTGCGTTGAAGTGTGTCGTAGCAAGGTTGCAGCACCAACTCTGGACACCGGTGTTTCGGAATTCTTGTTCCTCGTCAGCAGAGTGTAGGTTTTTCGGGATTAGCTGTGCAGGCTGCCAAGTGTTCTCAGGTTTGTGCCTCTCTGGCGCGGGTGCGAGTTCCGAGCTCGTCAGCTCTAGCTCAGGGGAGCCAATCAGTGTTGAGGGGGTGGTTTTCGCACTCCGACTCACCCACCAGCAGGTGTGCCCCAGGAGCATCATGGACGATGCAGTCTCTTAATAGCGTGTGCGCTATTGCGTTGAAGTGTGTCGTAGCAAGGTTGCAGCACCAACTCTGGACACCGGTGTTTCGGAATTCGTGTTCCTCGTCAGCAGAGTGTAGGTTTTTCGGGATTAGCTGTGCAGGCTGCCAAGTGTTCTCAGGTTTGTACCTCTCTGGCGCGGGTGCGAGTTCCGAGCTCGTCAGCTCTAGCTCAGGGGAGCCAATCAGTGTTGAGGGGGGGGTTTTCGCACTCCGACTCACCCACCAACAGGTGTGCCCCAGGAGCATCATGGACGATGCAGTCTCTTAATAGCGTGTGCGCTATTGCGTTGAAGTGTGTCGTAGCAAGGTTGCAGCACCAACTCTGGACACCGGTGTTTCGGAATTCTTGTTCCTCGTCAGCAGAGTGTAGGTTTTTCGGGATTAGCTGTGCAGGCTGCCAAGTGTTCTCAGGTTTGTACCTCTCTGGCGCGGGTGCGAGTTCCGAGCTCGTCAGCTCTAGCTCAGGGGAGCCAATCAGTGTTGAGGGGGGGGTTTTCGCACTCCGACTCACCCACCAGCAGGTGTGCCCCAGGAGCATCATGGACGATGCAGTCTCTTAATAGCGTGTGCGCTATTGCGTTGAAGTGTGTCGTAGCAAGGTTGCAGCACCAACTCTGGACACCGGTGTTTCGGAATTCTTGTTCCTCGTCAGCAGAGTGTAGGTTTTTCGGGATTAGCTGTGCAGGCTGCCAAGTGTTCTCAGGTTTGTACCTCTCTGGCGCGGGTGCGAGTTCCGAGCTCGTCAGCTCTAGCTCAGGGGAGCCAATCAGTGTTGAGGGGGGGGTTTTCGCACTCCGACTCACCCACCAGCAGGTGTGCCCCAGGAGCATCATGGACGATGCAGTCTCTTAATAGCGTGTGCGCTATTGCGTTGAAGTGTGTCGTAGCAAGGTTGCAGCACCAACTCTGGACACCGGTGTTTCAGAATTCTTGTTCCTCGTCAGCAGAGTGTAGGTTTTTCGGGATTAGCTGTGCAGGCTGCCAAGTGTTCTCAGGTTTGTACCTCTCTGGCGCGGGTGCGAGTTCCGAGCTCGTCAGCTCTAGCTCAGGGGAGCCAATCAGTGTTGAGGGGGGGGTTTTCG
This sequence comes from Lissotriton vulgaris, assembly GCF_964263255.1. NCBI lineage: Eukaryota > Metazoa > Chordata > Amphibia > Caudata > Salamandridae > Lissotriton > Lissotriton vulgaris. Next base: position 365,768,184 of record NC_141693.1, on the reverse strand, counting down.
CACTCCGACTCACCCACCAGCAGGTGTGCCCCAGGAGCATCATGGACGATGCAGTCTCTTAATAGCGTGTGCGCTATTGCGTTGAAGTGTGTCGTAGCAAGGTTGCAGCACCAACTCTGGACACCGGTGTTTCGGAATTCTTGTTCCTCGTCAGCAGAGTGTAGGTTTTTCGGGATTAGCTGTGCAGGCTGCCAAGTGTTCTCAGGTTTGTACCTCTCTGGCGCGGGTGCGAGTTCCGAGCTCGTCAGCTCTAGCTCAGGGGAGCCAATCAGTGTTGAGGGGGGGGTTTTCGCACTCCGACTCACCCACCAGCAGGTGTGCCCCAGGAGCATCATGGACGATGCAGTCTCTTAATAGCGTGTGCGCTATTGCGTTGAAGTGTGTCGTAGCAAGGTTGCAGCACCAACTCTGGACACCGGTGTTTCGGAATTCTTGTTCCTCGTCAGCAGAGTGTAGGTTTTTCGGGATTAGCTGTGCAGGCTGCCAAGTGTTCTCAGGTTTGTACCTCTCTGGCGCGGGTGCGAGTTCCGAGCTCGTCAGCTCTAGCTCAGGGGAGCCAATCAGTGTTGAGGGGGGGGTTTTCGCACTCCGACTCACCCACCAGCAGGTGTGCCCCAGGAGCATCATGGACGATGCAGTCTCTTAATAGCGTGTGCGCTATTGCGTTGAAGTGTGTCGTAGCAAGGTTGCAGCACCAACTCTGGACACCGGTGTTTCGGAATTCTTGTTCCTCGTCAGCAGAGTGTAGGTTTTTCGGGATTAGCTGTGCAGGCTGCCAAGTGTTCTCAGGTTTGTACCTCTCTGGCGCGGGTGCGAGTTCCGAGCTCGTCAGCTCTAGCTCAGGGGAGCCAATCAGTGTTGAGGGGGGGGTTTTCGCACTCCGACTCACCCACCAGCAGGTGTGCCCCAGGAGCATCATGGACGATGCAGTCTCTTAATAGCGTGTGCGCTATTGCGTTGAAGTGTGTCGTAGCAAGGTTGCAGCACCAACTCTGGACACCGGTGTTTCGGAATTCTTGTTCCTCGTCAGCAGAGTGTAGGTTTTTCGGGATTAGCTGTGCAGGCTGCCAAGTGTTCTCAGGTTTGTACCTCTCTGGCGCGGGTGCGAGTTCCGAGCTCGTCAGCTCTAGCTCAGGGGAGCCAATCAGTGTTGAGGGGGGGGTTTTCGCACTCCGACTCACCCACCAGCAGGTGTGCCCCAGGAGCATCATGGACGATGCAGTCTCTTAATAGCGTGTGCGCTATTGCGTTGAAGTGTGTCGTAGCAAGGTTGCAGCACCAACTCTGGACACCGGTGTTTCGGAATTCTTGTTCCTCGTCAGCAGAGTGTAGGTTTTTCGGGATTAGCTGTGCAGGCTGCCAAGTGTTCTCAGGTTTGTACCTCTCTGGCGCGGGTGCGAGTTCCGAGCTCGTCAGTTCTAGCTCAGGGGAGCCAATCAGTGTTGAGGGGGGGGTTTTCGCACTCCGACTCACCCACCAGCAGGTGTGCCCCAGGAGCATCATGGACGATGCAGTCTCTTAATAGCGTGTGCGCTATTGCGTTGAAGTGTGTCGTAGCAAGGTTGCAGCACCAACTCTGGACACCGGTGTTTCGGAATTCTTGTTCCTCGTCAGCAGAGTGTAGGTTTTTCGGGATTAGCTGTGCAGGCTGCCAAGTGTTCTCAGGTTTGTACCTCTCTGGCGCGGGTGCGAGTTCCGAGCTCGTCAGCTCTAGCTCAGGGGAGCCAATCAGTGTTGAGGGGGGGTTTTCGCACTCCGACTCACCCACCAGCAGGTGTGCCCCAGGAGCATCATGGACGATGCAGTCTCTTAATAGCGTGTGCGCTATTGCGTTGAAGTGTGTCGTAGCAAGGTTGCAGCACCAACTCTGGACACCGGTGTTTCGGAATTCTTGTTCCTCGTCAGCAGAGTGTAGGTTTTTCGGGATTAGCTGTGCAGGCTGCCAAGTGTTCTCAGGTTTGTACCTCTCTGGCGCGGGTGCGAGTTCCGAGCTCGTCAGCTCTAGCTCAGGGGAGCCAATCAGTGTTGAGGGGGGGGTTTTCGCACTCCGACTCACCCACCAGCAGGTGTGCCCCAGGAGCATCATGGACGATGCAGTCTCTTAATAGCGTGTGCGCTATTGCGTTGAAGTGTGTCGTAGCAAGGTTGCAGCACCAACTCTGGACACCGGTGTTTCGGAATTCTTGTTCCTCGTCAGCAGAGTGTAGGTTTTTCGGGATTAGCTGTGCAGGCTGCCAAGTGTTCTCAGGTTTGTACCTCTCTGGCGCGGGTGCGAGTTCCGAGCTCGTCAGCTCTAGCTCAGCGGAGCCAATCAGTGTTGAGGGGGGGGTTTTCGCACTCCGACTCACCCACCAGCAGGTGTGCCCCAGGAGCATCATGGACGATGCAGTCTCTTAATAGCGTGTGCGCTATTGCGTTGAAGTGTGTCGTAGCAAGGTTGCAGCACCAACTCTGGACACCGGTGTTTCGGAATTCTTGTTCCTCGTCAGCAGAGTGTAGGTTTTTCGGGATTAGCTGTGCAGGCTGCCAAGTGTTCTCAGGTTTGTACCTCTCTGGCGCGGGTGCGAGTTCCGAGCTCGTCAGCTCTAGCTCAGGGGAGCCAATCAGTGTTGAGGGGGGGGGGGTTTCGCACTCCGACTCACCCACCAGCAGGTGTGCCCCAGGAGCATCATGGACGATGCAGTCTCTTAATAGCGTGTGCGCTATTGCGTTGAAGTGTGTCGTAGCAAGGTTGCAGCACCAACTCTGGACACCGGTGTTTCGGAATTCTTGTTCCTCGTCAGCAGAGTGTAGGTTTTTCGGGATTAGCTGTGCAGGCTGCCAAGTGTTCTCAGGTTTGTACCTCTCTGGCGCGGGTGCGAGTTCCGAGCTCGTCAGCTCTAGCTCAGGGGAGCCAATCAGTGTTGAGAGGGGGGTTTTCGCACTCCGACTCACCCACCAGCAGGTGTGCCCCAGGAGCATCATGGACGATGCAGTCTCTTAATAGCGTGTGCGCTATTGCGTTGAAGTGTGTCGTAGCAAGGTTGCAGCACCAACTCTGGACACCGGTGTTTCGGAATTCTTGTTCCTCGTCAGCAGAGTGTAGGTTTTTTCGGGATTAGCTGTGCAGGCTGCCAAGTGTTCTCAGGTTTGTACCTCTCTGGTGCGGGTGCGAGTTCCGAGCTCGTCAGCTCTAGCTCAGGGGAGCCAATCAGTGTTGAGGGGGGGGTTTTCGCACTCCGACTCACCCACCAGCAGGTGTGCCCCAGGAGCATCATGGACGATGCAGTCTCTTAATAGCGTGTGCGCTATTGCGTTGAAGTGTGTCGTAGCAAGGTTGCAGCACCAACTCTGGACACCGGTGTTTCGGAATTCTTGTTCCTCGTCAGCAGAGTGTAGGTTTTTCGGGATTAGCTGTGCAGGCTGCCAAGTGTTCTCAGGTTTGTACCTCTCTGGCGCGGGTGCGAGTTCCGAGCTCGTCAGCTCTAGCTCAGGGGAGCCAATCAGTGTTGAGGGGGGGGTTTTCGCACTCCGACTCACCCACCAGCAGGTGTGCCCCAGGAGCATCATGGACGATGCAGTCTCTTAATAGCGTGTGCGCTATTGCGTTGAAGTGTGTCGTAGCAAGGTTGCAGCACCAACTCTGGACACCGGTGTTTCGGAATTCTTGTTCCTCGTCAGCAGAGTGTAGGTTTTTCGGGATTAGCTGTGCAGGCTGCCAAGTGTTCTCAGGTTTGTACCTCTCTGGCGCGGGTGCGAGTTCCGAGCTCGTCAGCTCTAGCTCAGGGGAGCCAATCAGTGTTGAGGGGGGGGTTTTCGCACTCCGACTCACCCACCAGCAGGTGTGCCCCAGGAGCATCATGGATGATGCAGTCTCTTAATAGCGTGTGCGCTATTGCGTTGAAGTGTGTCGTAGCAAGGTTGCAGCACCAACCCTGGACACCGGTGTTTCGGAATTCTTGTTCCTCGTCAGCAGAGTGTAGGTTTTTCGGGATTAGCTGTGCAGGCTGCCAAGTGTTCTCAGGTTTGTACCTCTCTGGCGCGGGTGCGAGTTCCGAGCTCGTCAGCTCTAGCTCAGGGGAGCCAATCAGTGTTGAGGGGGGGGTTTTCGCACTCCGACTCACCCACCAGCAGGTGTGCCCCAGGAGCATCATGGACGATGCAGTCTCTTAATAGCGTGTGCGCTATTGCGTTGAAGTGTGTCGTAGCAAGGTTGCAGCACCAACTCTGGACACCGGTGTTTCGGAATTCTTGTTCCTCGTCAGCAGAGTGTAGGTTTTTCGGGATTAGCTGTGCAGGCTGCCAAGTGTTCTCAGGTTTGTACCTCTCTGGCGCAGGTGCGAGTTCCGAGCTCGTCAGCTCTAGCTCAGGGGAGCCAATCAGTGTTGAGGGGGGGGTTTTCGCACTCCGACTCACCCACCAGCAGGTGTGCCCCAGGAGCATCATGGACGATGCAGTCTCTTAATAGCGTGTGCGCTATTGCGTTGAAGTGTGTCGTAGCAAGGTTGCAGCACCAACTCTGGACACCGGTGTTTCGGAATTCTTGTTCCTCGTCAGCAGAGTGTAGGTTTTTCGGGATTAGCTGTGCAGGCTGCCAAGTGTTCTCAGGTTTGTACCTCTCTGGCGCGGGTGCGAGTTCCGAGCTCGTCAGCTCTAGCTCAGGGGAGCCAATCAGTGTTGAGGGGGGGTTTTCGCACTCCGACTCACCCACCAGCAGGTGTGCCCCAGGAGCATCATGGACGATGCAGTCTCTTAATAGCGTGTGCGCTATTGCGTTGAAGTGTGTCGTAGCAAGGTTGCAGCACCAACTCTGGACACCGGTGTTTCGGAATTCTTGTTCCTCGTCAGCAGAGTGTAGGTTTTTCGGGATTAGCTGTGCAGGCTGCCAAGTGTTCTCAGGTTTGTACCTCTCTGGCGCGGGTGCGAGTTCCGAGCTCGTCAGCTCTAGCTCAGGGGAGCCAATCAGTGTTGAGGGGGGGGTTTTCGCACTCCGACTCACCCACCAGCAGGTGTGCCCCAGGAGCATCATGGACGATGCAGTCTCTTAATAGCGTGTGCGCTATTGCGTTGAAGTGTGTCGTAGCAAGGTTGCAGCACCAACTCTGGACACCGGTGTTTCGGAATTCTTGTTCCTCGTCAGCAGAGTGTAGGTTTTTCGGGATTAGCTGTGCAGGCTGCCAAGTGTTCTCAGGTTTGTACCTCTCTGGCGCGGGTGCGAGTTCCGAGCTCGTCAGCTCTAGCTCAGGGGAGCCAATCAGTGTTGAGGGGGGGGTTTTCGCACTCCGACTCACCCACCAGCAGGTGTGCCCCAGGAGCATCATGGACGATGCAGTCTCTTAATAGCGTGTGCGCTATTGCGTTGAAGTGTGTCGTAGCAAGGTTGCAGCACCAACTCTGGACACCGGTGTTTCGGAATTCTTGTTCCTCGTCAGCAGAGTGTAGGTTTTTCGGGATTAGCTGTGCAGGCTGCCAAGTGTTCTCAGGTTTGTACCTCTCTGGCACGGGTGCGAGTTCCGAGCTCGTCAGCTCTAGCTCAGGGGAGCCAATCAGTGTTGAGGGGGGGGTTTTCGCACTCCGACTCACCCACCAGCAGGTGTGCCCCAGGAGCATCATGGACGATGCAGTCTCTTAATAGCGTGTGCGCTATTGCGTTGAAGTGTGTCGTAGCAAGGTTGCAGCACCAACTCTGGACACCGGTGTTTCGGAATTCTTGTTCCTCGTCAGCAGAGTGTAGGTTTTTCGGGATTAGCTGTGCAGGCTGCCAAGTGTTCTCAGGTTTGTACCTCTCTGGCGCGGGTGCGAGTTCCGAGCTCGTCAGCTCTAGCTCAGGGGAGCCAATCAGTGTTGAGGGGGGGGTTTTCGCACTCCGACTCACCCACCAGCAGGTGTGCCCCAGGAGCATCATGGACGATGCAGTCTCTTAATAGCGTGTGCGCTATTGCGTTGAAGTGTGTCGTAGCAAGGTTGCAGCACCAACTCTGGACACCGGTGTTTCGGAATTCTTGTTCCTCGTCAGCAGAGTGTAGGTTTTTCGGGATTAGCTGTGCAGGCTGCCAAGTGTTCTCAGGTTTGTACCTCTCTGGCGCGGGTGCGAGTTCCGAGCTCGTCAGCTCTAGCTCAGGGGAGCCAATCAGTGTTGAGGGGGGGGTTTTCGCACTCCGACTCACCCACCAGCAGGTGTGCCCCAGGAGCATCATGGACGATGCAGTCTCTTAATAGCGTGTGCGCTATTGCGTTGAAGTGTGTCGTAGCAAGGTTGCAGCACCAACTCTGGACACCGGTGTTTCGGAATTCTTGTTCCTCGTCAGCAGAGTGTAGGTTTTTCGGGATTAGCTGTGCAGGCTGCCAAGTGTTCTCAGGTTTGTACCTCTCTGGCGCGGGTGCGAGTTCCGAGCTCGTCAGCTCTAGCTCAGGGGAGCCAATCAGTGTTGAGGGGGGTGTTTTCGCACTCCGACTCACCCACCAGCAGGTGTGCCCCAGGAGCATCATGGACGATGCAGTCTCTTAATAGCGTGTGCGCTATTGCGTTGAAGTGTGTCGTAGCAAGGTTGCAGCACCAACTCTGGACACCGGTGTTTCGGAATTCTTGTTCCTCGTCAGCAGAGTGTAGGTTTTTCGGGATTAGCTGTGCAGGCTGCCAAGTGTTCTCAGGTTTGTACCTCTCTGGCGCGGGTGCGAGTTCCGAGCTCGTCAGTTCTAGCTCAGGGGAGCCAATCAGTGTTGAGGGGGGATTTTCGCACTCCGACTCACCCACCAGCAGGTGTGCCCCAGGAGCATCATGGACGATGCAGTCTCTTAATAGCGTGTGCGCTATTGCGTTGAAGTGTGTCGTAGCAAGGTTGCAGCACCAACTCTGGACACCGGTGTTTCGGAATTCTTGTTCCTCGTCAGCAGAGTGTAGGTTTTTCGGGATTAGCTGTGCAGGCTGCCAAGTGTTCTCAGGTTTGTACCTCTCTGGCGCGGGTGCGAGTTCCGAGCTCGTCAGCTCTAGCTCAGGGGAGCCAATCAGTGTTGAGGGGGGGGTTTTCGCACTCCGACCCACCCACCAGCAGGTGTGCCCCAGGAGCATCATGGACGAGAGGTACAAACCTGAGAACACTTGGCAGCCTGCACAGCTAATCCCGAAAAACCTACACTCTGCTGACGAGGAACAAGAATTCCGAAACACCGGTGTCCAGAGTTGGTGCTGCAACCTTGCTACGACACACTTCAACGCAATAGCGCACACGCTATTAAGAGACTGCATCGTCCATGATGCTCCTGGGGCACACCTGCTGGTGGGTGAGTCGGAGTGCGAAAACCCCCCCCTCAACACTGATTGGCTCCCCTGAGCTAGAGCTGACGAGCTCGGAACTCGCACCCGCGCCAGAGAGGGGTCAAACCTGAGAACACTTGGCAGCCTGCACAGCTAATCCCGAAAAACCTACACTCTGCTGACGAGGAACAAGAATTCCGAAACAGCGGTGTCCAGAGTTGGTGCTGCAACCTTGCTACGACACACTTCAACGCAATAGCGCACACGCTATTAAGAGACTGCATCGTCCATGATGCTCCTGGGGCACACCTGCTGGTGGGTGAGTCGGAGTGCGAAAACCCCCCCCTCAACACTGATTGGCTCCCCTGAGCTAGAGCTGACGAGCTCGGAACTCGCACCCGCGCCAGAGAGGTACAAACCTGAGAACACTTGGCAGCCTGCACAGCTAATCCCGAAAAACCTACACTCTGCTGACGAGGAACAAGAATTCCGAAACACCGGTGTCCAGAGTTGGTGCTGCAACCTTGCTACGACACACTTCAACGCAATAGCGCACACGCTATTAAGAGACTGCATCGTCCATGATGCTCCTGGGGCACACCTGCTGGTGGGTGAGTCGGAGTGCGAAAACCCCCTCCTCAACACTGATTGGCTCCCCTGAGCTAGAGCTGACGAGCTCGGAACTCGCACCCGCGCCAGAGAGGTACAAACCTGAGAACACTTGGCAGCCTGCACAGCTAATCCCGAAAAACCTACACTCTGCTGACGAGGAACAAGAATTCCGAAACACCGGTGTCCAGAGTTGGTGCTGCAACCTTGCTACGACACACTTCAACGCAATAGCGCACACGCTATTAAGAGACTGCATCGTCCATGATGCTCCTGGGGCACACCTGCTGGTGGGTGAGTCGGAGTGCGAAAACCCCCCCCTCAACACTGATTGGCTCCCCTGAGCTAGAGCTGACGAGCTCGGAACTCGCACCCGCGCCAGAGAGGTACAAACCTGAGAACACTTGGCAGCCTGCACAGCTAATCCCGAAAAACCTACACTCTGCTGACGAGGAACAAGAATTCCGAAACACCGGTGTCCAGAGTTGGTGCTGCAACCTTGCTACGACACACTTCAACGCAATAGCGCACACGCTATTAAGAGACTGCATCGTCCATGATGCTCCTGGGGCACACCTGCTGGTGGGTGAGTCGGAGTGCGAAAACCCCCCCCTCAACACTGATTGGCTCCCCTGAGCTAGAGCTGACGAGCTCGGAACTCGCACCCGCGCCAGAGAGGTACAAACCTGAGAACACTTGGCAGCCTGCACAGCTAATCCCGAAAAACCTACACTCTGCTGACGAGGAACAAGAATTCCGAAACACCGGTGTCCAGAGTTGGTGCTGCAACCTTGCTACGACACACTTCAACGCAATAGCGCACACGCTATTAAGAGACTGCATCGTCCATGATGCTCCTGGGGCACACCTGCTGGTGGGTGAGTCGGAGTGCGAAAACCCCCCCCTCAACACTGATTGGCTCCCCTGAGCTAGAGCTGACGAGCTCGGAACTTGCACCCGCGCCAGAGAGGTACAAACCTGAGAACACTTGGCAGCCTGCACAGCTAATCCCGAAAAACCTACACTCTGCTGACGAGGAACAAGAATTCCGAAACACCGGTGTCCAGAGTTGGTGCTGCAACCTTGCTACGACACACTTCAACGCAATAGCGCACACGCTATTAAGAGACTGCATCGTCCATGATGCTCCTGGGGCACACCTGCTGGTGGGTGATTCGGAGTGCGAAAACCCCCCCCTCAACACTGATTGGCTCCCCTGAGCTAGAGCTGACGAGCTCGGAACTCGCACCCGCGCCAGAGAGGTACAAACCTGAGAACACTTGGCAGCCTGCACAGCTAATCCCGAAAAACCTACACTCTGCTGACGAGGAACAAGAATTCCGAAACACCGGTGTCCAGAGTTGGTGCTGCAACCTTGCTACGACACACTTCAACGCAATAGCGCACACGCTATTAAGAGACTGCATCGTCCATGATGCTCCTGGGGCACACCTGCTGGTGGGTGAGTCGGAGTGCGAAAACCCCCCCCTCAACACTGTGTATTTAGATATCAGCAGGTAAAGATTGAGACATTGGTCCGTGGTTGACAAGCCTTCCTGGAAGTCATATTGGGCTTCCGATAAGATGTGGTTATCTGTGGCCCGCAAGGACAGTCTAGATAGAAGTACCCAACCCAGGACCTTAACTACAGCGTCAATGAAGGAGATTGGATGGTAAGATTGCAGATTATCCTTGTCTCCTTTTTTAAAGATTGGGACTATGATAGCGGTGGACCAGGATGGCAACGTCCCTTTCAAGGCCGCCGTTTTAGGACCTGTGTCAACAAGGGAACCCAGAAAGGATAACGCAGCAGCATGTGCACTCGCTAATCTATTGTTAAACACTTTACTGCGTGGATTCGCTTCAACGGTGTTATGATCGCTGGCGTGCAGAAGGTGAAAAGGTTCTGCTAAACCTTTAAGCTTTAAGCAAAAATAAACATCCGGGAAGTGTCCCAGGAACCTAATGCACTGCGTCTGTCACTCACACGAGTGTAAACCTTGCTTAAACATGCAGTAAAAACAGTATTTCTCAAATCACTTGAACATTTTAGAACTGTAGTGAACATGCATTAAAACATTTCAATGTATTTTATAACAGGCATCGACTTCATTGTTTGGTTGCTCAATATTTTTTATTGAGTGTTCTTCTCTGAGTTTGTTGAATATTCACAAAGTCGTAACACGAAGAGAACAAGTTTAATTACACATCCCAATGCATTTCGGGCATCTGTCTGCCCTTCGTCAGGGGAATCTATAAAGTAATAATAATGTACATTACTACACAATAAGCAGTCTATTCGCGGCTGTACAATCAAGGGGGGCAGGTTAAGTTGGAATGATGCTGCAAGGAGGTGCTTAATGGCTGACAAAACCCGATTTGTTAAAATCCCAATGAAAAACGACATTGACTAATGACCTGTAGACAACGCCTAGGGGCAAACCATGCAGATAAAGAAGACAAGGAAAAACCCGTGAGACCGACGAACCTGTAAGAAATGAGCAAGCCGTGATGAGGGGGTGCACAATAGTGTGTGAGGTGGGGAGGAACTATGAGGTGACTGTGAAAGAGCGAGGTGAAGATACAGCAAAAGTGAAGTGAGGAAAATCGGGAAACCTCGGTGAAGTGAGCTTACTGTGTGATGGCTCAGAGACGCTTAGTCGCCCATAATGGGTAAGTCTTCCACGTATCGCTGTCTGAGGATCAAAGAACAGCAAAGAAACCGGGTGAACCAAAAAATAATAATGAGTGGCATTAGCCTACATGTCGAACACTATGAGGAAACTGTGGTAAACAAAGACTCACCCATTAGACTTGTGGTGTGGTGAGCGGGGGAAGAGTAGAATGAGCGTCCCTGCAAGGGAAGATCACGCTCAGTTAGACGGGTGAAAATAGGTGTAAAAGGGTGAAAGTATGGTGAAACTCGGAATCGGCACTCACCTCGGAGGGGAGCGCTGCGGTTCCGTGGTGCCAGCAGGATTTCGTGACGTGACGGGAAATGGGAGTTACTACCTTATCTCCTAAGGAGAAGTGAAAAGCGGACTGGCTGAACGGGCGCCATATTGGGAGAGGGGTTGACGTGGTGTCAGGAAAGAGGGGAGTGACAAGCACCGAAAGGTGAACACCGCCGTATTTGCAGCAAAAGAATGACAATTACAATACATATAGCAGTGCTATTTCAATCAATTTAACATTTACAGCAAGAGTTGGTATTGCGATACATGTAACAATGAAGTTTAAGTCGAAGCACTGCAGGCTTAGTCCAGACGATGCAGTATACAATGCAACAAAAATGGATAATAATAAGAATGGCAAAAGAAGATTAAAGAAAGGCTGCCACAGAATGTGTGCACAATCTTCTATGGTTAGATGTAACAGTCCATACAATTACAGTGACCATGATGGTAAGTTAACATATATGGCTTCAGAACACTATCTTATTGTTACAGGTAACATGATAATTCAAATTTATCATTCAACCCAGTGGGGGTCAGGCTCTGCATGAACCAAATCCAATACGATTCTCGCTGTGAGAGTATTAGCGCTCGATCGCGTTCAGGGTTAGGCTCAATTACCTCCAAAATACCAAATTTTAGTTGCGCAATATTGTGTCTGCACTTAAGCCAATGTTGCGCCAATGGGGAGTTTTCATTCTGGGTGCGGATTCGGCTTTTGTGTTCTGTGATACGTGTGCACAAATTGCGTTCTGTCTTCCCTACATAATAAAGGTCGCAAGGACATTTGATGTAATACACAACAAAATTGCTGTTGCAAGTTGCTGTGTATTTAAGAGATATCGGTTTACCTGACCTGGGGTGGTTGATGGTTTTGCCTGTAATGGCGTTGTTACAGTTGGAACAGTTTAAACATTTGAGTAAACCTTTGTGTTGTAGATTGGTTTTGGGAAGATTAGCATTGAGTATTTCTTTTAAGTTGCGAGCTCGCTTGTACGCGAACAGTGGAGGAGAGCTGAAATAACCACCAAAATCTGGCTCGGATTGTAGTAGAGACCATCGGTTAAGGATGATGGATTTAACTTGTTTAGATTGTGTGGAGAAGGTGGATACGAACACTTCTCGATTAGACGTTCTGGGTTCAGTTCTTTTTCTCAAAAGGGTTTCACACGTTACTTTAGTAGTACGGGTGATTGCCTGTTCAAGAATGATATTGGGGTAGCCTCTCTGTCTGTATTTGTCCTTGAAGACCTCAATGGTCTGCATGCCAATGTTTTGATCTGAGTTGATGCGTTTGATCCGCAAAAACTGGGAGTAAGGGAGATGCTTTTTTAGTGACCAAGGATGGAAACTGTCGTAGGCAAGAGCATTGTTTCTGTCTGTGGGTTTCGAGAAGATGGAAGTTTCAATTTTGCCATTTGATATGGTAATGAGAACATCTAGGAATGGAATGTGAGTTGCTGCGATGTGGTGTGTAAATTGAATTCTAGGATTAATTGTGTTCAACTGAGATATGTTGTTTTCCAATTTCAGGCGTGGGCCCTTCCATATGATGAGGATATCATCAATGTAACGCTTGAAAGCGAGCAAATGGTCAGTCCAATTAGGTTGTGTGAGTACGTGATCATGTTCGTACTTCATCATGAAGATATTCGCGTAGCTGGGGGCTCCTGAAAAGCCCATGGAAGTGCCATTGAGTTGTTGGAAGTATCTGCCTTTCCAGTTAAAATAGCTGTGAAACAAACAGAAGTGTAAGATCTCCATGAGAAAAATGTGATTGGCTCGTAAAGAGTCAGTTCTGAGGAGGGCCCACTCTATGGCCTCCATTCCTTCCATATGTGGGATGGAGGTGTACAGTGAGACTACATCAACAGTGCACAACCAGATCTGTGCATCTGTTGGAATAGTGATGTCTTTCAATATGTTAAGTAGGTGTGTGGTGTCTTGTATGTATGTGCCACTGGCTTGTACTATAGGTTGTAAGAATGTGTCTAGGTAGCGTCCCAGTGTATCATGAATGGAACCACATCCCGAGACGATGGGTCTCAGGGGGGGATCTGAAAGTGATTTGTGGATTTTGGGTACCATGTACAGCCTTGGTCTAAGGGGGAATCTGGTGTGTAAGTATTCCTTAGTCTTGGTGTCGATCCATTTCATTTCAAGAGCATTATTCAAGATGGTGCCGAGTACCATCTGAAATTCATTAGTGGGGTTATTGGTTAAAGGTAGATATGTGTTAGTGTATTGTATCATACTCTCAACTTTATTTCCGTAACTGGACTTATCCATGATTACCAAGGCTCCACCTTTGTCAGCCTTAGTGAAATGCAACGAGGTATTGGCTTGCAGTGAGCGCAAGGCTGACTTTTCGCTGACTGTGAGGTTTGTGTGATGTTTAGATTGGTGCAATATTTTGACAATGTCCTGCTTGACTAGTGATTCAAACAAGTCAATGGTCTTGTGTGACGTGGGTGCCATAAAGGTGCTTTTTGGTTTGAACACTTGGTATTCTGTGGCAGTCGAACTAGGTGGTTCAAAGGACTGAGAAGAAAAGAAGTGGCGTAGTCTAAGTTTTCGGGTAAATCTGAATACATTTATTTGTGCCTCAAGACTCCTAGCTGAGTTAGTCGGAACAAAGGAGCATCCTTTGTTGAGCACATTTATTTGTTTCTTTGTGAGTTCTTTAGAGGAGATGTTAACAACTAGTGTTTCTTTCTCCGGGTGGGTTTTGTTTGACCGGCTTCCTCTCCTAGTTTTGTGATGTTGGGATCTAATGGTGGTTGGTTTGCTGCTGGGCTGGTGGATAAAAAAGCCGGCTGTGTTGTGGTGGAACTGCCGCTAGGTGCATTTTTATCAGAGGTTGTTCCAGTAGTTGGCGGAACAGGAGGGCGTGTCATACAGGTGTCAGTATCAGATACTACACTCTCTTCAGAGGATGTTTTTCCTGGTGGATTCCAAGTGCGCTTTTGTGCATAGACTTCAGCCCACGAATACACTTCGTCTAGCTTGTAGTCGATAGTGTCGCGGCGGAATTTACGAACTTTGCGTTCGTGAATATCTTTAGCATAACCATCTAGCTTGTTGTTTATCTCTTCTAGCGTAGTGGACCATGTGTCAGCTTCCATACGTTGTATTAGGTTGTCCTGCAAGGTTTTAATTTCAGATTCCAGTCCCTTAAGGACTTCTGAAAGTTCCTCAACTATTAAAAGAATAAGGTCGAGAGAACACTTATTTAAAATGGCGTACCATTTATCCATACATTTTTTGTTCATCTTGAAAAGCATGGGTTTAATGGCAAGACGTAGCCCCCATGGGATACGGCTTGCTCGATGATATTGGATTAGTGTTGTGGCATGCAGACGCTGATTGATCTCGCGTCTCATGAGGTATTCTAGTTGTTTGATCTGCTGCTGGACGGGGCCTGAAGTGACATCGAATTTCCTGACCTCCTTGATGAGGCCGTAGATATCTGCCGCTTCTTCTGAGGAATATACTTTAGTCTGTGCTTTGTTTTCAGTGAGGTGCAAAATATCATCAAAAGTGGCCATCTTTTGGATTTTCGGTCTGTATTCAGGGTGGTGCAATTGCTGTCTGCTGGGCAGAGGTACGTGAAACAGAAAGGATAACGCAGCAGCGTGTGCACTCGCTAATCTATTGTTAAACACTTTACTGCGTGGATTCGCTTCAACGGTGTTATGATCGCTGGCGTGCAGAAGGTGAAAAGGTTCTGCTAAACCTTTAAGCTTTAAGCAAAAATAAACATCCGGAAAGTGTCCCAGGAACCTAATGCACTGCGTCTGTCACTCACACGAGTGTAAACCTTGCTTAAACATGCGGTAAAAACAGTATTTCTCAAATCACTTGAACATTTTAGAACTGTAGTGAACATTCATTAAAACATTTCAATGTATTTTATAACAGGCATCAACTTCATTGTTTGGTTGCTCAATAATTTTTTATTGAGTGTTCTTCTCTGAGTTTGTTGAATATTCACAAAGTCGTAACACGAAGAGAACAAGTTTAATTACACATCCCAATGCATTTCGGGCATCTGTCTGCCCTTCGTCAGGGGAATCTATAAAGTAATAATAATGTACATTACTACACAATAAGCAGTCTATTCGCGGCTGTACAATCAAGGGGGGCAGGTTAAGTTGGAATGATGCTGCAAGGAGGTGCTTAATGGCTGACAAAACCCGATTTGTTAAAATCCCAATGAAAAACGACGTTGACTAATGACCTGTAGACAACGCCTAGGGGCAAACCATGCAGATAAAGAAGACAAGGAAAAACCCATGAGACCGACGAACCTGTAAGAAATGAGCAAGCCGTGATGAGGGGGTGCACAATAGTGTGTGAGGTGGGGAGGAACTATGAGGTGACTGTGAAAGAGCGAGGTGAAGATACAGCAAAAGTGAAGTGAGGAAAATCGGGAAACCTCGGTGAAGTGAGCTTACTGTGTGATGGCTCAGAGACGCTTAGTCGCCCATAATGGGTAAGTCTTCCACGTATCGCTGTCTGAGGATCAAAGAACAGCAAAGAAACCGGGTGAACCAAAAAATAATAATGAGTGGCATTAGCCTACATGCCGAACACTATGAGGAAACTGTGGTAAACAAAGACTCACCCGTTAGACTCGTGGTCCGGTGAGCGGGGAAGAGTAGAAGGAGCGTCCCTGCAAGGGAAGATCACGCTGAGTTAGACGGGTGAAAATAGGTGTAAAAGGGTGAAAGTATGGTGAAACTTGGAATCGGCACTCACCTCGGAGGGGAGCGCTGCGGCTCCGTGGTGCCAGCAGGATTTCGTGACATGACGGGAAAAGGGAGTTACTACCTTATCTCCTAAGGAGAAGTGAAAAGCGGACTGGCTGAACGGGCGCCATATTGGGAGAGGGGTTGACGTGGTGTCAGGAAAGAGGGGAGTGACAAGCACCGAAAGGTGAACACCGCCGTATTTGCAGCAAAAGAATGACAATTACAATACATATAGCAGTGCTATTTCAATCAATTTAACAATTACAGCAAGAGTTGGTATTGCGATACATGTAACAATGAAGTTTAAGTCGAAGCACTGCAGGCTTAGTCCAGACGATGCAGTATACAATGCAACAAAAATGGATAATAATAAGAATGGCAAAAGAAGATTAAAGAAAGGCTGCCACAGAATGTGTGCACAATCTTCTATGGTTAGATGTAACAGTCCATACAATTACAGTGAACATGATGGTAAGTTAACATATATGGCTTCAGAACACTATCTTATTGTTACAAGTAACATGATAATTCAAATGTATCATTCAACCCAGTGGGGGTCAGGCTCTGCATGAACCAAATCCAATACAATTCTCGCTGTGAGAGTATTAGCGCTCGATCGCGTTCAGGGTTAGGCTCAATTTCCTCCAAAATACCAAATTTTAGTTGCGCAATATTGTGTCTGCACTTAAGCCAATGTTGCGCCAATGGGGAGTTTTCATTCTGGGTGCGGATTCGGCTTTTGTGTTCTGTGATACGTGTGCGCAAATTGCGTTCTGTCTTCCCTACATAATAAAGGTCGCAAGGACATTTGATGTAATACACAACAAAATTGCTGTTGCAAGTTGCTGTGTATTTAAGAGATATCGGTTTACCTGACCTGGGGTGGTTGATGGTTTTGCCTGTAATGGCGTTGTTACAGTTGGAACAGTTTAAACATTTGAGTAAACCTTTGTGTTGTAGATTGGTTTTGGGAAGATTAGCATTGAGTATTTCTTTTAAGTTGCGAGCTCGCTTGTACGCGAACAGTGGAGGAGAGCTGAAATAACCACCGAAATCTGGCTCGGATTGTAGTAGAGACCATCGGTTAAGGATGATGGATTTAACTTGTTTAGATTGTGTGGAGAAGGTGGATACGAACACTTCTCGATTAGACGTTCTGGGTTCAGTTCTTTTTCTCAAAAGGGTTTCACGCGGTACTTTAGTAGTATGGGTGATTGCCTGTTCAAGAATGATATTGGGGTAGCCTCTCTGTCTGTATTTGTCCTTGAAGACCTCATTGGTCTGCATGCCAATGTTTTAGTCTGAGTTGATGCGTTTGATCCGCAAAAACTGGGAGTAAGGGAGAAGAACTCAGAGAAGAACACTCAATAAAAAATTATTGAGCAACCAAACAATGAAGTTGATGCCTGTTATAAAATACATTGAAATGTTTTAATGCATGTTCACTACAGTTCTAAAATGTTCAAGTGATTTGAGAAATACTGTTTTTACCGCATGTTTAAGCAAGGTTTACACTCGTGTGAGTGACAGACGCAGTGCATTAGGTTCCTGGAACAAGGGAACCCAGACATCGGTGTTATCACGGAAGAGGTACAGGGGTATACCATCAGGGCCTGGGGCCTTATTTGATGCCAAGAACTAAATGCTTAAGGCTACCTACTCCAAAGAGAAAACTAATGGGGGAAACCGCCACACAGGGAGGTATTTCTACGCTACTCTCGCCAAAACAGGCTACATTATAAACTTTTTCAAAATGAGACACCCACTGATCTGGCATGATGTGGTGGCAAACGGTCGGATTGACTGGTTCAGCGAAGCAAGGGCTATTGATGATTTTCCAAAATAAAGTTGAGTCCCTCCATTCACCCGCTTTGATTAAGTCCTCCAAGGCCTGCTTTTGGAGTTGGAGCCGGCGCGCACTCAACAACTCTTTATAAAGGCGACGGCACGAGGACACTCTACCTTTCTCCCATGGCACCTGTTTCAAGGCTGCTTTAAACCCCTTAAGGCCTACCAACACTAATGGTCGAACCATGAGGGGGAAACCCAAACCCGCCCCGCTGCCTGTGTGGTTAAAAGACCAGATACTCTCTGGGCGATGGAGGAAAACAAACTTAAAATGTCCCCGCTCAGTGTGTTAAGGCCCATACATATGCCTATCCCTTTCTTGCATGAGGAGAAAAGGCTATGGTTAAAGGCCTTTACGTCTATGGTCCCCCATCGAAGGCGCTAACCCTGATCAGTGGGAGTTAAGGATGCCTGGGGCTTACGCGGACCTATAGTAGAGTGACCCAGCCCTGTCAGTACCAGTGTCAGTGGGTTATGGTCGCTATAAGCACTATAGTCTATATAAAATGAGCCGGGGACCGCTCCCAAAGGTGCTGTCACAAATATAAAATTAATGATAGTTGCAGCACCTCTGCCTTTATAAGTCGGGGGCAAGTGAGAAATAGGCCTGGAATGCCAAAGATCTAAGGTGTGTACAAGATTATGGGTAAGTAACACATTCTTTAATGCCTTCCCTTTCGTTGTGTGTACCATGTGAAGATCGTCTGAAAGCAGGCAAGACTGGGGAGTCGACTGATTCTTCACAAAAGATGGACACAAATGATAACTGAAATCACCCTCTGTAATAAAGTTCATGTGCCAATGATTCTTCTCCTTTATCGAGTCAAGGGCACTATTTAAGGCATTAAGATTAGGGGACCCACCCTCTACCCTCTTGGTGTTATAAAAGTTGATTATAACCAGAGTGAATGTTCTCCTCTTATGCAATTCTATACCCTCGAGTGCCTTAGAATCCCACTTTACATTTTTTAGGTCTTTACATAAGTCTAAGGCCACAAATATGATAAGACCTCCACTAGCGTCCCATGAATGAATTTGACGCTGGACAAAAAATGGTCTTGTACCATCCAGAAAAAAAAATGATTCTTGGTCTCCCAGGTAAGCATAGGATTTTAAATGACCTAACAAACAATATCCAGCTATCATCAATAAACTTGGAAGAAAAACCTGCCACATTCCAGGATATAAGACTAAATTCACTACCAGGAATGTGGTCGATATTACCAGGGGAGCGAAATGGGGAGAGAGGCTCCTGAGGCCTTTCCTGGGGCATGTGGTTAGTCAGGGGAGGGGGCACATGAGGGGGTAGGGCTGATACAATCTCATTTGGGCTTGGTATTAGTGGGGGACATACTTCCTCTACACTCTGTCTCAGGGTATCAATTTGTTGTCGGGGAGAGACATCTGTCTCCTCCACCTCCTGGAGTCAATCCAGCTCATTCAAATCTGCAAGACGGCCATAAGAGTTTGAAAGTGGCAACAGCTGCCCGAGTCACTTTCACCCAGCCTACCCCTTATAATCTGTGCCCCCTCTGGATACGCATCGGGGGTCTGTAAAAAAAACCAACAGGAGTACTTTACTGCATGAAGTTGGGGGAAATGATTTACATGCCCCAGAGAGAATTTTACGTGCTAGCTCTGGGTATCATATTGAGATACTGATGGTCTCCCTTAAAGGATTTCTTTGATGGGCCTATCCATGCCACCCTCAGCGCCATCAAGATTTCCTTATGATCCCTGGCAGAATACCCGGAGTGTAAGGACAACCAGTGGGAAACTTTATTGATTAGTTGGACTGTGGATTCTTCTTTGTAAGCCAGTAGGCCAGGCACCCCTGACAAAACCACAGAATATGGAGCACATGCTGGGGGAAGGTCAATCACAGGGGGCTGGTGAGCCTTAGATAATTGCACCCCTGTTTAAGGGGCGTCTTCGTGACCTAAGGCCTGATCGGATGGTGCAGCGCTAGGAGCACCGTCTTCCACTGTACCAGGGCCACCAGACCCTAGCACTGTATGTTGGTCCATAACTCGCTTGGGCTTTGGGGGGACATTAACGTGTGGGGTGCCACTGTTACTCAAGGGAATCATAGAAGGGTTGGTGATAGCTAATGAGCACTGGCAATTGAGACGGTGGATGCTTTTCCACTGAAGTCAAAAGAGTATCCCTCTTACTAGCCAAATCCCTTGTTGCTAGCTCCAGTTTATCCAATTTGATTATTAGCGGAGATAAAAGGTCCATTAGAGTCACCGTAATGTTATGTAGAGCTGGTGCTGAATGGATCAACAGTTCCTCGGCAAGCAACCCATTATCAGCATTCGCCTGGACCTGGCGTGTAATAACAGAAGCTTCCATGGTCTTCTTCGCTTTCTGTTTCCGTTTAGGAATGGGGGAGCTCACCGGGTCCGGGGATGGGAGGGTCGGGGGAGGCTCAGGCCTCAGGGCTAAGGGTTTGGGTGAGGATGAATCCAAGGGTGTCAAGATTGAAGCTGGGGAAGGGGCAGGCAGGACCTGGGCCATGGGAGTCATTGGCAAGGTAGATGGTAAACTTAGTCCCGAACACCCCTGGGCTATTGAGAGACGCCTCTCCGTCCGAACTATCTCCTTGTTAATAGTGCCCACTGCCTTTGCCAGAAATGTGTCAATAGTGAGGCACAGCTGACCCATAGGGGTCGCTAGCTGGCCCTTCCTTTTTCCCATTTCACTAAATCGAACGGGGCCCAATAACAGCCCAACAACAAAGAATCCAATAGCCCAGGAAACCCAAGGGAGGTAACAAAGTGAATATGATAAATTTGTTCAATTTTGCTCAAGGTTCACACGAGATTCCACAGAGTGACTAACCAACTGACTAACGTACTCACAAGTGGGTCTGTGTCCTGGATTCCTGGGGCATCCCCTCCAGTTGGCCGGCGTTGGAGGACGTTGCTGAAGGCTTTCATGCAAACCCAGCCATAACCCGAGATGTGCGGCCAAGAGAGTAGGTCCAGCCCAGCCTTGTTCAGCCATGGAGCACGGGCCAAGGGCGGGCCGGGCTTAGCCCACGCACGTCCCACACTGCGGGAGTCAGCATGGATTTTCAGCGCCTACAGGCGTGACAGTGAGGAAGTGGTGGCCCTCCTGCCACTGGGGCTACTGGGCGGTGTGGTTTCCGTGCTCCCTCTCGCCCCCGGAGCAAACTGCAGGTGTCCCGCACTGCGGGAGTCAGGCGCAGCTTTTTAGAGCTTCTAGGCGACATGGTGAGGTAGTGGCGGCCCTCCTGCCCCTGGGGCTGCTGGGGGATGTGGTTTCCATGCTCCCACTGACCCCCGGAGCAAACTGCAGGCGTTCAAGTATAAACGTGCATGCTAATGACGCAGTTTGCATGCACATTCGCAGAAACACGATGTCTGGAAATCATTGAAGTTTGCTGTAGGGCCGAATGATGATGTTAACGTTTCAGTGCAGGCGTATAAACAACTATAAAACTTACAGTAAACATTAAACAGATCGAGTCCCTAAAAGGTCAGTTGTTAAGTGTCACAGGCTTCAGTATCCTATTGTCATGTTGTACTTTTCATGCGTCAGGGGCATTGGCGGCATCATGCAAGGTGTCGGCTAGGTGTCTAAGCATTGAGCTCTATGCTGTGATTGTCGTTCTAATACACTATGACTCTGGGGAGAAGGGTGAGAGCGGGGGTCCTGTCCCTCTGGTGCAAGGAAAGATGTCTGTACCTCCAGCTACTGATCTGCCAGGGGCACTCTACAAAGGTCCCTGGCGTCTTTCACCTTGAGGATCACTCCCTAGGATGTTGCCCAACTCACCACCTTCCCCTGTCCACCGGTTATGTGGGGACTTCCAATGTTGTGCTATGTCTCTGCAGGCAATACCGTGAGAAAGGTCTACAAACCTATTTCTGGCCTTCCTCTCCTGCCGACTGATGTAAGCACCAAAAAGGTGGGTCTCAGCTGTCCACATGCCATGTCTGTCTAGGGTCCTCCACCACCTCCCACCAGAACCGGGCAACCAATGGACAATGCAATACCATATGTGAAAGGCCGCATCAGCCTGAGCAGTAATGGGAGTGGGTCTGTAACATCAAGTTCGAGCTTATGCAGTGTAAGGTGTTTCACGATACCTTATGTATGCACTCCTGTGTTCGTGTCCACTCTTTGTCTCCGAGAGGTCTCACCAGGAGTCCCTCCCACATGGTTTGGGGACCCAGTAGCAGGCCATCCGAGTTCTCTAGAATCAGTGTCTGGTAAAGTTAGGTGATCAGTCGTCATCCATGACCGATGATGAGCAGTGTGTCATTAGTCTTGGGCTCAGATCTGCTCTTATAATCTACTTGTTGGTTAATGCCTTGCTGTTCAGGTAATGGTGATGTCATTGGACTGTTCAGAGTGTTGGTGCTTGAGGAGAAATCAGTTGGAGCGGATGGGCTGAGCAGCAAGGAGGCAGCTCCTGGTGGGGCATATTATGGATCTTACTATCATGCTGTAACTTATACTTGAACCTGTAGCCTGATGGATAAACAAATAACTTGTTTTCTACACGACTTGTCTATGAGACATCTTTCAATTTAACACCTGCCTCCCCCATTAGGTTATGCAGGGTTTGCTTAATGGCCCCGTATGTCAGAAACTGCATGCCCGGCACCAAGCTTTCAAAGCTTGTAAGGGTGCCTCCGTTGTTCAGGTCTCCCAGGGTGTCAACACCTGCCTCCAGATAATCTCTCATTCACTGTCTTGCCAAATATTCACTTTGCGGTGTAGGCAGCCCCACAAGGGTCAGCGCTCGCGCATACTGCTTTTTCCCTATTCTCCTGTGTAGTGATAATTTCCAGTAGCGTATACTCTGCCACTTTCTATTGATACCCTGATCAATTGCTGCAACATTAAACTTCTTGTGGATTCAGGTGCTCACATTGCCATAGTAGTCTGTGACAAATACAAAGAGTTGTGGTCTAACTGCAAGTTACTATTCCCTGATATTTTTACATCTGGTTTTGAAGGCAGCAAGATAGACATTCTATGATAATTTTGGTTAAACACCGGAATTCAGAATTGAAGCATAAGAGACAACGTATATGTTGCTGGGAAGAGAATCAATGTTTTTGAGTGGTGACATAAGTCAGAATTCCACATGACAATTAAAACTGGTCTTTCTAATCCGATTTTAATTAAGGATTGCAAAATTGGTGGAGTCAATATCCTGGATTATAATGAAGGCTGAAAAAATATGAAGCTGTTTTTCAGAATAGTTAGGGCAAAATAAAAAATGTCAAGCTTTCGTCCACACAAATAAAATGTGTTACCAGCTAAACACAAGTTGCATAAAGTTTCATACACAAAGTGATGAATTAATTGACAACCATGTTATGTGACATGCAAACAAGGAGAAATTAAGCCTGTGGTTGCGACACTTTGACGTTTCACTATTTTATTCCCACATAACAAGGCAGGCGAATTAAGAATGTGTGCAGACTTAAGTTCTAAATGCAGTCTAAATGACACTATATGGGTGAAGATTTAATAAATCGTGAAGTTCAAGTTGTGTAGTTCAAGTTGATGTACTAAGTTTGATCTAAGGAGAGCACATCACAAGACAGTGCTAGGTCAAGATTTATGTAATTTGACTGCTTTTGTTATGCCTAATGGGGTATTCCCATTTTGTAGACAGCCACTGGTCTGGTGTTTGGTCGTCTTTCAAAAGATGTTGTATGGCAAGGGTACACCTAGGAAGGGCTCAGGGGCACATTCCCCCACCACATCAACGCCCATTCCAAGCCCAGTGAAGCAGGTGAAGGAGGGCACCGTAGGGGCTACCCCTGGCAAACAGGGGAAGGAGGGCACTGTAGGGGTTACACCTGGCAAACAGGTAAAAGAGGGCCAGAGGCATAGCCAGACAAAGCGTTCTGCAGGATCCAGCATGTCACCAGAAGGAGTGCCCGTGTCTACACCTGATGCAGCTCTGTTGGTGTGTGTGCCTGTAGTGTCAAGACCAGATCTCATTAACCCCAGTACAGGGAACCCATTTCGCATTCCCAAGAAGTGGAGAGGCACACCTTAAACCTCTCCCACCCACACTGTGTCTCAGGTCTGCATGACTCCACCTCCACCTGCCACTACACCGCCTGGTCCAAGCAGCCCTCCAGCTTGCCAAGCCACTGATAGTCCTACCTCACCTGGGCAGCTCTCTCCCCAAGCAGGTGCTCCTGATGTCCCCGACACACAGCCAGCACCCAGTCCACCTGACAGCCAAGTGTGAGTGCTAGTCCCCCTCACACACCAGTCTCTCTTACAGCTGTGCCTGTTCTGCCCATTGTTACCCCCTGACTGTGTTGCTGCCTATGCAAGGGCACAGTCGCACACACCCTGTTCAGATTCTCGTGTCTTCGCTCTGCACTTTGCCATGCCCACTGGCCTTTGTTTTCTGCCCTTGCCTGTGCAGATTCTCATGTCCTCTCTCTGCACTTTGCCATGCCCGCTGTTGCACTCCTCCCTGTGCAGCCTCTCATGTACTTGCTGTGCACCCTGAACAGCCCACTGGCCCTGTTGCTCTGCTGTGTTGGACTCCTCCATGTGCAGCCACTCATGTACTTGCTGTGCACCCAGAACTGCCCACTGGCCCTGTTGATCTGCTGTGTTGTGCTGCTCCCTGTACAGCCTCTCATGTACTTGCTGTGCACCCTGAACTGCCCACTGGCCCTGTTGCTCTGCTGTGTTGGACTCCTCCCTGTGCAACCTCTCATGTACTTGCTGTGAAGTTTGCCTAGGACACTGGCCCTGTTGCTCTGCTGTGTTGGACTCCTCCCTGTGCAGCCACTCATTTACTTGCTGTGAGGTTTTTCCCTGGACACTGGCCCTGTTGCTCTGCTGTGTTGGACTCCTCCCTGTGCACCCTCTTATGTACTTGCTGTGCACCCTGAACTGCCGACTGGCCCTGTTCCTCTGCTGTGTTGGCCTATTCCCTGTGCAGCCTCTCATGTACTTGCTGTGAAGTTTGCCCTGGACACTGGCCCTGTTGCTCTGCTGTACTGTACTCCTCCCTGTGCAGCCTCTCATGTATTTACTGTGCACCCTGTACTGGGCACTGGCCTTCCAGTTTTTTCCCTTGCCTGGGCTGATTGTCATGCATATGCTGTGCGGTTTGTGCCTTGCTATTCTCTACTGTTGGTGCCTATCTATGCAACATGTGAATAAAGACAGTTACTCCTGTTGTCTGTTTTGTCAGTGTCCTTACCGAATAAAGTAATTTTTGTGTGTGTATGTGTTTGGCTGTGAACCATGCTCTATGTACAAAAGGTGGGGTGGTGTGCACATCGTGCTTTTAACTGTAATCCATTGTATTCATTGTCAAAGAATTGCGTGCGTTGAACTATGCATGTACCTTGCCCTATTTGGTACAAACAATGCTCTATGTGGCACTTCAACATTGCCAAGGTCTTTGCTCGCCTACTCTTTTTCCACAGGGGTGACAGGGACTTTAGTTCTTTCTGACACTGATACTTGTGGCATCTGAGGTTTTCAGTTTAACCTGTGTTTCAATTCTCATTTTCCAGGTTTTCAATTGTTGGCTACATTGTTCACGTCAGGTTGGGGGAAACTGCCAGCACAGAGTGTGACTCTGTGCACAGGTTTGCATGCAGGCTGGGCAATATCATCATGTATGTGTGTTATTCCTTTCTGTGTGCCCAGCTGTGTATGTATATGGGCATCTTGTGGTGGCCCGTCATCATGGTCCCATGGCCTACATGAGATGTGTGCTCTTGGGTTGTCAAGAGGTGTGCAGTGTGTTGGTATGTCCATGCTGTTCTATCTGACTCCTACTTGTTGTTTTAGTCACTTGTGAGTGTGCAGAGTGTGTGACTGGCACATCAGTGTCGTGTTTGTTTGTCCATCCATGTGTCTTGATTATGTTTGTGTAGACTGTGCAGACCTGCTACTAGACACTGCCATTGTGGTTTTGTTTCTCAGGCATTGCAGGCACAAGCTGCCTTATATCCTCATGTATGGCATGTTGTGTGTGGTGTAATGCCATCCCCTATATGTGCATCTTGTGCCTACTGTTCGTGGGCCTGGGCTCCCTCTGATTGTGTTTTGAGCATTCCTGCCATGTCCACTGATGACGTGCAGTACACTTCACTTGAATGTCGGCTGACCCCTTGCTTTGTGTGTGTGTATGTGCCTCCTCATCACTTCATTTGTGACATTGTGCTGTGTGGTGCATTGGTTTGGTCTGGGGCTATGTACCACCCATGTTCATCCACTAATTGTTCCTTTGTGGTGTTCCTGTGCTGTTTGGTAGTCATGGTTGCTCATCTGCAGTTCAGCTGTGTGTGCCGGCCAGTGCTAGGTTCAATTTGATTCCACCATTGTGTCCCAGATCTGGGCATCTGTTGTGGTTGTGTTGTATGTATGTGTGTTGTCTGTGTTGTTGCTTCACTTCCTGGGTGTGCTGTTGTGTCACTCAAGTCTGTTGTGAGTGGTGTGCTTGGTGTGCACACACTGCTTGTTGTGCGTTCAGTGCTGTGTATGTGTGTCCTTTACATTGCCTGATGTGCATCCCCTGATACCTTGCAATGTTTGTTCAGTTTGTTTGGCCTGTGCATCTCTAGTTGTTTTGATGTTGCTGTGTTGTTCTGGGATGGTGCACTTCTTGTGTGATTTGTTTTATGTTGTGTGTGCTCTGTACCTGAGTGAGGAGGTTGTGCACTCCTGTTTTGTCTGTGCTCCCATTGCCTTGCCACAGTTTTGAACAGGGTATGACTGTTTTTGTTGTGGTTCTGTGTGTGTTTCATTTGGGTTATGTGTTTGTGTGATGTTTTTATGCAGACATTTGCTATGGCATCCCATTTGTGTGATCTTTGTGGCCACACCCAGGGTGTGTTTGTATTTGTGTGTATGGACTGGCAAGTATTGTCAGCCTTCAGTGTGTGTGGCACTGGTGTTGTGTGCTGCTGTTGTGAGGGGGGTATGTGTGTACATTCCTCCCGCTGTTAGTCAGTAATGGAGTATGTATATAGGCCCTGTGTGTTGTGCTGCTGGTGTACTCCTGTGAGGTGGTTGTATGCACATGTGTCTGTTCCCAGTTTGACTTCCAAGCCACCCTTTGTTCCTTGTGCCTTTACTTGGTATGCCTTGCTGTCACCCTTTGTTGTTGCACTGTGGTGCCTGTGGTTTGACTTCACTTACTGTACCAGCCATGTGTGGTTTGATGGTCTGAGGGGGGTGTTCTGTGTTCCTTGTCTTGCAAGTGATGAGCACATGCTTGTTGTGTGTCTCCATGGCCTTCCATTTGTGTACATCCCGCTTTGGCTTGCTGATTTGTTGTGCTCATTTGCGGTGTGCATTTTGGGTGTCTGTGTGTCAGTGTGTGGTATGTATGTGTGACTGTGCAGGCTGTGTGTCCATGTGTATTTTTGTTCCTTGTAGGTGTTCCTTTGGTGCTTGTACTAATGGTTTTTTTCCATGTGTGTGGTGGTGTTGTGGCGTGTGAGTTCCCCTGGCACTGTGCTGTATGTTGTGTGGTCCTGTGCAGCCACTCCTGCAGTGTTTGTCTCAATGGTTGTTTGTTGTGTGGTGCAGGGTGTGGATTCAGCTGGCTTGTTGTTGTGCACAGGATGGACACATGGCCTGTGCCTTCATGGGGTGTGCTGATGTGTGTTGGGAGGAGGTGTGTCCCTGAGGTCTTGGTGCCCTGCCTATGCCTTGGCTTGGCCCTGCCTTCTGCATTGTGCGCATGTATTCCCTTGTATTGACCGCTACGGTGACGTGACCTGGACATTGGTGCATGATCGCCAACGATGTGTGTCCAGGATGCAGAGGGGAGACTTGGTGGCAGGTGGGTCATGTGTGGGTGAGCTTGTGCATGTGTTACTGCCCGAGCAGGGTGTCTGTTGTGTATTTGGACCCTGTGTCAGCCCGTGGGTTGTGTGTTGTATTTCTGTAGTTGTGTACCTGCGGTGGCGACCGCAGCGGGCCATGAGTTGATAGTGGTGAAGCAGGTACAGCACCATGAAACACATGTAGAGCTGGGTCCATGGAGGTCGTGACCGGGTGGGGGGTACCAGGACTCAGATTTCGCGCTCCGCTGTCGAGCTTTTGCCGTCTCTGATTGTGCGGCATGTCCACTGCGGTGCGTCTGCTTGTTTGGGGCATCCTAATTTGTGGAGCGGGCGGACGTCATTCCGCACGGCGGTGAGTCTCCATTGGCTCCCACCGCCGCGGTGGCGGGCGCACTTTAATGGAGGTGCGCGTCGCTCCGCAGGCGGAAGGTAATTTGCCTATGTTTAGCAATACTAATATGGCGGACGTGTTTGCCGCTGCTTGCGGGTGAAAAAATGCCTTTTTTCGCACCGCCAGCACCGCAGTGGTGCCACCACCCGACAGCCTAATGGACTCCTTAATGTCTTCAAATGAGTTAGCCTGCTTACTGATGTACTGATGTACATCTAACTGTGTTAGACGTTTGTTTTGGCATAAACCAGAAAAGTAACTAGAAAGTAATCTAAAGTAATAACAAGTATTCTAAAGAGCTTACAATCCATTTTCTCAATTACAAAGTAATTTGTATGCTCTACAAAAGCAGTACACACTGTATCTTGAAAAGTGTTACTGTATTGAAAGTATCACTTACCTGCTACTAAGTAAATCTTCGTTCTAGCAATAAAAATCACAACGTAACAACTTCTTATACAAACAATTGGTCTGGATTCAGTCTTGGAGTGTGTGAAATTATTTTTTGCCTGAGAGTGTACAACACATGCTTAACACTACCCTCTGATAAGCCTGACTCCTCAACCACACTTCCACAAATTAGAGTAAGGAATTTTCTATTTTAACCTCTGCTATACCTCTCACGATCCACTGGACTCTGTGCACACTATACCTTACTTTGGTATAGTATATATCGAGCCAGCTTCCTACAGGTGCATCTAAATTACTTGCTTGCAACCAAAATGCATAATAATAGCTGTGTGAAAATTCTTCAGAATAGGAAGCCCAAATCTAGGTACTTTAAATGGTTCTGTGACTAAATATCGAGTGACAGAATATAGACTTCTCAAAATATCGACTCAAAAATATTGAGGGACAGAATATAGAATGCCTATCTACAAACAGGTAAGTACTAAAATATTGAGTACAAAATATAGAATGTTAAAATATAGTTAAATAAAATATCGAATTTTTTTAATGTATTAAAAATAATATAACAGTAATTAAATAATAAACACAATTAAATAAAACAGTTAAAATGATGTAAAACAGATTAAAATGTAAAAATAATAAATGCAATGTAAAAAAATGTTTTAAACATATATTTACTTAATATTATAAAATAATTATTCATCTTAATTATAAAATATTTAACACATTATTACACACATATATATATATATAAATTAACCTATTATCTAAATATAAAAATAACTAATATATAATAATTTAAATATTTAAAGTAATAATTTTTATGTTAATTAATAATTTACACTACATTAAATATAACAACATTAAGCACATTACATAGCAAAGGGAATCAAATTAGTATTCCCACTCCATTAATTGCAAAAGTAAAGAATTTGTTGGATAGTGGGAGGGCAAAAATTACTATTCCCACTCCAGTGAGTGCAACAGTAGGGAAAGCGTTGGATAGCGTAGGGGTAAAAATTACTATTCCCACTCCAGTGAGTGCAACAGTAGGAAAAGTGTTGGATAGCGTAGGGGTAAAAATTACTATTCCCACTCCAGAGAGTGCAACAGTAGGGAAAACATTGGATAGCGGGAGGGTAAAAATTACTATTCCCACTCCAGAGAGTGCAACAGTGGGCAAAGCGTTGGATAGCGTTGGGGTGAAAATTACTATTCCCACTCCACAGAATGCAACAGTAGGGAAAGCGTTGGATAGCGTTGGGTTAAAAATTACTATTTCCCACTCCAGTGAGTACAACAATAGGGAAAGCATTGGGTAGCGTAGGGGTAAAAATTACTATTCCCACTCCAGTGACTGGAACAGAAGGGAAAGCATTGGATAGCGTAGGGGTGAAAATTACTATTCCCACTCCAGTGAGTGCAAAAGTAGGAAAAGCGTTGGATAGTGTAGCGGTAAAAATTACTATTCACACTCCAAAGAGTGCAACATTAGGGAAAGTGCTGGATATTGTAGGGGTAAAATTTACTATTCCCACTCCAGTAAGTGCAACAGTAGAGTAAGAGTTGGATAGCGGGAGGGTAAAAATTATTATTCCCACTCCAGTGAGTGCAAAAGTAGGGAAAGCGTTGGTTGCGTAGGACTAAAAATTACTGTTCCCACTCCAGTGAGTTCAACAGTAGGGAAAGCGTTGGATAGCGTAGGGGTAAAAATTACTATTCCCACTCAAGAGAGTGCAACAGTAGAAATAGTAATTATTTAATATTTAAATAAGAATACATTAATTATCAGTACAAATATAAAATTAATTGGAATGAATTACCATTCACAAAATATTTAATAATTCATTAATTATAAATACCAATAAATATGTTTATTAAACATTAATTACCTATTAATAATTATTTAACAACCAATACATTTAAATACTAAAAATGTAATAATTTTTAGCAATTAATAATTAATTAATAACATATTTATCAATACACAAAAATAATTTCAATAATTACTTAATTACAATTAAATGACTTCACACCCTATTCCCCTAAAACCCACAACACACAAATAATAAATTAATACAATTAACATCATCAATTAATCAATTAATACAAATTAATTACCAATTAATAATTAATTAGCAATAAATTATGTATCAATACAAATAAATTAAAATTAATATTTACGTAATTACAATTAAATTACTTCCCACCCTATTCCCCTATAAACCCACAACCCGCTCCAAATAATAAATGAATACAATTAACATAATTATCAATTAATCAATTAATAGAATTGAATTATCAATTAATAAAAAAATAATTACCAATTAGTAATTAATTTACAATCAATTAATTATCAAAGACATATAAATAAAAATAAAAATTTACCTAATAACAATTAAATTACTTCCCACCCTAATCCCCTATAAACCCACAACCCGCTACAGAACTAAAACACAAAATTAAATTAAAAATAATTAATCATTCATAAAAATTACTATTTAATTTACTATAATTACATTACTTCCAACCCTATTCCCCTATAAACCCACAACCCGCTACGGAATTAAATTACGCAAAAATTAAAGAACATAACATTCATTACTTTAAAAAAATTAAACATACATTACAAAAATTATATATAATTTTAACACATATACTAGCATATATAACACACACAAAAAATCGATATTATGGAAATCGATATTTCTTACCTCTATTTCAATATTCTATCCAACTATATTTTGGTAATTCGATATTCTGGCCTCTCTATATTTTTTATTCGATAGTCTGGCCAGTCGATATTTCAAATTCGATATTTTGGGTGTTTACCACTTTAAATGTAACTTTCTGCTTGAAAAGATTGATTTCAACAGATGCCCCAGACAAAATCGAGAAAGTTTGTTTCAATGGCCAAACAATACATTGTTTCAACGTACACATAAGTCACTTAATCTCAGTGTCAATATCAATCTGATCTTTTAATACTGTCATATGTAATATAATTAAATGTTCAGTGTTCCTTGTCGTTTTATTTCCCAGGTACTTCGTTTCCCTTGGCTCCCAGCAAAATTGAGAATGTTTGTAGACTGGCTTTTTATTCATTTTCTAAAAAGGCATTAAGCTTGATGAGGGACAATTAATGACATACCCCGAAAAACAACCAGACCTTTCCACAAGTTGTAATAGAACTGGGATGGAAGATTCAGGGACGGAAATCAATAGTATACTGTCTGAAAGAAATAGCAGTGTTTTATAATCATAAGGACCGGTAATAACACCTTTAATTGCTCTGTTACTTCTAATAGCACTGGCTTTAGGGCTACATTGAACAAAAGAGGAGATGGAAGGGAATCCCTGTTTAGTATCTTTTTCTAAGGACATTTCCTCTGACAGATGAACAATGGCATTAATGCAAGCTTTGGAACTTCATTAAAAACAAAGAAACAAAAAATGAGATTAGTACACAATGATTGTTCCAAGCTCATTTGTCTTAACACCACATTTAATGTCATTTGATTTGATTTTATAGAGAGCGACAATTACCCGAGGGCATCAAGGTGCTGTAGCCGGTCATCCAGAGCTAGACCCTATCTATAGGCCTATAAGAGAAAAGAAATTCTACCTATAGGGTATATAGCCAGGCTTTGAGTTCTTTTATGAAAGGCAACAACTCTAGGATAGCCCTCAGGCTTTGTGGAAGAGAGTTCCAAAATCTGCTTGCCGCAATCGAGAAAGCTCTATCTCCCTATTTCTTCGTTCAGGTCCTCAGCATAGTGAGCAGGTTGCAGTGTGCCGAGGGGAGGCTCCTTCCTGGCGTATACCAGTGAAACATATCTTTAAACCCCACCAGACTTGGGAGAAAAGGGGCCTTATGAACTGTACATAATGCATTTTCTGATGGGGAGTAAGTGTAAGGACCCCAACCCCACCGACTGGGAATATTAGGAATTGTTCTAGCAAGTGCATTCTGGACAACTTGCAGTTTGTGCTGATTGTAGGTATTATAGTACAGATAGAGGGAGTTACAATCAGTGGCGGCTCCGCCACTAAGGCGGAGGAGCTTTGCCCCACTGCGTAAAACTGAGAAAAAAAAATGACAATAACATATAGTTATTATCATTTTATTTTTCCTATTGCATGCAGTCAGTGGCCTGTGTGCAGTGTGGGGTGGGACGGGGTTGGCCAAAGCAGTGGAGGAGTGGTTTGCACTCCAAAAGTGCGCATGAACTATTTGGCCGGCCCTCTTGGGCCGACCAAACTGTTCTTGCGCACTTTGCATGTTCTCTACCCGGCTGCATTACACAGTTTAGTGAGGAACATGCACAGGCTCCCTGTTCCAGTCTGAGAGCCGATCCACGGCGCTCAGACCAATCGCAATGCTGCATTGCAGCATTGTGATTGACTCAGGGGAGTTGTGTGCCTGGTGCTTCCTGCTGTCGGCCGGACTGCAGAAAGGAAGACAGAAGAGGAAGCAGGGGAGGTGCCGGCTGTTCCAAGGTAAGTGTTTTATTTTTTTATTAACCCCGTTCCCCCGCCCTACCACCCCCATCCGGTAGCAGCTGCTACTGGTTACAATAGTCAAATCTGGACATGACCAGGGCTAGTGTGACCTGCTTTTGTGCTGGCCGGAGGATAAAAGGAAAGATTTTCCTAAGCATCCTTATGAGCCAGGAGCAGATTGCACAGTACTATTAGCCTGGTTATTAAGTGTAAGTTTGGTATCTAGGATTACTCCAAGATTTTTGCCTTCTGAGTTGGGACTGGACATATACCTATGGTGTCTGGCCACCAATTGCTATTCAAGCATGAAGAGGAAGGCTCAAAGAGCAACACTCAGTTTTATTACCATGTAAGGTCAGAAAGTTCCGTCTCATCCAGTTTGCAACTGCCAGCATTATCTGCAGGGGCAGTAGAGTTCTTGGGAACCGACACAAGGATCTGTGTGTCGTCAGCATATGATATCTTATACATCCCAAAAGCTCTAATTATGGTTGCAAGTGGAGACACATAAAGGTTAAAAAGCATCGGACTTAATGATGAGCCCTGCGGTACTCAACAATTCTACATTGTCAAATGCCTTTTCAGTGTCACCAATAAATCATGAACTATTCTATCTCTAGGAATAGCTATTAAGTTGAAATTAAAACGTCATACACAGCTTCCAGAACAAAATATTCAACAGAAACTCTGACAGATGAAAACAACAAATAAAAAATCACTTTTTTCATAATACATACATACAGGATAGTGAGATGAACAATACAATCTATGTGGTTGTGGAAATACTATGCTATGAACTAAAGTAGAGAAGTAGTAAACTAAAGAGTGACAACAATTAGTGCGCCGTGGAACACCACGTGGAATATAAGATGGATGTCTATATGAACTAAACAAACATAATAAGAGCTTCTGGTTTTGTCATAATATGTGGATGTTCCTAACCAGAGAGTGAACAAAAGTCATTATTTTATGAAGGCAAGAAGACGAGTATTGTGCAGTTTCTGTCAATTTGTTTTTGGGTGCTGTATACACTTAAGTTATACATGGAATCTTTACAAGGATCTAATGTCCACAGTTTTGCTTGGTGGAAGAAGAAGATTGTGTGCTATCTCCTTTTCCATTGTGATTTTCAGGTGGGCAGTACATATTCTGAATAGTCCTTAAGTTGGGAGATCACGTCTGTTCAGCCATGTAGTGTCTGTGGCTTGTATGAATTCTCAACTGAAGTTGATAGATCGTGTGACATTTTCTTTCTATTTGTTATTAATGTAACAGGGAGAAAATGCTGTGATGTGCTTGTGATGTTGCTTGTGATGTTACACATCAGTCCTGCCAAGCCTGGTGTCTGGAGCCAACATCAGTTTTATAGGTTGTGTCAGTTGTGAGTGAGAGAGTTACTTGGAAGGTGCAGTTGAAGGCTGAGAAGGGAACATGATCCTGATTAAAGTAGGGAATTGTCTTTGTACTTGAGGTTTCCAAATGTATACCACTGGTATCCGCCCAGCTCCCTGTCTCTAGAGGGATATTTACTTCTTTAAAGCATCTGTTCCCATTCTTTGTTATGTTGTCAATGTTGTTCTTTCTCGCTCCACTATAAGTGATGCCTGGTTCAATTGAACGGAAAGAGTAGCCATTTTGCTATTACTGTCAACTTTGCTAATATTATTATTTACTTTGCGCCTCAACTACTTTTTACTTGATCGAGAATTAGCGAGTTGTAGTAAAACATTTTAAGGTAACATTGGACTAGGAGTGGTAGTTCATCCTCCCACCTCCTTAGTTGTTTGTTTTCCTTTCTCCAGAGCTTTTGGGAAAGGTATGTCTGGTTTCTACTAACAACAGCACAAAATTGGAAGCATAATAGGCACGTATATATCTGTAATAAAAGCAGTTCATTCCATCAAGTCTTGTTAATAAAATCTTCACTTATTTCCAGAATCAGTGCAGAGCAGAAGGTGTGGATATGTGCTTTGGCATAGAAAAAATGTGGTTCCACTTAGGATCCACTTAAGCAGAACGTAGAAACACATTTATTACTAGTCGACCCTAAACATGTAGGGAATAGTATCACACAAGGTACAACCAAAGTCCACTGACCGCTTTTACCTTCAAAGGTTCCAAACAAAAGTTTAAAATATTTTCAAAAACTATGTCATTTTAAATAAGGTGCTGTCATCTAAACATGTCCAACAATCGGGCACAAATCTAGACTCGAACTTCAAGCGTGGAGCTAGATGGTCAACCCACAGATATTGGGCTAACATTTCAAACAAGGAGGCCGAGCTATCCTTAGAGGCAATACAGAAAAATAGAGTAATAAATTATGTATTTTAAACATATTGGTTAAACCTGACACAAGTACAACAAACCTGTTTTAGTGGTTTTGATAATATGTATAAGCTACTGACAGAGATCTTGAATGAGTTGACATCTAAGAAGCAGCTTCTACAGATTTGATTACAAAGCACTCTAGAACCAGTTTTCTCAAATGTATTTCAAGGTAAAACTGCTTTTTATCAGTTCCCCAAAAATTCCTTCTGTGAAATGACAATGAGCTCATTAAATATTTTGGATTTCGTGTTCAGAAAGACACTTTGGTCCAATTGTTGACTAACAGGCACATGCAACAATGTTTAAGATTGCGATTCTTTATTTGAGATTTTTAAGGAATCGCAAATAAAGAATCGCAAAACCCGATGCAACAAAAAAAATGCAAAAAATTAGAATCGCCAAAAATCGCGAAAATAGTGGAGATTTTGGTCATTGGTATTTGATTTTGGTCATTGCAAAATCGCTAATAGTGATTTCGCTATTTGCGAAATCGCTATTACCAAAGTCGCTTTTTGATGCATCTTGATGACATCAGAACCATTAAGTCAGCAGCAGAAGCCTCATTTTCTGTGAACAGTCATAGGGAGAGGAGGGATCTGACTCTGATACCTGAACAGGAGTGAGATTGAGACATTGGAAACACCTGGCATTTGTAAAAAAAAATGGAAACTTCACAAACAGGAGAGGACAGCCAAACAGGCAGAAAGAGGAAAATTGAATTTTCAGAAAAAGAAATTGACACCCTCATTGAGGGAGTTGTCCACAGCCATGATAAGCTGTTTGAGAAATTATCATTTAAAGTGGCAGAGCAGCAAAAACGTAAAATATGGATCCGGATCCAAAACAGGGTGAATGCCATTGGGGTGACACACCACACCTTCGATGAGTTGAAGAAAACATGGTACGACTTGCACAGTCGGACTAAGGTGCGCATTGCTGACCAGCTGAAGGAAGCAAGGAAGACAGGAGGAGGAACACCGATAGACACTGGGAACACTCCCATAGAGGACATGGTTGAATCCACAATCCAACCTGAAGCTGTTGTTGGTGTGACACAGCTAGACACGTCAGGAACAGCAAACACATCTGAAGGTAAGATGAATGCATGTTACCATTGTCCTAAATTATAAAGGTAGAACATCACCTCAGTACAGCACAAGTGCGCACTTTGAACATCCAGTACACAATGTATTCATAAATAGAAGTGCTTTATGGGAGATGTAGGCAGGTCAAGCAGCTACAATGACAAACACACAAATAGGAAAAAATCAACTCAAAATAGTGTAATATATTCTTATTTTAACCCCTTAAGCGCTGCGCCCGTCCAGCGGCCGACGGCACCACTACCTCGGGAGTGCTGCCGTCGGCCGTTGGACGTTCCAACTGCACCTGCGCAATAGAACGTTCAGCACTGGAGCTGGACGTTCCAAAGCAGCTAAGGTGTTAATAACAAAGCAAAATATTGATTACTGTGACATTACATCACAGACATAAATTGATGCTGTTTTGCACTGTTAAACCTCACATGATGCAGAACGTGGAGAAGCTGAGGATATTGACTACCAGGACATACAGGACTCCAGCGCAGTTGAAAATATGGACACACCAGTGTTGCCAACAAATCCATTACGTGCCCCAAACACAAGCAGGGCAACTGTCCCACCACTGGTCACCATGGATTCTGATGATGAGGCAAATGCAACACCAGAGGCCAGCCATGGCCAAGCTACTCCCATTCAAAATCCACATACACAGGTCCGCAGAAGCAATGTCAGAGTCCGGCCTAGAAGAGCTAGATCACTCAGAACACAGCAGGAGGACCAACCAAATGATGTCTGGGGTGGTCTTGAGGGACAGATGCCCCGTATGCAGCGCCTGCACTAACACTGTTAGAGCCTTCACCGACCCTATGGCCCTTAAACGACAATCCCCAGTGTCCCAATCTCTTTCCAACCATCTCTCGGACTACTTCGAGGACAAGATCGCAACCATATACGACTCCTTCCCAGACAAAAAATCCCCAGAGCCCACTGATAACAGCCCAGTCAATTCAGTCTCCAACCCTGTCTTTACCAATTTCACGGAAATCTCCCTTGAATGTTCTTTGACAGAATTATCAAAATGTAAATCAGGGTCACCTACAGACCCTTGGCCGGCCAAACATTATAAATCCCTGGCCCCTCTTCTTAACCCAATTCTTAACGAGATTTGGAACGACTCTTTCCGGACAGGTATCTTCCCTGACTCCTGGAAGCACGCCCGACTGGTCCCCATCCTTAAAAAACCCAATGCCGACCCCAATGAACCACACAATTACAGGGCAATTTCGCTATTACCTGCACCTGCAAAAGTACTCGAAAATCTAGCCCATCAACAACTTGCTAACTTCCTTGAATCCAACGGCGCTTTTCACGACTCCCAACATGGGTTCAGAACCGGCTACAATACCGAGTCAGCTTTAATAGAAATGGCCGACTCTGTAAGATGGAGACTGGATGAAGGATCTAGAGCGGTGTTGGTGCTGCTCGACTTGTCGGCAGCATTCAACACCGTCTCCCACCCAGTCCTTCTCGACCAACTTCGGTCTAAGGGCATTCAAGGTAAGGCACTGGAATGGCTTACCTCCTTTTTAAACAAGCATTGGAAATGCAATAGGTCTCGCATTAGGAAAGTTTGAGCTATTGGTCTTATAAATGACTTTTTTTTTATTTATGTGTTGTTTTTTAAAATATCTAAATTAATAGCTTTGTCATTTACAATGCCAATAGTTATAACTTTCGCAAATGTGACACCTATAGCATTTGTAATGCAACATGTTTTGTATTTACGTGACTTAGATGTATTGATATTACAAATAACAATGGCTTTTAACTTTTTTTAAATAATTATTACTTAAATAAAAGTGATTGTAATTTATAATGGCAATAGCTTAAACTTTTGCAAATAACTTTAGTGAAGATTATGTTCAGTGTATTTTATTGTGACGAAAATCCAAGAAAAGAAGTGAAATATTAACATCTTTTTGACATTTGTAATAAAGCTTGAAACATTGAGAGAACATATTTGAACCGGTGATGCTGTGGTGATGCTGAGTGATGCCGTGGTTTGCGCTGAGTGATGCTGTGGTTTGCGCTGAGTGATGCTGTGGTTTGCGCTGAGTGATGCTGTAGTTGCACTGAGTGATGCTGTGGTTGCACTGAGTGATGCTGTGGTTGCGCTGAGTGATGCTGTGGTTGTGCTGAGTGATGCTGTGGTTGCGCTGAGTGATGCTGTGGTTGCGCTGAGTGATGCTGTGGTAGCGCTGAGTGATGCTGTGGTTGCGCTGAGTGAGGCTGTGGTTGCGCTGAGTGATGCTGTGGTTGCGCTGAGTGATGCTGTGGTTGCGCTGAGTGATGGTGTGGTTGCGCTGAGTGATGCTGTGGTTGCGCTGAGTGGTGCAGAGTGGTGCTGTGGTGGTGCAGAGTGGTGCTGTGGTGGTGCAGAGTGGTGCTGTTGGTGGTGCAGAGTGGTGCTGTAGTGGTGCAGAGTGGTGCTGTGGTGGTGCTGAGTGGTGATGTGGTGGTGCTGAGTGGGAGATGGGGAGAGGGAAAAAAAGGAGAGGAGGGAGAGGGTAAAGAGATGGAGAGAGGAGAGAGAGGGGGAGAGAGGAGAGAGGGAGAGAGGGGGAGAGAGGAGAGAGAGAGGGGGAGAGAGGAGAAAGAGAGGGGGAGAGAGAGACGGAGAGAGAGGAGAGGGAAGAGAGGGAAAGGGAGAGAGGGAAAAGGAGAGAGGGTAGAGGGAGAGAGGGAGGGGAAGAAGAGAGGAGGAGGAAGAGAGCGAAGGACGGAGGGGAGAGAGAGGGGAGGGAGAGAGAGAGGAGAGCAGGCAGAGGGGGAGATGGGGAGAGGGAGAAAAGGGAGAGCAGGGAGAGGGTAAAGAGATGGAGAGAGGAGAGAGAGAGGTGGAGAGAGACGGAGACGGGGAGAGAGGAGAGGGAAGAGAGGGAAAGGGAGAGAGTGAGAGGGAAGTGAGGGAAAGGGAGAGAGGGAAAAGGAGAGAGGGTAGAGGGAGAGAAGGAGGTGAAGAAGAGAGGGGGAGGACGAGAGCGAAGGACGGAGGGGAGAGAGAGGCGAGGGAGAGAGGGAGAGAGAGACATTTTGGTTCCACCTACAACATGGGTCAGTCCATTCTAACCAGTTACTCCCATCACTTTGAGTTATTGCATAACGCGTGTGCACATTGTTCACATCCACTTAAAGCAATTCATTTGTCTTCACTGACACATCTGGCTCAAAGTGTGTTGTAGTTAGTTTTTTAATAATAACTTTAATTACAAGCATTTATTTTCACCTGCACTTTGGGTGGCAAGCTATATGGTGATTTATTTTTCACCTTCTTCTGAACTTTGCTATTATAAAGTATATAAGTAACAATGTCACATTGTACCTGCCCACAGTTTGAGTGCTTGATCAGGCAGTGATTTGTTCTTCTCGCCTTCACAAATAATGATTTTAAAATGTATGGCGCACCTGAGAGACTTGTTATTAAAAAAAAAAATCACTATTAAAAGGGCCACAGCAGTTAGTTTTTAAATGTGTTTTTATTGTAAGCATGTGGTGGTTATGGTTAGGTGCCTGCATGTTTTCTTATTTCCTCTTTATCTTGTGGGTTAAACTTGCAATTAAAAAAATCGCACAAGTTTGTGAAAGACAGACATGTTGACTTTGTCAATGCTTGTTTTTATTTATTTTCTTTACAAAAATTAAATTAGCATACATTCCCCATAGTTGTACAGCAATTTAAAGTCATAACTCATCTGAATTACAAAATCCATGAATGCTAGAATAAACACCACCTGGCAATTCAGATGTAGTCCAGTAATAAACAGATTTATAAGCTACTTGTCAGTATTTGCAAGACAGCTATCTAAATGTGGAATTTGATCTGCCTCTCTGCCATTGGTCTGTGAGACAGGACGGTCCCACTCTGCGACCCTGCTGAGTCCACGTGGGAGGTTTGCTGAATTGTGGCTTCTGTGATTTCTAGACTTAGTCACATAACGTTGTTACATTTATCCGTTCTGCCTTATTCTGCCTCTGTGGTTTAACTGGTAATGACTGAGCGACGCCGAAATGTAGCTCCAAACCCGTGTCACGTCTGATAGCCATGTAGCATAACAGCCTCTGTACCCCTAAGTGAGGAGTAGAGCAGACGAACATTGAGTGAGATTGAGGTATGTTTGGGCTCCACGAGTGTGAAGGGGGAGCTGTGACCTGGATAAACCTTTAGAACACAGAGAGACAGAGCTTGATCCTGAACGTGCACCAATGTCAAACTGGAAATCCTTCTATAATGTGCAGTCAGATGCCGGCTGTCTTTCGATTCTCAGTTACCAGCAGTGAAATGATTCACCATACAAGCAAGAAAGAAGAAAAGATGTTTTCCAAAAAGACAGAACCCTAGAAATGTCACTATTTCTAGAGAAACGAACAAACTCAAAAGGAAGTAAAATGCCTAGTCTCTAATTTAATGTTGATGTTCTTGGAGAAACACGAGAGACGGCTTGCGGCCGTCAAAGTGAAAGTACGGCCGGCGGAGTGCATTGCTGTGGGGAGGGGGGAGGAGAAATGCGACACGGCGGGCAGGGGAGGGGCGGAGCGGGGAGAGCGGCATGAGGGTGTGAAGCAGCAGGGGAGGAGTGCTGCTGGCGATTGACTGGCGATTTGATGATGTGCACGCGCATTTTAGGTCAATGCGCTTGCGCATTGACCTAAAAGCGCACGGGCACAGCATCAAATCGCCAGTCAATCGCCAGTCTAGGTAAAGCTTATTTAAGCCCCTTTATATCGAGCTCCCGCTCAATGCGCATGCGCATTGAGATAGGTCGCTCGACCTAAAAAACGGACACAGGTGGTATTTACCCCCCCTTACACCTCGGCTAATCGCCCGTTGAAATGGGGAGTCCCAAAGGGCTCCTCACTAAGCCCCCTCCTATTTAATGTCTACTTCTCTCCTTTAGCTGAGATCATTGCCCAATCAGGTATAAAATCTACTTCTTACGCTGACGACATTCAGCTACTGTTTGCTTACAATAACCCTAATCAGTCCACCTTCGACCCCTTAAAGAACTGCGTCAACAACATAGCCTGTTGGATGGATGACAACTTCCTACGGCTTAACGCCAGTAAAACTGAGGTCCTCTTCTTCCACCAATCTTCCCCCCTTGACTCCAATCTTTGGTGGCCCCACAAATTAAATACACCCCCCTTACCCAAAGAATCTGTGACAAATCTTGGAGTTAGATGGGACACCAGCCTTTCATTTCATAAACAAATCCAAATGGTATCTGCTGCATGCTTCTCTAAAATCAGGATGATTTAAAAATTCATTAATTTTTTACCTAATAACACCAGAAGAACAATCATCCAAGCACTGATTACGTCCCATTTGGATTATGCCAACGGCCTCTTTATTGGACTCGCCTCCGGCCTTTGCCATCGACTTCAGATGGTTCAAAATGCCGCAGTCCGCCTGGTCTGCGGCATCTCCTTGCGTGATCACATTTCCCCTCATAGACGACGTCTTCACTGTCTTCCGATCAAACAAAGAGCAGAATTCAAGGTCTTAACTTTGACCCATCGAGCTGTCAGGGGCAAGGGTTCTGCATACCTCTCCTCCTCCCTCCGCCCCTACAGCAACACCAGACTCCTCCGCTCCAGTTCCAAAAAAATTCTCGTCATCCCTAAATTCAAAAAAGTACGTTCAGGAGGCAGAACGTTTCAAGTAGGTGCTACCACCCTCTGGAACAAACTCCCTCAATCTATTCGACTGATCCAAGAAGAACTTCCATTCCGAAAAGCCCTGAAATCATTTTTATTCTGTTAAACTTCATTAAGAGCCAAAAACAAATCAGCATACTTCCACACA
Organism: Lissotriton vulgaris; assembly: GCF_964263255.1. Taxonomy (NCBI): domain Eukaryota; kingdom Metazoa; phylum Chordata; class Amphibia; order Caudata; family Salamandridae; genus Lissotriton; species Lissotriton vulgaris. Next base: position 365,726,413 of record NC_141693.1, on the reverse strand, counting down.
ACGAGCGCCGGGACACCCCGTTGGGGTAGCCGTGCGCTATACAAGACACACTAAATAAATAAATAAATAAAAAATAAATAAATAAAATAAAAATAAATAAAAATGCAGGCCAAAAACACACGTTCAGTACAGATACAAACTGGGAAGATGGCAGCTAACATTGCAGTACTGTCAGATTGTGTGTAGCAACTGCGCAAGTGTATGCAGGAGGGACATGTATCCCAGAAAAGACACCATCGTCAACCAATGCAGCATTTCAACATCTAAGCTAAATCCAAGAATAGGCTGGCCACAACTGCACTGCTGGCACGTAGGTCTGTGACCATGCAAACAGAAATGTCCCATTGGAGCGGGGATGTGTCTAAGGCACTGGACCAGGTGACCACTGCAGTTGGAGTGATGCATGCTTCCACAATTGCGGCCAACATGTCCACGCTAGAAGAGGGTAGTGAGGAGGCCTCAAGCATGAGTAGTATAGCTATGCCAGTTGCCACTGCAGGAAGACGCAATGCACGCAGCAGTACCCCCTCCACTACCAACATGAGGGATGAAGATGCTGGCTCTGACAGGCGTCTAGGTGTTCGCAGGAGAAAGCACTAGACTGCCATGTACAATGACATTCTGATATGGTGACGTAACCATTGATGTAATCAAACATTTTGACTGACTTACAAGTCATTATTTATTTTCATACTACTTATGTCCATTACTGAAAATCCTGTGCCACTGGTCAGTTAAAAGTGTGCTTCAACACTTGTGTCATAATTTTTTTTAATAAAACATACTTTGATTGCAATATACACTTTTTGTGTCATCATTACTCACCTCAGAAATAATTTTGTGTGATGTTCAATCTTCTCCTGCCCCTTGTGCGGCACTTGCTGGTTTTCATCCTCCGAGCCGCTTTCAGACACCTCGATTTCCATGCCTCCCTTTGTCGCAATATTGTTCAGCATGGCACATGCTGCTACTATCTGGCAGCATTGTTCAGGGTTGTATTGAAGTGCTCCACCGGTCTTATGGAGACATCTGAATCGGCTCTTCAGCAGCCAAATGTGCGCTCTATGATGTTTCTTGTTGAAATATGCGCTGCATTGTACCTCTGTTAGTTGGCAGTTGTAGGATTGAGGTAAGCGCTGGCACCTACATGTAAATAAGCAAAGGGTCGCCCTGAGGGCTTCAAGAGGCAGTGGCGGTTTCCAAATCGTGCTTTAGAGGATGAAGTATTCCATAATGACATTAGGGAGGCAATCGTAGAATATGTTGAAATCAATACCGGCTCAGTAGACTCTGCAGTAATGCTAAGGGAGGGCTTTAAGGCATACTTAAGGGGAGTGTGTCTGTCCAAACATGCTGGGGTGCTGCGGGATCTGCGTAGAACCCTGGCAAAACTTGAACAGGAACTCACAACATTGGACTGCAGATTACTCCAGATGCACCACCCGGAACTTGATAAACAGGGATTGTCATTACTTGCTGACTATAGAGACAAAGCTGATAAAGATATTTAATTTATGGGGAAATACCAAACTGCCTTGCGATAGGGGGAAGGTGAGTGCCCAGGTAGGGTCCTGGAACAGATGATTAGGCCTCCCTATCAAAACGCATAAGTAACTCGACTACATACGGACTCAGGACAACTTCTCACGGATGCAATGGACATCCAGGGGGAGTTTTTGGCTCATTTAAAGAAATGATATACTTCTGGAGTGGGGAACGATAGGACAGGACAGGAAGCATATCTCTCTGAGGTAGCTCTTGTGTATTTGGAGAGGTACATACAGGACTTCCTTGCGGAGCCTATCTTCGAGACGGCCATAGATGAAGCCATTACAGCTCTCAATTCTTCTTCAGCCCCTGGCTTGGATGGCTTCAGGGGAGCTCCTATAAAGCCTTTAAAGATTTATTGATTCCACAACTCTTGGAAGCATATGTGGAAGCATTGGAGAGACAGACCTTACCCCCTAAGCTATAAGAGGCGGTTATCCTTCTTCTCCCTAAGCCGGGGAAAGACCTCCTTATGTGCGGCTCTTATCGCCTGCTCTCTCTTTTAAACCTTGATTACAAAATATTGGCTAAAGCTCTCTCCATTAGACTTTCCTTATTGATGGAATCCATTATCTCGCCGGTGCAGTCTGCTTCGTCCCCCATCGCTCGACCGCCTTTAATTTACGTACTCTATTCAATACTCTTCACAGAATAAATCCTGAGATACCAGCTGCCGCGGTCCTACTGGACACCGAAAAAGCGTTCCACTCTTTAGAATGGCCTTTCATAATATCCGTTATGCAACGTATGGGGATGCCGGCTGGTTTTGTAGCCACGACATCGCTACTGTATAGTCAGCCGACGGCCAGGCTACGATTAAATGGAACATTGTCTACTCCCTTCACACTTTCTTTGGATACAAGACAGGGTTGCCCGCTGTCACCACTGTTATTTATTCTGGCTGTGTACCCATTATTGCGTCATTTTCAAGAAAAACACCTACATAGGGAACTTCAGTTCAATACAGGCCCGATGTTGGTATCGCTATATGCGGTTGACACAATCCTATACGTTCGAGACCCACAGACTAATCTTGACCCTCTCCTCAGAGAAATGTAGCATTTTGGTACATATTCCAAGCTGGGCATCAACTGGCGTAAGTCAGTGATTTTTCCTCTCACGACAAGTACAGTTGAATGGGATTTAGAGTTACCATTGGAGTGGTGCTCTGATTCTGTTAAGTATTTGGGCATTCATATACACTTGGACCCTGATTTCTGCCCTGGAAACACAGGCTTCATCTCCCACTGTATCTGGCGGGCAGAGTGGCCCTCATCAAAATGGTTGTCCTCCACAAATTTTTGTATTATTTCAAAATAATCCAATTCACCTCCCTAACCGTTTCCTCTTGACTCTTCGCTCCCATTTAATTCGATTGGTATGGGGCAACAAAGGTGCCCGGGTAGGCTGGCAAACCATGACATTACCCTGTGAAAGAGAGTGATATGGTGTCCCAGATATGCAGTTGTATTATCTGGCGGCTCAATGTAACTTCACTCAGATGTGGTACCACCCAGACGCCAGAATCCCTTATTTATGTCCAGAAGCGGATCTGGTCCTACCGGATTCACTAGCATCGATCTTACCTACAGGGTTTCCTAGAGACCCTAGAGACATCCGAATGGCATCCAAGACCAGTTGGGCATGGGAGAAACTGAGGCATCTCACTCGCCCCCCTGTCCTCTATTCCTCCGCACTCCCACTTCTGAATTCCAAATGGCTTCCCGTTACGGGCGAATCTCTTGTACAACGTACATGTGAGAAATTCAACATCGTTAAATTGGGAGATTTCTTTCCTGATGGCCACATATTCGACCCCGCAGACTTGTCTAGATTCCCATATACCACGTTCATGGACAATTTTATTTTGATGAGATTGCGCACTATGTTGCGCACCGTAGCCCCGACTTTCCACTTGAACCTCCATCATTCACTCCGCTGACTTTGGTAATAGAAAGCGAGCGAGGTATACACTTGATTTCCAAACCTTACAAGGCATGTGCGGCGCTTGTCCTGGTTAATGATGATAGACTTCGCACTACATGGGTGGCGGATATTGGTACCCAAATCACTGATGATCAATGGTCTTACTGCTGCTCAGTCACCAGAAATGTTTCTATCAATAGCTGCCACAAATTAATACATTTCAGATTTTTGCGCTGAATATACATTACCCCCGCTAGAATACACAGAATTGACCAGTCTAGGTCCAATCACTGTCCCAAATGCAATGCCCCCAATGCTGATTTCGCCCATCTGGCATGGACCTGTCCGAGTATCCACGCATTCTGAGTTCAAATACATATTACTATAAGTAGCATGGTGTAGGTCCTGATGACGCCGTTGCCTGAAATTGCCCTACTGGAATATGTAGCACAGTTTCCTCCCAAAATTCGCAGGTTTGTCGCCATCGGCCAGTTGCTAGCTAAAAGGGAGATTGCCATTCACTCGGGTGGGAAACGTGCACCATTGGTGAAGGGATGGCTGAATAGCCTAGCCACATGCTCCTTGCAAAGTGAGTTATATGCTGCCACTATCCCTCCATCTTCTAAACCTAAAAACATATGGGTTTCATTTAGGGACTATTTGCACATTTAGCACGGAGACCCCGCCACTCAGGTGGAACAAGGCATAGTCCCTACGGGGGTGGGGTAGTTCTATACGTGAGACCGCTGGCTGAGGTGGTCAGGCAGTGGGGCATGACCATGGTGTCATATGCCGATGACACCCAGCTAGCGGTTACGATCAGCGGGGATGCGGACCAGGATGCCCCCAGGTTTCAGAGTGGACTTAGGGCGGTGGCAAGCTGGATGAATGCCAACTGTCTCCAGCTCAACGCGAAGAAGACCAAGATCATGACTGTCGGTAGAAGGGCGGATCTCTGGGGGGACAGGTGGTGGCCTTCGGAGCTTGGGTCGGCCCCTCTTCCGGTGACGGAATTAAAAAACCTGGGAGTGTGGATGGATCCCACTCTCAGTTTTGTGGGGCACACGAAGAAAACGGCTGCCTGTTGTTTTGGAATCCTCCGGGCTCTGCGACCAGTCCTGAAGTTCTTCGACCCCCGCACCCGGCAGTTGGTAATACAGGCGACTGTTATATCGCAAAAAGGGGGTGGGGTCGCACACCACTCACTCACCAGCGGGATCGCCCCTAAGGACTATGGTCAGTGTAGTTTAGTATTCCGCGATGTATCCATCTTCGCCATCCCTGGACTCTTATATCGCGCCTGGATTATGCCAGCTCTCTCCTGGTGGGGGCTAACCTGGCTGAAGTCACCCGCCTAAAACGCGTGCAGAATGCTGCCGCTAGAGCAATCGTTGGTCTTCCTAGATCCTGCCCCGTTTCCAGTACTTTGAAAGCATTGCACTGGCTGCCAGTCAGGGCCAGAATTCAATTCAAGGTACTGTGCCTGGCCTTTAAGATTCTAAAGGGTACGGCCCCTCAAATTCTTACGGACCTCCTGTCCTGGTACGTCCCCACTCGGCCTTTGAGATCTTTGGGCCAAGCTCTTACTATCACCCCTCGATATAAGCTGTGCCGTGTTGGTGGTCGTTCCTTCCGGGTCAAAGCAGCCGAACTGTGGAACTCCCTCCCGGTGGAGATTCGGCTGTTGGAGGGTCTTTTCTCCTTCCGTAAGGCTATTAAAACCTTCTTATTTTAACTTGGTTCCTTTTCTTTAGCTGTTGTGTTTCCTGTGGCTGTTGCGTGTTACCTTGCCATGCGCCAGGACGCCCCTTACCGGGGCAGCTGTGCGCAGTACAAATTCACGTAACATAACATAACACATCAACATCTCAGTCGCCCTCCCTTGCCACGACACTTCGAAGGGCTTATTGGTTTCCAGGCAGAACCGGGATGGTAGGATTGTCGCAATAGGTACACTCCTCAATACAATTGGTCGTGGTATACAACCTGAAATGGTGGTGGAGGTGAAATATGTGAATCCCTCTGGAACTTACTCTTTTAATTGTCCTACTATGATTATATGTAAAGTATTGCCTACCTGCCTAGACTGTAACTGACATTTTGCTTTGTAGTTCATTAACTGTTCATATTGACTGGAAATTTGCAATGATTTATGGAAATGCTAAATAAAGTTAAAAAATAAATAAAAGTAAGCAAAAGGTCTATGGCAGTTTGAAATTGGCATAGGTACAATGACTGTGAGAATTACACATATTTACCAAGCAGATGTCCCTCTCCAAATTCTCCCCTGACAAGACGGGTGTGAATGCCACTTTGTCTGAATATATAAGAATCATGTGCACTCCCTGGAAATTGTGCTACAATGTCAGTAATTATGTTTTTGGTATTGCAAACAACCTGAATATTAAGGGAATGATAACATTTTCTATTTCTAAATAGATATTCCTGTGCTGCAGGGGGACATATTGCTGCATGGGTGCAATCAATACAACCTAAAACATGTGTGAAGCGAGCTATCTGGTAAAACTCCTGTTTAGTTTTTGCAAGGTCATGCGCGGTGGTGGGGAAATTGATGTGTGACCCTGATCCGGGCCATCATGGCATCAAGGAATGCTTTGAATATTCTTTTCTTGAAAGCGCGCTTTGCGACACACCTCCAGCTACTGCAATGACCCCCTGAAAACTGCCTGACGCCAGTAGGTGTAGGCAACATAGGACCTGCACATGCGTTGGGATAGCATTGATCCTACGGGTCTGTCGTTGCAGAATGGGATCCAATTAATTGATTAGATCATGGATCATTGCTGCATTAAGCCTATACTTATCGTATATCTCATCCTCTGCTGTCCTAGCAAAGTTATGCAGACTCTGAAAATGCGCTCATTTATTCGCCTCCGTCTGTGTCCAGCAGCCTGCAGCCTCATCCTCCTCACCATCAGGCAAATCCCTGCCATTGTGAAATGTGGTAGCTCATTCTGGGTATGTTTAAATAAGTCTAAGTTGATTTTCAGCTGTATCTGAATTGCACTCATGATTACCACCTGGTTGTGATCCTTCCTATTTAGCACTTGCAAAATTGCGATTTTCTGTAAAATCGCAATTTGCGATTTTTTATGCATATATTTTGCGATTCTTTATTTGCGATTCGCTATTTGGGAGACGCAAATACAGAATTGCAATAATATTCGCAGATTGTTTAGCAATTCTTTATATTTGTGAAAACTTGTGTTTTCACAAATATGCAGTTGATGCATTGCTACACGGTATTTTGCAATCGCAAGAGCCATTTTATAGCGATTCGTTAATTTTGCGATTTATTTAACGCTTGATGCATGTGCCTGTAGAGGTACATTTTCAGTATGTTCATCAGGACACTGCAACATATGGTTGTTTGAGTCCGCACACTTGCACAGGTCTCAGGGTATTGAGCTTAGTGGATTCAGGATTTGTGTCGATGGAGTGGATTAAACAAGGAAGTGATGAAACTGTTGAAGAATATACCGGCGCTCTCCGAGTTCTTGCTTCAACTTATGAATTTGAAAACTATACTGACACTGCCATAAGAGATCAGTTTGTTTTTAATTGTTTTTCAAAAAAGATGCAAGAACGATTGTTGACTTGTCGCAATCCATCTCTTTCAGAAGTAATTGACATTGGGAAAAGCATTGAGCGTTCAATAGTTTCATCGCAAGCTTTAGCTGGAAATGAAGGCCATTCACCTATTTCATACATTTCTGAGAATGCTGAATTTTCCATTTCAGCTATCAAAGTTAATAAAGATTTTAAAAGTAGTTTTTGCTTTAGATGTGGTTCTAAAAACCACATTGCTAATTTTTCTTCATGTCCTGCTTTAAGTAAAAAATGTGGTAAGTGCAAAAGCTCAGGTCATTTCCAGGAATTTTGTAAATCTCATCGCTTCTATAAAAATCCAAATCATAATGTCAGAATACATAGTGTTGAATTAGAGTCTCCTGTATAGTCTTCTCTCAACCCAGTCTCTGATCATTCTGTTTCTGAGTGCACTAATACCTTTTCCAACATGCTTTTGTCTATTGATGAACCATCTGATTGTGAAAAACCATTGTGTCAAGCCCTTATCAATAATAAATCCATACAGGTTATGGCTGATTCGGGTGCTCTTATTACTGTATTGGCTGACACCACCTTTTTCAATGCTTGGGGTCACTCCATACCATTACAAGCTCCTGATATTTGTCCAAAAGCTTTTGGTGACAAAGATATTGATCTTCTTGGTTTCTTCATTGGCTCCCTTGAAATTCTTGGTAGATCTGCTGAAACCAAGATTTACATTGCACTAAAAGACAAAGACTTGGTTGGTTGGAGAGACTTAGGTATATTAGGTATTCATTTAAAACCTGGCCACAAAAATCCAATTGTTTTAGGAGACCTTCCTATTTTATCTATTGATAATGATTCTTCTCCTATTGATTTACTTAATAAAGAATTTTCTTCTGTCTTTAGTGATAAGATTGGTACTATTAAAGGTTTCGAACATTTTATCAAACTTAAATCTAATGCTACACCAGTCACTCACAAGGTTAGACCAGTCCATATAAGTGTCATGGATGATCTCAAAAACAGTTGGAGAGACTCGTTGTAGATGGTGTCATCACTTCAACTGACTCCTCTCAGTGGGTATCTCCCATTGTTCTTGCGAAAAAGAAAAATGGGGATCTTCGTCTTTGTGTGGACCTCAGGTCTCTAAATTGCAATATTGTTGTCGACTGTCATCCTCTTCCACATATACAGCAAATGCTTGCCAACATTGGTCATGCTAAATATTTTTCTAGCATTGATCTTCGTTCTGCATACCACCAGATATCGCTTAGCAATGATTCTCAAGACCTCACCACATTTGTTACTCCTTTTGGAGCTTACACATTTTTGAGGCTGCCGTTTGGCTTAGCTTCGGCAGCCTCAGTTTTTTAAAAGGTCATGGATGTTCTTTTTACAGATATTAAAAATGTTCACGCATATCAAGATGACATTCTTGTTTTCACAGAAACGAAGGAAGAACATTTACAAATTTTACATAAAGTTGTTTCTATCTTAAACTCAAGAGGGGTCACGGTTCAACCTGAGAAATGTAAGTTTGTGGTTGAGCAAATTGATTATCTGGGCCATACTATCACTCCAGAAGGTATTAAACCTAAATTCTGCAATGTTGAGGCTATTATTACAGCTGATAAAGGTACTCTTACCCCCACATGCATCAAGCATTTTTGGAGTCGCAAACGGTGCGATTCCTTAAAATCGGCCGTTTGCGATTCCAAAAGTGCTTTTTGGGATGCATGAAGCAATTTTAGAAATCGCAACATTTTTGCGATTTCTAAAATTGCGATTGCTTTTAAGAAATCGCAAATTTGCGATTTCTTAAAAGCAATGCATGATTACTTTTAAAATTGCGAAATCGCAATTAGGGGGTCAAATTTAACGATTGGTTGAACCACTCGGTAAATTTGCAAAAAGTGTTTAAAATGCTGAAAATGCATTTTTTTCAACATTCATGTTACGGACACACATGTCCTTAGGACATATGTGTGTGAAACATGATGCGAAAAATACATTTCAGGGGTGCATGGGGGGGTCCTTTGGACCCCCCCCCCTGCACCCATGAAATGCATTAACAAATTGCGATTTTCAAAGTGAAAATCGCAATTTGCTAATGCCTTCCCATTGCTTCCTATGCCCATAGGAACCAATGGGAATAGCGAATTCGCAAATTGTATTTCGGTAATTTATGCGATTCGGTAAAAATTGCAATTTTTACCGAATCGCATAAATTTACCGAAAATATTGATGCATCCCGTTTTGAGAATTCTAAATTTCGAATCGCTATTTTTCGCAATTTAGAATTCGCAAACAACCGGGATGATGCATGTGGGGGTAACCCCCACATGCATCATCCCGGGTGTTTGCGAATTCTAAATTGCGAATCGCTATTTTTCGCAATTTACAATTCGCAAACACCCGGGATGATGCATGTGGGGGTTAGATCTTTCTTAGGTCTTTGCGAGTACTATGCTCGTTTTGTTCCTGAATATTCTACTTGTGTCCAACCTTTGAGAACTCTTCCCAAGAAAGGTACTAGTATTGTTTGGTCAAATGATGCTAATACTGCTTTTCAAAATATTAAGGAGTTGGTGGTCAATGCTCCTGCACTTAGTCCATTCGTTCATGGGCATCATTGCACAGTTACTGTTGATGCCAGTCTGAATGGTCTTGGTGCAATTTTTGGACAGCAAAATTTAGGTAAAGACCACACAATTTCTTTTGCATCAAGATCTTTATCCAGTGCGGAGTCCAAATATTTGACAATTGAAAGAGAGGCTTTAGCCTGTGTCTGGCTGTTTCCAAATTCAAAACGTATCTTTGGGGTAACTCCTTTACCTGGTACACAGATCATAATCCTTTTGTTTATCTCTTACAAGGAGATGGTTTAGGCAAAGCTTCTGCTCACCTTGTACGCATTTTATCTAAACTACAAGAATATAATTTTACCATTAAGTATATCCAAGGTGGTAAGAATTTCAGGGCGGATTGTCTCTCTCGACTTCAATTACCTTTAACTGATCATGTTATTGATAAATTTGACTGTGTTGTAGCTTCCATTGATGCTTCATCTTCATCCAATGGTGTCATATCTGAAAAAGATTGGCTTGAAGCTACTTCTGCAGATCATGATTTAATGAAAGTTTCTGATTTTATTGTCAAGGGATGGCCTCCAATTCGAAATGTTCCACATCATTTAGGATCTTTTGCACAAATTTCTTCGGAATTATCACTAGAAAATGGCATTTGCACTAGAAATGGCTATATTATTCCTCCAATTTCTCTTAGGAATAATCTCATTTTGATTGCACATACAGGACATTTAGGAGTCACTGCTACTTGTAAGAAACTCAGGGAAAATTACTGGTGGCCTTTTTTAAATGCTCAAGTTTATTCTTTTGTTGATTTGTGTCTCTGACAAACATTGGAAGATGACACAAAATCCTCTGCGTCCTGTTTCTTTGCCTGAAGGTCCTTGGATGAAGGTTGCTTTGGATTTTGCTGGACCTTTTAATCTGTTACCTACCTCATCAAGATTTTTATTGGTCCTGATTGATTATTTCTCCAAATATATTTATATTTATTTTGTTGAATCAGCCTCGACCAATTCTGTTTTACAATTTCTCAAAAATGTTTTTTCTTCTGAAGGTCCTCCAAAAGAGATTGTTACAGACAATGGTACTCATTTTGTATCAAATGTCATGCAAGATTTCTTAAAATCCATGGATATTACGCATGTTCAAGTAGCCTTATACAGTCCTGCTGATAATGGTTTAGTTGAAAGAGCGAACCGTTTTCTCAAAGAAGTTGTTCAGACTCCTCTATCCTCTGGGTTAGATGTAAATCTTTTTCTTAAAAACAAAGTCAATGCCTATCACAACTCACCTCATTCGACAACTAACTTCACTCCTTTTGAGTTGTTAAGTGGTAGAAAATGTTGTTCTTTACTTCTTCCTTCTTGGTTAGAGCGACATTCTTCTAATTCCCCTTCAAGATATGTCGCCAATACTGACAAAGACACTATTTTACGTCAATCTGTTGCTGTAGCACAAAACAAACAAAAATATCATTTTCATGTTCGAAATCATGCTCAATCTACAAAATTTTGTACTGGTTCGTATGTAATTATCAAGAAACCTTTTCTTGTCAAGAAAGGAGCTTCTTCTATCTCTTCTCCACTCAAGCTATCTAAGGTTGGACTCAGTTCTTGTTTGCTTCAGGATGGGAAATGGTGGAACAAGAACAGACTTGTTCCTATCTCTGATGAGCAAGCTGCAATTTATAACAAAACTGCGATTACTCATTATTTGGATGATTATATTTTGTTTGAGAATTCTAGTTCTTCCTCAAATGTTACATCATCTAATTTGCACAGTAATGTCATTGCTTCCACATCTCCTTCTGAAAATGTTGCTGATGTTTCTGTTTCACCTTCCATTTTACCTTTAAAAAGAATTTGTAAATTACCGGTTCATTTTAAGGATTTTATTTTATCCTATATTTATTTCATGAATGCTGTATTTTATTATGTTACTTAATTTGATGTTATTGAAAAATGTTTCATTTATGTCTTTCCAAAAAGGGGAAGATGTGTAATGTTCTCTCCTTATATTTCTAATGTTCTCTTCTTATATTTCTTCTATTTCTTTCTCTACCTCTACTCTGTCTATCTCGTCTATTCTAGAATCCTATTCTGGCATTCTTCTCTGATCTTTCATTGCGCTAGGATGCTCGGCTGTGGGTCCGTTATTTACTTGACTTAGACTTATAGAAATAAAGTCTATCTTCCAGGAGAAATCCTGACTCGTGGCATTCCTTCAATGGTACAATGTGGTAGTGCCAATGTAAGGGCATACCATACAAAAAGTACAGACAACCCTTGTTGGTTTACGGGGTTAAAATTATTGATCCCAAGTGTTTTTTTATGGTAGCCTGGTCGACAGGCTTTGGCTTATCAGAGGATAGTGTTAAGCATTTGTTGTACATACAGAGTCAGTAAATGAGACACACACTCCAGAAGAAACTCAAAACTAATTTAGAAAAAAAACACAGATGTTTATATACTTTTAGACACCAAGATATTTGGGATCAGTAAGTAGTAGATTTGAACAGGTAAAACAGTAGAAAACCACAGAGGTCATATTTGAGGCATGAGTCTCGAACACAGTAATGTTATCTTACGGGATGAGAAGACATGTACTTGCAAACAGTTTCAGAAGGTATCCTTTAGGGTTTGAGATGCCTAGGGCCTAGGGTCCAAGAAACAGCCAGCAGTTCGGGTCCCACTGCCCTGGGGTGACCAGGTGCCGAGTGCTGGTCGTGTTGGTATGTAACCTCAAGCGCTACGCAGTAAAGTTTAAAAGGACCTGTGTTGTATCTTGGTTTCAATGTGTCTTGCTCTGCCAGTGGAATGTTCCATGAATGATGTGTTACAGAATGTTGGGAGCCAGAGATATCAGTTGAGAAAGGCTGAGCACCATGCTGGCTGCTCTTGGTGGGATTTTGTATTGGACTTAACTGGATGACCTGTAACTAACTACAAATAAACATCTGAAGATCCTCTACACGTCTGGACTCAGTTACTACAACCTATCAAAACAACAGAGTCTTCAGGGGTGTCTTGAGGACAAGTCCGGCAGAACCAAAAGTGGGGCTCGGCTCGTAGGCGACTCCTGGGTCAAGGGGATTCGGGCAGAAGTCATGTACTTCGGCAGGGGGGCTTGGGTGCAGAGGTGCTGGACGGGTGCCACCGAACGTTGGAGGCTCTCGTAGCTCTTGGGGTATTTTCAAAGGAGGAAAAAGAAACACAGTAGGGCCACTCTCTGTGTGGAGCTCATCTCTCCTGAAATTCCTCAATGTGCAGATACGTTCTTGCAATGGTGGTGTTTGGACTTAACACAAAAAAGTCTTGGTGGGCACAAGTGCCATGATAGTCAGGGTACTGGAGCAGGGGGGCTTCTGGAGAGTCTAGCGTCATGAATCTCGGCAGAGTGACAGGGCTGACCTCCAAGATCTTCAGGGACCTCCTTTTGTCATACTGCTCCTTCAGAGGGCCTCCTGTCTAACAGCATGAGGTACCAGGTAGATGCTTTTGGTGCCTGCAGATGCAGGGGGGTGGCTCCTCCACCTCAAGGGAGATGCTGCTTGGTTGGTGGAGTACTGGACAGTCCTCCCAAGGGTTTGGGGAGGCTGGTCAGCGGCAGGTCGAGTCGTTTCTTGCAATTGTTGGGAGAGCAGCAGCCAGGCAGGGTTTGGTGCCAGTTTCAGTGCCGGTCCACAGTACTTGTGTTGTTGGCTATATTTGACCTTCTTCTGTTCTCAGGTAGAGGAATATTAGTTCCTGATGTCAGGGGAGCACCTAAATACTGAATTTAGGGGCATAAGGGGAGTGTAGGGTAGTAGCCAGTGGGCTACCTACCCCTGCGGTGACTACACCCCCTATATGACCACTTCCTGTGGAGTGGGCATAAAGCTGACCCAGAGTTCCTAGTTTCACCAAATACAAAATGGTGAAACCCTTCTTCAACTGTCCACTTCAAATGGCCCACCTTAGGGGTGTGGCTAGCCTTATAGTCCAACAAACCAACTGACTAGCTAATTTCCCACCTGCTCTGGTGCCAAATGGGCCCTAGGGTGGAGGGTGGCACTTTCCAGGTCTGGAGGGAGGTGGTAGAGGCTTTGAAGCCTCTGGCCTTGATATGCTAATTCACTAGCCATCCTGCTAGAGGAGGTGTAAACACCCCATCTAGAGCAGGTATTGTTTCTGACCTCTGAGAGTGAGGGCTTTCCCGGGCAGGGGGTCAGAAACTCGTCTTTGGTGGCAGGTTGGAAGAGTTCAGTCATCCAGCACACTAAATGACTGGCAGATTTCAGAGGGTACCTCTAAGGTGCCCTCTGGGTGCATGTCATAATACATCCAACAAAAGGCATCAGTGTGGATTTAATAAGACAAGGTGTTTGATACCAAACACCATTATTTTCATTGAAGCGTTTATGTAGCTGGGTAACTTGCAATGACCAGTGCCCAATAAATATTCTTAAAATGGCTTCCTGATCACTTGCAATGTCCTGACAATTAAATCAGACATCACAAGGGCATATCTGCTCATGCAGGTATGTCCTCACATATAATATAATGCACCCTGTCTTTAGGCTCTAAGGCCTGCTGTAGGGGTGACTTACATATAGTATATGCAGTGTGTATGGGCATAAAACACAGGGAGTTGGACATGACATGTTTTTCACAATGGTTTGCACCATTTCGCACATCCTGCAAGGCATTCAGTTTTTATGTGGGCCCATTTTGGTAGCTGCAGCCCACAGGGACCATCTTTAGTACCCATGCCCTGGGTACCAAAGGTATTGTTTACTAGGACTTACAGGGGTGCTAAAGTCCTTGCCAATAGGATTACAATTAGACATTTACCTGCTTTAAGGGAAAGAGCACTGGCACTTCGACCTGGTTAGCAGGGACCCAATGCTCTTTCAGGCGCATCCGTACTAAGCAAAAAGTGGAGGGTGACCATGTCAAAAAGGGGCACTTTCCTACAGTCGCTAGGCAGCCAGTTTGTGTTTCTGCAATTGGTAAGAGAGCAACCCGGCGCCATATCATTGTAGATATGGCGCTGAGCTGCTCAATCTCTTTGACACATGCAGCACATCAACTTTGGTGGCATTGATGCATTGTGTGAAAGTTTTGTAAATCAGCCTCTAAATGTCTTCAACATTTTGCACAGCCTCTCTTATACTGTGCACAATACAATTTTTTTTCTCACATATCTTTATCAGAAGTTTTTTTCTCAAAAGTACAAAAACAGTAAATAACTACCATATATCAGTAAAAAACAGAGAGGCATGTTGTTATGTCAAAGCACACAAATTAAGATTCAATACCATAATCAGTGTTTCAAACATTGTCAAACAGTGAATAATACAACAAAAGATAAAAATGCATATTCCGACAAAAGAATAATGAAATAAAGCAATATAAACATTCAAGAGTAAAATCCCAAGAATAGGCATTAGAAAATTAAAAGGAAAGGACCGAATCAAAATCAACATAAATGTAAAGGGGCCCCATACATGGTTGAAATTAGCTAATTTATCATTTTATATATAAACAATTTTCTCAAAGTTAACCACATCAAACATATCTTCAAGCCAAGAATGAAAAGTCGGAATAACATTGAACCTCCAAAAACTTACTTTTTTTAAATCTTTGCCAAACTAAGAGTGGTAGTAAGCCATTTAAAGCTATGAGCAGACATGGTAGGTAATTCTGAAATAGCATGTAAAAGAGATAAATGGTGTGACAGAGAGAAAAATAAGAATGGAATGGGTTTTCAAATAATTTTCAGTAACCCTGGGCGGAGTTGCACAACGCAGAGCTACGCAAAGAGCAAAAAAACTCCATCGCACTACGCTGAGCTCCGCAAGCGGCGGGGTAGGGTAGAAAAATGCAGTTCGCGGTGATTGCACAGTGCCGGATGCTTGTCCGCACTGTGTAATCATTGCAAACAGCACCATGCACCCCGTAAGCTTACCTTTTCTGCCGCTCGAGTAGATTTTTACTCGAGCGGCAGCTTTCTCAACGCAAATAAGCAGTTTCTCAACGTGAGGGGTCGTGAGCATACGTGACCACTCGCAATGAGAAACCTGACCCACCGGCGTTGAGAAATCTCGCCGGGAGGTTTATTTTCCATGCTTGCGCTTGCCAACTTGATGTTGGCGATCGCGAACTAGGAAAAATCTCGCCGGGAGGAGGATTTTCCTTGCTCGCGCTTGCCAACTTGACGTTGGTGAACACAAGCGAGGAAAAAATCTCCGCTCCACTGGGCGAAGCGGAGTTTTTCGGAACTCCACAAGCACCGCCTAATGAAGAGTGCAGGAAACTCCGTAAACTCTGCGAGTGGAGCGGAGTTCACAGCCCAGGGTTAATTTTCAGTCTGAAACCAAATGTACGAATGTTGGGACATTACCACAAAATATGAACAATATCACAGTGTGGGTTCATACACCGCCAGCAGAGGGAGTCAGGACTCAGTTTAACTAAGTGCAGTTTAGATGGGGATCAATGCCAATGATGTAGTTTTTTGAAATAGGTGAATGTAAGGTGAGTGTCCCCAAGTCCTTTGTTACAACTGTCTAGGATGGTATTCCATTCCTCTTCTTTAAAATCTATATTTAGGCGTGTGGACCACCATGATCTTAGATTACTGGCAGTTTCAGTAGAGAATGAGGAATCAATAAGAAAGGCATATATACCAGAGACTGTACCCTTGAAATGCTTCCAGGTATGAATATAACTTGCAATAGGAAAATGAGATGTAATAGCAGCACTTTTCGGCTGATGTAAGTTGAAGATAACTGTTAACATATAATGAAGGCAAATCAAATTCTTGAGGTAAACTAGGAAATGAATGAATGGAAAGAGACAACAGAAATACATCTGATATTCTATGTATTTTTTGTTTAATCCAGAGAGTCCAATTGAGTTCAGATCCTTTAATCAGAGTGTCAGCATTATCCAATAGAGGAGCTTCATAATGGAGATGAGGATGAATATTTGTAAGGCAATGTGCTTTCTTTCATGCCAATTGTGAAAAATAAATAATAAGATTAGTGGAATTTGTGAACTTCAATCTTTTGGTGTAATAAGTTACAAAATCTAAATCAGATTAAAGGATGGACCATTCCATCATAACCCATAACGATGTAACCCTATGAGTGTGAAGCATGTAAATAGAGTGTGCCAAACGTCGTGCAATCCAATAAAATTCCAAATGAGGAAGACGGAGTCCCTCTTTCTCCGATGAGGAATATAATTTGGAGCTGTTAACTCAAGGTCTGGTATCGCCAATACAAAACAGGAAATCATGGATGTTAGTGTTTTAAAGATAGATCGATGAATCAAAAGAGCAATCATTCCAAAAACATAATCAAATTTGGGAGTCGTATTCATTTTTAAAATCTGTATCCAACCTCATAAGGATAAGTTTAAAAGCGTCCATCGTTGAAAATCTCTTTTAGTTTGGTCAATTAAAGGGTTTAAATTATCCGAAATCATATCCTTAAGGCTGCTCTTAAGAAAAATCCCTAAATATTTAAATTTTGAATGTAACCATTTAAATGGGAGGCCATCAATAGAAGCTATAGTAGTAACAGGAGTTAGTGGTAAGGCTTCAGATTTAGTCCAATTATTTTATTAGCTGAGAATTCTGAAAATATATTTAATTGAGAATCTAGAGCATTCGCTTGGGTGTGAGAGAGTCAAAAGTATAACATCGGTATAGTAAAAGGATTTAATTTCTTCGGCAGTAGTATTGATACCCTCAATATCAGCATTAGATCTCATGGCAATAGCCAAAGGTTCCAGAGTCAACAAAAACAATGTTGGGGACCGAGGGCATCCTAGTCTAGCGCCACAGTGAATATTAAAGTATGATGACATAAACCCACCCCAGGATACAGACACAGAGGGTAAATGATACATACCGCTTGCTAATGTAAGAAAGTCTTTGCCAAAACCCAACTTTTCCATTGTATGAAATAAATATCCTCATTCAACCCTGTCAAAGGCTTTTTCTGCATCCATGGGAATAACATTCTCTTTTTTGCCGTTCTGCAATTGCCACAATAAATGTGAAATAGTACGGAGATGATTAGTAGAGGATCGACCTGGGACAAATCCAACTTGAGAGGGATGTATCAAGGATGTGATTACTGATTCAACGCGTTGTGCAGCACATTAGCCATAATTTTGACATCTAAGTTAATTAATGAGATTGGCCTATAGCTAGAGCATGCTAAGGGGTCTTTACCTGGTTTAGTAATTACCGTAATTTGAGCTCTAAGAAATCAGAAGGTAGATGTCCCAGGTGCAAAGCTTCATTGAATACAGAAACCAATAGTGGGACGTCTTTTAGTAATTTTATAAAATTCAATCGGATGTCCGTCCTCCCCCAGTGATTTACCAGTAGCCAGAGAATGAGTCGCCCTCAATACTTCATCATTAGTGATCTCCCCCCCTATTTTGTGTTTTTGTGCAATGACCCAGCTTCGTCCCTCATGCTGATCACCCATGACCTTTCTCTATCCCACTTGTCAAGTCAGGCCAGCAATTTAGTTGCCTTGTCGCCCACATCGTACAACCAGTGCTGTGTCACCAGCGCATAAGCTCTTGCCTCTCCGTCTGCCAGCGCTCGCAATTCTCTTTGGCGTGGGGCCAGTTCATGCTGCCCATCTAGGTTTCTCGCTAACATGACCTCCCTTTCTATACGCCTAATTTTGCCCTCCAGCGTCGTCATTTGCAACGCTTCCTCTTTCTTTTTAGCCCCTAAAATTGCCTGGGACTGTCCCCTTAGTACAGTTTTATAGGCCTCCCACAAGGTTTGATGTGTCTCCACCTAGCCGGTGTTCTCATGAAAGTAAAAGCATGTTTGCTCTTGGAGTTTATCATTAGTTTTGGGATCCCGCAACCGCCAGGGGTCTACCTTGGGGCACTGTGTTCTGTTAGTCATTGGCCCTCGGACCAGGATACTCACCGGGGTATGGTCAGATGTGCCCCTAGCCATAATCGCTGGTAAGGCAAAGCTGTTCACACTATTTACACGAGTAAGCTGTTAGTCAATTTTCGAGAAGGAGGCATGTCTCGCTGAATAGTAAGTATATTGTCTAGCCTGGGGGTTTGGCGTCCGCCAAAGGTCAGTCAGGCCCATGGCCATCACGAATCCCGTGAGAGCCCGTTCACACTTTTGAGTCAACTGCAAGCTGGAACGATCCATATTTGGATCCAAGGCTGCATTGGCATCTCCCCGTACTAGGAGAATACCTGTGGGAAGCCCCAGCAGGATGGAGCTTATCTTGGGGAAGACAACCAACTGCCTGCAGCCTTGGAGGAACATGGAACGAACACAGCACCATGGTTCGCCCCTCCCATTTACTCGCTACTGCCACACAGCAACCTCCATTGTCTGACCAAATATTTTCAATTGTAAAGGGCAATGTGTTACACATCAGCCCACACCCCTAGCATCCGATGAATATCCTGAGTGTGCTATCAAGCAGTAACCAAAACGGTCCAGGGCCTTGTAACGGCTATCTCTAAGGTGTGTCTCCTGTATCATTACAATATCTGGAGAGTGCCACTTTATATGCTGCAGTATCTGTGTCCTTTTTATCTTGTTCCGCAGACCATTGATGGACCAGGTCCAAGCCAGAATGTTAGCTTCGCCCCCTGATCCTGCCATTTTTGCTATGTTTGGCCATGTGGCGCCTCTCCAGCCCTATTTGTCTATCACCGACATGTGTCATGCACCGACTATGATCAACTTGAGCATCAACATACAAATAAACAAAAAAATGTAACAAATCAAACAATTTGCACAACACCCCTCGCCCTACTACCCTGCTAGGTGAGTAGTTAACCCTCAGCTCCCCCAACATGCAGAGAGTGCCTGTTGGCCTAAATGTGTATTGGAAACAGTTAGTGATGGGGGGTGGCCAGCCCTAGCCTTTATGAAATCCTTACTTAATATTAACAGTTCTAACCCCGCAGCCAGAGAGGGAGCTTCTCATCTTCTTGGCTTAAGCAGGCTGGCTTACATATCCTACCCATGTATTACTAATATCTGTTGCCCTTTTACATCAATCAAGTCCCAACGCTACATCTCCTGCGTTCAACATCACTTCTGCAGGTATGTACCCCACATGCAGTTCAATCCCCCGGTACAGTTTGTGCGCTGCTGCCAGCAGTGGGGATTTCTTTAGTCGCTTATCTGGTCTCTGGAGCTGGATGATGCTATCGGACTCAAAGGGCTGCTTCACGCCGCTTCGAGTTGAGGCCTGTTGTGGTGGGCGTTCGTGGTGTGTTGCCCTTCCATCTCACCTTCCGCCAGCCCTCCAACCAGTTGCCTGCTTCCTCAGGTAACGTGAGGAAATAGGCCTTTTCTCTATCCAAAATCTTTAGCTGGAAACAGCATCATGTATTTCATATTTTGCTCCCGGAGAACTCTTTTTACTGCGTTGAAGGTACGTCGCTGGCGCTGGACCTGCAGCGTGAAATCCTGGCTCTGGACCTGCAGCGTGAAATCTGAAAAGAAACAAATACAAGCATTTTCGTGGTGTAGGTCTCTCCGTTGTCGTGCTGCCTGTAATACAGCGTCTCAGGTCCTATAGTTTAATATCCGCGCAATAATTATTCGGGGTGGAGCACCAGGGTGCGGACTCGGCCACAATGCCCTGTGTGATCGCTCCACTGTGAAGAACGTGGACAGGCACTTCGGCTTAAGCTTGTTCAGAATGAGATACTCAAGGAAGAGGTCATTCCTTCAGGGACTCCCACTGTGCGGATGTTATTGCAGCGCGCTTTGCCCTCCTAGTCCTCAAGCTTGGCAAGGATGTCTGCCTGTTTTTTTGTTAGGACGGTCACTTGTTCCTCTAGACACTTCGTTTTGGCTTTCCAGTTCCTGACGCTTGCTTCTGCGGTGCTCACCATGTCCGTTAGCTTACGGAAGTCAGCTCAGAGCAGATTTACCTCCTCTGTCATGGAGTCTAGTTTTGGTTCCAGCGTGGTCCGCAGCTCTATGATTGCCAACATGATATCTCTGCCAGAAACCGGTCCCCGGTAGCTTGTCTCCTTTCTGGTGAAGAATTGGCTTGGTAGTTTAGTCTGCCCTGTTCCCATGATGCACTGGGCCAGGGTCAGACTGATTTGCATATAGCCAGGTTCTGAGCTGGGATGGGGCAGTGAGATAAATAACGGTGATGGATCAAGCCCTGATCTTTGGACTGGGTAAGAGTGGTCTGCTTAATTCAGACACTCTGTTCATCACCACCCCCTTTTCTGAATCGTTTTTGGCCACTATAGGTGTGGCAGGGTATACTCAGACATGAGCTGGGATGGGGCAGTGAGATAAATAACGGTGATGGATCAAGCCCTGATCTTTGGACTGGGTAAGAGTGGTCTGCTTAATTCAGACACTCTGTTCATCACCACCCCCTTTTCTGAATCGTTTTTGGCCACTATAGGTGTGGCAGGGTATACTCAGACATGAGTCCCTTTCTCACTGCTCCATCAGGATTCAAGCAAGCCGGGCCGAAGACGGCTGAAATGCCAGAAACCGGTCCCCGGTAGCTTGTCTCCTTTCTGGTGAAGAATTGGCTTGGTAGTTTAGTCTGCCCTGTTCCCATGATGCACTGGGCCAGGGACAGACTGATTTGCATATAGCCAGGTTCTGAGCTGGGATGGGGCAGTGAGATCAATAACGGTGATGGATCAAGCCCTGATCTTTGGACTGGGTAAGAGTGGTCTGCTTAATTCAGACACTCTGTTCATCACCACCCCCTTTTCTGAATCGTTTTTGGCCACTATAGGTGTGGCAGGGTATACTCAGACATGAGTCCCTTTCTCACTGCTCCATCA
Source organism: Lissotriton vulgaris (assembly GCF_964263255.1). NCBI lineage: Eukaryota > Metazoa > Chordata > Amphibia > Caudata > Salamandridae > Lissotriton > Lissotriton vulgaris. Next base: position 365,704,944 of record NC_141693.1, on the reverse strand, counting down.
GGATTCAAGCAAGCCGGGCCGAAGACGGCTGAAATGCCAGAAACCGGTCCCCGGTAGCTTGTCTCCTTTCTGGTGAAGAATTGGCTTGGTAGTTTAGTCTGCCCTGTTCCCATGATGCACTGGGCCAGGGACAGACTGATTTGCATATAGCCAGGTTCTGACCTGGGATGGGGCAGTGAGATAAATAACGGTGATGGATCAAGCCCTGATCTTTGGACTGGGTAAGAGTGGTCTGCTTAATTCAGACACTCTGTTCATCACCACCCCCTTTTCTGAATCGTTTTTGGCCACTATAGGTGTGGCAGGGTATACTCAGACATGAGTCCCTTTCTCACTGCTCCATCAGGATTCAAGCAAGCCGGGCCGAAGACGGCTGAAATGCCAGAAACCGGTCCCCGGTAGCTTGTCTCCTTTCTGGTGAAGAATTGGCTTGGTAGTTTAGTCTGCCCTGTTCCCATGATGCACTGGGCCAGGGACAGACTGATTTGCATATAGCCAGGTTCTGAGCTGGGATGGGGCAGTGAGATAAATAACGGTGATGGATCAAGCCCTGATCTTTGGACTGGGTAAGAGTGGTCTGCTTAATTCAGACACTCTGTTCATCACCACCCCCTTTTCTGAATCATTTTTGGCCACTATAGGTGTGGCAGGGTATACTCAGACATGAGTCCCTTTCTCACTGCTCCATCAGGATTCAAGCAAGCCGGGCCGAAGACGGCTGAAATGCCAGAAACCGGTCCCCGGTAGCTTGTCTCCTTTCTGGTGAAGAATTGGCTTGGTAGTTTAGTCTGCCCTGTTCCCATGATGCACTGGGCCAGGGACAGACTGATTTGCATATAGCCAGGTTCTGAGCTGGGATGGGGCAGTGAGATAAATAACGGTGATGGATCAAGCCCTGATCTTTGGACTGGGTAAGAGTGGTCTGCTTAATTCAGACACTCTGTTCATCACCACCCCCTTTTCTGAATCGTTTTTGGCCACTATAGGTGTGGCAGGGTATACTCAGACATGAGTCCCTTTCTCACTGCTCCATCAGGATTCAAGCAAGCCGGGCCGAAGACGGCTGAAATGCCAGAAACCGAATCGCGGTAGCTTGTCTCCTTTCTGGTGAAGAATTGGCTTGGTAGTTTAGTCTGCCCTGTTCCCATGATGCACTGGGCCAGGGACAGACTGATTTGCATATAGCCAGGTTCTGAGCTGGGATGGGGCAGTGAGATAAATAATGGTGATGGATCAAGCCCTGATCTTTGGACTGGGTAAGAGTGGTCTGCTTAATTCAGACACTCTGTTCATCACCACCCCCTTTTCTGAATCGTTTTTGGCCACTATAGGTGTGGCAGGGTATACTCAGACATGAGTCCCTTTCTCACTGCTCCATCAGGATTCAAGCAAGCCGGGCCGAAGACGGCTGAAATGCCAGAAACCGGTCCCCGGTAGCTTGTCTCCTTTCTGGTGAAGAATTGGCTTGGTAGTTTAGTCTGCCCTGTTCCCATGATGCACTGGGCCAGGGACAGACTGATTTGCATATAGCCAGGTTCTGAGCTGGGATGGGGCAGTGAGATAAATAACGGTGATGGATCAAGCCCTGATCTTTGGACTGGGTAAGAGTGGTCTGCTTAATTCAGACACTCTGTTCATCACCACCCCCTTTTCTGAATCGTTTTTGGCCACTATAGGTGTGGCAGGGTATACTCAGACATGAGTCCCTTTCTCACTGCTCCATCAGGATTCAAGCAAGCCGGGCCGAAGACGGCTGAAATGCCAGAAACCGGTCCCCGGTAGCTTGTCTCCTTTCTGGTGAAGAATTGGCTTGGTAGTTTAGTCTGCCCTGTTCCCATGATGCACTGGGCCAGGGACAGACTGATTTGCATATAGCCAGGTTCTGAGCTGGGATGGGGCAGTGAGATAAATAACGGTGATGGATCAAGCCCTGATCTTTGGACTGGGTAAGAGTGGTCTGCTTAATTCAGACACTCTGTTCATCACCACCCCCTTTTCTGAATCGTTTTTGGCCACTATAGGTGTGGCAGGGTATACTCAGACATGAGTCCCTTTCTCACTGCTCCATCAGGATTCAAGCAAGCCGGGCCGAAGACGGCTGAAATGCCAGAAACCGGTCCCCGGTAGCTTGTCTCCTTTCTGGTGAAGAATTGGCTTGGTAGTTTAGTCTGCCCTGTTCCCATGATGCACTGGGCCAGGGACAGACTGATTTGCATATAGCCAGGTTCTGAGCTGGGATGGGGCAGTGAGATAAATAACGGTGATGGATCAAGCCCTGATCTTTGGACTGGGTAAGAGTGGTCTGCTTAATTCAGACACTCTGTTCATCACCACCCCCTTTTCTGAATCGTTTTTGGCCACTATAGGTGTGGCAGGGTATACTCAGACATGAGTCCCTTTCTCACTGCTCCATCAGGATTCAAGCAAGCCGGGCCGAAGACGGCTGAAATGCCAGAAACCGGTCCCCGGTAGCTTGTCTCCTTTCTGGTGAAGAATTGGCTTGGTAGTTTAGTCTGCCCTGTTCCCATGATGCACTGGGCCAGGGACAGACTGATTTGCATATAGCCAGGTTCTGAGCTGGGATGGGGCAGTGAGATAAATAACGGTGATGGATCAAGCCCTGATCTTTGGACTGGGTAAGAGTGGTCTGCTTAATTCAGACACTCTGTTCATCACCACCCCCTTTTCTGAATCATTTTTGGCCACTATAGGTGTGGCAGGGTATACTCAGACATGAGTCCCTTTCTCACTGCTCCATCAGGATTCAAGCAAGCCGGGCCGAAGACGGCTGAAATGCCAGAAACCGGTCCCCGGTAGCTTGTCTCCTTTCTGGTGAAGAATTGGCTTGGTAGTTTAGTCTGCCCTGTTCCCATGATGCACTGGGCCAGGGACAGACTGATTTGCATATAGCCAGGTTCTGAGCTGGGATGGGGCAGTGAGATAAATAACGGTGATGGATCAAGCCCTGATTTTTGGACTGGGTAAGAGTGGTCTGCTTAATTCAGACACTCTGTTCATCACCACCCCCTTTTCTGAATCGTTTTTGGCCACTATAGGTGTGGCAGGGTATACTCAGACATGAGTCCCTTTCTCACTGCTCCATCAGGATTCAAGCAAGCCGGGCCGAAGACGGCTGAAATGCCAGAAACCGAATCGCGGTAGCTTGTCTCCTTTCTGGTGAAGAATTGGCTTGGTAGTTTAGTCTGCCCTGTTCCCATGATGCACTGGGCCAGGGACAGACTGATTTGCATATAGCCAGGTTCTGAGCTGGGATGGGGCAGTGAGATAAATAATGGTGATGGATCAAGCCCTGATCTTTGGACTGGGTAAGAGTGGTCTGCTTAATTCAGACACTCTGTTCATCACCACCCCCTTTTCTGAATCGTTTTTGGCCACTATAGGTGTGGCAGGGTATACTCAGACATGAGTCCCTTTCTCACTGCTCCATCAGGATTCAAGCAAGCCGGGCCGAAGACGGCTGAAATGCCAGAAACCGGTCCCCGGTAGCTTGTCTCCTTTCTGGTGAAGAATTGGCTTGGTAGTTTAGTCTGCCCTGTTCCCATGATGCACTGGGCCAGGGACAGACTGATTTGCATATAGCCAGGTTCTGAGCTGGGATGGGGCAGTGAGATAAATAACGGTGATGGATCAAGCCCTGATCTTTGGACTGGGTAAGAGTGGTCTGCTTAATTCAGACACTCTGTTCATCACCACCCCCTTTTCTGAATCGTTTTTGGCCACTATAGGTGTGGCAGGGTATACTCAGACATGAGTCCCTTTCTCACTGCTCCATCAGGATTCAAGCAAGCCGGGCCGAAGACGGCTGAAATGCCAGAAACCGGTCCCCGGTAGCTTGTCTCCTTTCTGGTGAAGAATTGGCTTGGTAGTTTAGTCTGCCCTGTTCCCATGATGCACTGGGCCAGGGACAGACTGATTTGCATATAGCCAGGTTCTGAGCTGGGATGGGGCAGTGAGATAAATAACGGTGATGGATCAAGCCCTGATCTTTGGACTGGGTAAGAGTGGTCTGCTTAATTCAGACACTCTGTTCATCACCACCACCCCCTTTTCTGAATCGTTTTTGGCCACTATAGGTGTGGCAGGGTATACTCAGACATGAGTCCCTTTCTCACTGCTCCATCAGGATTCAAGCAAGCCGGGCCGAAGACGGCTGAAATGCCAGAAACCGGTCCCCGGTAGCTTGTCTCCTTTCTGGTGAAGAATTGGCTTGGTAGTTTAGTCTGCCCTGTTCCCATGATGCACTGGGCCAGGGACAGACTGATTTGCATATAGCCAGGTTCTGAGCTGGGATGGGGCAGTGAGATAAATAACGGTGATGGATCAAGCCCTGATCTTTGGACTGGGTAAGAGTGGTCTGCTTAATTCAGACACTCTGTTCATCACCACCCCCTTTTCTGAATCGTTTTTGGCCACTATAGGTGTGGCAGGGTATACTCAGACATGAGTCCCTTTCTCACTGCTCCATCAGGATTCAAGCAAGCCGGGCCGAAGACGGCTGAAATGCCAGAAACCGGTCCCCGGTAGCTTGTCTCCTTTCTGGTGAAGAATTGGCTTGGTAGTTTAGTCTGCCCTGTTCCCATGATGCACTGGGCCAGGGACAGACTGATTTGCATATAGCCAGGTTCTGAGCTGGGATGGGGCAGTGAGATAAATAACGGTGATGGATCAAGCCCTGATCTTTGGACTGGGTAAGAGTGGTCTGCTTAATTCAGACACTCTGTTCATCACCACCCCCTTTTCTGAATCGTTTTTGGCCACTATCGGTGTGGCAGGGTATACTCAGACATGAGTCCCTTTCTCACTGCTCCATCAGGATTCAAGCAAGCCGGGCCGAAGACGGCTGAAATGCCAGAAACCGGTCCCCGGTAGCTTGTCTCCTTTCTGGTGAAGAATTGGCTTGGTAGTTTAGTCTGCCCTGTTCCCATGATGCACTGGGCCAGGGACAGACTGATTTGCATATAGCCAGGTTCTGAGCTGGGATGGGGCAGTGAGATAAATAACGGTGATGGATCAAGCCCTGATCTTTGGACTGGGTAAGAGTGGTCTGCTTAATTCAGACACTCTGTTCATCACCACCCCCTTTTCTGAATCGTTTTTGGCCACTATAGGTGTGGCAGGGTATACTCAGACATGAGTCCCTTTCTCACTGCTCCATCAGGATTCAAGCAAGCCGGGCCGAAGACGGCTGAAATGCCAGAAACCGGTCCCCGGTAGCTTGTCTCCTTTCTGGTGAAGAATTGGCTTGGTAGTTTAGTCTGCCCTGTTCCCATGATGCACTGGGCCAGGGACAGACTGATTTGCATATAGCCAGGTTCTGAGCTGGGATGGGGCAGTGAGATAAATAACGGTGATGGATCAAGCCCTGATCTTTGGACTGGGTAAGAGTGGTCTGCTTAATTCAGACACTCTGTTCATCACCACCCCCTTTTCTGAATCGGCGCTGGACCTGCAGCGTGAAATCCTGGCTCTGGACCTGCAGCGTGAAATCTGAAAAGAAACAAATACAAGCATTTTCGTGGTGTAGGTCTCTCCGTTGTCGTGCTGCCTGTAATACAGCGTCTCAGGTCCTATAGTTTAATATCCGCGCAATAATTATTCGGGGTGGAGCACCAGGGTGCGGACTCGGCCACAATGCCCTGTGTGATCGCTCCACTGTGAAGAACGTGGACAGGCACTTCGGCTTAAGCTTGTTCAGAATGAGATACTCAAGGAAGAGGTCATTCCTTCAGGGACTCCCACTGTGCGGATGTTATTGCGGCGCGCTTTGCCCTCCTAGTCCTCAAGCTTGGCAAGGATGTCTGCCTGTTTTTTTGTTAGGACGGTCACTTGTTCCTCTAGACACTTCGTTTTGGCTTTCCAGTTCCTGACGCTTGCTTCTGCGGTGCTCACCTTGTCCGTTAGCTTACGGAAGTCAGCTCAGAGCAGATTTACCTCCTCTGTCATGGAGTCTAGTTTTGGTTCCAGCGTGGTCCGCAGCTCTATGATTGCCAACATGATATCTCTCAGAGAGGGCTCCTCTTCCCTCTCTGGTGCTTTCGCCCCAGTGGTGCTCTCCCCTTGGTGCATTGTAACTGTTTATTTGTCTATTTAGTTCGATTGGCCAGCTCCACTCGGTTTAGGCTGCACCATTTTTTTACGACGTCGGGCAACGGACCTCCCATCCTGAGTTAGTGGATTAGATTGACAGCCTCCCCTCCAGGTGTATTGCTTCACTGATGTCGCAAAATGTTCCTCCCAGTGGGACTTCTGCCACCTCCGCAGTGACTGGGTGCGGCCTCCCTGGAGGAGGTTCCCTGTATGGTACCACAAGCCACAGAGTCACTGCCCCAAGACCAGGGAGACTGATCCTCTCACCACTGTGATCAGGGAGTATGTTCTGTCCCACCAGACCTTGTTGTGCTGCCTCAGTTGTTGCCCAGGTTTTGTGTTCAGCTGTCGCTGCTGGGAATTTGAAGGACTTGTCTGTGGCCTTCGCTGTCACCCAGGTCAGCTCGTGGCCCCGTGGTCCATCGTGCAGGCCTGCCTCCGCCTTCAATGAGCACTGCATAGTGCCCGCGTGAATAGACCCTCCTCTGCCCGGAGGGCCCCAGGCCTGCAATCCGGGTGCCCGTACAGGGACTGGGGATTCACTCCCAGAGCTGATGTCTTCTCCAAAGCCGGCGGTCTGTTCCTTTGGGCCACCGCGTTGCAGCTGTGTTCAGGATCTCAAGCTCTCACAAGGCACGTCCTGCTGCTAGTGCGCTGCACCTTTGCCCCTTTGCACACTGCCAATCACTTTGCTGCCATACAGGGGAAGTTCCCTCACCTCGCCTGGCGGCGTCTCAGATGCCGCACACGCCTGGGACTCGCCCGGTGTCCTCGGGCTGTTGTTGCAGGAATGGGCCACACAACCTCCGCAGCACGGACACCGCCACCACACTTCGGTCACCCGCTTTGCTCCAGACTGATCTCTCTGGGCTTTCCTTCCATATTCTGCACACGGGAGCCGCCATCTTGTCTTTCGCCTTTGCAGCTTCTCTCCCTAGCGGAACTTGGAGCAGCCCGTCGCCGGGGCTAAATTTCTCCTGCCCCGAGGATCCCAATGACCCTCCGCTGCCGTCGGTAGTCGGCTCCCTAAATGGGGGCAGATTCTGACAGATGTCTGCAGGGTTTTAGGCTGGCGGCTGCCGCAGCTCAATCAACCTGCGACCATCTTTGGCGGCCACGCACCCCAGGGAAACAATTTTCAATGGTTTCAATTGAGAAGACTGCATGAAAGATAATAAATTGTGAACAATGGAAAAAGGGAAAATGAAAACAGAAGTACACTTACAACAATATTAGTATGAGTGTTGCGTGAATTTGGGATATCAAAATTCAATGTTGAATTGATTCAAAAATATAAACAATGTAGAGCCTATACTATGACAGAAAGAGAAATATATTTACAAAAAGGATCGAAAGTAAGTCCAGTTCAGACTAAGTAGTACAAGCTACAAACTTTTTGAACTATTAAAACTTTGACCTGGGATAGAGAGTGTAATGCGTGGTGAGAGGAAGTAATACAAGACCATAAGCCTTGTAAATAAAGATACCGATATCCAGCATTTAAACAAATACAATAAACGTATATACTAATTTGGTGTATAAGGCACACCAAGTACAGTAAAATTGTGTATGTAAGACATTAATAAGATTAAAATAATATATACTTTGAATATAACAATATGAAAACATGCAAAGAAATGTGTGTTAAAAAGGAGAAGCTGGAAGAAGAAAAATTCAAAGGGAAGAGAAGGAGAATTAAGGGAGAAGATGAAGAAAACAGTAAATAGAATGATAATTTAATCAAATGAAGAGGAGCAATATTATGAGAAAGGAGAAAAATAAAATAAAAAGGGGGACATCAAAAAAGAACACATTCAACCATTACTTCAATGGTGATCTCGATTTGTCTCTTTGGCGCGAACTCTTCCCTGTTTTAAGTTTACTACCAGAAGACCATTTACGCGGTATAGATTCTCAGCCACCAGGATCATGAGAGTCTGGGAGGAGAACACTAGTCGAATCCAGAGTTGTTGCAGAAGATGTAGACTTATGTTCCATTCCTGAATTGTCTTCTTCAAGCTCGTTCAGAAAAAGACTGCAAATCATGAGGATCAAAATATTCCTTAGTCTGTCCTTGCTACGTTACAAGCATTGTCATGTGTTCCAGAATGTGAGAAGTTGGCCTGGTATATGATGTCCACTATTCTAGTGGGCACCTTGCACCAGTCCAATTGACCCTTATTGATGGTAGGTTGTAAAGTCAACCTTATAAAAAGCTATCCTAGTGGTAGCTGTGGAAAGCAGCCTTCAGGCTAAGACTTGGAGACGAGTTAAGCAAGTTCTTTTACCATTTATAATCCTTTGAGCACCAAATGAAAGCACACCACACAAGGTATATATCAAATATGTATGTATTTATTCTAAACACAACCCATCTGCACTCTTTATGAGGTCAGAGGTAAAAGTACAATACAAGGAACTTAATTAGCATATGATAAGTTGCACCGTATACATTTTGCCCTAGGGGCCTCACAAACCATGTTCTAAAATAGTGGTATAAGAACCACCTGAGGAATAGAAAGCAGGCCTAGGGCCTGGGGAATCGATGGGGCTTCTAGGAACAACCAAAGGTTAGGATGTAGGAGGCCCACGGGAGACGTGTGCAGTGTCTAAACACAGCTGCGGGTTACCGTTGACTTTCTATGGAGAACGAACAAGTAACAATTTTAAAGATTAAGGGCACAAGGAGGTGAACTGCGATGAAACCCTTTTAGGCTAGGACACTTGGAGAGTCAATACCCTCAGGAGCACCAGAGTACTCATGTTACCTCACCCAGGGAAGCCGGGTGCATAGGTGTCTTTTCGTGTCGGGTTTCGTCGTCGATTCCAATGAAGAGCTGCGAAGAAGTGCTGCAGGCGACCAGAGGAAAAGTGTCCGAGTGGATCCAAGGGTGGATCAGAGATGTGAAGAACCTGAAAGCAGAAGGGACAGAGTCTGGGTCACTAGCCAGTGACCAGGGTGGCAATAGGAAGATGCCAGCCGATGTTGTGTGATTTCAGGTGAAAAGGTGAAGTTTGTCTCTTCAGCCACGAGGCATTGACGACAACCTGGAGCTGGATTCGAGCAGTCCCACAAAGGATCTACTGGACTGCGCTGTGGTATCTGGATTAGACCCAACAAGCCTTGGCAGACGCAATCCATGCAAGATGTTGAGATTGGCTTCGGTGCAGACAGGCAAGGTCTGAGGAACTTCTCTTTTGGGGAGAAGTTGGATCAAGCCTGGAGCAACCAGGAAAGCAAAGTAATTCAAGCATCGGTCTTCGTGGGGGCTCACTAGCCAACGGACTAGGAACCTCAAAGATGTGGAGAGCTGAAATGCACCAAGCGGGCCCACGGGACACTCGTGGAGTGTGGGCCTCTGAGCTTCGGTGCAAATGGTGTTCGGGGCTGGGGCTTCAAGCACCCCAATGCACAACTTCGGGATACGTCGGGAAGTAGGTGCAGCTTGCAAAATGCAGGATGTCCAGGAGTTCTGGTCCCACGTTTCTCGTGCCCACCACAGGTCTCAGCTTTGCTGGGAGCGCAGGTTAGCGTCAGAGATGTCTGGAAGTCCATGTCCTGGGTCGCAGATTCTTCGGAATCTGGCAGAAGCCTCGAAAATGCAGACCAGCAAAGATGCAGTTGGTGCCTGTTTGAACAGGGTGGTCACTCCTTGACCACAAGGGAGATTTCTTCCATCTTCCAGTCGATAAGGAATGTCGAAGGTCCAAGATATATGTTGCAGAGTTTTGTCAAGGGTAATCCAAAGTCCTAGGGACTGGGGTTCTATACTTATAGTACATTTAGGGGTTGGACTAGCTCGAAGGTCCCTCCTATGGGTGGACCTGGGGAGGGGGTAGTTACACCCCTTCCCCTTTGTCCAGTTTCACGCCAGAGCTGGGGCTAAGTGCCCCAGCAACCGGTTTGAACTGGGAAAAGCAAGGAGCACCTTGTGTGCCCCATGCAGTGTCTGGAAAGCATTCACTGAATGCAGCCCTCCCTGCCCCAATACACTAAGAGTCTGTCTGGGTAGGAAACCTATTGTCCAGGCCTCCCCTGTCGGAGTTTCCTCTAGCAGCAGGGGGGCAGACTCGTGTCTGTGGCAGCAGCATCCATTTTGTGATGCTGAGGCTCTGTTGGAATGCTACCCCCACCACCAGAACTGGCAGGGGGGTAGTATTCCAAAGTGTTTGACACCTTACACAACATGTTTTGATAAAGCCAAACCAAAGTTAGCATTAACCGCGAGGATTATAATGCACTTAAGAGTATATGGTATAGCTATATCATAGAACAGCTATAAGGAGATGGTTCCGAAAGCAGCAGAGGGGCTCAGCTCCTGCTAGGGCACCCTCTCACCCAAAACCAAGCACTCTGCCTCCGGGATTGTCAAGGGCTGCCATAGGAGTGACTTATAGGTTACTTTGTGTCTATATATAAGGTAGATATAGATATACTATATCTAAGTAAGGGGTGATTACACCACCTTACCCAGGCTGTAAGTACAGACCTGTGGTGTTAGTTTGGAAAGCTAACTAGGGGTGGCACAATACATGCTGCAACCCCTGGTAGGCCTTGGGTGCATCTTTGCTCTGGCTACCTAGGGTACACTATACAGGGGCTCACAAGGGTGACCCAGTAACCAATCTGGTATATACCTAAAGTACATGGTATCCATTTTACAGAGAAAGCAGATAGACTGGGCCCTGAATAGCAGGGTCCCAGTCCAACTAAGTCGAAAACCAGCAAAACACCAGGCAAAAAGTGGGGGTAACCATATAGTCAGATATCCACCTTCCTACACAGAAGACAATATTTGATGTCTCTTTTCTTTAAATTAAGTTGTAAAGCTAAGAATTGCTTACTTTTTAGATCGGGTGGAGAAGAAAAATCAGCAGAAATAATTATCTGTGCACCATCATAATTATATGGACCATGTTTCCTTTTAGCCATTATGATTTGATGAGCCTGCTGGTGGCGAAAGCAACAAGCCAGAACATGATACGGTTGAGAGGTGCGAGAAGAGTTTTTTGAGGGCATGCGGTGAGCTCGTTGAAATTAGAGCTGTGGAGAGAAAGTAAGTTTTGTCATGTGGAAGATAAGTGAGAAAGTGCAACATATCATTGTTCGCCAACTGTTCTGGAAGGCCAATAATTCTAATGTTGTCTCTCCTACTGCAAACTTCCAAATCAATTATCTTTTGCTGTAGATACAATATGTCATGACCATGTCAGAGTTTTTTTTCAAGTTGAGATTCAACGTCAGTTAGGCAACCTTCTACTAATGGCTTATTTGAAAGGAATTGAGCATACTCACCCCTGAGAGATTTCTACTTCATGGATATTCACAGATTCTGCATTGTTGACCGAAGCTATTGATTTTTTTATGTCCAAAAGTTCTTTAAATAATGTTTCCATAGCTGTCGTAGAAATATTTGGAGGTTGCCATATTAGAAGGAGGGACCATAGTAAGTGGAGCTGTCTGTAGGGCCTTACTTTATGACAGATGTCTGATATGTTTACATTTTGACATAGAGATATAACTGGTCTCAAATAAAACACAAAGTTATCTCACTTGTACTGGACCCTTCCCACAAGAAGGCTTGTTGGAGAGATGGAGTACATATAATCCAGTAAGTAGAACCAATGGAGCAGTAATTAGTTTTACCAACTCAAAGAACTGAGAAGCAAGATGATTTTCAAACAAGTTCCTCTCCCCTCAAACTATTATTCCACCATTCCTCCATGCCATGACGACCACAGTCATTAAGCTTCAGTATTTTAACTAGCATCAAAGGTTGTACATAAGCAATAACCAGAAATGAAAAGGACCCGTTAAAACAGCAAATATTTCCACCAATATAATGAATGGAGGAGGAAGGTGATTTTCAGTGAGAGGCAGGAAACAGGTGCTCTCTTTAACACATGCATCGGATGTTGAAAGTTATTTTTTTTAGATGAGCTCCGAACAGGTTTAAACAATGGATGTAAACTTTAACTAGCCCAATTAAGCAAAGTAAGCACGTGTGTGCAAGCAGTCCCACGGTACCTCAGAGATCATGCCGTGTTTTTAGGTCTCCCCTAGCGTAGCTGCGCACATGCGCAGTTCGCTCGGCGAGATTTATGCTAATGAGTACTTTCAGAGAAGGACTTTAAGCCCCGTCCCTTATTTCCATTGGCTGGTGTCACCGTTTATGGTAAACTGTAGCCTGCCATTGGAAATTAGGGTTTTTGGTGGACGCCCTTTGGCCTCCGAGCCAGACTCAGTGGCATGCTTTGCGTCTGTCGCAAAGCAGTTTCTTATCTTTATGGGGCCATGTGTTAGAAACACATAGCTCCATAAAGATAAGAGATCAACACTTGTTTCAGTTCAGGAATGGAAACTAAAGTTAGAGTGTATTTCTCGTAGCTTTTGACTAAAACAATGTAATCAGGCACATATTTTTTCCATGTAGTGTCTTTCTGTGTGTAACACTGTCAAAGCACTTCAAAATATTCCTTACCAAAACGAAACTTAAAATGGAAATATTACTAAACAGATTCACAAAGAAAGATGCTCCTTTATTTATCAACTCCCCCGCTTCCCACCAACCTCGTGATTTCAGTGTGGAACTAGTGGATTTTTCTGTCCGATGTGACCACATGGGCACACTGTGTGAAGTGATAATTGTGTTTTATCCAGGCCAAGCTATTTGGTAAAGCAGCTGCCTGTTCATACTTGCTGGTAGAGCTGTACAAGATAACAATTTAACAGAGTGAGGCGAGCCAGAACCCAGCCAACGGTACGGCTCGGAGCTCTACGCCTCTCTACTCCACTTCACTCTACACTGCACCACTCCATTTCACACTGTCTATGCCACTCAACTCTACTTTCTACGTAGACAAGGCCTATTTGCTTTGCCATTTGTCCAGTGGCTTTATATGGAACTACTGACCACATGGTGATAGGTCAGCAGAGCCGCTTTAGAGCCAGAGAACCAGGTCAGCAGAGATGCGCTAGAGTCAGGGAGCCAGGTCAGCAGAGTTGCTTTAGAGCCAGAGAACCAAGTCAGCAGAGGTGTTGTAGAGCCAGAGAACCAGGTCAGCAGAGCTGATGGAGAGCCAGAGAACCAGGTCTGCAGAGCTGCTGTAGAGCCAGAGAACCAGGTCCGCAGAGCTGCTGTAGAGCCAGAGACCCAGGTCAGCAGAGGTGCTCTAGAGTCAAAGAACCAGGTCAGCAGAGCTGCTCTAGAGCCAAAGAGCTAGGTCAGCAGAGCTGCGCTAACCGGGTCAGCAGAGCTGCTGTAGAGCCAGAGAACCAGGTCCGCAGAGCTGCTATAGAGCCAGAGAACTAGATCAGCAGAGCTGCTGTAGAGCCAGAGAACCAGGTCACAGAGCTGCTGTAGAACCAGAGAACCCATCAGCAGAGCTTTTTTAGAGCCAGAGAAACCGGTCAGCTGAGCAGCTGTAGAGCCAGAGAACCAGGTCAGCAGAGCTGCTGTAGAGCCAGAGTACCAGATCAGCAGAGCGGCTGTAGAGCCAGAGAAACCGGTCAGCTGAGCAGCTGTAGAGCCAGAGAACCAGGTCAGCAGAGCTGCTGTAGAGCCAGAGTACCAGATCAGCAGAGCGGCTGTAGAGCCAGAGAATGAAGTGAGCAAGAGAACCAGGTCAGCAGAGCTGCTGTAGAGCCAGAGAACCAGGTCAGCAGAGCTGCTGTAGATCCAGAGAACCAGATCAGCAGAGCGGCTGTAGAGCCAGAGAACCAGGTCAGCAGAGCTGCTCTAGAGCCAGAGAACCAGATCAGCAGAGCGGCTGTAGAGCCAGAGAACCAGGTCAGCAGAGCTGCTCTAGAGACAGAGAACCAGGTCAGCAGAGTCGCTCTAGAGCCAGAAAACCAGTTCAGCAGAGCAGAGCGGCTGTAGAGCCAGAGAACCAGGACAGCAGAGCTGCTGTAGAGCCAGATAACCGGGTCAGCAGAGCTGCTGTAGAGCCAGAGAACCAGGTCAGCAGAGCTGTTGTAGCTTCAAAACACGCAAGGTAAAAATCTGTGTTTTGCTGTTCCTGTCATTGCATCCAGATATATGATACAACAAGTCACTTCATACCTACAAGCCAGGACTATTGGCTTTGTCAATGGTTGCTAGTTGCATAAGATAAATAAGCAGCAACTATGGCTTGTTTATAATATTGAAAAAGCTTCCACTTAAAGCCCTGGTGACACCACAACACTGTTGCTGCTCCTGAAATCCAAAAAAAAGAAGGGAAATCCAGAGAGAAAATTACTCTCTTTAAAGGATTTCCCCTTCTCCTACAACACTCAATAAGTTAAAGCCATTTGCTTTGCTAATGGTATTGTATAGCAAAGCAAATGGCTTGGCTTTAACTTAATAAAAGGCAAGACCTATTGCATTTTTAATGCTTGTTGATAGAGTAACTCTATTATCCCCCAACATCGGGCAGGAGACCACAGTCCTCTCGGAAGCATGCACTGTAAGTTTCTTTGGGTGTGGTACAGTGGAAAAAACTAAATCAGGATTCCTTTATGCAAAGTGCCTACCGGGCAAAAATAAAGCAGTCCTGAGGTGTCTGTATCACTCCCATCAGCATTTTTTTTAGCTAAGTATGACCAGAGGTGGGATTCCGATAGGAAATGGCTACGGCCTCGCCTCCCTCTACTGAGCCTTACAAAGAAGCTGCCATTACTCTTGACCGCAAGCTCTGCCCTCCATAATACACTTTTAAAATAATGATGTGCTGATTCACACTGCTTTCAGTCCTAGGCTGGGATCTTGCACCACTGTACATACACGTCACTATTTTTCAGTGCCCCAACCAGGTTTCAGTTCTGAGATGGTCCTGTTAAACAGACAGAAATCTACAGTGATCGCATTAACCAACTGAGTTTTCATAACATAAAATAATGCATTTCCAACTGATTACTTTAAATTGCATTTATTTTTCATTTAAGGAGCGTGTGTTACATTTCATATGCATTTAACTGAAGGGGAAAGACAAAATAGTTACTGTGAATGTTGTACTTTTTTGCCTGGCTTCACCCCTATTGCACTCTTGATCATAATTCCCATACTTGTTATACACTTTAATCAGGGCCACTGGAATTAAGCGATTGTGCAACCACAGCATTTTCCGCATGATTATAGATTTCCTGCTGCCCTAGATTTTTACCTGCTGTACCTGGGATTTCACCCGCACCGCCTGGGGGAAAGCTGCCTCAAACCATCTCTCCGCCCTGCTTTCCGCTCCGCTCCCGCTCCCAGGACCGGTCTCCCCCCGCTGCCGCAAGCCAGCTGACATCCGCGGCCGCAGAGAGCGGGGGTCCCAGCTGCCCCAGCGGCAGGAAGCCGCCTACGCCCAGACCGCACCCGGAGGTGCTTAAGTGCAGAGGGGAGCCTCGGCAGAGCGGGTATCCTACCGCTGCAGCCCTAGATTTTTACCTGCTGTACTTGGGATTTCACCCGCACAGCTTGGGGGAAAGCTGCCTCAAACCATCTCTCCGCCCTGCTTTCCGCTCCCGCTCCCAGGACCGGTCTCCTCCCGCTGCCGCAAGCCAGCTGACATCCACGGCCGCAGAGAGCGGGGGCTACAGGTCCCAGCTGCCCCAGCGGCAGGAAGCCGCCTACGGCCAGATCGCGCCCGGAGGCGCTTAAGTGCAGAGGGGAGCCTCGGCAGAGCGGGTGTCCTATCGCTGCAGCCCTAGATTTTTACCTGCTGCACTTGGGATTTCACCCGCACCGCTTGGGGGGAAAGCTGCCTCAAACCATCTCTCCGCCCTGCTTTCCGCTCCCGCTCCCAGGACCGATCTCCCCCGCTGCCGCAAGCCAGCTGACATCCGCAGCCGCAGAGAGGGGGGGACTACAGGTCCCAGCTGCCCCAGCGGCAGGAAGCCGCCTACGCCCAGACCGCGCCCGGAGGCGCTTAAGTGCAGAGGGGAGCCTCGGCAGAGCGGGTATCCTACCACTGCAGCCCTAGATTTTTACCTGCTGTACTTGGGATTTCACCCGCACAGCTTGGGGGAAAGCTGCCTCAAACCATCTCTCCGCCCTGCTTTCCGCTCCCGCTCCCAGGACCGGTCTCCCCCGCTGCCGCAAGCCAGCTGACATCCGTGGCCGCAGAGAGGGGGGGGCTACAGGTCCCAGCTGCCCCAGCGGCAGGAAGCCGCCTACGGCCAGACCGCGCCCGGAGGCGCTTAAGTGCAGAGGGGAGCCTCGGCAGAGCGGGTGTCCTATTGCTGCAGCCCTAGATTTTTACCTGCTGTACTTGGGATTTCACCCGCACCGCTTGGGGGAAAGCTGCCTCAAACCATCTCTCCGCCCTGCTTTCCGCTCCCGCTCCCAGGACCGGTCTCCCACGCTGCCGCAAGCCAGCTGACATCCGCAGCCGCAGAGAGGGGGGACTACAGGTCCCAGCTGCCCCAGCGGCAGGAAGCCGCCTACGCCCAGACCGCGCCCGGAGGCGCTTAAGTGAAGAGGGGAGCCCTGCGTCGCTGGACGCGCGCGGGCGACACCGGGCTAAGCTGGGGCAAAGGGCGGGTCATCTGTGGCCATCGGGCCAGAAGAGGCCGGGCCGGGCCAGACCACCTAACATCTTCGGCAGGAATGTGGACTAAAGTATTGCCAAGTGAGTTGTAAGACATTTATTGACTTGAATACCTTTTCCTACAGTAATTATTGTTGGTTATAGTGTGGCAGGGTTCTCTTGTCACCAATAGCAATTTGTTCTGCTTCATGAACAAATCAAATCGTAAAGGGGGCGCAGGGGTAGGGGGTGTAGGGACGTTGGATGCTTATCTACAACGGGCCGAACCATATGTGGCTAAGGAGATAGAGTTTGTGGAGAGGAGGTTATCACTGGATCTACTCAGTCAAATTCCAAACCCGGTATTAACGATAGAATTAACTGGAGGTATCTATCCCCCTCTTGAACTCCCACAGGTGTTAACTGCCCCCCCCTGTGATGATTTGGTGTCAGTTCTACATAAAACAAACACCACCTGCTCATCCGCACTCAGTCCCCCTCCCTCACCTCCTAGTACACGTACAAGGCAGCTACGGGCCTTACTGGCTGCCAGAGGTAAAGATCCACCGGGGAAAAGAAAAGCGAATAGCGCTCCGAAAGGAAGCAGACAAAATGCAAAACAAGCTTGGAAAAAAATTTCCACACTTGGCCTGGGTAGTCAAACAGAAAATGTAATGAATCAGGAAACGTAACCCAAGATACAAGGAGGGAGAAAACTTAATACGCCTGTAGCAGATATTACTACGGGGATAATATGTCAGAATTTATAGGGCACATGGAGGAAAGGCTTAGGGCCCTTATTTATCCAGTTATGGAAAAACTCGATTTAATTGATCGAAGACTTAATGTCTTACAAAAACATGTTTTGAATCACCAAGCTTCATCGAATGGGGCAAAATCAATAGAAGTACGTCCCGCCAGTGCCCCTACATCTACAGCCACTGGCTTGAGAGATTCTACGGTAGCTCCAGTGGCCCAAGCTCCAAACATATTACCTCCAGCTATAGGAGTCAATCAAGGAGCAAAGCTTGGTCCTAGGGGTCCTGTGGGGAGATTACACCCTATAGAAAATGGCTCCTCTTAAGAGTCATTTCTTCACCTCCCTCCGGAGGCTTGTCCGTACTCTATTATCTTGGCAAATGTCCCTAAAACTTCTGATGGCAGGGAGGAACACTGGTCTACTCTCAAAAATAAAGCCCTCCATTTCCTGAACAATAAAACAGTGTTAGGAGAACATCTCTTTAACAATTTTAAGATGATGAGAAGGGTGGCGTGGGTGGGAAAGACCAGGAAGGGTATGGAGGGAGACTGTGTTGTTGTGAGTTTTGGTTCCCCTGAACTGATAGATCATATTTTGAGGCAGGCAGGATCACTTAGGATCCACTATGATCGCATTAATATCCTACCATTGGGGTATTTTTATCCACCTAGCAATGCTGGAGCTTATAGCAAGAGAGATCATGCTATTCAGGTTGATCCCCCCACTAGTTTTGTCCCATTGAGTAACAGATTTGAGGCTTTCAGTTCACTGGACACAAATGATTGACTCCTATGCGCACAAGGCCAGGATCAGCGAGGAGACAGTGTAGCTAACCCTCTTAGAGTGCGTTTACTCTCTGGTCCCGGCCTACAGGAAATAAATCTTCCTGTATTGACAGACAGAGTTCTATCTAGTAGATCTCCCAATATTAACAGCTCGTTCCAAGAGGTTTTCCAACTGGGGCAAAGAGGAGGTGGAGGTCTACTCGATGGTGGATCATATGGTCAGCAAAAAAGGGATGTCGATCCTGATTTAACATCACTGGCCTCGTGGAATGTGGCAGGGATTAGAAGCAAGGCAACATCATTAGACTGGTTGACGTTTCTTGACGGCAAGGATTTAATATTGCTTCAGGAAACCTGGTTGAATGCACCAGAGTTCTGACCTGGATTTCTTAGCTTTCATGTTCCTGCTATTCCAAGTCTCCGTGGGAGAGCAAAGGGGGGACTTCTTACGTGGGTAAGACAAGACAGCAGATATAATGTAAATCAACTGGATTCTAAAAGCAGTGATATATTATTAATTCAAGTACAGTGTCTTGAATCGAAGGATCTTTTTGTTTTTAATGTTTATTCAAGGGAATGCCGGGGGGTAAACCCTCAAACACTGTTGAAGAATTAGATGCACTCCTTGAGTTCTATTGTAAAAAAGGTAACATTATAGTAGCGGGTGATTTCAATTGCTGTTTTGAACCGTTGGACAGTAATGATGTAGATCTTACCCTGGAAGAAGATTGTACATGGAATATCCCTCAGCTGACACTTTTACCAATCAAAAAGTGGACAGAGGCCGCACTACAGCTTAAGGTCCTATGTGTTGGACAAGGGCTACGAGCAATAAATGGTAGATCAGCTTCGGATAAACATGGGGCTTTTACTTTTAACAATGGTTTACGTAAAAGCCGCATTGATTATATATTCACTAATAAAGAGAATTGGCCCAATATTAAGGACATGGTGGTTGTGGAAAGGGTCGAAAGTGACCACGATCCCCTACTCCTATCATTTAAGTTACTTAAATCTCATTGTCAGGAGTTTCCTCCTGACAGGGCCGATATTGTCCTATCAAATGACACTAGACGTATTAGATGGGCATATTGCTTGGTGAATGAGGATAAAATAGCAGCAATGAGGGAACTAACAATCCAGGCGACAACTGATCTACAAAAATGTATCACTCAGGAGGAGGTGATGGCAAACGTCAATTCGATCCACACTAATTCTTTTTTTAATCAACTTAGGTTTTTTTTTTACAAAAAAGACTTCTACTAAATCCAATAAGCCAGTTAAAAAGGAAGACCAATGGTATGGAAAGTCTTGCAGGGCTGCGTATAAAGCCCTGGCTGAGGCAGTAAAATCAAAAGATAGAGATAGAGTTAAGAGTGCCCGTGCCCTCTATAAAAAAGCACAATATGACGCCAAACGTGCTTGGGATGAGGACTATTGGAGGGAGCTTTATTGTGCTAGCAAAGAACGATCAATGTGCACCTTCTGGGATATGGTTAAGTGGGGCAGGGGGATCCAAAGGGGAGAACCAACAAACTAGGTCTCGCCTAATCTCTGGGTTTTCCATTATACGTCCCAGTTTGCATCTCAAGAAATGGCTAGTGAGACTAGCAAAGATCTTACCCCCTCCGATAAGGATATAATCCCCTTACACTTCGAGAGAAATGAGGTGAGTAAGATATTGGATACCATCCCAAAGGGTAGAGCACCAGGACTGGACTCAGTTCCAGATGATTTGTTTATGCACGATAAGGAGCTTTGGGCACCGTATATCCAATCTCTAGCAAATGGTATTGCCAATGGTTCATCCATACCGAATACCTGGAAGGGGGCCGAGATCATACCGATCTACAAAAAGGGGGAGCGCTCAGATCCAGGAAATTACAGGCCTATAAGTTTAATAGACTGCATACAGAAGGTGGTTGCAAGGCTTGTTCTGCAGAGAATCCAAGGGTGGATAGAGGAGGAAGAAGTATTGTCACCTCTCCAGGCAGGTTTCCGCAGTCACACAAGCACCATAGACCAAGTCTTTAGATTTCTTTTAATTTACTGGCGGGTGAAACTGTTGGGGGGGTGTACGCTCTTTGCAGCATTAGTCAAGCTCAAATCAGCATTCAACTTGTCGCCTCGAGCAAAAATGTGACAGTCCTAGAAGATCAGGGCATGCCACTTGACATCTTGTCCATCCTAAAGAAACTACATGAGGATAATGTTGCTCAAGTTAGATGGAACCAACTGGGGAGTGTAACAGATAAGTTCCCTATAGCTAGGGGACGCCAAGGGTGCGTACTAGCCCTGACCCCTTTTTCATTATACATCAACAGGGTGGTCAACTACTATGAACAACACCCGACTGATGCCCCCAAGCTGGATGGTAAGTTGATCCCCCTGTTGATGTTTGCAGACGATACTCTACTAATTTCAAAAACACAACAAGGCCTTCAAAAAGCCATTGATGTGTTTGAGGTATTCTGCAAAGATCATGGACTTGTAGTAAATGTGAGCAAGGCCAAGTTCATGGTCCTTCACAAGTCCAAATATGTAAGAGGGAATGTGGTAATGAATGGGGTCAAACTAGAACAGACTCCGGTTTTTTCATACCTGGGCATAACCCTTGCATCTAAATTAGATTGGAAATCGCACATCACCCAGTTGGTTACAAAGCATGCACAGTTAGCAGGAGCCCTAACAAAAGAGCTACTTCTCTCCCATACAAGGCCAATATCGCCAGCACTTAAAATTTACGATGCAAAGATATGCGCAGCAGTTCTTTACGGGCGGAATTGTGGGGTTTCAGCAATCTCGCCCTTTTGACCAGGGCCCAAAATAAGTTTTTACGTGGTATCACGGGCCTTCCCATATCGACTCCGTTAATTCCACTTTTCTATGACCTAGGCTCCCGACGCCTGGAGGATATGGCCCGTTATAGACCAGTGGCATACTGGAGGAGATTGTGGGTTACTCCAGACCTCTCACAGTATACTCGGGCATTCCTAGATGTTAGAAATGCCGACAGGGCCCAAAACATTCCATGGATGCGTGAGGTAAAGGCAACCTATTCCGCTATGGGCCTAGTCAGTTTATGGGAAGACCCAACAGCTCATACTTTCCCACCCAGAAAAACTTTAAGAGAACTCTATTGGAGCATGGTTTCATTGAAAAAATTTGGTACATCTATTGGTCCGTCATTAACTGCAGATTTTTGGGAACTTAAACACTCAACTGCTCTCGAGGATTATTGGGATTGTATCACTTTTCCTCAGGACAGGAAGAGATACCATCAATTTAGGGTGGGCACACTACCAATTAATTCCTTCGTTGCTAAATGGAGAGAAGGCCTTGACCCTAGTTGTCCTTTCTGTCCTACCCAACAGGAAAGCATTGGGCATATTCTAATTATCTGTCCAGAATATAAAGCCCATAGGCGGTCTTGGCTGAAACCCATTTGTTTGCAGTTGGGTCTCCAAACGGGTTGTGAGGCTTTAAGGATTTTTAAAACAAATACCTCTCAGCCTGTGGTTATTGCTGTTGCAAAGTTTCTTCACTGGATGTGGATAATTCGAGCACGTAAGAACAAAAGTTACTTACCTGTAAATTGTGGTTCTCCAGTATTGGTGTTTTCATAGATTCACATGCTTGAATATTCCCTGTCGTCGAAGTGGGAGTCCCACGGTACATAAATAGCAGTAATATATATGCATGTATACATGAGAAATATCATAAATAAAATATGCATACATATAATGCAATAGAAATGTAAACTTGAAAAAAGTACCATAGAACAGAATAGGCCCATTGAAAAGCCCAAGGGAGAATTCACTTTAGTAACATATTAGAGTCATTATGTGTTGGTCCACATTCCAGCCAATCAGGCTATAGCCTCCTCTAGAACCTTCTCCTCAGAAGCCCAAGTCCTCAGAGTTTCGTAGCACAAGTAAGTATAAATGCTTGAGGAGAAGAGAGAGCCTCTGAGGGGAGGATGGGAGGGTCGCATGTGAATCTATGAAAGACACCAATACTGGAGAACCACAGTTTACAGGTAAGTAACTTTTGTTCTTCTCCAGTATTAGGGGTGTCTTTCATAGATTCACATGCTTGAATAAGAATAGAAAGCAGTAAATCATACATTAGTCATAAAGGAGTATACAAATTAAGTCTTGGCAAAACATATCACTTAATAAGCATTAAATACCAAAATCATGACAAAACCTTTATGACTGGAGGCGGGTAGCAAAAGATGCTCACCTTTATCGGAAAAGATTCCGCAGCACCGCTTGACCTACTGCCGCATCCGCGGTATCTGTTGATTGCAGGCAGTAGTGCTTCGTAAAAGTATGGCTGCTAGACCAAGTAGCAGCTCTGCAGATGTGTCTCAGAGGTACCCCCGCAAAGAGGGCAGCAGAAGTCGACACAGCTCTCGTGGAATGAGCTCGAGCCGGAGCAGGAAGGGGCTTGCCAGCCCGTTGATGACAGTAAGATATGGCAGACGATATCCATCTGGTGATAGTCTGTTTGGTTACAGATTGTCCTTTGCACACTGGGCCATATGCTACAAATAATTGATCAGTCCTTCAAAATGTAGCTGTGCAATGAATGTAAAATTTGAGGCAGCGCTTCACATCCAGAGTGTGCAAAGAGCGTTCCGCTGCAGATTGAGGTGCAGGGAAGAAAGTCTTAAGGACAATTGGTTCATTGAGATGGAAGTCACTGGGAACCTTAGGAATAAAACTGGGATTTGTTCTCAAAGTAACAGCCTCGTTGGAGAACTGTAGAAACGGTGGCTGTATAGTAAAGGCTTGGATGTCGCTGACGCGCCTGGATGAGGTCAGAGCAAGCAAAAGAGCCACTTTCCAAGTGAGGAATTTTAGACTGGAAGAATGGATGGGCTTGAATGGAGGCAAAAGTAGTTGAGACAAAACTAAGTTCAGTCGCCAAGAAGGAGGGGGCCGACGGATTGGGTGGGAACATCCGAAAAAGGCCCTTGAAGAATTGTCTGATTATTCTGGAGGAGTACAAAGATGTAACGCCATCATGGCGAAAACGAGAAATTGCAGCTAGAAAAACCTTTAGAGTGGAGTGTGATAGTCCTGATCTTGCTAGTGACAAAAAGAACGGCAAGATTTGCTCTGGCTGAGCACACATGGGATCCAGAGTTTTAGTGGAACACCAAGCACAGAAACGCTTCCACTTCAACTGGTAAGTTTTGATGGTAGATGGAGCACGAGCACTTGCTAGCACCGCCCTACAATCCTTGTCGATATTCATGTGTGCAAATTCATTGTACTCAGGTTCCAAGCATGAAGTTGGAGATATGCTGGGTCCGGATGGCATATTTGACCTTGCTGCATCGTGAGAAGATGTGGCAGAGGATGCAATTGTATCGGATTTGTCAGAGAGAACAGAAGAAGATCTGAAAACCAAGGACGTCTCGGCCATTTGGGTGCGATCAGGATTATCCGACACGGTTGGAACCTCATTCTGTGCAACAGACGAGGAATGAGCGGCAGTGGAGGGAATGCATAGATGAAGTCGTTCGACCAGTCTATTGAAAAGGCATTCCCGCTCGACTCCTTGTGTGGATGTCGGCTCGCAAACCGTTGACACTTCTTGTTGAGAGCAGTTGCAAAGAGATCCAACTGTGGTCGGCCCCACTGTAGGAAGACGAAATCCAACATTGGTTGGTTGATTTCCCATTCGTGGTTGTCCGAAAGGGCTCTGCTGAGCGAGTCCGCCAGAACATTGGCCACCCCTGGCACATGGACAGCTGTGAGATGTATTTGCTGTTGGATAGCCCAATCCCATATTTCCTGTGCCAGTTGTGACAGCACGAGAGACCTTGTGCCGCCCTGTTTGTCGATGTAGTGCATGCTGGTGGTGTTGTCCGTCCTCACCAGCAATGTTTGTCCCTGCACTACTCTCCGAAAGGACTTCAAGGCCAAGAAAATCGCCAGTAGTTCTAAGCGATTTATGTGCCAAGTGCGCTGAGACGCCGTCCATTTTCCCTTCACGGACATCCCGTCGAGATGTGCCCCCCAACCTTCCAGGGAAGCGTCTGTTGTCAGTGTAAGTGTTGGTGGTTCGTCTTTGAATGAACGACCTGTCGCTATGTTTGGAGGATGAGCCCACCACTCCAAAGCTTTTTGAATGTGGAGCGTTAGATGGATCTTGTCTTCGAACGACCCCGATACCTGCTTCCACTGCCTGTCTAGTTCCTCTTGTAGGACTCTCATGTGCAATCTGCAGTTGGGAATCAGTTGAATGCACGAAGAAGCCATGCTGAGGAATGATTTGTACATCCGGACAGAAACGTACTGTCTTCCTCCCCCTGTCGATGGCAGGCAGGGCTTCATTGATTAAAATGATTGTGCTTCCGCAGCTGCTTTATCTGTTCCTCAACATACCTTTTCACCCTGGTACATACTTCTTTAAGAGGCTTAGAACTGAAATGCTTAAATTGGTGTGGGGTGGGAGGCAGGCTAGGCTCAAATGGGAGGTTCTGACACGGCCGTATGTGCGTGGGGGGTTCGGTGTACCTGATTTTGAGCTATACTTCAGGGCGGCCCAGGCGCACTATGCTTACTTCTGGGTGAGGCAGCCGAGATACATGCCGCAACTGGCTGCGGAACACTGGCTGGCGCATCCCACGCCTATTGAGGGTGCTCTGTATGCCGTTGTGGAAGGGAGGGATAAGACCCCGAACACTTTGTCTAGCACTATTATGGCCTGGTTACGCATCTGTGCCTCATTGGGACTGCAGTTCCTCTACGCTCCATGTATGCCCCTGGCTTATCACCCGCAATTGCAGCTACTGCAGGAAACTGGCTTCCGGCGTTTACTATCTAAAATCCATGTTCACACGTGGGGGGATCTGTATCACAATGGCGAGTTCCGTACAAGAGATCATTTGTTTGGTACAATACACCCTACCTCACTGGAGGTGTTTTACTACATGCGCCTGCGGCATGGGCTGCAAGCCCTTACACCTGATTTCCCGCGCGAGCCACCAGTCCTCATACCCCTGCAACACATGCTACAACTAGAGAATCCGTATAGACTGGTGTCCACGCTGTACAGATCACTTAGAGCACACACTGACTTCACCACGCTTCCTGCCAAGGCGAAATGGGATCAGGAACTGCCTGCTCCCCTCACCGATAAACAATGGGAATTTAGCTTATTACAGACAGAACGTATCTCATCCAGCAGCAGGTATAGAATCATCCACTACAAATTTGTGCATAGATTGTACTATACCCCGGCTCGCTTACGCAGTCGCAGATTCGGTCTGCGAGAAACTGATAATTGTGACCGGTGTGGGGCCCCTGGGGCTGACTTTTTGCATCTTGCTTGGGAATGTGCCAATGTACGTCAGTACTGGGATCAAGTATTTCAGGCCCTCTCTACAATGGTAAATGTTACGGTGCTGCCGACTCCTGAGATGGCGCTATTGGGCTGTGTCGAACCCCTGCAGGCGGCTCACCGCAAATATGTTGCGTTAGCATTGTTGCTGGCCAAGCGGAGGGTGGCCTGTAGATGGGGCAGGGGGAGAGCGCCCAAATTTAAGGAATGGATACGGGACCTGGTGTATTGTCAGGAACAACTTCACACTTATGCGGAGTTACTGCCGCTCTCATCCAGGCCGACTGATATCTGGGCCCCGCTGCAATGCTACCTGATAACGGAAGCATCGAGTGAAGATGAATTGTGAGCTATAATGATGTTCTAGGCGTAGGGGGGAGGGTGGGATGAACTGTTGTGGGCCTATCTGCAGCTTTATGTAACTTGTGATTGCACTTTGCACTTTATCCCCCTTGACTTGTCTCTGGAACTTTTTGTTTCTCCACTCATCCATATACCATATCTGTCCATGGGCCACATGGTCGCCATGAGGTGCTGTTCCCCCCCCCCCCTCCCGACCTATGCTTGTTTGTGGTGCACATGCTTACACTGTTGTTTTGTTCGTTTTAACTGTTCTTATCTTAACCAAAACCGACAAAAGTAAGACGCATTTATATGCTACCTATACATGTACTGTTAATGGCGATGTTGTATTTCTATGCAGCTCCGCAACACAAGATTGACTTCTGACCATTGTTTTATTAGTGATTTCTGAGATGTGATATAGCAGCCGGCCTCCGGGTTGTGGCAGTATGCTGTGTATACTTAACAGTGCTAAATAAACGTCTTGCACCAAAAAAAAAAAAAAAAAAAGAAACGTACTGTCTTGACTGCAGGAACTGTACTTTCTGTATCATTCGGTCTTGTCTCTCCTGTGAAACGAACACTTGTCCCAGCCGAGAATCGAGCGAGGCTCCTAGAAAATCTCGCTGTTGAGATGGTTGAAAGTGTGACTTTAGGCAATTGATGGAGAAACCCAACGTTTCGAACAGGGATATGCAGACTTGAGTGTGCTGTTCCGTTAATTGAAAAGTCCTGGCCTTTATCAGGCAGTCGTCCAGATACGGATAGAACTGGATGCCCTGTAAACGCAGGTAGGCAGCAACCGGGGCTAGAATCTTGGTAAATACCCTCGGTGCTGATCGAAGGCCGAATGGCAGGACCTTGAATTGATAATGAAATTGGCCGACTGTAAAACGGAGATATTTCCTGTGCCTGGGATGAATAGGTACATGGAAATATGCATCTTGAAGGTCTATCGTTGAAAAGTACTCTCCTGGAATGAGGAAATTCAAGATTTGAAGTAGGGTTAGCATCTGAAAAGTCTTTGATGCGATGAACTTGTTTAGAGCTCTCAAATCTAAGATGGGGCGCCACTCTCCTGATTTTTTCCTTACTAGAAAGAAACGGGAGTAAAACCCCCTGCCACGTTGACCTTGCGGTACCAATTCTATGGCTCCTTTCCTGATCATAAGCTGCACCTGGGCCAACAGTTCCTTGAAATGGGGAGAAGGTGGACCCGAAGGTGGACGAGTGGGGGGAAATTTCGTGAATTCCAGGGTATGTCCTTTTAAAACAACGTCCAAGACCCATTGGTCGTTGGTAATGTGCGACCAATTGCAGAAGAACTTCGAGATTCGACCTCCAAGATGCACAGTCGTCTCACTGTTTTTTGTTGGCGTTCGCACCACCTCTGTAATTGGACTTACGCTGATAAGGTCTGGAGGTGGATGAACGACCTTGGGACTGATAGGAGCCCCTTTGTCTGTTATCATTGTAATTGTATGCTCGATATTGGCCTGTTCCACGAAAAGTAGAGGTTCCTCCTCCTCTACCGCGTGCCCCACGAAATGGTATTTTCCGATATTGTAGAGTTGTCAAGGACTTTGCTGTATCTGTGACCTTCTTTATACGTTCCAAAGCATCATCAACATGCTTACCGAATAAAGATTCACCGTCGTAAGGTAAATCTAAAACTCTGGACTGGACCTCTGGGCGGAAGGTGGTTGATTTTAGCCAGCCTTGACGGCGCAAGACTGCAGCACCCGCTAGTTGCCGGAAACCAGTGGAGGATATATCGACGGCACAGTTGATTATTTCTGCTGAAATCTTTTCTCCTTCGAGGATGATGGCCTACGCTTCATCCCGGATGGAGTCAGGCATTTGAGTAATCAGACCAGCGATCTCAGACCACATTTGACGGTCGTAGCGACCTAGAATGGCTAAGGCGTTGGATGCTCTCACAGTTGTCGCTGCCATAGTGGTAAATTTCTTGCCAATTGAGTCTAATTTACGGCCATCTTGATCAGGCGGAGATGTCAGAGGTATGGCCGGATTTCAAGATCTTTTTTGTGCCGCCTGAGTGATAACAGAATCTGCCTTAGGTTGCGAAACCAAACAGGCCGGAGAAGTAGGTGGCGCTTTATATTTTTTGTCCAATCTGGGCAGAACGGCTGGTATGGAATTAGGACGTTCCATCAACTTTAGACCTTCTTCCCATATGTGGTCTACGATAGGAATGGTATGCGTTTGCCGTTGAGGTAAGTCCTTAAAATCATACAAAAAGCATTCCGTTTGTTGCGCCTCAATTGTTAAGTGAAACCTTTTCGCAGCACGAACCATAAGGTTATGGAAACTCGCGATATCCACTGGCGGCGAAGCTCTTGGTGATGCCGGTGGAGTAGAGGGTGTCTGTGCCCTATAATTGTCCCAATCCTGCATGTCATCATCAGTGTCGTTATCCCCAGTGTTATGAGGAGTTTGATTCTCATTATCAGTATCAGGGCAAGCACCCGAAGGAGACGTAGGCGCGACAGGCGCCAGAGCTTGAGGCCGAGGTGCTGGAGACTGAGGTCGAGGTGCTGGAGACGGAGGTCGAGGAGCTGGAGACTGAGGTCGAGGAGCTGGAGACTGAGGTCGTGGCACTGGAGACTGAGACCGGTGCACTTGAGGTGCCGGAGAAGGAGGCAACGACGGTGGAAACCTACAATTGTAGTCATCCAGCATATGTTGCAGGTTTTGCACCAATGACAGAGGAATTTGTGTAACCTGTTCGTAAGTAGTTGGTTGTGCCCTATCGATTGGAAAAAGTACATTCCCATCTTCGACGTTATTATCCACATCCTCATCCTCGTCACTGTACTCTTGCCACTTAATGTGTAATTCAGAAGGACGGGATGCTGGTTCATAAGTTTGATCCATTTCAGAATCATTTCCGGATTCCTCTTCTCCAGACTGAAACAATTTTTCCGGAGGCTGAGATCCACTCCTTACTGGACTTAACTGAATGAGTGGTACAGTCTTGAGAGACGAGGCAGTAACCACTTTGAAGGTGGTAGTAGTCTGTAGGGGTTGGTGCGTCGTCAACGAGCCCGTCAACGAGATTTCCAAAGTCTTAGCACCCCCCGGTTGTTCTTGCGTCGTCGCCGCAGAAACCGGCGTATGAAGTAGCAGCTTACTCTTGGTCGACGAAGATTTTTTGGTCGTCGACGAGGTCGTCGACGAGGTTGCATTCTTCGCCGTCGACGATGAAGCTTTCGACGATGAGAAAGTAGCCGTCGACGGACCAGTCGTCGACGGGGTGGTCACCGTCGACGAAGATGTTATCGTCGACGAGGGAGATCCGGTCGTCGGAGCAGGCGTCGACGACGATGGCTTGTTCGTCGTCGACGGAGGAATCGTCGACGGGAGGCGAGTCGACGAAGATTTCTTCGTCGACGGTTTGATCGCCGACGAGATCTTAATAATAGACGAGATGGGTCTCACCTCTTGGCTGCTCGTCGACAAGATGGTCGTCGTCGTTGCAGACCTGGTTGACAGGGAAGAAGTGGTCGTCGACGTTGAAACTGCCAAAACTGTCTTTGTAGTCGCTGAAGACGTCGACGGATGCGTCGACGAGCCTTTCGACGAGCCAGTGCCCGTTTTTGAAGAGGAGGGCATAGTCTTGGGTCTAGACGCCAGAGAGCCAGTGTAGGAGAGTAGGGTCTGCAATCCTATGATCACCCCAGATTTTTGCTTTTTGCTTCACTGGTTTACGACTTCTATGTCTGTGGGCCTGCTAAACAGACCCACAGCCTTGCTGTTCTCTCACTAAATTGACACGTGTACCTTAGGTGCATTTACCAATTGGTACTGGGCCACCTTATCAGACCCTGTAACTCAGGGCATAGGTGTACCCAGGGCCAGCCAGGGGCTGCAGCATGTATTATGCCACCCCTGGCTGGCCATCTAAATCTGACACAACTGGCACGACAGCTGGGGCAAGGTGGTGTAATCGCCCTTTGCTTTAGATATAGTATACCTATATCTAACCCTAAAATGGACACACAGATTCCTATCAGTCACTCCTATGGCAGGCCTTGACAATCCTGAAGGCAGAGTGCTTGGAATCGTGTGAGATGGTGCTCTGGCATGAGCTGAGCCCGTTTGCAGCTTGCGGAACCAAGTCCTAAATAGCTGTTCCATGATAACGCATACCATATACTCTTAAGTGCATTATAATCCTCGCGGTTATATGCTATCTTTGGTATCGCTTTATCAAAACATGTCGAGTAAGGTGTCATACGAATTGGAATACTAACCCCTCGCCAATTCTGGCGACGGGGTTAGCATTCCACCCTTCTAGAGGGACACGACATGTATGTAACTGTGAACCCCGGTTAAAGTTAACTCAAGCCTCAGCATCACAAAATGGATGCTGCCACCACAGACTCAAGTCTGACCCCCTGCAGCTGGGAGTCCTTCCACTGAGGGGAGCTTGGACAAAGGGTTTCCTGTCAGGGGCGGTGCTAGCACCATCCCAGACAGGGTTTTGTGTATCCTGGGTAGGCGGGCTTTAGAGGAAGGTGACTGCAAGTGGCACCCCGGTGCTCACTATGCATCTGCCGGCTAGAACCAGTTCCAGAAGCACACCAGCCCCTGAGCTGGAGAAAGTCCGTCATGGGAGAGGGGTGTAACCACCCCCCTTCCTGGTCCCACCCATGGGCAGGATCTAGTCGCGTGCCAGCCCCTTTCCTTAGTATAAAGATAGGAGCGGGCCCCCTTCCAAATTAGATCATCTTTGAATCCTGAAACTACTTTCTACGAAAGGAACTCTCGACTTCTTCTCAAGATTTCTCCCTTGTGACTAAGGAGTAGTCACCCTGCACCCGCAGGCACCATCCAAGAACCCTGCGGTTTGCTGCACGTCCTTCCTCCGGAATCCGACTGACCAGCACGACGAGACCCGGCTTCCCTGGCACCTCTGACCTCTACCCACATCGTCAGCTCAGCTGAGATCCGTGGGTGCGACGAGACATCGAAGGACCGGCCATCTTAAAGACTGCACAACTCTTGCCCAGCACGACCGCCGAGGGATCCTCGTGTGAGTGCTTTGGGGTCCGAGAAGCCCCAACCCTGAGCAGCTCCAGCACCGAAGTTCAGCCCTCCAGCATCCACCAGATCTGCGTGGGGCCCTTCTGCTTTTTGATGCTCACCGCGTTGTCTGGCTACTAGCCTGCTGGCTTGTGGCCTTCCCGACGACATCCACACTGTTGGTCTGGTTGCTCCAGACTGGCCCTCGCTCCCCTCCAAAAGAGGAGCACCCCGGACCCTCCTGGTCCACTCTAGACGCCATTTTGAGTCCACCGCGTGGGCTTGAATTTGCCAAGACTTGTTGCCCCAATCCTGGGTCCAGCGATGTCGAAAGCAGCAACCATCGTCGGACAGCTCGCACCTCCATCCTGGTCGCCGACAACGCCTCCTGGTCCGTGAGACTGCAGAGCCCAGCATCGCCCACTCACCTGGTCGAGGTGACTCCATCCGGTGCCATCCTGGTGCCCATCTAATCACTGGCTAGTGATTCAGAACTTGGTCCCCTCTGCTTACAGGTGTCTTCCATCTCCGATCCAGGCTTGGATCACTTCGAACTTCTTCACTGGTCGCCTGCCAGCAACTTCTTCTTTCAGGCTCCATAGACTGCAATGAGGATTCCCGACGTCTTTCCAGACCTATGCAGCCGCAGCCCCTGGGCTAGGTAACTTCGGCATTTCGGTGACCCAGCATAGCCTCACTATCCAAGGGTCCAGATCCTTTTTCGTTTCAGCTCTACCTAGTCGGATTCGTCCGATATCACTAACTTTGTAATTCCTAGCATCCATAGACTTTGTCCCGCATCCCGTGTGAGAGTGCACACTCTGCACCCGAGTCCCCTAGGCCTCCTGCTAGTAATCTGAAGGTTCAGAAGTCCAGTCCTAGCGATTCCAAAGCCTATTAGTACAGTACTTACCTGCTAGTAATTTCGCATTCCACTTTTGTAGTATATGGTTTTTCGTGCCCCTCGGGCATTTGTGTAAATTGGTATACACCTGTTACAACGCATTTGTTACAACGCACTACTGTTACAACGCGACTTTTACAACGCATACCATTACAACGCATTGCGCTGGGGGGCGCTCTAGGATAGGGAATAAGTATAATTTACTATCCAACACCTTCCCTAGGGTCCACGGGGACTGGAGTTAGAATAGTAAATTATACTTACCACTATCCAGCACCTCTAAGCGCTATGCGTTGTAATGGTATGCGTTGTAATGGTCGCGTTGTAATGGTAGGTAGTTGTAATGGTATGGGTTGTAACGTCATACATCCCAGGGCTGTTGTGATCTAAATAAATACACTGTTTATTTTCATAACACTTGTGTGGTGTCCTTTCACTTGGTGTTCAAGGGGTATATGTGATAGTATAACAGCTGGCTTAACACGCCCTCTAGAGTTTAGCCCGAAGACTGCTCGTATCCATGCTACTAGGATAGCTGGTCTATAAGGTTGACTTACAACCAATCATCAATAAGGGTTGTTTGGACTGATACAAAGTGCTCACTAGAATAGTGAACATTATATATCAGGCCAACTTCTCACATTGGTGAGCAGCGGTTGGGATTTGAGCTTGCTGTTGTTTTATCACACGTATCCTAAGAATATCATTGTGAAAGATCACATAAGTATTTAAGGTACATATAACTTAGCTTAGAATACTCTGAGTTCTACTGAACCAGCTGTTGTAGTTCAACAGGGCCTAGCACACCCTGACTACAACTCTTAGCAAGGGATCAATAGGCAAACAAATAGTGTAGGTAGGTGCATCACTTACACCACACTAGAAGCATGTCTAACCACGGAGAGTCTTCAGAGACCCCTCTTGTGGTTGTGGACCCTCCACAGGTCCCTTCCAGATATGCTGCTCTTAGCTTCCAGGAGATGAGACAAATCTGTACATCCAGGAAGCTAAAACAGGGTTCTAACCCTACCATTCCTTTCCTGATTGGTCTCTTAGAGACTTATGATGCAAGGAGGTCTGCCAACACAGATCCTTCTCATCCAGATGGGAATCTGCCCCCCTTGGAGGGACCCTTTAGTAACCCTGACCACCACCTCCAGGCAGCAGATGATGCTGAGGAGGAGGAGGAAGAGGAGTTATCAGAGGATGAGGCAGACAAAGGTCAGGTAGAAGTCAGCAGACTCACTAGGACCAACTTAAGTAGGCATGAGAATGGATTTGGGGGACCCCAGGGCCACTCTCAGGCAGACTTAACATTGGGAATGGACGGGTTAGGTCTCTATCTAGAGGCTCTAACAGATCCATTCGAACCAATGGCTCTCAGACCTCTTCTCATAGAGGGATGTCATCCCCTAAGAGAAGGGAGCATGAAGCTAAGATGAGGGAAGCCAATTTGAGGATTAAAAGGGAAGAACTTGCCCTGGCCAAAGAGAGGCTTGCCTTTGCTAGAGAGCAAAAGTTAAGTGGGTTAGATCTCACTGGTGGCAGCATTCTCCCAAGAGAAAAAGACAGGAGTTTAGACACTAGACACCTGAGTAAGATAGTGCCCCCCATTTAAACAAGGGGATGATATCCACAAATGGATAACTGCTTTGGAGAGGGCCTGCACTGTCCAGTGCGTCCCCCAGAGTCAGTGGGCAGCTGTCTTGTGGCTCTACTTTGAAGGCAAAGGTAGAGATAAGCTCCTCACTACTAGAGCTGAGGATGCTAACAATTACCAAGTCCTGAAAAGTACACTGATAGATGGGTTTGGCCTAACCACTGAGCAGTACAGGTTGCTGTTCAGGGATACCCAGAAAACTCAGTCTCAGGATTGGTCTGACATTGTAGATTGTGCCACTAAGGCTTTGGAGGGCTGGTTGCTGGGCAGTAAGGTTACTGATTATACAGGATTGTACAATCTGATCATGAGGGAACAGATTTTAAACAATTGTCAGAACCAGTTGTTGCATCAGCACCTTGTTGACTCAGATCTGACCTCTCCCCAAGAATTGGGAAAGAAGGCAGACAGATGGGTCAGAACAAGGATTAAGCAGAACCAGGGCCAGAACCAGGGTGGTCAGAAGAAAGCAGACCAGAAGGGTAAAGATACCAAAGGTGAACAAAATGACCAGAAGTCTTCAACAGGTCCCCAACAAACCCAAGAGGGTGGGGGTCAGGCTTCCCAGAAGAAGAAGACTCAAGAAGGCCAGTCTAAAAGGTGGTGCCAATACTGTAAAAGTAAAACTCACTGGTTTAGTGAGTGCACCAAGAAAGGAGGGCAAACTCCTGCCACTGCAGCCCCTAAGGCAACTGCACCCCCTAGTACAGTCAGCAGTGGTAGTGCACCTCCCAAGGGATTAGTTGGGTTAACCTTGGGTTCTGAGGGGTATGCCAACTTAGTTGGCACACTCACTCAAGCTGTCCTTGTCTGTACAGGGGATGTGGATATATCCCCTGATGCCAGTCCCAATACTTTGGGTAAATACAGACAGACACCTTTTATCAATGGCAAGATGGCTCAGGCCTACAGGGACACTTGTGCCAGTGTCACAATGGTGACACCTAACTTTGTGGACCCTGGACAGATCATGCTAGGTCCAGAGTACCTAGTGACCAATGCCAGCAATGTCACTACCCACCATAGTATGGCAATTGTTGATTTCTCCTGGGGAGGGGTAAGTGGCCATAAGAAGGTTGTTGTTAGTTCAGACCTCCCAGTTGAATGTTTGTTGGGCAATGATTTGGAGTCATCCCTATGGTCAGAAGTGGAGCAGAGGACTCACATGGAAATGTTAGGCTTGCCAGCACATGTGCTTGCTGTGACTAGGTCACAGGCCAGAAGATGCCCCACTGAACAGGTGCTGGATCCTGGAACAATGGACCAGACACCTCCCAAGAAGAAGAGCAGTAGGGTTAAGGCATTGCCTCCCCTCTTGCCCCAGGTTGTGGATCAAGTCTCAGAGGAGGCTGACCGGAAAGAGCTGAGGGAAACTGAGCCTAAAGAACTTGAACCTGATCAGGTTGAGTTTCTGGGTTCAGGGGGACCCTCCAGAGAAGACCTGGGGAAGGAACAGTTAGCCTGCCCTTCTCTTGAACCCCTCAGACAGCAGGCTGCTGCTGAGGCTGCAGGGAACGCCACAGGTGCCCACAAGGTATACTGGGAAGATGGACTCCTATACTCTGAGTCAAGAGACCCCAAGCCTGGTGCAACCAGGAGGCTGGTCATCCCCTTGTCTCTGAGAGGTTTCCTTCTCACCTTGGCCCATGAGAGTCCCCTTGCAGGACACTTAGGCCAGAACAAGACTTGGGACAGAATTGTCTCACACTTTCACTGGCCTCACATGAATGAAGATACTAAGGAGTTTTGTCGCTCCTGTGTCACTTGCCAAGCCAGTGGTAAGTCAGGTGGCACAACAAAGGCCCCCCTTATACCAATGCCTGTGGTGGGGGTGCCCTTTGAAAGAGTGGGGGTTGACATTGTTGGACCAATGGAACCCCAGACAGCATCAGGGCACAAGTTTATACTGGTGGTGGTGGACCATGCCACCAGGTATCCTGAAGCTATTCCCCTTAGGACCACTACAGCACCTGTTGTGGCAAGAGCCCTAGTTGGAGTGTTCTCCAGAGTGGGCTTCCCTAAGGAGGTTGTCTCTGACAGAGGTGCAAACTTCATGTCGAGCTATTTGACTGCTATGTGGAAGGAATGTGGTGTCAACTACAAGTTCACCACACCCTATCACCCACAATGCAATGGGCTTGTTGAAAGGTTCAACAGGACCCTAAAAGGGATGATTCATGGACTACCTGAAAAGCTCAGGCGTAGATGGGATGTCCTGATACCCTGCCTTTTGTTTGCTTACAGAGAGGTCCCACAGAAGGGGGTTGGCTTCAGCCCTTTTGAACTTCTGTATGGGCATCCTGTGAGAGGACCCCTATGTTTGGTGAAGGAAGGATGGGAGAGACCTCTCAAAAAGCCTGCAACCAACATAGTGGACTATGTACTTCGTCTCCGCTCCAGGATGGCCGAGTATATGGAAAAGGCTTCTAAAAACCTTGAGGCAAGCCAAGAACTCCAAAAAGCTTGGCATGACCAAAAGGCTGTCCTGACTGTGTACAAGCCTGGACAGAAGGTGTGGGTGTTGGAGCCAGTGGCCCCAGCAGCACTCAAAGACAAATGGTCTGGGCCCCACACAATCCTTGAGCAAAAGGGAGAGGTCACCTACCTGGTGGACCTTGGAACTCCCAGGAGCCCCCACAGGGTGCTTCATGTGAACAGGCTCAAAGCATATGTTGACAGGAAGGACATGAGTTTGCTCATGGCCACAGATGAGGGACAGGAGGAAGAGAGTGACCCTCTCCCAGACCTGCTCACTCAGAATCCTGATGATGGATCAGTAGATGGTGTTGTCTTTTGTGGCAGCCTCTCTGACCATCAACAGAAGGATTGTAAACAGGTTATTCAATCCTTCAGACATATGTTCTCTCTGACACCCAGTCAAACCAATTGGTGCACCCATGAGGTTGACACTGGTGACAGCCTGCCAGTCAAGAGTAAAATCTACAGGCAGCCTGATCATGTTAGAGACTGCATCAAGACAGAAGTGCAGAAAATGTTGGAGCTGGGAGTCATTGAGCCCTCAGATAGCCCTTGGGCTAGTCCAGTAGTTCTAGTGCCAAAGACTCACACCCAGGGTGGTAAGAAAGAGAAGAGGTTTTGCGTAGACTACAGAGGCCTCAATGCAGTCACTAAGACTGATGCCCACCCAATACCAAGGGCAGATGAGCTTATAGATAGATTGGCTTCTGCCAACTACTTAAGTACATTTGACCTGACAGCTGGGTATTGGCAAATCAGGTTAGCTGAGGAGGCCAAGCCCAAGACAGCATTTTCAACCCCTGGTGGACATTATCAATTTGTGGTAATGCCCTTTGGTCTGAAAAATGCACCTGCCACCTTCCAAAGGCTGGTGAATCGAGTTCTCACTGGGCTGGATGACTTTTGTGCAGCATATCTTGATGATATAGCTGTCTTTAGTTCCACCTGGGAGGATCACCTGGTCCACCTGAGGAAAGTGTTAGAGGCACTGCAAGCAGCAGGTCTCACTATCAAGGCCACAAAGTGCCAGATAGGGCAGACACAGGTTGTATACCTGGGCCACCTTGTAGGTGGAGGCCAGGTTCAGCCACTGGAGAGCAAGATACAATCCATCAGAGATTGGCCTCCTCCAACCACCCAGACTCAGGTTCGAGCTTTCTTGGGCCTGACTGGTTACTACAGAAAGTTTGTCAGAAATTATGGATCAATTGTGACTCCACTTAATGAACTGACAAGTAAAAAGATGCCAAAGAAAGTTCAGTGGACAGCAAGCTGTCAAAAAGCATTCGATGACCTAAAGCAGGCCATGTGCACAGCACCTACCCTAAAGAGTCCAGACTACTCCAAACCATTCATTGTCCAAACAGATGCTTCTGAGTTGGGTGTGGGAGCTGTTCTATCTCAACTGAATTTTGATGGTCATGACCAGCCCATTGCTTTTATAAGCAGAAGGCTGACCCCCAGAGAGAAAAATTGGTCAGCTATTGAGAGGGAGGCCTTTGCTGTGGTTTGGGCCCTGAAGAAACTGAGGCCATACTTGTTTGGCACTCATTTCAAGATTCAGACCGACCATAAGCCCCTCTTGTGGCTAAATCAGATGAAGGGTGAAAACCCCAAACTGCTTAGGTGGTCCATTTCCCTACAGGGGATGGATTTTACAGTGGAGCATAGACCTGGCACTGATCATGGCAATGCAGATGGGCTCTCCAGGTATTTCCACTTAGAGCAAGAAGACTCACCTGGTCAAGGTTAGTTTATTGTCCCAAAGTTGGGGGGGGGTCATGTAGGAGAGTAGGGTCTGCAATCCTATGATCACCCCAGATTTTTGCTTTTTGCTTCACTGGTTTACGACTTCTCTGGCTGTGGGCCTGCTAAACAGACCCATAGCCTTGCTGTTCTCTCACTAAATTGACACGTGTACCTTAGGTGCATTTACCAATTGGTACTGGGCCACCTTATCAGACCCTGTAACTCAGGGCATAGGTGTACCCAGGGCCTACCAGGGGCTGCAGCATGTATTATGCCACCCCTGGCTGGCCATCTAAATCTGACACAACTGGCTGCATGACAGCTGGGGCAAGGTGG
This sequence comes from Lissotriton vulgaris, assembly GCF_964263255.1. Classification (NCBI taxonomy): domain Eukaryota; kingdom Metazoa; phylum Chordata; class Amphibia; order Caudata; family Salamandridae; genus Lissotriton; species Lissotriton vulgaris. The sequence goes on along the minus strand of NC_141693.1, from coordinate 365,666,920 downwards.
TGTAATCACCCTTTGCTTTAGATATAGTATACCTATATCTAACCCTAAAATGGACACACAGATTCCTATCAGTCACTCCTATGGCAGGCCTTGACAATCCTGAAGGCAAAGTGCTTGGAATCGTGTGAGATGGTGCTCTGGCATGAGCTGAGCCCGTTTGCAGCTTGCGGAACCAAGTCCTAAATAGCTGTTCCATGATAACGCATACCATATACTCTTAAGTGCATTATAATCCTCGCGGTTATATGCTATCTTTGGTATCGCTTTATCAAAACATGTCGAGTAAGGTGTCATACGAATTGGAATACTAACCCCTCGCCAATTCTGGCGACGGGGTTAGCATTCAACCCTTCTGGAGGGACACGACATGTATGTAACTGTGAACCCCGGTTAAAGTTAACTCAAGCCTCAGCATCACAAAATGGATGCTGCCACCACAGACACAAGTCTGACCCCCTGCAGCTGGGAGTCCTTCCAGCGAGGGAAGCTTGGACAAAGGGTTTCCTGTTAGGGGCGGTGCTAGCACCATCCCAGACAGGGTTTTGTGTATCCTGGGTAGGCAGAGCTTTAGAGGAAGGTGACTGCAAGTGGCACCTCAGTGCTCACTATGCATCTGCCGGCTAGAACCAGTTCCAGGAGCACACCAGCCCCTGAGCTGGGGAAAGTCCGGCATGGGAGAGGGGTGTAACCACCCCCCTTCCTGGTCCCACCCATGGGCAGGACCTAGTCGTGTGCCCGCCCCTTTCCTTAGTATAAAGATAGGAGCGGGCCCCCTTCCAAATTAGATCATCTTTGAATCCTGAAACTACTTTCTACGAAAGGAACTCTCGACTTCTTCTCAAGATTTCTCCCTTGTGACTAAGGAGTAGTCACCCTGCACCGCAGGCACCATCCAAGAACCCTGCGGTTTGCTGCACGTCCTTTCTCCGGAATCCGACTGACCAGCACGACGAGACCCGGCTTCCCCGGCACCTCTGACCTCTACCCACATCGTCAGCTCAGCTGAGATCCGTGGATGCGACGAGACCTCGAGGGACCGGCCATCTTCAAGACTGCACGACTCTTGCCCAGCACGACCGCCGAGGGATCCTCGTGTGAGTGCTTTGGGGTCCGAGAAGCCCCAAACCTGAGCAGCTCCAGCACCGAAGTTCAGCCTTCCAGCATCCACCAGATCTGCGTGGGGCCCTTCTGCTTTTTGCTGCTCACCGCGTTGTCTGGCTACTAGCCCGCTGGCTTGTGGCCTTCCCGACGACGACCGACGACATCAACACTGCTGGTCTGGTTGCTCCAGACTGGCCCTCGCTCCCCTCCAAAAGAGGAGCACCCCGGACCCTCCTGGTCCACTCCAGACGCCATTTTGAGTCCACCGCGTGGGCTTGAATTTGCCAAGACTTGTTGCCCCAATCCTGGGTCCAGCGACGTCGACAGCAGCAACCATCGTGGGACAGCTCGCACCTCCATCCTGGTCGCCGACAACGCCTCCTGGTCCGTGAGACTGCAGAGCCCAGCGTCGCCCACTCACCTGGTCGAGGTGACTCCATCCGGTGCCATCCTGGTGCCCATCTAATCACTGGCTAGTGATTCAGAACTTGGTCCCCTCTGCTTACAGGTGTCTTCCATCTCCGATCCAGGCTTGGATCACTTCGAACTTCTTCACTGGTCGCCTGCCAGCAACTTCTTCTTTCAGGCTCCATAGACTGCAACGAGGATTCCCGACGTCTTTCCAGACCTATGCAGCCGCAGCCCCTGGGCTAGGTAACTTCGGCATTTCGGTGCCCCAGCATAGTCTCACTATCCAAGGGTCCAGATCCTTTTTCGTTTCAGCTCTACCTAGTCGGATTCGTCCGATATCACTAACTTTGTAATTCCTAGCATCCATAGACTTTGTCCCGCATCCCGCGTGAGAGTGCACACTCTGCACCTGAGTCCCCTAGGCCTCCTGCTAGTAATCTGAAGGTTCAGTAGTCCAGTCCTAGCGATTCCAAAGCCTATTAGTACAGTACTTACCTGCTAGTAATTTTGCATTCCACTTTTGTAGTATATGGTTTTTCGTGCCCCTCGGGCATTTGTGTAAATTGTGCAACTTGAAGTATTTTCGTAAGAGTTTTGTTGTGTGCTTAGTACCCTGTCCTCATAAAGAGTACAGGGCTGTTGTGATCTAAATAAATACACTGTTTATTTTCATAACACTTGTGTGGTGTCCTTTCACTTGGTGTTCAAGGGGTATATGTGATGGTATTACAGCTGGCTTAACACGCCCTCTAGAGTTTAGCCCGAAGACTGCTCGTATCCATGCTACTAGGATAGCTGGTCTATAAGGTTGACTTACAACCAATCATCAATAAGGGTTGTTTGGACTGATACAAAGTGCTCACTAGAATAGTGAACATTATATATCAGGCCTACTTCTCACAGCCAGGTCCCGTAGGCGCGCCCTGAAGCAAGTCTTGTGGGGAGACATCCTTGAAAGAACCCAACATTTTACTCTTTTTAAGAAAAGGAGAGGGAACTTCAGCCTCAGACCCACACTTCTGAGAGGATTTTGAAAATCCAGATGACATACTCTCAGCATCAGAAACCACATTCTCAGATGTTTTCAACTTCTGTAGCCACAGAAGGAGACGGGCCTCTCTATCCCTCAATGTTTTAGGGGGAAAAGTGCGACAGAACTTGCAGGTAGAGGCAATATGGTCCGGGTAAAGACAGTAAATACACTTACTGTGAGGGTCCTCATGAAAAAGGCTCAATTTACCACAGGATGGACAAGCCTTGAACAAAGTTTTCTTAGTAGAAGACATTTCTGAAGAAAAAACAGCTAGAAACTGGAAAAAACTGAGCAGAGCTCAGGGAGACTCCCTTCACACGACGTGCGGTAGAAAATCTGAGGACTTGGGCTTCTGAGGAGAAGGTTCTAGAGGAGGCTACAGCCTGATTGGCTGGAATGTGGACCAACACATAATGACTCTAATATATTACTAAAGTGAATATTCCCTTGGGCTTTTTAATGGGCCTATTCTGTTCTATGGTACTTTTTTCAAGTTTACATTTCTATTGCATTATATGTATGTATATTTTATTTATGATATTTCTCATGTATACATGCATATATATTACTGCTATTTATGTACCGTGGGACTCCCACTTCGACGACGGGGAATATTCAAGCATGTGAATCTATGAAAGACACCCCTAATACTGGAGAAATTATGTTTATCTTGAATATTTTTAGACTCCTTCTGTATTCCCTTTTATTTATAGTTTTTTAAAGTAATATTTTATTATTAATGGAATGCGTACATAACTGAAGCTAAAATGTATGATATACTTCAATTGATGAATTTAAATTATATTTTAACCTTGTGGAACGGTTGAGAATTCGCAATAATGTCCTGATGTGATTTTCCTATCTTTGTTATGAAATCAACTTTAGTATATGTTTCTTTATTGGTCATTTTTAAAATTGTTAAATATTTTAATGTCTTTTATGATTCAAAAATCGAAATAAAGACTTTTTGAAATTGATTTACCGCATTTCCACATAATACATCATCAGCTGCATAATCTACAGATTTTAACAAAAAAATGATTCAAGCTCAAACAGTTAAAAATTTACTATACACACAGTGACACTTGTTTCCGCACAATGGGAGGCCTTTTGCTAAGGTTGATTGGTCACTTTTCTGTTGCTTATTACTGTGTTCGTGTGTTCACCTAGTAATAACGAGGCGCAACCAATGCCCAGAAAGTGTTAACAAGTTTAAAAATTTCAAAGTAATGAAGGCAAATGTGCTGCCTAAAGCTGCATAATTAAAAATTTGCAAACATTCGTGACAAGAATTTTCAATTCTATTAAGGGCACGGAGGCGAGGATTATGCTTTCTCCATTTCTTTACTACACAGCAGCCAATAGTAATACAGTAAAGAAAACAGAAACTACAACACCCATGAACACCAGGGCTACCATAGAGACTGTATCCCTATATAAACCGGATAGAGGATATCACTTCCTCTTTCTTTACGTAACAGTCAATCAGAAAAAAGTCAAAAGTCAACTCAAGTGATCCGGAGCCATCCAGCAGGAGACATCCCAAGTCCAAAGGAAGGCGAAACAGGTGAAGGAAATCCAAGGCACCAAGTATTTGGAAGACTCAGCAAACAGCTACAAGACTGGAAACCAACAGCGAAGGCGAAAGAAAACAGGATGAACTGCAGAACAACCTCACTTCTGATCAGATCCTGAAAGAAAAAAAAAAGCCGTAACACACCACCCCAAAACCAAGGAACTCCAAGGTATAAAGGGTAGGGAAGAAACATTGCAGTAAAAGAAACCAGAACAATGTCATAACATATATAAGCATACAGTAAAAATATGCAGATAAAATACATGGGTGGGATAATCCTCGCCTCCGTGTCCTTAATAGAATTGAAAATTCTTGTCACGAATGTTTGCAAATTTTTAATTCTATGTCAGGACAGGAGGCTCAGATTATGCTTGTTCAAAGCTGAGCCACCACAACAGATGCAATATCAACAATTGGCTTGAAATAAAATGTTTTGAAAACAGAATCGGAAGACCAATCAGCGGCCTTCATAATACCAGGCAAAGACACTCCAACAGAAAAGGCTTTAGATGCCATGGCCCCCCCGAGCAGAATGGGCTCCGAAAATGGAGACATCAATTCCAGCTTCAGACATAAGCCAACGCACCCAGCGCGCCAAGGTAGCCGGCGCCACAGGCTTAAAGGGCTTTTGTAAAGCAATTAATAACTAACCAGACAAGTCCTGCCGAAAAGGAGCTGTACTCACCTCATAATCCTTTATGCATTGTACAACACATAATTTTGAATTCTGCGGAAAAGCAGGATACGTGACAGAGGAGGTATTACATTTAGTACGCCTAGAGATGGTGAAAGTGACTCCGTCCGGAGAGAATGATCGACCCGCCAAGTCTAAGGCCCGAACATCCGAAACCTGCTTGCAGGATACCAAACATAAAAGCATTGTCAACTTCGCTGACAACTGCTTCCGGGACAAGGAAGCGTTAGCAGGCCACGACTCCAGAAAACGTAAAACAATGGAGACATCCCAGAGTGTCACATACTTGGGACAAGGCGGTTTTAACATCCTGACACCCCGTAGAAGTTTAGAAATTAAGGGATGTTCCCCCACAGGTTTCTCATCAACCATGTCATGGCCCGCAGAAATCGCATAGCGAAAGGAATTGACCTTCCTGTAAGCAAGACCTGAAGAGGCCAGAGAAGCGAGAAAATTCACGACTACAGTAACATCAGCTGAAGCGGGATCCAAATCCCGTTCAGAACACCAGTTACCCCATCGTCGCCAAGCGGAGATATAACGCTTGTGGGTACTGGGGGCCCAGGCCTCTCCGATAAACTTTGCAGCGTCTCCAGATAAGCCCGAGACCTGCCAGCGTTCCCCGAAATCCGCCACGCGACCAACCTGAGCTGTCCTGACAGAATTAGAGGATGAGGGTTGAGCAGGGGATCCAACAACAGGTTCTTCTTCTGAGGAAGAAGGAGCGGCGTCGAGCAACTCATCTCCATCAGATCCGGAAACCAAGCCTGAGCCCTCCAAAGAGGAGTTATCAGAATGATTTCCGACAGAAAGAGCTTTGTCCGAGCCAACACCCGCGGAATCATTGCGAACGGGGGAAACACATAACAGAGGTGATGAGGCCAATGCTGCAGAAAGGCAACCGTGGCCAGAGCCTCCGGATCCGGATGCCAACTGTAAAACTTGGGCAGTTGAGCATTGAGGCGGGAAGCGAACAGATCTATCAACGGACTACCCCAAATGCGGGAGAGACTCCGAAACACCCTGGGGTGAAGCCTCCAGTCGCTGAAATCCAGCAGATGGCGAGAGTGCCAATCGGCCACCTGATTGTCTCGACCCGGGAGATACTCTGCAATAAGAGTGATCTTCCGCTGGAGGCAATAATGCCAGAAATCTTTGGCGATCTCTGCCAAGAGTCTCGATCTTGTCCCCCCTAGTTTGTTGACGTACCGAACCGCAGAAATGTTGTCCATGCGGAGGAGTATGCAACAATTCGTCGCCTGCGGGGCAAGACAACGGATCGCAAATGAGCCCGCCAGGAGCTCCAGACAATTTATATGGAGATCCAATTCTTCGCGCGACCAACGACCTCCCGTCGTCACCGACCCGCAACGGGCTCCGCAGCCCCGAAGACTGGCATCCGATTCCAGAACGACATCCGGGGTAGACCCGAAGAGGGCTTTCCCGTTCCAAGCTTCCATGTGTTGAAGCCACCATAGCATCTCTGATCTGGCTTCCTCCGAAAGAGGAACCAGATCGGAATACCTCAGTCCTTTCTGTAAATGTCTGATCTTGAGCCGTTGAAGGGCTCGATAATGCAATGGACCCGGAAAAATTGCCTGAATGGAAGACGCCAAAAGGCCGACAATCCGAGCAATCGATCTCAACGACACACTCTGTTCGGACAATAGTGATTTCAACTCCCTCTTGATGGACCTGATCTTCTGGGATGGCAGAAGGAGCTGACAAGAGATCGAATCCACCAGAAATCCCAAGAATTCGATCAACTGAGTGGGAAGCAAAAGAGATTTTTGAGGATTCACTAGAAATCCGAGAGATTGCAAAAGGTCTACCGTCCACTGCAAGTGTGTTTGCAACTGAAGCGGACATTGTGCCATCAGAAGAATGTCGTCGAGGTAAATTATAAGACGAACACCGCGCGCCCTCAGAGATTCCACAACCGGCCGAAGAAGCTTCGTGAAGCACCAAGGTGCTGACGATAGGCCGAACGGGAGTACCGTGTACTCGTACCAGATCCTCAACCACTGAAACTGGAGATACCTGCGATGTGGTTGAAACATTGGGACCGACAAGTACGCGTCCTTCAAGTCCAGGCGAACCATCCAGTCGCCCTCGCGAAGAAGATCCCTGAGTAGATGGATACCTTCCATCTTGAAGTGGCGATAGACCACCCTGCCGTTGAAGTCCCGGAGATTGAGAACTAAACGTGCTCCGCCCCCTTTCTTCTGCACTAGGAAGACATTGCTCACAAACCCCTGAGGATGGCGGTTTGTTTGAACCACAGCCCCTTTTGCTAGAAGAGATGTGATTTCCTCAGAGAGGATCTTTTGATCTTGTTGGGAAAAATGAAGGGGAGTAGGAAGACGAGACTGACAGGGGGAGCTGTAAAACTCTATTCTGTATCCCTGAACTGTTTGCAACACCCAAGCATCGCTGGAGATCATGCGCCAGTTCTCTAGAAAAAAACGCAGTCTGCCCCCCAGAACAACCTCTGAATAAGGAATTATTCTCACCTGAATTGGAGTACTCCTGTCTTCCTCCTTGATTTCTGCCATATCCTCCTTTATTGCCTTGCCCACGACCTTTGCGGGAGGGGTAAAAATTTGCCTTTGAGCCAGAATTGGAAGAGGACTGATTACCTCCCTGGTGGGACTGGTTGCCACGTTGCTGGCCAGAACCTCGGCTGAACGAACGTCCCCTAGAACGTCCGGCCCGCCCAAAAACCGGACGGAAAGCCCTACGAAGAGAATTCTGCGCCTTATCCAGGCCACTGAAAGTTGCTACGAACCTCGTAAGCTCTTTAAGAAAAGGCTGTCCGAACAGCAGACCCTGAGCCAAAGAACCCGATTCCGAAGAGGCCAATTCAGTCAACTTCGGGTCCATCTTCAAAAGAATGGACCTCCGACGCTCCGTCGACAGGGCACAATTGGCATTTCCCAACATGCATACTGCACGTTGTGCCCAGCCAATCAAATCTTCAGGGTCAATGGGTGAATTAGACTCCTTTGCGAGATACCCCAGATCCAGCAATTTGGTCAGAGGACCAAGTAAATCCAGAAGTTTATCCTGGCATATACGCCAGGAACGGTCAATACCCTTTGAGGGATCTTTGGTAAACTTCTTGAGATAGGTCAGAATCGTGGGATCCACCTCTGGAGTACAAGCAAGCTTGTCTGCCAAATCCGGTCGGGGACATTCAGAGCGCAGACGAGTGCGCACCTCTTGATCAAATGGTGCTCTGATATGGTCCTGAACATATTCAGCAACTTCAATAGAAGGGAGCCAGGATTTAGAGTTAGGGTGGACAATGTCCGCCGGATCAAAAGTCAACACTGGAGGTCTGGACGGAGCGTCCACAAAGTGCCCCTTCCGGGCTTTTTTGGCAGGGGGAGGGACATAAGGGTCTGAAGAAGAAGAAGATGAATCATCCGTGTCTTCAGGAGTATGAGACGCTTTAGCAGATTGTTTAGAAATACTGGTCGATTGTAGAGTTTTTGCCAAATTAGAAAAATCTTGAGCATGTGGATTATTGGGAGATTTTGACATTTTCCTCGAGGATGTAGAAGGAAGCCAACCCTGCTGGGTGGCATAATCTGTCAAATGATGTTTGAGAGGTCCGATAGCGCGAACCAACGCCGTTTTAACTGATTGTTGCACCCCTTGGTCAAGGGCGGTCACCAATGTGTCGGCAAATGACTCCTGGTCATTGTCGACCTCATAATAGTCGTCCTCCTCTTCACCATACTCAGCCATGGTGACCTATGCACCAAGAAATAGCCAAAAGAAATAGAATGTCTCTCAGAAAGCCCACAGAGGAGAACGCCAGTGGCCAAACAAAAGGCAACCACACAGGGGGAGTGACAGAAAAAACCCCAAGCAAGCCCTGAAGCAATGAACAATGAGTAGAATGTGGAGGGAACCGGCTTGCAAGAAAATATGCCACTCTAGGCAAAAGCCTCTATAAATTTTCCAACCCCCACTCGTAACTGGGCAGGGGCGTCAGTTTGGGGCTCCCTGGCAGGCTGTGGGCGAAAGGCTTCTTCAAAAACGCCGCCTCAGGCGTGTCCATCACCGCACTGCAAGCGGAGCGTCAACGAGGGCTTCTGCGCATGCGCAGAAGCCCGCCTGCACAAATCAGGAAGGAGCGTTGCGCGACTGAAGCGCGCGATCTCCAGAGCCCCGTTCCCACTCCACCGGAGCAAAACACGGGCACAGAGCGCCCGAGTAAAACGAGAGGCGACCCGCGCTCTCAGAACCCTAAGCGCCGCAAACCGGAGCGGCGGAACAGAACCGGAACTGTACCGGCAAAAGACAACACCAGAACAGGTGAGCGCCGAGCGAGCGCAAGTAAAACAACATGAACAAAGCGCAATTAAGCGGCACAGTCAATAAATCACATTAACCAAGCATACATAAGCAGGAAATAAGATAGAAAACTTAACTCGGCTGCGAAGCATCAAAGAAAGAGGAAGTGATATCCTCTATCCGGTTTATATAGGGATACAGTCCCTATGGTAGCCCAGGTGTTCATGGGTGTTGTAGTTTCTGTTTTCTTTACTGTATTACTATTGGCTGCTGTGTAGTAAAGAAATGGAGAAAGCATAATCTGAGCCTCCTGTCCTGACATAGAATTTGCCTTTTCTTGCCGCATAAGTTACTTTCATCTTTTGATAACATACAAAATACATAGCTGCTGTCACTGAAGCCTCAGCTGCATTGCAGCCCAGCACACATCAGCTACAGAATTGAGTGCGTCCTGGAAGCTGAAGCAGCCAGAGCTAAGACCCACGACGGGGGAGCTGAAGGGGAGGAGGTTGGAGCCCTGTTAACCCAATGGGCGTCTATCCAAAATCTCGTGCACATTGCGCCATATCTGTGGCTCATCGGTGTGCTGGAACGGGTTTTGGAAATAATGAAGCCAAGGGTGTTCCAAACAGGTTCAAAGGTCATGGTGCCTACCAAAATAATAAATATGCTTTCAGTTCAGTATAATGTTCTTAAAAAAGATCCCCTGTTGTCATCTGCATACCAAAACATGCTCCTCGAGAGATTTCATTTCACCCCAGAATCCGGGCACAGGCGAAAGCATTGGGTGTCGATGTTCTTTTTTAGCAAACACCGTCCCCCCGCCTCAACCAAAAAAACAAATGCAAAAACGCAGAATAATGCCATGTTACTAGTGTCGCTTTGGAATTAATACTGAGAGACACATATAAAAATGTGTCGAAGTTCTTAATCACACCGACAGACATTCAGCAATTTATTGTATCCGTGTGAAAAAGTTAGTTCGTTAATGTTCAACTCCGTTGCCCTATTTCGTGTTAGCCGTAAGAGGGCAGTATGTGCACGTACAGAGAGGTGTCCCCTTTTTTAAAATCTTATTTTTTAGCACGGCTGTCAAATGCCCTTTCGTTTAAATCAGAGGTTCCCATCGTCAACTTCCTAGCAGTGTATGTATCGAACGTAAAGTAAAAAACTCGTTTGCCACGTTTTAAGGGGCAAATAAATTGCCATGTACACGTGTTTGGTACAGGCAGCGACAGCACTGCTCTTGCAACCCTTGGCCAAAGTCCTCAGGGAGAGCTCCAGGAAACAGAAGCAAACACCATACCTGCCAACTCACACAGTGCCACCGTGTGACACACGATATCGGCTCCCTTCACAGCAGCCGATGGGAGGCAGGGAAAACAAGCTGAAACCACGGTACATGGTGGTTTTGAGCTCGTTTTCCGAGGCTTAAGGGGTGGGAAAACACCCCAGGACATCGGCACCAGCCTCCACAAGCTTTTTTTTGTTTGTTTTTTGGGGAGGAGGGAGCCTGAGGGCAGGGTGGGGTTCAAAGGAGCTTCTAAGGCACAATGCTCCGCCTCCTTCAAGGCCCCGCCCTCTCGCCCACACGGTTAGATTCTTCTTCAAGTTGGCAAAATCAAGATTACAGGAGGAAAGGTGAAAAAACTTCACAGCTGGAGGACGAGAAGAGAAGGAAAATATGTTGGGGGGGAAAAAACAGAGTGAAGGAAGAAAATGGGCAGCTCTAAATTCAAGCCATAATAAAAATATAATTAGTAGAGGAATGAATGTGATGTGTACTTTGTTACAATCCTCAGTTTGTTTTGTAAGGAAGCCTTACAACAAATGTAGAATGGCAAATTTAAAAACCGAAGTGTTCCCCCCAATTGTGTTCGCAGTGGCAAAGTACCTAACAGCCATGTGGTTTACTCGCAATCGTCTCTTGAAAGCAGAACTTGCTTTTTAAACAAACTTAATTTTACCATTAACTTTTAAATCTCAATGTGATGATGAATTGACTAATGTGTAACAGTGTATTTTATAAGAATGTTTCATAGGACTCCGAAATGTTTTATTCTTTGTACATCTTTGATGATCTGTAGATCTAAATAAAGATGGAATGATGAGGATTGGAAATCGTTTAAGTTTTTACTTTGAACATAACACTGCTTCCATATTTATTTTCTATTAAATGAACATTGCTTTTCAGTTATTTTAAAATACTCATTCATCCGCATAAACCACCCCATGTATGTGATCACTGCTGTCAGTAAACACTTCTCATCTGAAAGTGATAATATAAAGGGCAAACATGTGATGCTTTAGACTGCAATAAAATATATACTGCATTCTAAACACTAATATGTTCGTACTTATGCTCATGGTATAGACCAATACAGATCCAGTTTCTGTGCGCTAGGTAAGGCACACATAGAGATGCAAACATGAGCATGTTTTTATGGAGAGCAAATAGCTTGGTTCATGCAGTAATTCCTGACCAATGTCCTTTCCTCAAAAGGGCTGTCTATAAAAAAAACTGCACCTCCCGCAGCCATCTATACATAATGTGAGGGTAACAGGTTCAAATCTGGCACTTGCATAATTAACAGATATTTAACCTACTGATCGCTCTAAATTAGGCATTACTGAGGCGATTAAAATCATAATAAGCACTACAGAAAGGTCCATTTTTATTATGATCAGGAGTATTAAGGTGTTGAATGGTCATTAGTTGTTCGGAAAATAAATCAAAAAAATCAAAGGAGAGATTTAGTTAGATTTTGTTTTTTAAGCAACAGAATACCTTGTCCCACAACTCTGAGGATCGTTCGTTTTTTGGTCAGTGATAAATGTAAACACACTTTTGAAGCTCATTGGTCCAGAGACACAAAATGTCCTCCATTACACTGTCTTGTGATCCTGGCATTGTCAGAAGTTGACAACGCATGTTAGGCAATTTCCTGTTGCGCCATATATCCAAAAGCAATTTTATAGGTCTTTAAAACATGTAATTTAGAAATGTAGGTTGGCAATTAGGAAAATACTCCAGTAATGTCCGAATTGTTCAGTTCCCAGGGAGGTAGGATTGGGTCTGCATTGTGAAGGCAGTGTTCCTCTGTCATGTAGACTGGCGGTATCTATCTGTAAACTGATGGAGGGCGGCACAGAAACTGGTCATTTTACGCTGCAAAGTATGTTCTTTTAAAATGTGAAGATAACGTAATAAGTTCAAAATGAATTGAAGCTACGCCCACACTCCGCCTATATTTTTCATTGGCTTGTGTCATTGTCCACTGTAAACTGGTCAATAGGCTTTGTAGTCCCTCCTTAGTACCACCTTGTCTCATTATGTAACCTCCCATGGCGACACCCACTGTTACCTGCGTTGTTATTCGGTAGGCTTTAATTTCAGCCTCCCAGCACTGTTTTCTCAAATTGCTTTGTCCTGCCGGCTGTTGCAGGCAGGACAAGCTCTAGGCTAACGCTTTTCTTTTTTTTTTATAGCAAGGGGGCCGAACGAATTTGCAATGCAATAGGTCTTGCATTAGCAAGAGTTTAAGCTATTGGCATTATAAATGACAATCCCTTCAATAAAGACCTGGTTCTAAGAGAGTTTCTTCAATATCACTCTTGTGAACTGCTTCTAACGTGGGAATACTATTTTCCACCCACCCACTTTGAAGCTGGGACGAGACGCAGCTTGGTGTTAACATGGGTGCGGTGTAACGATAAGCAACGGTTGTGCTTCATAATCCAGGGGTAAGAGTGATGAACACACCCCAGTTGGTCTGGTGTAGGCTGGTATGAAAGCACTCTGCCGACACCGGCCAAACCGCATCACACAAAGTATTGTCCAGAGAGGCGAGTGATTGAACCCTTCGCCCTGACAAATTTGCCACAACATACGTAATTGGCAATGAAACATGTTGGCCTTCTTGGAAAAGGTTAGCAACATGCTGTGCTTTTAAGCTGAGTAAGTTCACATTTTAAAATAAAGAGGGCAAAGTAACAGTGAGTCTTAACACAATTTTAATTGCATGGAACACGCTGTTCTTTGCATATCACAGGGTTTATGTTTTGGGACAGTTAATTTCCCTTGTTTTCTGCTCCTCTTGTCTCTTCGCTGGACACTATTTTCTTTGTTTCTGTGAGTGGGCAACCGTTGACGATATACGTGGGCATACTGGCGAGAACCTGCTGGTAGCCTCCCTGGTGTTGCATACGTGAGGTGCCCTCTCACTCTTTCACTTATTTTTTGTTAAGTGTTCTTTACTTACATGCTGTGGGGGAGGATATGTGTGGTGGGGCGACTTGACTTACAGCGATTCTTGATTTCTTAATAAATATAGATTCGAGAGTTCTGGAACTGCGAGAAATTGGACATGGTGCCAGATAGTGGGTGGAAAATAGTATTCCCACATTGGAAGCAGTTCACAAGAGTGATATTGAAGAAACTCTCTTTTAACCAGGTCTTTATTGTATGGATAATTTATGAGATGAGCGTGGCCTGGTGATTTCCCTCTATAGCTCCTTGTAGTTGACTATATTGTAAATGACAATGCCTTTTATTTATCAGTTTTAAAAACAACACGCATAAAAGGCGTTGCCATTTACAATGCCAATAGCTCAAACTCTCGTAAATGCGAGACCTATTGCGTAGCAAATGCTTGTTCTTTAACTGGAAGCCAAAGCAGATCTGCATGATATGTCAGTCTTGGCATAGACCCAGCATGGGTGTTGGTACTGCTGCTGCCTATTCTGCATCCACTTTGTGTGCACAAGGGCTGCATTGTCCATGCCGTCCCTAATCTGCATTTTTGCGGGAAGCTTAAAATTGTAGCTCTGCCAAGTAATTTTGAGCAGAAGTTTGGAGTTGTTACAGAGCTTTTGAGGCTGTAAGTTTGGATCTGAAGCTGTAGCATGCAACCCTGTCTGGTATACCGCACCTGGACCTCTGAATGCAATTGCTTTCTCTCAGACATAACATGGCTGCACTCACGGCATATCACAGTAGCAACCAAATTAATAAAAGTATGAAAAGCTAATATATGTTTGAGAAACTTTTTATTCATCTTGCATTTGTTGTTTCAAAATTCACTTACTGCTGTTTTTTTTAAATTCCACTGTGTCATCGGGTTCAAAGATCCAGCGGTGTCACATGCTGTGGCGTCAGTAGGATCAAAGGTCATACAATGCCACTTCCTGCAATGTCAAATGTGTGTGAATTCACATCTTCTTCCCCTGGCATTTTGGTTAATCGACACCCATGGTTAACCACCCAATGTTTAATACACAGCCCCATATTTTCAGAATGGAAACATTTTCAGTATAACAATCATTGTTACTAATTTATCTTATACAGCTAATAAGCATTGGCAAAGCTAATTGTTCTAGGAGTATGTCCATGTTTGTGCTATTTGGAGGCAGTAACAGAAAGCTGATATAGAGGCACCACTATACAGGCCATTTTGTCTGACCTTTGTTGAGTTCCTTTTCCCCTCACAACTCCTACTGATGAACCTTGATTGTTTTTCTCTTTTTTGCTGGACTGCCTTAAATATATAAATATTTGTAAATATGTATTATATAATTTTCTAAGACTAATTGCTGTTAAAATGGAATCCTTTGTGAATTTACTATTTGTATATATAGAACTCCAACCACTAGTATATGTAATAGCCTTTGTACTTACTACCATTCCTATGTGATTTTAGAGTTTTTCTGTTTGTATCTCTTCCTTGAGTGACTTTACAACTTGTACATGTGTAATCTGTTCCTGTTCTTATCTCTTCCTCGAGTGACTTTACACCTTGTACATTTGCAATGTTTTTTCTTTTTGTATCTTTCATGCAACTCTTGTAATCCAAAGTCCTTTTGTAAAGCGCTCTGACACTTTTGGTTAATGTTCGCGCTATATAAAATCGCATTGAATAAAAATAAAATGAATAAAAATGGGGCACCCTATGGGAAGCACAGGCTTTTAGTTTACATGTTTTAGGTCATGCCGTTAAAGATAAAGGCCACACCTCTTGGAAAGGCTTCCTACTTACACTTCTAACGCCCCGCCCCTTTTAGAACCAGCCACGCCCACTATTTTCATCGCACTTAAAGCCCTCTACTATTCCTATGTGACTCTTATAGTATATCCATTCGTATCCCTTCCCTATGTATATAGAGATAACTCTAATCACTAGTATATGCAGAATCCCATTGTACTCTCTACCATTCCTACGTGACTCTTAGAGTATATCCATCCGTATCCCTTCCCTATGTATATAGAGATAACTCTAATCACTAGTATATGCAGTAGACCTTTGTACTCTCTACCATTCCTACGTGACTCTTCGAGTATATCCATTCTTATCCCTTCCCTATGTATATAGAGATAACTATAATCACCAGTCTATTCTTTGTGTGACTTTACATCTTGTACATTTGCAATGTTTTCCGGTGTGTATCTTTTATGTAACACATGTAATCTTAAGTCCTTGAGTTTTGCAACTGGTTCTTATGTAAAGCGCTCTGACACCTTTGGGTAAAGTTTGCGCTATATAAAATCGCATTAAATATAAATACAAAATATAGTTAATTTAGTGCACTCTGCCGACTGGAACACACACACACAATGTAAATCTGCAGTTGTTGGCATGCACAGCGCTTTATATCGCAGGAAGTATTTCCATTTTATTAACATATGTAGGAACTGAGACTCAGGGAGGAAAGTGAATTTACTAGGATCACACATGTTGTCAATTCAGCTATCAGACCAAAGCAAAGCCCACTACAGCATTCTCCCCCCGCTACTGCTGCGTGGAAAGCCATCACCAATCTGTATGCCTTGTTATGAGTTTGAACGATGTTTCTGCGCTGTGCTCGGGAGAACGGAGCGCAATGGCGGCGTTGCAGCTCGCCATCAAGTCTAGGGTTAATAGGATGAGAAAGAAACCTCCCCCAACAGGGATGTTAATCCTTTACTCGCGCAACCCACAGAGCAAGTTTTATTTCTGTAGACACAGCAGAGCCACAGCCCATACTTATCTCCCCACAGGCCAGTCTGCCACAAAGGGATCACAATTCCACTCGGGTGATGTAATGAAAAACAAGCTTTGCAGCGCTGAAGGTCGGGCGGATCAGGTTACGCTGCTCTCTGGAGGCCTCGGCTTGCCAGCGTGGAAACTGACATCCCGGCCCTCGAACGCACCAGCAGCACGTACATATCGTTTGCTTTCACTTTTGACTCTCCTATTAGCGTTTGTAGAAAGTCCTCATACCATCAATCTTTATAAAAAAAAGACAGTATGAAGGCGTGTCACCAGGGCGAAAAGGAAAATCTGGTCTATTGTTAAAGAAAGCTCCACGGTGGGACGATCAATAATGCACTGTCACACAATACTTTCAGTTAGAAACACGTCATATGATAGACTTTAACCCATCCGGAGACCAGGTTACTGGCAGATCCATTGCACAAAGAGCCATTTCTCATTTTTTGAGATGACTTCTTTAAATTATTACTTATTTATTTGATTTGACATTTTTCTATAGCCCTCCTGCACCACCAATAGTGTTAGTGTACTTTACATTAGACTGCTTTTGTAAACTGTTATATAAAAAAACATAGGAATTGGGTGGTTGGCAGGGCAATTCACAAACAGCAAAAGAATGTACTATTTTGGACGTGTCTAAAAAAGAAGATCGTTTAATGTCGCCTGAAGGGCTGGAGGAAAGATTAGGTATTGGGGTCGTCAAGGACAATGTACCAGTTCTTGAGATATTGCAGCAGAGTCCACCTTGTCTCTGTTGTCTATGCCTTCAAGTCTTCTTTATTACCTTCCCGAGTATAATTTGTCTCTGGGTCCTCTTGTCTCTTACTCATCCCCGAATACCATTGTCTCTGTGCCCCTTTTTCCTCTGAGTACCCTTACACTTCGAATCTCTTGGTCTCTAAGTCCCAGTTGTTTTATGTCCTCTTTGTCTTAGTACTCTCAGAGTACCATTTGTCACCTACTCCTCTCTGAGTAGTACCCTTATTCCCTGTGCCTCATTTACCTCTAAGTTCAGTCCGAGTACCCTTTGGCCCACATGCATCAAAGCAAAAACCGGTCGCAAACGGGCAGATTCTCAGAATCTGCCCCTTTGCGTCCGGTATTATTGCGTTTGGGATGCATCATCCCAAATGCAAAAATCGCAATTTAAGGAATCTCTAAATTGAGATTCCTTAACCCCTTTGATGCTTGTGACGGAACCATTCCGTCATGCCTCACGGTTGGGCTGTGCGGATGACGGAATGGTTCCGTCACGACCACACCCGCGAATGGAATGTTCAGCACCGGGGGAGAATCGGCACCGCAGGCAAGGTGTTAAATTGCGATTGCATTTAAGGAATCCCAAATTCAGATGCCTTAAATGCAATGCATCAAATAAAAAAATTAGCAATTTCGCTAATAGGAGTAGTAAATTACCATGAAGTTCAACTTCATGGTAATTTGCAAAAACTTTGAAAAATGCACTTTTGTGCATTTTTCAAAGTTTCATGTTGCACACACACACGCGCAACATATGTGAACAGATCAATTTCAGGGGTGCAACAGGGTGTCCTTTGGACACCCCTGCACCCTTGAAATTGCATTCTCAATTTGCGATTCGCTAATTGCGATTTACAAATTGAGAATGTCTTCCCATTCATTCCTATGGGCCTTTAGGCCCATAGGAATGAATGGGGAGGTATTCCTTAATTGCGACTCGCAATTTGCGAGTCGCAATTAAGGAATATTAAGAAATCGCAACTTTTTTTGCGATTTCTTGATGCATAGCCTTTTGCTATTCCTTATTAGCGAATCCTTATTTTTCGCTAATAAGGAATCGGAAATGACATTGTTGATGCATGTGGGCCTAAGTCTCATTGGGGCATATGTATTATCCGTATTTTTTCTCTCAAACGCTGCAATTCGCAAAAAAGCAGCGTTTGCGAGGAAAAAAACAGAAAATGCGATGTATCATGGAAATCACATCGCAAATTTAAGGAATCTCAAAATTTGCGATTCCTTAATTTTGCGTCAGCATTTAAGGAATCGCAAATTGCGATTCCTTGAATGCTATGTATGAAGCACCCACGTTGTGCGAATTTCAATTAAGAAATCGCAAATTACCACCAACTTGTAGTTGGTGGTAATTTGCGATTTCTTTTACAAATGCACTTTTTGGCATTTGTAAAGGTGCCATGTGGCGCACATACATGCCCTAAGGGCATGTATGTGCGCCATATGCACACACATGTACATTTCAGGGATGCAGCAGGGTGTACTTTGGACACCCCTGCACCCTTGAAATTATTCTCAATTTGCGATTAGCAAATTGCGAATCGCAAATTGAGAATAACTTCCCATTCCTTCTTATGGGCCTCCTGGCCCATAGAAATGAATGGGAAAGTATTTCTTAATTGCAAATTTGCAATTTGCGAATTCGCAATTAACACCTTAGCTGCTTTGGAACGTCCAGCTCCAGTGCTGAACGTTCCATTGCGCAGGTGCAGCTGGAACGTCCAACGGCCAACGGCCGACGGCAGCACTCCCGAGGTAGTGGTGCCGTCGGCCGTTGGTATAGGCGCAGCACTTAAGAGGTTAAGGAATATCAAGAAATCGCAAAAAAATGTGTGCGGCGTTTTTTAAAAACCCGCGTTAGATGACGAGCTCAGCTCGTCATCAGCATAGGAGCGCCGTAGCTGATGACGAGCTCAGTAGCTGATGACGAGCTGAGCTCGTCATCGAAGGGGTTAAGTTCTCTTTGTCTTGAACCTCTCTGGGTACCCTTTCTATCGGAGTCCTCTTTGTCTCGGAGTTTCATGTCTGCTTGGCTTTCACATTTAGTTATGCTTCTCTGCTCTTTGAGTATTTTATTACTCTTGCTGCATTCGGTTTCTAGACCAGTTCTGCTTTTCCTGAGCCATATTTCTGTACGGTTCCTCTCAGAGGTGCAACTAGAGCCAAATTTCGGGGGGGGCTACGAAAAAATGTCGGGGGGGGGGGCCTGAACCTTTAATCAGTAGGCAAAGTGGAGCTGCAGGGGCTCTTAGAAGGGGTCAAACAATTGCAAGGCCTAATTAACATTTAAATGGTCTTTTAAAGACCTGTAAAACGTTCGGGTGCGACTCTGTGTGTGCCCGGGATCTGTCTCATTCCGGGCTGCCACACACGGGGGAGGGGGGTTCTGAAGCCGGTAAGTCCAATCGGTGTTGCGCGCCTGGTTCCTCTTGATTTGTTACCTGTTTCTAAGAGTCCTCTCTTCCCTTTCTTCAGGGCTCGAGTCGGGGTACGAGGCGGGTGGACGGCGCCTCTCCACTTAATTTACCGGGTGGATGCCGTCCCCCCTGCCCAAAAAATGGAGCCGGTACCCGTGTCTGCACCTGTGCGCGAATGATAGCATTTCAAATGCACCCGAGGCTTAGACTAATCTCCCCATCCACCCAGTGCTTTAAATGGGCCGGTACTCACCGGTACTGAGTACCGGCACTTCCGAATTTTCTGGCCGTTAGTACCGGCACTTTTCTTAGTTGAGGGAAGAGTACAGTTACCCTCAGTGAGAGCACAGCAGGCTCAGGTTCAGTGACTCCTCCAGCTCAGGGCAGACGCCGCTTTTCTTACAAGGAGCTTGCAAGTCACAGAGGGCATGAAAGGCCGTTTGCAGAGTCGCTGCTGGAGATTCCAGCCGTGCTCACTTGATGGCCCCAGACTGCAGGGGTCTGATGGGGCTTGCCCTGTGTCATGCTGTGATCAACAGACAGGGTCTAGACAGACCCTGCACTGTCGATCTGGTGCGCAACGGCTATCAGCTTAAAGTGTTCCTCCATCAGGCATGTGAAATGGGCTGGGGCTGCCAGTCATTAATCCTGTCCGATTTAGGGAAGTGTAGGAGCAGCAGCGCCACACAATCTTCTACCTCCCCAAAGATGTTTTTTTCACCTTTTAGTTCAGCACAAAGGCTGCTTTCCTTTGCGTGCCCCTCTGTTGAAGCAGGAAACGAAGATGTAAAGTGAATAAATTATGTTTATTCAAGTAGTACCATCATAAGGGCCCAAACGCAGGTGGAAATAGTAACGTGTGAAGAACAGCTCTCAAACAATTAAATCCGCAGAACATTCTATAACGTTATTTATATAAGATAAATGAACGTCCTAACAGATGCCATAATCTACACTAGTCTACCAATGAGATAAAGATGTTTTTTTCAACATAAACTCATTCCTTATGCGTTTTGATATGTGCTGCAACTGGTATAGAGGTAATTATGTATCATCATATCTTGCCCTTAGCCCCGCCCCTTTTCCACACCTCTAACTAATTTTAATGAGTACCTGCACTTATTTTTTCCCATTTAAAGCACTGCTTCCACCTCGTGCCCTCCCCTTGCCAGCCTTTCTCAGAGCACAGCCGAGGGGCCTAGGCTTCAAGGAGCTGTGCTGTCAACACACCGAGCATGTCACTTCCAGGGACCCCGACAGATGCCCGCAGTGCCTATGGCCCGAGTCTGTAATAACCCTATAATCCGAGGAATGGGTCCTGTGTATAGTGTGTTCTTGTGTTTTGAGTGACTGCCACTTATTGCAGTATTATACCTCTACTTGTATCTTGTATGTATTCACGCATTTCAGAAGGAGACGACAAATTTCGTGAGGATGTCTCTTCCTGTGATGAGGTCACTTCCGGTGACACCACCTAACTTGGAGCGTCCCCCCCACTTCTTTTTTTAGGACTTGTGCCCTGCCTTACCTGCTCCCATTTCTTGTGTTCAGTACTCCTTACTCATTTCCCATCCGGAATCTCTGTTTAAAAACCCAGTTCTATCAAAGGTTACCAGTTAGTTCTGCAGCTTTGTACCTCACAGAGACTCATTCTAATGCTGTTCCTCTATATAGACTCTGACTGTGAAAATAAATGTTACATGTTTTTTCTTTGGCTCAGTTAATTTTCCATGGCGCGCACACACTAAAACTTACGGGCATTCTTATTTATGCTGTTGCTCTTTTCATTGGTTCATTTACTGTTAACGTATCTTATTTGTATTTTCTCTCCATTTTTGTTTCCGGCGGTCATTATACAGTTAAAGTCCAGATCATTGCCCCCTCCAGCCTACTCCAGCTTGCAGCTCCTTTCCAGTTATTCCACTTGAAGGCTACAGGAACTCCCTCGTTTATGCCAAACCCCTTCTCTTCAAACACTGTGTCTCTTTGTGTGACTTTACATCTTGTACATTTGCAATGTTTTCCGGTGTGTATCTTTTATGTAACACATGTAATCTTAAGTCCTTGAGTTTTGCAACTGGTTCTTATGTAAAGCGCTCTGACACCTTTGGGTAAAGTTTGCGCTATATAAAATCGCATTAAATATAAATACAAAATATAGTTAATTTAGTGCACTCTGCCGACTGGAACACACACACACAATGTAAATCTGCAGTTGTTGGCATGCACAGCGCTTTATATCGCAGGAAGTATTTCCATTTTATTAACATATGTAGGAACTGAGACTCAGGGAGGAAAGTGAATTTACTAGGATCACACATGTTGTCAATTCAGCTATCAGACCAAAGCAAAGCCCACTACAGCATTCTCCCCCCGCTACTGCTGCGTGGAAAGCCATCACCAATCTGTATGCCTTGTTATGAGTTTGAACGATGTTTCTGCGCTGTGCTCGGGAGAACGGAGCGCAATGGCGGCGTTGCAGCTCGCCATCAAGTCTAGGGTTAATAGGATGAGAAAGAAACCTCCCCCAACAGGGATGTTAATCCTTTACTCGCGCAACCCACAGAGCAAGTTTTATTTCTGTAGACACAGCAGAGCCACAGCCCATACTTATCTCCCCACAGGCCAGTCTGCCACAAAGGGATCACAATTCCACTCGGGTGATGTAATGAAAAACAAGCTTTGCAGCGCTGAAGGTCGGGCGGATCAGGTTACGCTGCTCTCTGGAGGCCTCGGCTTGCCAGCGTGGAAACTGACATCCCGGCCCTCGAACGCACCAGCAGCACGTACATATCGTTTGCTTTCACTTTTGACTCTCCTATTAGCGTTTGTAGAAAGTCCTCATACCATCAATCTTTATAAAAAAAAGACAGTATGAAGGCGTGTCACCAGGGCGAAAAGGAAAATCTGGTCTATTGTTAAAGAAAGCTCCACGGTGGGACGATCAATAATGCACTGTCACACAATACTTTCAGTTAGAAACACGTCATATGATAGACTTTAACCCATCCGGAGACCAGGTTACTGGCAGATCCATTGCACAAAGAGCCATTTCTCATTTTTTGAGATGACTTCTTTAAATTATTACTTATTTATTTGATTTGACATTTTTCTATAGCCCTCCTGCACCACCAATAGTGTTAGTGTACTTTACATTAGACTGCTTTTGTAAACTGTTATATAAAAAAACATAGGAATTGGGTGGTTGGCAGGGCAATTCACAAACAGCAAAAGAATGTACTATTTTGGACGTGTCTAAAAAAGAAGATCGTTTAATGTCGCCTGAAGGGCTGGAGGAAAGATTAGGTATTGGGGTCGTCAAGGACAATGTACCAGTTCTTGAGATATTGCAGCAGAGTCCACCTTGTCTCTGTTGTCTATGCCTTCAAGTCTTCTTTATTACCTTCCCGAGTATAATTTGTCTCTGGGTCCTCTTGTCTCTTACTCATCCCCGAATACCATTGTCTCTGTGCCCCTTTTTCCTCTGAGTACCCTTACACTTCGAATCTCTTGGTCTCTAAGTCCCAGTTGTTTTATGTCCTCTTTGTCTTAGTACTCTCAGAGTACCATTTGTCACCTACTCCTCTCTGAGTAGTACCCTTATTCCCTGTGCCTCATTTACCTCTAAGTTCAGTCCGAGTACCCTTTGGCCCACATGCATCAAAGCAAAAACCGGTCGCAAACGGGCAGATTCTCAGAATCTGCCCCTTTGCGTCCGGTATTATTGCGTTTGGGATGCATCATCCCAAATGCAAAAATCGCAATTTAAGGAATCTCTAAATTGAGATTCCTTAACCCCTTTGATGCTTGTGACGGAACCATTCCGTCATGCCTCACGGTTGGGCTGTGCGGATGACGGAATGGTTCCGTCACGACCACACCCGCGAATGGAATGTTCAGCACCGGGGGAGAATCGGCACCGCAGGCAAGGTGTTAAATTGCGATTGCATTTAAGGAATCCCAAATTCAGATGCCTTAAATGCAATGCATCAAATAAAAAAATTAGCAATTTCGCTAATAGGAGTAGTAAATTACCATGAAGTTCAACTTCATGGTAATTTGCAAAAACTTTGAAAAATGCACTTTTGTGCATTTTTCAAAGTTTCATGTTGCACACACACACGCGCAACATATGTGAACAGATCAATTTCAGGGGTGCAACAGGGTGTCCTTTGGACACCCCTGCACCCTTGAAATTGCATTCTCAATTTGCGATTCGCTAATTGCGATTTACAAATTGAGAATGTCTTCCCATTCATTCCTATGGGCCTTTAGGCCCATAGGAATGAATGGGGAGGTATTCCTTAATTGCGACTCGCAATTTGCGAGTCGCAATTAAGGAATATTAAGAAATCGCAACTTTTTTTGCGATTTCTTGATGCATAGCCTTTTGCTATTCCTTATTAGCGAATCCTTATTTTTCGCTAATAAGGAATCGGAAATGACATTGTTGATGCATGTGGGCCTAAGTCTCATTGGGGCATATGTATTATCCGTATTTTTTCTCTCAAACGCTGCAATTCGCAAAAAAGCAGCGTTTGCGAGGAAAAAAACAGAAAATGCGATGTATCATGGAAATCACATCGCAAATTTAAGGAATCTCAAAATTTGCGATTCCTTAATTTTGCGTCAGCATTTAAGGAATCGCAAATTGCGATTCCTTGAATGCTATGTATGAAGCACCCACGTTGTGCGAATTTCAATTAAGAAATCGCAAATTACCACCAACTTGTAGTTGGTGGTAATTTGCGATTTCTTTTACAAATGCACTTTTTGGCATTTGTAAAGGTGCCATGTGGCGCACATACATGCCCTAAGGGCATGTATGTGCGCCATATGCACACACATGTACATTTCAGGGATGCAGCAGGGTGTACTTTGGACACCCCTGCACCCTTGAAATTATTCTCAATTTGCGATTAGCAAATTGCGAATCGCAAATTGAGAATAACTTCCCATTCCTTCTTATGGGCCTCCTGGCCCATAGAAATGAATGGGAAAGTATTTCTTAATTGCAAATTTGCAATTTGCGAATTCGCAATTAACACCTTAGCTGCTTTGGAACGTCCAGCTCCAGTGCTGAACGTTCCATTGCGCAGGTGCAGCTGGAACGTCCAACGGCCAACGGCCGACGGCAGCACTCCCGAGGTAGTGGTGCCGTCGGCCGTTGGTATAGGCGCAGCACTTAAGAGGTTAAGGAATATCAAGAAATCGCAAAAAAATGTGTGCGGCGTTTTTTAAAAACCCGCGTTAGATGACGAGCTCAGCTCGTCATCAGCATAGGAGCGCCGTAGCTGATGACGAGCTCAGTAGCTGATGACGAGCTGAGCTCGTCATCGAAGGGGTTAAGTTCTCTTTGTCTTGAACTTCTCTGGGTACCCTTTCTATCGGAGTCCTCTTTGTCTCGGAGTTTCATGTCTGCTTGGCTTTCACATTTAGTTATGCTTCTCTGCTCTTTGAGTATTTTATTACTCTTGCTGCATTCGGTTTCTAGACCAGTTCTGCTTTTCCTGAGCCATATTTCTGTACGGTTCCTCTCAGAGGTGCAACTAGAGCCAAATTTCGGGGGGGGCTACGAAAAAATGTCGGGGGGGGGGCCTGAACCTTTAATCAGTAGGCAAAGTGGAGCTGCAGGGGCTCTTAGAAGGGGTCAAACAATTGCAAGGCCTAATTAACATTTAAATGGTCTTTTAAAGACCTGTAAAACGTTCGGGTGCGGCTCTGTGTGTGCCCGGGATCTGTCTCATTCCGGGCTGCCACACACGGGGGAGGGGGGTTCTGAAGCCGGTAAGTCCAATCGGTGTTGCGCGCCTGGTTCCTCTTGATTTGTTACCTGTTTCTAAGAGTCCTCTCTTCCCTTTCTTCAGGGCTCGAGTCGGGGTACGAGGCGGGTGGACGGCGCCTCTCCACTTAATTTACCGGGTGGATGCCGTCCCCCCTGCCCAAAAAATGGAGCCGGTACCCGTGTCTGCACCTGTGCGCGAATGATAGCATTTCAAATGCACCCGAGGCTTAGACTAATCTCCCCATCCACCCAGTGCTTTAAATGGGCCGGTACTCACCGGTACTGAGTACCGGCACTTCCGAATTTTCTGGCCGTTAGTACCGGCACTTTTCTTAGTTGAGGGAAGAGTACAGTTACCCTCAGTGAGAGCACAGCAGGCTCAGGTTCAGTGACTCCTCCAGCTCAGGGCAGACGCCGCTTTTCTTACAAGGAGCTTGCAAGTCACAGAGGGCATGAAAGGCCGTTTGCAGAGTCGCTGCTGGAGATTCCAGCCGTGCTCACTTGATGGCCCCAGACTGCAGGGGTCTGATGGGGCTTGCCCTGTGTCATGCTGTGATCAACAGACAGGGTCTAGACAGACCCTGCACTGTCGATCTGGTGCGCAACGGCTATCAGCTTAAAGTGTTCCTCCATCAGGCATGTGAAATGGGCTGGGGCTGCCAGTCATTAATCCTGTCCGATTTAGGGAAGTGTAGGAGCAGCAGCGCCACACAATCTTCTACCTCCCCAAAGATGTTTTTTTCA
This sequence comes from Lissotriton vulgaris, assembly GCF_964263255.1. Classification (NCBI taxonomy): domain Eukaryota; kingdom Metazoa; phylum Chordata; class Amphibia; order Caudata; family Salamandridae; genus Lissotriton; species Lissotriton vulgaris. The sequence goes on along the minus strand of NC_141693.1, from coordinate 365,641,052 downwards.
CCTTTTAGTTCAGCACAAAGGCTGCTTTCCTTTGCGTGCCCCTCTGTTGAAGCAGGAAACGAAGATGTAAAGTGAATAAATTATGTTTATTCAAGTAGTACCATCATAAGGGCCCAAACGCAGGTGGAAATAGTAACGTGTGAAGAACAGCTCTCAAACAATTAAATCCGCAGAACATTCTATAACGTTATTTATATAAGATAAATGAACGTCCTAACAGATGCCATAATCTACACTAGTCTACCAATGAGATAAAGATGTTTTTTTCAACATAAACTCATTCCTTATGCGTTTTGATATGTGCTGCAACTGGTATAGAGGTAATTATGTATCATCATATCTTGCCCTTAGCCCCGCCCCTTTTCCACACCTCTAACTAATTTTAATGAGTACCTGCACTTATTTTTTCCCATTTAAAGCACTGCTTCCACCTCGTGCCCTCCCCTTGCCAGCCTTTCTCAGAGCACAGCCGAGGGGCCTAGGCTTCAAGGAGCTGTGCTGTCAACACACCGAGCATGTCACTTCCAGGGACCCCGACAGATGCCCGCAGTGCCTATGGCCCGAGTCTGTAATAACCCTATAATCCGAGGAATGGGTCCTGTGTATAGTGTGTTCTTGTGTTTTGAGTGACTGCCACTTATTGCAGTATTATACCTCTACTTGTATCTTGTATGTATTCACGCATTTCAGAAGGAGACGACAAATTTCGTGAGGATGTCTCTTCCTGTGATGAGGTCACTTCCGGTGACACCACCTAACTTGGAGCGTCCCCCCCACTTCTTTTTTTAGGACTTGTGCCCTGCCTTACCTGCTCCCATTTCTTGTGTTCAGTACTCCTTACTCATTTCCCATCCGGAATCTCTGTTTAAAAACCCAGTTCTATCAAAGGTTACCAGTTAGTTCTGCAGCTTTGTACCTCACAGAGACTCATTCTAATGCTGTTCCTCTATATAGACTCTGACTGTGAAAATAAATGTTACATGTTTTTTCTTTGGCTCAGTTAATTTTCCATGGCGCGCACACACTAAAACTTACGGGCATTCTTATTTATGCTGTTGCTCTTTTCATTGGTTCATTTACTGTTAACGTATCTTATTTGTATTTTCTCTCCATTTTTGTTTCCGGCGGTCATTATACAGTTAAAGTCCAGATCATTGCCCCCTCCAGCCTACTCCAGCTTGCAGCTCCTTTCCAGTTATTCCACTTGAAGGCTACAGGAACTCCCTCGTTTATGCCAAACCCCTTCTCTTCAAACACTGTGTCTCTCAGTGGAGAAGCTCACCCTATTAGCGTTTCCATCCTAGTCTCACGAGAAGTCCTGACACCTGATCTTACGTTTTCAGTTGTCCGCAATGAAGTCAGAAGGTTATCTTCCGCTTTTACAGTGTTCCCTGGCTAGCACAGAAATTACTCAAACAGCTGTGACTAGTCTATTCAGGAGGCACCATGCACCACTGTTCAACCCTTGGGCGCCTGGGAGCCAGTTCAGTTTTCCCAACACTTGAGTAATATCCTCCATGCACTTTAGTGTTCGTTACAAGGGTGCTGCCATGTTTTGCATTTTTTGCAACCCAAAAATTGTGGTTTTATTGAGAGCAGACAGACTACCACTCATGGCTTGAAGGGGTATCCACAACGACCAATGTATATTGTAATAGTACAATACAGGATTGAAACCGTATTTGCTTCAGAGATATACATCTCGGGCTGTATTGTCTAAATATTTAGATCCCTGTTTCCGCAGTTTTAATGCGCTTACCAAAAGAAATATATTATCTTTAGTGTTTTATCTCCTACAAATTAATTATGTCATCTTACTTTTAAAAAAAATGTTTATAGAGATATTTTGGGTTAAGGTTATAACGCAGCTACACTTTTTTGTATGAATATAATTATTTGTTATATTGAATTATATTTTTTTGTCTCCCGAACGGGACTAAATCAATAAACTTTGCCTTGACTTCCAACCTTTACAGTTGGTACTTGGGAATCCCAAGGTATCCAAACGACTGCCAAACCTGAGTTGGCGTGAGAGCTCCCACCGCACCGGCAGTCTGACCGCCGTATTCCAACTTCGGCAGTCCGACTGCCATGGGACCGCCGTAAACGCCTCATCAGTGGCGCAGTGGTCTAGAGCAGCAATATGCTGTTGGTGCCGCTGCGGCACCGCCAAGTATATTACAACTTTCCTGACCTCCACACTTTTCATGGCAATGATCCCGCCATGAAAAGTGTGGCGAAGAAATTGCTTTGGCGCTCCTTCGGCACTGCAGTTCAACGGCTCACTTCTGAGCCTTAGACCTGCACTGAATCGGGGCCGCCAAAGCACTGTCCGCCAGACCACACCACCAAAGTCGAAATTGAGCCCTAACTCTATGTTGACTAGGAAGCCAAGATAGCTCTCTACTCATGGAACAACATACCAGTATCTATGGGGACCGCCCAAATGCTGCTCCAAAGTAGGAAACAGTTGCAGACACCTGTTTATAAGAACACTATATCACAATGCACTAACCGTCCCTTATTCACCTCTCCTATTACTCGCTGACTTTAATCTTGCCTTTGACCACGTACAGCGCTTTGCTGCCTTTATTTAGGTTTCCACTAAAGAAAAACCATATACATACTAGATGGCAGCAGAGACCAGGCAGCTGCTATGCCAAACAAGAAACTAACTGACCACTCTCCCACCAGTGCTACATGTGCTACTGGCAACAGCTGTAACACTGGTGGAGCAGGGGGCCGCAAGCCTTTGACTTCCCCTATGTGCTCCCTTCAAATGACTCATTGTCTCCCAAGTCTCTCCCTGTACCGCAGCTTTTCCCAACAGCATTCCCTGCTGCTCTTGGAGTCCTTGCAGGTGTTCCTGTTGGGATTAGGATAGGGCTTGTGCTATTCTCCCCACCCTTTTGGAGGGCATGCCCGTTGGGCTTGCTGTCTTGGCAGGATTCGTTTGGTTTGATGAGCCTCAGCTCAGTACAGAACCAGCACTAGGAAAACCTTCACCACCTTTAAAGATGCTGATAAGGAGGAATTTGATCACCTGCAGAGAACCAGACTAGGGAAGCCAGACAGGTTAACATTAATGAGACTAATTTAATGGTCCTTCACCCGTAGGGATAAAAAAATATATGTAGTCTGCGACTTCAGGAAAAGTTGGGAATCTATTTTCTAACATTCTGGGATGTGTTGAAAGTTTGCTATGTCTATACATCTTCATTGCAATTCATGTAAGAGAACAAGGCAGAATGTGACACTAAATACTATATGTTGTGTGACATCACTCGGGGTCAGCGCAGACCAGCTCGTCATTGCCTTTAACTATACCCATTTTGGCTTCAAAATATGATAAACTCATATTTATTTATTTTATTTATTTTTTGCATTTGTATGGCGCTCAGCTACCCAACAAGGGTTTCCCGGCGCCTTTGACATTGAGTTGGCCAAAGGAAAATGCTGAGTTGGTTGATTAGCACAGTTGTTTCTGAAACAGCCAGGTTTTTACGTATTTCCGGAATTTAGTGTAGCTATCCTCTTTCCGGATATGCAGGGGGAGTGAGTTCTATAAAATTGGGCCTCTAACAGAAAAGGATCTCCCGCCAGTTCTTTGTAGTTTAAATCTGGGAACGGCAAAATTCGAGGCCGTTTGGGAGCGGAGGTTTCTTGTTGGCAGGTAGGGGGAGGCTAAGGCTTGTAGATAGGAGGGAGCCGTTTTGTTTTTAATTTTGAACATGTAGCTCAGGGTTTTGAAGCTGATCCGATGTTCAACCCTGAGCCAATGTAGTTCCTTCAGGTGTTTTGAGACTCTTTCAGCCTTTGGAATCCTTCGCAAGAGTCTTGCAGCAGAGTTTTGAATCATTTGGAGTCGCTTGATTACTGCTAAGTTAGAGCTAAGATAGAGGGTATTTCCGTAGTCGATACGCGATGTTACTAGTGCGTTGACTACGGTTTTCTGCGTGTCAGGGGGCAGCATCCAAATGATTTTCTTTAACCATTTTAATATGGTGAAGCAGAGTCCTGCGACTTTGTTTGCCTGCTGTTTCATAGACAGAGTATCGTCTAGAATGACCCCTAGGTTTCTTACCTGAGTAGCTGGCGGGGGAATGTTACCCAGCTCAGGCGGCCAGTGAGAGGGGTTCCAGAGTTCCTTGTTTCGTCCTAGTAGGAGTACCTCAGTTTTGTCCCCATTTAATTTCAACTGGTTGGTAGTCATCCAGTTGAAAATTTTCTGGAGTCCGGTTTTGAGTAGGGAAGGGGCTAACGGGTTTGCTTCAGAGAGGGAGAAAATAATTTGGGAGTCGTCAGCGTAGGTCATTAAAGTCAGGCCTGCGCCATCTGCCAGATCGGCCAGTGGTCTAAGGTACATGTTAAAAAACAGCGGGCTCAGGATGGAACCTTGTGGTACTCCATGTGGAGCAGGGAAGATGTCTGAGCTTGCGATACTGGATTTAATCTGAAAGGTTCTTTCGGAAAGAAAGGACTTGATCCACTGTAAGGCGTCATTGCGAATGCCGTTTTTCTCTAGGGTGGCCAGAAGAGTTTTGTGTGTTAATTGTGTATGAATAAAAATCACTCTGGGACCGGGGGCGAGTCGTCATAAGAATTCATCCATGTTCTCATTTGCTGAATGGGGCCTGTTTTGAGGAACACATACAGCTGCAAATAAAGCAAATGATAAACCCCCAGATTCATCAAAGTCATGTTTTGCGAGTCCTTAATAGCGAATTTTAAGGAATCGCTATTAAAGACTTGCAAAACGGGATGCATGTAGAAATCGCAATATTTTTAACGATTTCTACTGCTTCCTTATTTGCGATTCGCTAATTACTAATCGCAAATAAGGAATGACTTTCCTATTCATTCCTTATTTGCGATTAGCAATTAGCGAATTTGCAAATAAGGAAGCAATTTCAAGGGTGCCAGGGTGTCCAAAGGATACCCTGTTGCACCCCTGAAATGGTAATGTACACTGGTGCTGCGCACACACATGTCCCAAGGACATGTGTGTGTGTAACATACAACTTAGTAAAATGGACTAAAGTGCATTTTTTAAAGTTTTTGCTATTTACCACGTAGTTAAACTTCGCGGTAAATAGCGGCCCCAGATTGCGAATTAGCAATTTTGAGATGGTTCATGCATTGCATTTAAGGAATCTCAAATTAAGATTCCTTAAATGCAAATAATCGCAATGTAGCGATTTCTAAAATTGCGATTTTTGCATTTGGGATGATGCATCCCAAATGCAAAAACACCGCTCGCAAAGGGCCAGATTCTCAGAATCGGGCCCTTTGCGAGCGGATTTTGGTTTGATGAATCTGGCTGATAGTGACAGCATGATTTTCTGAAAATCAAACATTTTGGTCAAGCAAGAGAGACAAAATTTAAATGCAGGGCTGTTTCTATGCCATGAAGTTCCCACGTGCTAAGTTTCTTGTGAAGTAACAATGGGAAGTTTGCCACATTGGGTCAGGGCCCTCCTGCTTAAGAGGGAAAGCTAGAACGTATCAACATATGTATATGGCAAGCTCAAAATATCTTTCGACACTTTTGTCCTGCTCTCCCACTTTGCCGCTCCCCAGGCCCAAAAACAAAACAGATTCTGAACAGGGGACAATCAATATTGCTGCTGAGCTCCACTGCCTCATAACAATAAAGATGTTTTGGCACTGTTTGAGAGCAACCTAAGTACCTAAAAAAAAAAAAGAGAGAGAAATGTTCAAAGAAAATCACCTTATGCTGGCAATAGCTCTACTACAATATATATGTGTCACCTTTCGGTCACAAGAAGGGAAGGAGCCAAGACTAGAGGGAGACTGTTTATCTAATTTATTGCGGTTTACATTTTGCAGAATAACAAAACAAAGTCTTTCAGTCAGACACGGGGTCAGTAGTAGAGTCGTAGTCCTCGGGGCACTTCCTGGGACAGGGTCCGGGAAACTCCAGCACATGGAAGAAAAGAAAAGAACGTGGCTTTTAGTGTTTTGTTCCGACTACTAGAACTCTCGGAAATAGGGAGGGGGTGAGGGATAAAGCAATAACCACCACCACATTCAGTGAGTTGTGCACGGCTTTGCTAAACGAGGTGCCCCGGTGGTTACACGGCTTCCTATCCCGACCCTCCCCTCTTAAAGTTTAACAAAGAACCCAAACGAGCACGCACCTGGGAGAGCCACGCGTCCTCCTTCGCGTGGCTGGGCGAAACACGGTGTCGTTGGCCTCCTGGCTTTACAGCTGCCTCCGTCCGCTCCTCCTCGGTTATCGGTCCGGCACCTTCTCTGCTCCTGATGTCGTCCACGTCCAAGGATTCCGCCTTCCCGGTACTTTCCGTCCTCCTGGTCGCGTGGTCCTCCTGGCGTCTCACTTCTTCCTCCCACGACGGACAACCGGCGTCTTCCGGATCTCCCCTCATATGGTGAGAGGACACTCCTGATAGGCCCGCAAAGTCAGGTGGTCCAGATGCGAAGCCTTCATCACGAACACAAAGGCTATCCTTAAAGGGCCCGTAGTAATCCGCCTGTTGAGGAGACGGACAATCAGTTAGCCCTGCCAGGGCTGAGCATGGGACCCCCTGACAAATCCCTCCCCCAGACTTTACCCGGTCGGGGGAAAGTGGATAGCGAGACAAGTAGTCAGCATTTGTTTGAGCCGTACCCTGACGGTGACATACTTCAAAGTCGTACGGCTGCAGAGACAGAAACCAACGTAGAATGCGCTCATTGCGTCCCTTGTTTCGTTGGAGCCATTGCAAAGGGGCATGGTCAGAGTACAGAGTAAAACGCCGACCGTCCAGATAATAATGAAGCTTCTCAATGCTCCACTTCACAGCAAGGCATTCTTTTTCTATGGTGGGATACACTGCCTCCCTGGGGAAAAGTTTCCTGCTCAAGTATAGAATTGGACGCTCCCTCCCATCCTGATCTAATTGAGACAGTACAGCCCCCAGACCCACCCCAGAAGCATCCGTTTGGAGATAGAAAGGTTTGTCAAAGTCAGGTGTGATTAGGACTGGAGACGAGGAAAGAACATCCTTCAGTGCTTGAAAAGCTGTCTGAGCCTGTGAAGAAGGTTGCTTGAACGGAACAGAAGAGGCAGTCTTCTTCAACATATCCGTCAAAGGGGCTGACAGTGTGGCAAAATGAGGTATAAACCGTCTGTAGTAACCCACCAAACCAAGAAAAGCTCGGAGATCACGTCTATTTTTAGGAAACTCCTGTTGTTGTATAGCCTTAACCTTTTCTTGTTGGGGAAACAACTGGCCGTTACCCAGCATGTACCCAAGGTACTTCACTTGGGAAAAGGCAAAGCGGGATTTCTTTGCATTTATATGGAGTCCTGCCTTTTCCAAAGCCATGAGGATTTGACTCAAGTGTTGTAAATGGGTCTGCCAATCCGGACTATGGATGACAATGTCGTCTATATACGCTGCCGCAAAGTGTCTATATGGGGCCAATACTGTGTCCATAAGACGTTGGAATGTAGCAGGGGCCCCATGAAGTCCAAAGGGCAAGACAGTGAAATGGAAGAGACCATCAGGGGTGGTGAACGCTGTCTTCTCCTGGTCTTTTGGAGAAAGAGGCACCTGCCAATAGCCTTTGGTGAGGTCAATGGTTGTTATGTATTAAGCCTCCCCAAGGCGTTCTATCAGCTCATCTACCCTTGGTAAAGGATATCCGTCTTGTTTGGACACCTTATTCACTGCTCTAAAGTCAATGCAAAACCTCTTACTTCCGTCAGGCTTTGGCACCAATACCACTGGGGAAGACCAATTGCTTTTAGAGGGTACTATGATCCCTGCTTCCAACATTTTCTGTACCTCCTCTTTTATCACTGGTCTTCGTGCTTCGGGGACCCGATAGGGTTTCTGTTTTACGACTACCCCCGGGGCTGTCGGAATATGATGTTCAGCCAAGGTAGTTCGACCTGGCTGATCCGAGAATATGACCTGGTGGTTTAGCATCAACTCCTGCAATTCCTTTTTCTTAAGATCTGTAAGATCAGGATTTACCACCGCATGCTCGATGGTATGAACAGGCGGTGTCGCTAGAGACACAGTCACATGAGATTTCGGCGGGGTACCCAACCACTTCTTCAATAGGTTAATGTGGTAAATCTGAGTTCGGGAAGGAGATAGTTGCAGCGCATACGTGGTCCTACCTATTTTCCTGACGACCTGGAAAGGCCCTTGCCACTCCTTCCGAAGTTTGTGAGTAGAGGTAGGAAGAAGGACCAAAGCCCAATCACCTATGTCCAACTCTCTCCACTTCTTGCCTTTATCATAAAAGGTCTTTTCTTTGTCTTGAGCTTTCTCTAGAGTTTCATAGGACAGGGTTCTCAGCTTGTGTAACCGGGATTTCAGCTGTTGGGAGTAGTCCAACAACTCTTCAGCATCTTTTCAGCTAGTCTTTTCCCAACTATCCCTGGTTATTTCTAGCAATGTACGGGGTTTCCTGCCAAACAATAACTCGAAGGGGGAAGTCCCTAAACTGCTTTGGAACTGGCTTCTTAACACATACAATGCCAATGGTAGAAGTTGGTCCCACTGTTTACCGTCTCCTGTCAAGAGTTTCTTTAGAGTCGTTTTGATTAACCCGTTGTAGCGTTCAACCAGACCATCGGTTTGTGGATGATATACCGAGGTACGAAGATGTTTTACATTGAGGAGGTTACAGACTTGTTTCATGAGGCGAGACACGAATGGTGTCCCTTGGTCTGTTAGAAGTTCTTTAGGGAATCCCATCCGTGTAAACAACTCTACCAGTTTTTGAGAAATGGCGCTAGTGGTGGCTGCTCGTAATGGGAACGCCTCTGGATAACGAGTAGCATAATCAACTATTACCATAACATATTGGTAACCTCTGTGTGACTTCGGTAAAGGGCCTATGATGTCTAGCCCTATCCTTTCAAAGGGTTTACCTATGATTGGAAGTGGAACAAGGGGAACCTTAGGGGGAATGTACGGGTTCCTTTTCTGACAAATCTGGCATTCCTGACAGTATTTCTTCACTTGTGCATACACCCCGGGCCAATAGAAATGCTCAATGATAGAATTAGTGGTCTTTTCGGCACCAGAATGACCTGCTAATAGATGTGCATGAGCATAAAACATTACTTGCTCACGGAACAGGGTAGGAACTATTAGCTGTGGAATAGCCTGATTCTGCCCTACTCTATACAGAAGACCGTTTTTCTCAATAAAACAAGGATAAGTAGGGGGGTTCTGATTCTTATTGTCCTGTGCGTTTTTCCAGGCAGATGCCAAGGAGGCATCATTTAGCTGAGCAGCCCTAAAGTTGGTATCGGTTGACCAAGGTTCTTCCGCTAACAAACCTTCCCTAACCCCACTTCTGCCTTGCTTCTCTAAAACTTCTGTCATCAGAGTAGAAAACCACTTATTGTCTGTGCCTATAATGAGTGGTTCGGGGAGATTAGGAAGGATTCCTACGTCACACTGTACTTGGGTTCCCTTTTCTGTTGTTATCGTGACCCTAGCTAGGGAATAAGTACGTATATCCCCATGTACACATTTTATCCGTACACTACGGTTCAAGAGCAAGGAGGAACTATTCAGGGTGTCTTTCTGTATTACCGAATGGCGACACCCGGAGTCTAGCAGGGCACGAGTTTTCTTACCGTCTACCAAGACACTTACATAAAAGGCGGGACCAGTCTCTTGTGCATACAAGAGGGCACGCGGAGCATACCCCACCTCCATGGGCTCTTCCTCCTTCTCTTTTTTTTCCGACAGTACTTGGCAATATGTCCCCACTCGCCGCATTCGTAACACTGAGGACTCGTAAAGACCGGCAGTTTGGGCTTCAACTGTTTAGGTTTTATGGGTGGAGGCTCACTTGGAGGTTTGTATGCTTTTTTCTCAGGCTTTGTAAAGTTTTTGTTCACAACGGGTTTTTCGGTTTCACGGAAGACAGGCCTAGTTTGGGCTCTCGCATAGGAATTAGCCATTTCAATGGCGTGTTCTAGGGTCAAACCTGCGTGCTGCCGTAGCCACCGTTGTGTTCCATAGGGCAATGCTTCAAGAAATTGTTCCAAATAAATCTTATTCATTACATTATCGATATTCCCCTCTTGTGGTTTTAACCACCTATCGGCGGCATCTTTCAGTTTATAGAAAAGAGTTTTAGGAGCATCGGTTGGGGTTCCTCTCTCTTGTCGAAACTGTAACCGATGAGTCTCATCATCGACCCCCAGTCTATCAAGGATTATTTGTTTCACATGTCCATAAGCCGCAGTACCATCCTTGTTTGCTAACTGATAAGCTGCCTGGGCTTCTCCTGTAAGGAGGGGTGCTAAATAAAAGGGCCATCTCTCACCCGGCCATGCACTAGCTCGGGCCGCCCTTTCGAAATTTAGAAAAAATGAAACAGGATCGTCTCCGGGAGTATATTTCTGAAGCGGCACGACTGCCCCTGGTGGGTGTGCGGCTCGACTTTGACCCAAAACAGCCAACAGTTGCGTTTGACCCTCTGATAGTTTGGTAAGATGATCAGCCTGTGTCTGTATAGACGCAGTGAACGTGGCTCTATCACTGTCCGCTTGTTCGTTAGACCGGTTAATTGCCCACTCTAGCTTGGACTGGCCTTCGCTTAACTGATTTAGTAAGGTCTCCATCTTGTTTAACTCAGATGGAATGTCTCCTGGCTGGCTCGCCACTTGTCACCTTTCGGTCACAAGAAGGGAAGGAGCCAAGACTAGAGGGCGACTGTTTATCTAATTTATTGCGGTTTACAGTTTGCAGAATAACAAAACAAAGTCTTTCAGTCAGACACGGGGTCAGTAGTAGAGTCGTAGTCCTCGGGGCACTTCCTGGGACAGGGTCCGGGAAACTCCAGCACATGGAAGAAAAGAAAAGAACGTGGCTTTTAGTGTTTTGTTCCGACTACTAGAACTCTCGGAAATAGGGAGGGGGTGAGGGATAAAGCAATAACCACCACCACATTCAGTGAGTTGGGCACGGCTTTGCTAAACGAGGTGCCCCGGTGGTTACACGGCTTCCTATCCCGACCCTCCCTTCTTAAAGTTTAACAAAGAACCCAAACGAGCACGCACCTGGGAGAGCCACGCGTCCTCCTTCGCGTGGCTGGGCGAAACACGGTGTCGTTGGCCTCCTGGCTTTACAGCTGCCTCCGTCCGCTCCTCCTCGGTTATCGGTCCGGCACCTTCTCTGCTCCTGATGTCGTCCACGTCCAAGGATTCCGCCTTCCCGGTACTTTCCGTCCTCCTGGTCGCGTGGTCCTCCTGGCGTCTCACTTCTTCATCCCACGACGGACAACCGGCGTCTTCCGGATCTCCCCTCAAATGGTGAGAGGACACTCCTGATAGGCCCGCAAAGTCAGGTGGTTCAAATGCGAAGCCTTCATCACGAACACAAAGGCTATCCTTAAAGGGCCCGTAGTAATCCGCCTGTTGAGGAGACGGACAATCAGTTAGCCCTGCCGGGGCTGAGCATGGGACCCCCTGACAATATGTTATCTGTGAATGTATTTTATAACCACTGGAAAAACGAGGGTTCCAGCAAATGTTTATGGTGCTGAAAGGTGTAAATACTGAGAACCATTTTTAGAATTTGTGAAAACACTGGAAAATAGACACTGTAATTCGCAAAAAATAAACATGACACCCTAAGTATAGGTAATCTAGCACCATCAGCAGTACCATCTCTATGCTTGTCACGGCTCTCTCCAGGCGTTTTCCCATATGGAGCAAGTTTGAGATGGGGTGGTACAACCACTTCTAAAGATCCATAGGACCCGACTCGAAAAAGCTGATGATAACAGATAGCACAGATGGAATCATTATTTGACCAGGTGCCTTCAAGGCTCATTCTGGGCAAATATATTATCTATATCTAAAATAAGGTGCTTAACTCAGCTACTGATTCATATTTATGCATCATTGGATCAAGAGCTATGCAATCTAGGCTACTTTCTTCTGTCTCAAGAGGAGACAAACATTTGTTAAACAAATCACCATTTGCTCAATATCATCTCAAAAGACAATATCTTGTGATTGTATTAGTGAGCATCAACCTCTCTCCCCGAATGTCGTTGTAGAAGAATATTGAGAACAGAATATCAAAAGATATAGTTAAAAATAAGTGCATATAGAGAAGTATAGAGTACCTAGTCCTATTCCACTTCTACATACATTGATGATATATGTACCACGTAGGTACCAATATTTGGAGTTAGGTATAAAAAATGTAGATGGACTTACATGTCGATATTTTTTTAAAATATTTTGTTTTCAATATTGAGTCCCATCGATATTCTGGGGTTGATGTATCCAGGCTGAACACTATATTTTGTTATTGAGAAAAGGAGGCCAGGAAATTACATTACTGCTTTGAAAAGGCAGTACTGCAATATTTCGACAGAGTATTGCTCTTTTCTGACTTGCGCTTTCTAAAGCTCCATAGTGGCTTCCGTGGCCTAATATATCAGTGTAACACAAGGACTCAGGGGTCTCAAGGATCAACGTCACCCTAATTATAGCTGTCTTTTCCAACCCAATCGGGAGACAGTGGCCCATTTTGCTTCCTTACGTTAGGGCCAAGGGCACCTTTGATATGGGAAATATCCATTACAACGCGGTTATAACCACGTGTGTTGGTTACCACAAAGCCATTACCACGCATATGTCTTTAGCAGGCATGTCTTTACCATTAATATGCCTTTATCACACATGTCTTTACAACGGTAAACAATGTTTATGACAAAAAAAAATTCCCGCATGTAATCACAATGCGGTCGTTACAACAACCGCGTTGTAATTCCGCATACCATTACTCTGCAAGTCAGAATAACGACTTGCGGAGGGGGGGGGAGGTGTTGGATTTATAATCCAACACCTTCCCTAGTGTCCGCACAGACTGGAGTTGTAATAGTAAATTATACTATTCCAACATCCAGCGCCCCCCCTCCGCAAGTTGTTGTTTCGACTTGCGGAGTAATGGTATGTGGAATCTCAACGCAGTCGTTGTAACAACCATGTTGTGATTCCATGCGGGAAAAAGAACTATATTCCTTTACAACATATTTGTTCTAAAGGCTTGAATGATAAAGGCATATGCATGCTAAAGGCTTACGAATATGCATGGTAAAGGTAAGTACGGGTTATAAGAGCAAATACAAGTCCAATTTACACTATTTTGAACATACATACGCATCAGGCAGTAGCATCAATACAGGCAAATTTCCTTTTCTCAAATAAATAATTCAGTTGTAAGGCAGAAAGAAGATCTCCTTTATAAGATGCCAGCCGTAAGTCCCGTCACTCATGTGTGTCTGCTTTCACTCATGACGCCTGCATTGACTGCAAAGTGCAGGGAAAGCAGCCATGAGTCTCGCAATGTCTGAGGGTAACCTGGGAGCTAAAAACGGCTACTCCTTACTTAGGTGGGAGAATCCTTAGCCTTAGGGACGTAGACTGTATAGGAGGTGATGGCTCCTAGTTTGGAACCTGATCTTGACGGTTGCTGTTGCAATGGGGGACAGTGCAGAGGAGCCCCCCCCCCCCCGGACGAAGTTTGGTGCCAAGCTTCCCCCGCATTAATGGACAACAGTTACTGAAAGGCATCTGCGTCCTCACCGAACCAGTGCAGCAGCAGTGCCTCAGGTGGAGCCAGGGCCGGTGCTAGGCATGGGCAGTGTGGGCAGCTGCCCAGGGCTACGCACTCAGTCCACCAGCATGGAGACGCGCACCAGTTTAACACACCAACAGCCCTCGTCAACAGCCGATTCAACTGAAAGAATAGCGTCTCTTTGCAACTGGGCCTATGAGAGCGAGGGAAGGGGGCCCTCCCTGGGCATCTTGGGGATGGTGTCCCAGTTGCAAGGAGACGCATTTTGCAGGTGTGTCCTGCAATTATGCCTCCTGCCGGACTGCCCATTCAGAGACACTGCGGTACGCCCATTGTCAGCACTTTAGCGCCCACAGGTTTAACTCTCAGTCCCCAAGCAATTCTCACACCTTCAGCCCGAATGGGGTGAAAAAGAGGTGCTTGTAGATGGCAGAGAGAAGGAGCTGCGGCCCAGGAAGAGTTTCCACAAAGAAGCTTTCTGAGCCCAGAAGGTGTCACTTATGCAAATTAGAGGGGCCTCGCACATTCCTTTTCGGCCCAGAGCCCCAAAAATCCTAGTACCGGCCCAGGGTGCTGCTCCAGGGGCGTGTTGGACTCTCAGCATCTCCTGTAGAGTCATGATTCCCGGGCCAACAACTGCAGGCTGTGCAGGAGGCTAGTCTCTGCCATTAAAGACCGACCACATGAATATCTTTCTGTCTCCCTGCCGTATGCATCCCCAGATTCAATCCCTGCAGCCACGCTTCCATCCTGCTGCATGCTGTGCTTTCCCTTCTTAAACTCTCCAGCCACCCCAGTGCACCCCAACTGCGGGCATGCCTATCATCTTTCTAACCCGGAAATTACCACGCATGCCAAATTTTGACCATGTATATGCCTTTACAATTACATTTTTGTGGTAAAGGCATGTGACGCTAAGGCATATGCATTGTAAACATTGTTGTTGTAAATGCATGTGTGCTACTGACGCATGCGTTGTAGTTACAGCATTGTAAAGGCATGTGTGGTAATTGCATGCATGGTTTCGTCATACAACCCTTTGATACACAACTGAACATATCTCGTTTAGGGAGGTTCTAAGCAGTGTAACGAACCATGTATACAGGCAAATACCTTCAGCTGGTCTGTAAGAAATACTATACACTACCGCAGAGCTTTTCATGGCCGTGCGAAGGGCAAATGCAAAAGAGTATGCAGGAGGAGAAAGAAGTAGAGGATATTTCTCAGCTAAATCACACAGTTGCAACAAACTCAGGAACACATTGTTCAAAGGCACAGTACTGAACACTGAGGTCATCTCACAATTCAACACTGTATTGAGCCTACACCCTTTGGCACTCACCCAAGAAACTCTTTCCTTCCTACACCTGCCGGCTTTTGGCTGATTCCTATCAAGAGTAGACATGATGTAGCGTTCAACTAAAACGCTCTACTCCAGTCCTTAAATATTCTAAGTATGGACAGTGGCGGAATGGGAAACTGATCTAGACTGGTGCTGGCAAGCGGTACAAACGACATACAAGAGTAGAGGGTGCCCTCAGAAAGGGTAGAAAATGTGGGGGACTTGGCAGACATACAGAGGTTTGTAGGACGGACACTGATGTAGCATGTTTTACTGTTAGTTAAGATGGCAGCACTTCATATAAAGCACAGGACTGAGATCTAAAAATGGAAACGTTGACACACTATGATTGCTCCTTGTATGTACAAATTATTGTTTAAGCACCAATGAAAAGATTAATAATAAAAAAAAGATATATATATATATTCTAAATATGATGACACTGAAAGCTGGTAAGCTGGCCATATGGGCACCCACTCAAACACATGCATGCCACAGACTCATGCATGCCCTGGCAGGGTCAACTCATTACACTGACCACTGAAATCAATATAATGTGTATTATTGAGTCGGATAACGATTGCACCTCACTACATTTTAATGTGATTAAATAAAACAAAAATGGAGGGGATTCTTTATTGGGTCAGAACAAAAATGACATCTTTAAAAAAGGTTGGACCACCTAATAGTTTTCGGGGAATCCATTACAAATTGCGAGAAAGGCCAATAATGTCCATGTTTAAATTCTAATAAAAATCTTGCCATGACATCTCCCGCAGATTAGGCATGCAGCAAAAACATACATTTTTCTCATCCGGAGATTAAGAAGAATTTGTTCTTGTATTCCTGAAGACAAGAAGCTTGTTGAATGAGGGCAATATTCTTTTGTTGAGATTTCCCCCAAAAATGAGTTTGGGAATCTCCTAGTGGTACAAAATGTTTCTATTTGCCTGACTCTAATCATATTTCGGAAGCAAGAAGAAGAAAATGTATTCAATAGCTCCCGGCCCCAGAGAGGATTATTTTCTAGGAGTTAAATATGTTTTTTTTTTGTCTGAGAATCATTGTTTTCAAAAGACCAGCAAAAATAATTTTCCACAAAGTAATATGTTCTGGTATTTGTGTTCTTCATAAGCACTTTAGCACTTGCAGGCTATTCCCTATGCAAAGGCACTATACAGTGCTTGCAAATGGCTTGTTGAGATAAACACTTGTCGCTGACATTTGAGGTTTCTGTAGGTCTCGACTTAAATTTCCGCATGGCTGGCTCAGACTGTCATCATTCAAAGAAAGGTAGGATGAGTATCATCAAATTAAGCAATAGTAACACCTGTCACAGCTCTTCGAATCAGCGTAAGTGCAATACGAAGCACAATATTACAAGCATTTTATTAGTTATGTTGTAACCACGCACTATTCAATCACTATAAAACTATTCATAATTAGCATTTATTATATTATGAGTAAGCACACACCCAAAGGAATACAATAGGTCAAGCAGGAATAGTGGGCGTCATAAGTTTTCGAAGTGATCCAGGGGCTGTGTGGGCGGGGCGTGCATACAGTAGTCACCAGCTTCTGGCACAGAAGGCCTGCAGGTAAAGATGCGTGTTGCCTGAACACGAAAGTGTGCTATACCCATTGTATAGTCATTAATATGACTAAGTACAGAGGGAGTGCCCATGACTCGTTCACCTGCCGTCTTGCCGCTGGAGCGGAGTCTGCTTGGTGTGATTTGGGTTTGACAAGTGCTGAAAAGGTGCTAGTCTAGTTTAGGATATTTGTGAAATTTGTCTTATTCTAACCCGCATGATTTCTCTCATTTTTAGGTTAAGCATGAAGATTTATTTTGGTTTATTTCGTGTCTGTGTGTGTATTTAAAAAGGCTGTTCAATTATTTTCTTAGTCACAAAGAAGTCATGCAGTGATTGGCTAATCAACGACAAAGGAAATGGTCCCTTGGAAAGAATATGTGAATAGTAACTTTCTAATTGAAACACCCTTCAATCACACTAGTGTCAGAGATCAGAATGCTCCTAAACTGTGCATAACAGAAACAATTTAAAATTGTTGCAAGAAAAGATTAAAAACTTATTTATGATCTAATGTAAATTTATTGTACAATGTATTCATCAAATATTAAAAACTGAATAAAGTCACAACATGGAAAAATATATATATATATTCATAAACATACACAATATACCAATTATTAAAAAAACATATAAGAGACAAAAGAAAAAGTGAATCATTTAGAAAACATCTTGAATTATTAATCCGATTTGAATCAATATATTAGGTGTGAATAATGTCAGCTGATAGCACCCTAATGGTTCCTCGGATTTAATATTGAATTATGTGCGTCGACACTTTTGTAGCCCCAGCTGTGATCCATTCCGCTAGTTGCAGCTTGGTGTATGGGGTCAGCAGGTTACCGTGTGATTTTCCAGTCCGGGATAGGTCTGGTGCATAAGGAGTGCTTCCTTGCATTCATCGGAGGCATCATCTCCAACAGTTTAGTGCCACCTGTAATAGTAATCCTGGCTTCGGTATTTTCACTGCTGTGTGCAGGAGCCTACCCTGTAACCAATCTTGGCCATTCTGCCTGCCTCCAATATTCAACATTTCAAGGTTCATGCCGCTCAGCCATTGGGCTTTCCACTGGAGCTGGGCCGTTTAGTAGTTTTACAGTTCGAAGTCATGGGCACACGGCCGCCCAGTCTTAAGGTGTGCTTTATATCGCCTCTAAGGCTGTTCTTTTCCTCCCTCCATCCCACATTAGTTCCCGCAGCATCTGGTTTAGGTCTGCAAACCATGAGGGCGGGATTGCAACCAGTAAGTTTACAAAGAAGTATAGGAGTCTGGGTAGCATTATCATTTTTGATAAAGCAACGCGGGCCATCAGCGGCAGCCGTGGTGAGCGCCAGAAACCTACGCATGTTTTTAGTGACCTTATGACCATGTTCGGTTTGCCATCTTTCAGGTTTTCCTGGATGTGAAATATTTGTATTCCCAAATATTTGAAGGAAGGGTGGGACCATAGTAGTCCCTCTCGGAGGTCCTCAGGGTGTGGTCTATCCTCCAATAATAGAAAGACATTTGTCTTGGTTTTATCAAGCCACAGCCTGGCTAGCTTGGCATAGTTATTTAGTAGGGTCAGTGCCTGTTCAGCCGCTCGGCCTCCATCTCTTAAATATATTAGCAAATCATCAGCATACAGGGAACTTACATGTCTCCCCACCCACTTGTAGGCCGTAGAGATGTCCCTGCTGTTGAAAGGCTGCCACTTGGAGCTCAATTGCCAAAGCAAAGTCCAGGGGGGACAGGGGGCAACCCTGTTGAGTTCCTCTATAAATATTATATGCTTCTATGTTGCTCCCGTGGCGGGGATTGCAGAGAGGTTTGGGATCAGGGTCGTATCCTATGCGGACGACACACAGCTGGTGGTCTCCCTAACCCAGGCTCCGGAGTCGGCCGTCTCCAGCTACAAAAGTGGGGGATGTACAGGGATGTTACTTCCAGTGGAGGATTTTCTGTCCCAATTTGACTTATCGCACAGACAATTCCTAACATACCACTCACTGACACAGACACTATGAGATCTGTGGCAAAGCGGCCAACAAGAACCACAAACACACAGGGTACTTCAAACGTGACAACCTTAGGGGAGACTCAACACCTAGTTAAATGGCTATACAGAGCGCTACTTGACATGGTTAAAAACCATTATAACTCACACAGGGGAAATGGGGAGACATGATGGGACGAGAGATTTCAGATAAAGAATGGAGCAGAGTATTAGGGGGTCCGAAAAGAGTATCTAGAAACTCCAACTTTAAGGTGATACAATTTAATTATGTGCACATGGTATAAATGACACCACATAGGCTGAATGTTATGCACAGAGGGGAAACCCGCGGCTGTCCAAGATACAGTTTGAGGGATGTAGGGTTTGCCCATATGACCTGGCAGTGTGTGTGCCTGCGGGAGTTTTGGGAGAAAGTCCTACACATGATCGAGAAAACACTAGCATGCACCCTACCTAACACGATAGAGGCCTGCCTACTAGGCCTATTCCCTAGATCGAAGGCCAAGAAAATGGGTAAGAGATTCGTAGATCTTGCACTGGTCCTGGTGAGAAGACAGATAGCTATGCAATCGAAGTCACAGACCGGCCCTGTGATAGTGACATGGGAAAGTAATGTAGATACCTGGGCCAGAGCAGAACAGAGAGTGCTCCAAAAAGAGGATGCACCAGGCATATGCTGAAGACCCATAGCGGACCTTTGTACAGAAATATTAAGAACCTGGTAGGCCAGGCATGAAATAGAAACGGATGGGGAGGAAGAAGCACAAGAAGACCAGATAGGTGATAGTCCCAGGCCCAGAGAATTAGATAAGAGAACCTAGATGAGAAAAATAGTTGAGTAAGGATTTACACAGCATACCTGGATACGGACAGTTCACCCTCACGCGACCCAACAGACGACACCCTCAGATCCCTTATGCTGAACGTAAGCAAAATGCTCCTTATTGAAAGAACTAGTATAATATAGATTTGGAGGGGTGGGGGGCACTGCGAAATACACCACCAACACGTTTAGTTAAAAGTTGATATGACTGAGTTTAAATATATCCTTACTTGAGATTTAGGGTAACTCTCTCAAAATCACACAGATCAAGGGTACACATAACATACTTGAGAACAGTAATACTTAAAGAATAGATTACTATCCACGGATGTAAAGCAAAAATAACTGTGAATAATCTTGATTATGTTACTAGATGTTATGGGGAGGGTACATAAATGAATGTACAAACTGTCATGAAAGACTGTAATAATGAAAAAAACAATAAAGATATATTAAAAGAAACCGGGTTAAGCCAGATGTCCCTATTAAAGTAGGATCAATGGAGAATAATCATCAGTTCATATTGTGTGATTCAAGTCCTACCAACTTGTTAGGCAGAGAATTGCTTTGCAAGAGAAACCCTGTGATTTACTGTACACCAGATGTTGAAGCCCTAGATGAAGATTCTGTGTTTAAATTAAAACCAAACGACTCAAGAGTTCAGTTTTTCCTATCTTTAACTAAAGATGATTTGCCTTTGGATTTAAGCTATATTGTCAAAGAAGAGGTATGGGATTTCTAGGAAAAGACATAGCAATAATTAGAAGCGCAAAGGTTGTCAGAATAAATATGAAACCAAATGAAGTTTTCCCTAGAATAGAACAGTACAAACTTCCGAAAAAGGCAGGAGGAAGGAAGCCCATTATTGAAATAATTATTGAACGGAGAATTATTCGCTAAGTTCTTAGTAGTCTTTGCAACTTTCTCATGATGGGAATAAAAAAAAACGAGTGGCAAATGAAGAATAGTACTAGACCTGTGAAAAATAAAAAAAATTGTGATCCCATTTGTCAAGTGGTACCGCATCCAGAACGTGATTTTGTTCCAGATTTCCACAAATGCAGAATGGTAAACAATCATTGACTTTTGCCACGCGTTTTTGTCCATTCACCTGCATGAAGGCAACCAGAAGTTATTTGTTTTCAAATTTCAAAATAAAGTTCTCATTTGGTGTTGAATCCCACAGGGGTATACTGAAAGCCCTCTGATTTATGATCATATCCTAAAGAAAGATTTGCAATATATAGATGCCCTACAGGTGGCATCAAAGACAAAAGAGGATTGTAAACATGACACAATTGCAGTATTGTACCATTTAGCTAACAATGGTCACAAGGTTTCACCTACAAAGATGCAGTATCGTAAAAAGGAAGCAATTTATCTTGGCCATCACATTGAAAAAGGAAAGTCTCAAAAGAACGCATTTCTGATATACTAAAAATTAGACCACCCTACCACCCAGAGGAAGGTGAGGATTTTCCTGGAAATTGATGGCTACTCTGGTCAGTAGATTCTAAACTTTTCCTCAATTGTAAAGCCTTTAGTAAGGCTGGCCCATAGTGATATCAAAGATCCAGTACAATGTGATGACAAATATTTAGAGGCCTTCAGCATGTTGAGGGAAAAGTTATGTAATGAACCTGAAATGCTGGATTATACCTTATACTTCTACCTTTAGTGCCATGAGAGAGACAAGTATTCACTTTCTGTATCTACACTGAAATATGGAGGAATCATGAGGCCAGTGGCCCATTCATCCGCTGTGTTTGATCCAGTAGCTGTAAGTCTTCTTGGTTGTTTGAAAGTGGTTGCACCTGTTTGCACTGTGTAGGAAGGTAGGATCCTTCTGCATGGTTACCCTCTCTTTTTGCCTGGTGATGAGCTGTATTTTGACTGGTCTGACTGGGATCCTGCTAATCAGGACTATCTGCTTTCTCCCTAAATTGTTGTGTTGAGTACTTAGGTACACTCTAGATTGGATACTAGGGTACCCTTATCAGTCCCTAGTATATGGTACCAAGGTACCCAGGGCATAGGTACCCCACAGATCTCCCATGGGCAGTAGCATGCATTATGCAGCCATGGGAGACCGTGTAAAATGGATCTATAAGCCTGCTATTGCAGCCTGTGTAAGCTGGTGCTTGCATCACTTTGTTTACCATAGGAAACCTATATCTTAACTGCCATTACAACGAGGCTATTACCACGCAAGTTGTTACATTGCATGCGTAATAATGCATGCGATGTAACGACTACCATTACAACACGAATCATTATATCGCCTTTAAAACGCATGCGATGTAATGGTTATCCACATAGTTGTGAGAAAACTGGGCTGTTCCGTTTCCTCACAACGACGTTCACTGCCCCTCTCTGGACACTGGAACCAGGAGAGAGGAACCACGAGGAGAGAGAGGTAAGGGGGATTGTGCTTGGGGTTACTTTTTAAGGGTTTAGGGTAGTGTCGAAGTAGTTTAGTAATGTTTGTTTAATGTAGGGTTGTGTTTTAGGATTTAGGGTAATGTGAGGGGTAGTGCAGGGTGCAGAGTGTAGGGACCGGACTGGGGTTAGGGAGAGGGTCGTGCTGGGGGTAGTGTTTTAGGGTTTAGGGTAGTGTTGTGGTGTTTGTGTAGTGTAGGGAAGTGTTTTTGGGTTTAGGGTAGTGTCAAGGGGGTCTTGCAGGGTAGTGTTAAGAGTGCAGGGGCTGGACTGGGGGTCATGCAGGGGTAGTGTTTTAGGGTTTAGGGTAGTGTAGGGGGATCATGCAGGGTAGTGTAAGAGTATAAGGACAGGACTGGGGGAAGGGGAGGGTCATGCTGGGAATAGGGTGTTAGGGTTTAGGGTAGTGTTGTGGTGTTTGTGTAGTGTAGGGTAGAGGTTTAGGATTTAGGGTAGTGTCAGGGTTGTGCAAGGTAGTGTTAGAGTGTAGGGACCGAACTGGGAGTAGGGGGAGGGTCGTGCAGGGGGTAGAGGTTTAGGGTAATGTTGTGGTGTTTGTGTAGTGCAGGATAGTGTTTTAGGAATTAGTGTAGGGGGTTTTGCAGGGTAGTATAGTGTTATTGTAGGGAGAGGACTGTGGGGTCGGGGGAGGCTCATGCAGTGCAACTACATTAGGGATTAGGGTAGGGTAGGTTGGAGTCACTTACCTTGCAAATATTTACCATGAGTATACCTTTACCACGCATGCCTTGGCGTTGAAATGGCATTCGTGGTAAAGGTATAGTTGTGGTAAAATGTTGCATTGTAATGGTACTTGTTGTAATTCACATCGCGTAGTAATACCCATGTTGTAAAGGCATGCGCAGTATTTCTATACGATGTAACGAGTGGTATTTGTTTCCTATATCCAAGGGTCACTGCACTTAAAACCTATAAGTCACCCCTACTGCAAGCCTTTGCAATCCTGAAGGCAGGGTGCTGGGTTCGAAGTAAGAGGGTGTCCCTACATGAGCAGGACACCCCTTCAGCCTAGGGAGCCCATTCTCCCGGGTTGTCAGTGAAGCAGCTATATACTATATAGAGGGGCACCGCTTAATTACGCAATGATCATCTCGAAAACAGCTGCAACTAATCCTATCATGTTTGGTATCAAACATGTTGGAATCATACCCCCTCCACCATAAACGGTGTGGGAGGTATGATTCAAAGCACTGGAAGAGCCCTCTGTTAGGCTCTAAGTGTTCCCGGTACCAGCCTTCTAGACCCAGACAGCACAAAATGGCTACTGCCGACCAGAGACACATATTTCTCTCCTGCTGCTGAGCCAAGCTCGATCAGAGGAAGGTGGAACAATGGGCATTCTGTCACAGGGATGTGTGACCACCTCCCAGACAGGATTTAGTGTACTGGGATGGGGTGGGTGCACTTGCCATCGCCACTCAGTCTGCACGAGGGGGACATTTGGTGTCCTTGTGCATAGTCCAGTTCAAACCAGTTCTCGGAGCTGTTAGTTGTTGGCTCCCGCTCAGGCTAGAAACTGGACAAAGGACATGGACAGTAACCTACCCCCTGTCCGGACCCTCCCCTGGGAGGGTCCCAGAATCTTCCCGACCCTTTCCCTAAGGTACTTAAGGGCGTATTTGTTTTAATTTTTTATTTTATTTTACAGAGTTGTATATAGCGCAAACTTGACCCGAATCCGGTATCAGATCGCTTTACATAGCACCAGTTGCATTACATGAGGACCCATTAATTTTAGTTAGGCAGAGGGGAGGAGCTACGATGGCAAACAAGATGGCTGCTTAGGTTCCCGGCTCCGCCGACCTCCGTACTCCGCCACAAGATCCTGCACAATATCCTGATCTTACGCCCAGCCTCTGCTTGGAAGAAGTGTTCCTCATTCCGTTGGTGAAATCCCCAAATTTTTATCGGCTGATTTCACGAACTTACACCGAGTTGAAGATTGTGGCCTGTTCCAGCGGTGAAGCCGGGGCCTAGAGTATCTGCAAGGATAGGCTGCAGTGCAACAACATCGGCTGAGAGACCCTGGCAGGGTCAGGTCAACCGTAGTGGAGACTTTGTCTACGCCCGAATTTGGTGACGATTGCTTTACTTTTCCAGCGTTGAGAGAGAGGTGACCTGCTGTTGCTGACTGTGGGTGGGGGGGCCCCGTCCCGCGGACCCGGTATAGATTCCTGCCGGGGTTCGGCGGGTCGGGACCCCGGCCTGCGGTGTTGCGCCGGGTTAACGCGGCTGTGGATAACGACGGATCGCCATCCACGCTTGCCCTTTCGTGATCCTGTCCGTTCCCCCAAAAAATGGCAGATTCACCCGGGGAGTAAATTGTGACTGGTACCGAACTTGATACCATGGATCGAACGGCGTCTGGGCTAACGCTGAGGTCAATATGGGCAGAACTTTGGGCGTATCACTCGCAAGTGGATGGGTTATTCACTAAAATGGATGCATGCCTAACTGGGATTCTGCTCGAGGTACCGGACCCTGCCCCACGGTTGAACCAGCAATCTACAGCCATTCAAGCCGTGGCCATTTTTACTTAGTGCGAGGACCCCGTAAGGAAACGAGCATCGAAGCGAATAGCGGAACCAATGGATGGCGCTCTGGAAGATGGTGTCCCCAAGGCTGTGAGTGTATCACCGTATCTTTCATCACCATTGACTTTGGAGGTATCGAATGGCGTTCCCCCCCCGGAGACCGGCGCTGTAGACTCTTCTCTCATTTTGTGGTTGTCTTTTCCTTTCTTGGAGATTTTACGATCCTGGGGCAAGAAACATCGGGACAGTCCAGTTAAGAGAGGGGAACTTTCTGCGCTTGAAGTTCTTTTGGAGCTACTAGCTACAGGTGGTAATGGATTGACTTTCGATGACTTCCCTCTCATCTATGACTCGTTTGTGTGCTCATGGGTCTCGCTGGGGAGGGTTCGTGTGCTGGTTCGAAAGGGTCAAGGTTAAGTCAATTGAATCGGGATGATTTGGAACTACTGTTATAGACGCTTGAACTGTATCTGTTTGATCAAAGAGGCTGGGCGGTGTATCACGGTGCCCCCTATTTTCTTTTGAAAGAGTAGCTATACATCAGTCTTTTGCGACAGGGGGTGTCTGTTTTTGGCGGGGGGGCCAAGGGGCCGGGAACATCCTATGACTATGCCCTCCTCCATTCTTCTTCTTCCTTCCTTTAGGGTTTAGGTTAACGGGGCGACAGGCACGCTGCTAGTGGGGTTAGGCTATAGCCATTGGCAGGGGTGCAGGGTGGGGGGTTGGAGTTTTTTTTTTTTTTTGCCTTTTTATTTTCTATGGCCTTTTTCTTCCTTCCCTTTATTCCTTTAGGATCAGTATGGTTTGTGTTTTATTTTGATTTCACTGTGATCTGGACTTTAGTGCCTATGCTTTTTACGGTAGTCAAACTTTTGGGTGGGCACCCCCTGAGAACTGGCGTTCACAAAAACGTATATTCTTTTGTTGTTTATTTTCATTCATACGCATGAACGCCAGAGTCCTCCGAATGGCTGTTTCTATATATGTATCCTGTTTTTTTGGCTCGACCCCCGTATCTTATTATTAGATTGTATGGCACCTGATCCGCTCATTTAAATAATATAAAATGAAACCTTTATCATATCCTGTGATTTATCAATGCGTTTTAATACAAGATCCATCCTGAATCGCTGCCGGACCTCAGGGTTGTCGGCTGAGGAGCTGTGTTGTATCATGATCAATTGGGTTTTACTTCTGTTTAGCGGCCGGCCCCTACGGTTGTAGGCTCATACTTGTACTATATGAATGCTGCAATAAAGGTTTTTCAAAAAAAAATTTTTTAGTGAGGCACAGGGAGATTAAGTGATTTGCCCGGAATCACAGGATGTTCAGCATCATTGCCAAGACTCGAACCCAATTCCCCAGATTCGAGGTCGACCGCCCTAGCCGTTAGGCCAAGGTCCCTAGATGCGTTGTGGGATAAAATTCAGATCAGATACCACTTCTACTTCTACTGTCTGGGCACTCTGGGCCAGTATCCCTGGTGGGGTTTCAAGAACCAAACCCCTGTGCACCGTGTCCAACTTGCAGTTACAAAGTCTTGTTGGCTTCCTTCCAAGAAGATCTTCGGGCTCCAAGTAGCTCCTACCTCGAGCCCCTCCAGTGACCAGAATCTTCAGCCACACTGCATCGTGGCCTGAATCTTTTGGTGAGCTGCTTGAGGTCCTCTTATGACTCCAGTGCCTCCAGCCTGAGGGTCTACTTGAGGGTCACACTTGTTTCTTTCGGGCTCCCCTGATTGTTCGAGCCTGCCCTGACTCCCCTGCTTTTGGTGAGTCCCCTGGACCTTGCTCCTTCTTCGATTCCTGCTTTGCTTGCCTTTGCCAAGGCTTGTTGGTGCTCCCGCCGGAAACCGACCCCTCAGCACTCGTCATCCTTCGTGGGACAACTCCTGTATGGCTCCTGGTCCTCCTCAACATCGCCTGGTCCTCACAGCTGCAGAGTCAACGTCATCATCATCCATCCTGCAACACCAGACATCGGATTGCATTTGTCTTCGAAGTCTCCTGGTCAACCCTTAGTGACATAGACTCTGTCCCCTCTGCTTGCAGATACCTCTCATCAATATTCCATCCTTGGGTTCCACCGGACATTTTCACCTTCTTCGCCAGCTGCACTTTTCTGAAGTCCTCTATTGGGTTTGACTACGGTTTCCAACACCACTTCACACGTATGCACCCGGCTTCCCTGGTGTAGGTAACGTGGGTACTAGGGTATCCACCATGGGTGGGGTCGCTCTTCAGCCTTCTGTCTTCCACAGGGTTTCTTCAGGGTGCACTGGGAAAGGTCCTTAAACTTTAAAAATCCGACTGTGACTTGCACATAGAGTTGTACGGAGCACGCAGTCGTGTTTCCACACTGCACATGTTCTCCGTGGGGTCCCAGCACTTCTAAGTCTACTTTTGTGGTTTCTTGGGGTCCCAGCACTTCTAAGTCCTCTCGACGCTGTATTGACTAGAGTCGTGGTTCTTCTACCACTTTCTTAGTATATGGTCTGTTCAAGCACCTGCCACCTCCCCAACCCCCTCTCCCCCAGACCACTGTGTATTTCGTGCTATTTACTGTGTTTCTTTGCTAACTTATTTTGTGCATTATGTTTATCTTTTATCTCGGTGTTGGAGGTATTTTAAACATTCTAGAGAGTATTATATAATAAATACATATTTTTATAAATACTTGGTGTGGTTCATATAATCTATACTATACTAGACTATACTATACTATACTATACTATACTATACTATAAGATTGCATTAAGGTGAAACAAGCTGTTTTACACTCCTTCTGGACTAAGCCTGAAGGCTGCTCTCCACAGCTACCACTTAGAGAGCTTTCTGAAGTTGTCTAAGATCCCTTAAATCACCATAAGGGTTGTCGTGACAAGTGCAACGTGCCCACTTACATTAGTGGACATCATATACCAGGCCAGCTTCTCACACACTGCAATCGAGCAAAGTGAGGGGATTGTCAAGAGACCCATATTGTGTTTGTTTCACATTCTTTTGAAATGTTGCTGACTTGTACTCAGACTCAGCACATGACAAACAATTGTTTGACCAGATATAAACAAATCCTAATGGCAGCTGAGATAATCTCAATCAAAATATGTACTTCTTAAATCCTGCAACACTTCTTCCTGTTCCAAGCTGAAGACAGTAACAGGAATGAAAATTATGATGATGAGCCAGAACACGACTGCATTAGTGTCACAGAGTAATGTACTAAACCAAAATCAGACATTAAATAAATTACTCTTGAAATGGGCGGTCTGATTTAGTTTGTTGATTGTTCTTGTTTAAGAACTCATTATGGAGCACTGAAGGCTGCCTATGCAGTATTTTCTATTTCTAAAATTCTTGAAGCATCATATCTTTCAAATAAAACTTTAGCACAAGTGGCACAGTTGGTTACAATAACACAAGCATTTTGCCTTTCAGAGAATTTGAATGTGACAATCTATACCGACAGCCAATATGCTTTTGAAGTGGCCCATGACTTTGGACAATTATGCTCACAAAGGGTTTTTAAGACATCCTCTGGAACTCCCATCAGGAACAATTCTTATATGCTTGATTTATTTGTGGCAATAAAGCAGCCACAAGAAATTGCTTTAATCATGTATGCTGCCCATTAGGCTGGAAAAGATATGATCGGGCTTGGAAATAAATATGCAGACCAGGTGGCCAGATATTGCACACTTAAGAATAAAACTTATTCAAGGAGTAGAACAAAATGAATCAAATGAAAATTCTGTAGTAAATGCAGAAGTTGTGAGTTGTTTCCCATTTAATCCAATTCAGGCTTCTTTATGTGAATTGAGGGATCTCCAGGAGGAAGCCCCAGACAATAAGATAAGAAAGTGGGAAAAGTTGGGTTACAAGAAAAAATATCAGGACATTTACATCACTCCTGAGTACAAATTTGTACTGCCTGACATGATGTTGAATTGCATGGCTAGGTATGGTCATAATCAGTCCCATACAGGGAAAGACACAATGGCCCATGCATTTACCAAATACTAGTCAAACTCTAAATTCAGGGGTGTTGCAAAAGATGTGTGTCACCACTGTGTGATTTGTCAGAGCAATAATCAAGGGAAGAGGACTAGCGTCCTTACAAAAGCGTATTGCCAAAGCAGAGGGGACATTTCCAAGACTTCTAGCAGATTTGATTGAAATGCCAGTTTATAATGGTCTTAAATACATTCTTGTAATTGTCTGCTTGTTCTCCAAACGGGTTGAGGCTTGTCCTACCCTGAGATTGGACAGTTTGACAGTTGCCAAACTCTTGTTAAGGGAATTGATACCATGATTTGGCCTGCCTAACTCTATTAAGACAGATTGTGATTCCCGTTTCAAAACTAAAATGTTGCAATTGATTTGAACAGCTCTTTAAATGGACCACAGGTTCTATTGCAGTTATCGTCTCAATCTTCAGGAACAGGTGCAAAGATGAATGGGACCCCCCCAAAAAAATAACTGAGCAAAGTATATGCTTCAACTACACACAAGTGGCCTGAAACCCTTCCTCTTGTGCTAATGAGTATCAGAAGTACCCCACACAAAAAGAATGGTTTCTTGTCTAAGACTGATCTCTCACCTCATGAAGTGTGGTTGGGATGAGCAATGACACTGGCTTAGAATCCTTTAGCTATACTTGGTTCAATAACTGATGACATTGCTCTACATGACTGCAAAGGCCTGGGTGATTTGGTGAAATCTGTTTCTAATCAGGTGATTGGCAACAGCACCGACCAAGGAAATCCAATGCCACCGCTAAATCCTGGTGACTGAGTGCTCATCAAGAAACCCGTTTACAAGAACTGCTTAAAAGAGTGCTGATGTGGCCTGTTTCAAGTTATACTTGTGACTAACACTGCTAGTTAACACTTCAACCTGAAATTATTGAACAAACTAAAACCTTTCATCCCGCCCAAAGATCTCAAACAAGCCACTCAATCATTGGTGCTATCAAGATTAGATTACGGATATGCAGTCCTCATGGGAATTCCAAAATCACATCTTGCTCCTCTTAAAACTACTCTCAATGCGGTTGCCAGAATGGTCACCGGGCTCAAGAAATATGACCACATCTCACCGGCACTCAGAGAACTCAAATGGCTCCCGGTAGAAATGCGGGTGAACTTCAGAACAGCCTGCCTCACACACAAAGCCCTACACACCGGCAAACCCGAATACCTGGAGGCCAAACTCAAAAAACAGGCCAGAACAGGTTCCTCAAAAGCTAGAACACCTTACTACTCATTCCACTGAAAGCTCAAAAACAAAAAGCCATGGCCAGGTCCTTTGCCGGCAATGCACCCAAAATCTGGAACTCTATTCCTCCCCACATCAGAACGATTCCCTACTTTGCTAAAATCAAAAGCCAGCTCAAAATCCTGTTTCTCGATCGTTCCCTAGTGAACCAATAGGAACAGTTGGAGCACTGAAATGGACTCCTCAACCTGCCCTGACGCTACGCCAGCTAGACCTCGAACCTGATCTCTTTGTCATTGTGACCTTATCAGTATCTATATTACCCAATTTTATGCATCAATATACTATGTTTTTACCATGCTCTGTAACTGATGTAAAGCGCTCCGATACCCACCGGTCAGGTCAGCGCTATATAAAACTTCTTAAATAAATAAATAAAAAAATGTTATGACACTTTCTGGAGGATCAGAATGGATCCATGCTGCTCACACAAGAAGAGTGAATATGGTGGATGAAGAAGTGGTGAAAACAACCACTGATTCACACAGTCAAACTCAGGTTCGAAGTGTAGATTCAGAGGGGGTGGAACATTGGAAAATTCACCTGGTGAAACTGGCGATGGCAATGAAGCTATGGAAATTCCAGTTAGTGAGAATGAGGATCCTGGTGAGATACCAACAGTAGTGGCAGTTTTAAGTTAGGGCTCAGAGTGAAGAGTTGTTACAAAGTGATAATCACGAATGGCAGCAAAAAGAAGTCGTCTCTGAATCAATTAGTGAAAATCTCAAGTTGAAGATTCGAGTCAAAAGAACCCCCAGCGGAAGACATCAGTTCACAGTAAATTAGGTTGCTGATTAAAGTTGAAGCCCATCAGAGAGTGAAGAAGATTAAGCAGTAGTCACAAGGGAAGATGCAAGAGCCAAAACAACAAAGACACCAAAGACAACCTGTAAAAGAAAGCACTGAAAGAATGATAAACTTGAGTCAATTAATGAAGAACCTGAGGTGGTTGAAATAGACTCAACCAATAGTGAAAGTGGGACACCAGCTGCTAAAAGACCAGCAAGAAAAAGAATCCCAACAGACTGTATACTTCACCTGAAGGGGCATATCTAGCATCTTTATCTGAAGACGAAGACAAGTCAGACCCAGGGATCTACAATCCAATAAACTGTTGCCAATACATTTTAGAAAGTGAGCTAGAAGAAGAACTACATTCAAAGTTCATAAGAGACAGTTTCTACTGTCAAATAATCTCAGATAAAAATCCAGAAAAATAATCTTTTTGAGAATATGAATTGAATGAATTGAACCAGACACCTGGAAAAACATGTTGTAGCTTATTTTGATATTAAGTTTTGATTATTGGGTTCAAATCAAAGTAGAAAAAGTTTTTTAAAAGTTGTAATATTGTGTTAGAGATTTTTTTAAAACTTTTTTAGTTTCACATTCTTTTTGTTATTGGTCTAATCACTTTATTAATGACACTAATAATCTCGGTTGGCCTGTTGTTGTGCCTTCTTTCTCTGGTGAGATATGATTTTACAGAGGTTGTATTAACTACAGTACTCCATGAGGTTACACCTAATACACTAACACACAGAGCAAGCTTAGTTAGTGGATTTAATGATAACATCTAGTCAATAATGTTGAATAAGTAAGTGGATATTATGGGGGTCAAGGATTGGTCTGTATGTAATCTTCTCTCTTCTGCAGGGGAATGTGCTACCTATTTTCAACTTACAATATCTTATGGTCTTTCTTGCAACGTGTTAGTATTTTTAACAAACAAACTTTTATCCCCATACTTGTCAGATTTCACTATTTTTCTGAAAGATCTACCTATCTCTGAAGTTGCCAAAAATGGTCTAAAATATGGTACATTTTTACATACAGTTTAAATACAGTTGCACAAATTAAGCAGAAAATGAATAAAACCAACCAGGAGTATGTGTGTTGTTTAAGTAAAGAAGAAAGTGAGATTGTCAGAGAATACAATGAGAGAAGAAAGAACATTTTGAGGGAGTGGAAACATGAGAAGATACTAGAACAGATTAAGGCCAAAGAAGAACTTAGATTGTCAAACTTGCATCCAAGATTGAGAATGGAACATGGGTAAAGAGATAACTTGTGTATGGTGCATCATAAACCTAAGGGAGTTGATTAAATATGTGAGTGAGAGTGAGTGGGAAAGGAGTTATGTAAATGGAGACTTTCTGATTGGTGACGAACCAGTTCTAAGAGGGATTTATTATGTGTGTTGTAAGCTCACTTATTTCAACCTGCCACATAATTGGATGGGTTTGTGTCATCTTGCTTTCGTGTTTCCTGGAGTTTATCTCTAGTGGAGTGAGTGATGCTGTTGGTTTGAAGAGAGTGAAACAGGGTTTGAGACAGATACTATTAGATACATTCGGAACTATGATTCCATCTAAAATGTGTGACCATGAATGATGTGAAGATTAGAGGTTAGTCTATACTTGTAGACCAGCTTGCTTCTAATTTCTTTTTTTGTTTAAATCGGTTTATTAACATTTTAAACCGTTACCCTGTTATAACAATAATTTCCATACATATAGCACAGATAAATAACATCTTGACAAGTTCACAATATTACATTGCAGAGGTATGTCATACAGAATAGAGAGAGGCATTACATTTTGGGATCATCAACTGTACATTTGTGAAATATCAAATTATGTGCGATTCATAACTAGTTGTACAAGGGTGATAAAGAAAGTGCTGCCACATAGAGTAGCTACATAATATATGACATCTGGCTATACCTGCAAGGAAGAATCAGGTGTGTTTAAATTCAATGTTTAAACGTATAACAAACCATGAATTTCCCTGCACCCAGCTAGCATGTACAAAGAGTAAGTGGACTAAACCCTAACGCACCATACGAGTGGTCAAAGTGGGGGCGATCGGGAATGCCACCTTACATCCGTGGGGCACGCTATGTATGGCCAGTGGTTAGAGCATCCAGGCAGACATATATATGCAAGTGGAGTCTTCAACAGGAGTTGTCTGATGGAAGTCTGTGAGTGTGGAATCCCAATTGGCAGCTAATAGCTATTTTCGTAGCCCCAGTATCACTTACCTGTGTAAAGCGATGCTCTCTGCCCAGGTGATCATTCAACATTCCCAGGCTACATGTGTGGGAAGGGTAGGGGATTTCCACTTATGTGTGATGAGTAGTTTACCTAATAAATGATCTCAATCAAGAAACCTTTCTTTGATTGCATCGCTATAGCATAAAACACAGAGCCAGAGTATATGTCTTCCAGGTATGCAGCTCTGGGTGCTCAGTGAAACTTGCCAGGCAAGTGTAACCTTATGCCAATATAAATGTAAGGATGGGCAAGACCAGAGTATGAGTAGAATGTAGTCTTCTATGAGATTGTGTCTGGGGTAGATGGTATCAGTGTACAAAAAATATTGGTTGATCTTCTGTGAGCGGAGTTAAGCTCTGTGTAAGGCATAATGCTGCATGCGGCGGAAGCAAGCATTCAGTTGGATCCTGACAGGACTCTCAAAGGCTTTGTCCCACTCCTTATCAGTGCATGGGCGACCCATTTCCCAGAAGCAGCATAGGGGAAGAATTGAGATTGCCGCATGTATTCCTAAAGATTCAGCAAACCAGTGGGTCAGATGTGTGCCTGCACAGTAAGATAAATGAGGCATTCCTGTGGCATATCATCCCAACTGTTCCTCAATACCATTATCAGCGAACTGTAGAGAAGAAATTGGCCTGCAGGTAGGCCCCCTTCTTCTATCAGAGTCCCCAGAGGGATAAGGACCGAGTGTATGGATTCCCGCAGAATGCCAGGTGGTGAGCTCCGCCTGTGATGTGATTGGTTCTCCAATAGGTGCACCCACAAGGGGAGTGCCAGTGAATATGGGTGAACAACTTTGGTGATGAAAAGATACAGCTTATAACAGCAATAAGTGAAGTAGAGCCGACAGGTCCCAGGCTGGGGAGACAGTGGCTGTATCAGCGAGGTACAGGCTTGTAGTGTGGTTCATATATTCCCAATAGGCTCTGTGCATTGGAATAATATATCCTATAGATTTGACGTAGGACTTATGTCAATAGGTCTCAATCGAATATACTAAAGTTAATTGTGTGTGTGCCAGCTAACTCAGAGGTCACTATAAACTTTCTCGGATACACAAGAAGGGATTAGTTTTTGACAACAGCATAAACATGACAACTTTGTTTCCCAAGAATAAGAATATATCTCCCAGTCGTGGAAACAATAGATAACTAGTTCACTCAGTCAATCGTGCATGCTTAGTTTCTACAGAGTTGCAGAGAAATAGTGAGACAGGCGTTTTCAATAAAAAGGTTTTATTGAACAGTCTTCTTTCTCATGCAAGAGAAGTGAACTGCTACAATCGTTAGGTAGGCTGCAAAGTATAATGCGTACAGCGTAAACAGTAATATGAAATAATACTGTAAGAGCATTGTATGGTTTCTAAGCCATATAAAAATACATACATAAATAACATAGACTAAAATACTCAACTGGTGCTTCTAAAATACGCCTACCCCAATGTACCCAACCTAAGTCTAGTACGAGGGAAGAAGTAAGTATGGTCTTTTGCATAGGTTTAGTTTTTGCCAAGAATCTACCAAAGGTTTCTCTAGGTTCTAATCAGCTCCATACCTTAAAACGAAGGAGATCTGGTATCTCTGTCTCAAGGACTCGATTTCCCAACACCCCGCAAGGGGAGCTGAAAACACTGGAGCAGAATTCTTGGCAGGAGAAAGGCAGCTTCCTGATCAGTGCGTCAGCTGGAGAGTCAGCTTCCTTCGGCACTTGCTGTAGTGAGCTGCGTCGGGCAAGTAGGTCTTCGAACTGCTCCGAACCACCGTATCTTGCTATAGCAAGTGAAGGTGTATTTATACCTTGAAGGTGTTTAGGAATGCCATAGTTTGACATAAAGTCAGACATATGAACGACATAAATGAACCCCTGGAGACTAGTTGTACATCGTAAAGTAACTGAGTTCTTGGAGAAATCAATATTCAAGCAAGGGGAAGTACCCTAATGGCTTAAGCTGGTTTTCCAAGAAATCGTTGTGACATTTGATGAACGGATGGAAATAGCCATGCCTGTATTTGGGTAGCATGGGTTGTGCCTAAATAAGGGCTTGATTTCTATGCCTATATAAGGGCAATGTGAATTGTACCTATATAAGGGCATGTATCGGGAAAATGTAATCGAAGCATAAAACCCCACACAACAGGCCATCCATCCACCGGGCCACCTACTGAAGTTGGGAGGCCAGGTAATATTGTTCAAAGTTGGGGACTGACATTCCCACCTTGTCTGTAGGCAGAGAGAGTTTCTGCAGCATTACACAACAGCGTGTGTTGTGCCATATCAGTGTTCGCAGCAACCTCTACCTCTCAAATGTAGAGAAGGGTTTCTGAAAATAAATGGGAAGATTAATAAAATAATATAGGAACCCGGGTTGCATAATCATTTTTATAAGTGTGATTTGGCCCGCCACTGAGAGCGGGAGGGCTTGCCAAAATCCTATCTGAGATCGCACAGATGTCAGTACTCTCATGAGACTTATATCATATATATCAATAGGCAAATGGTAGATACTTATGTCCAAAAAAAGAAATGTGTCAGATTGCCATAGTGAACAAACAACATTAGGTATGGGTGTTGGGTCCGCTATCGTAGGATCAAAAGGGAAGAGACAGGATTTGGTCCAGTTGACTTTCAGACCGAGAAGACTGTGAATCTGTTGGAAATGGGGCCTCTACCTCCTGCATTATTGTAACATCTTTATTATATATAACAGCATACGACAACACTGAATATAAACCATCTCCAAAGAGGATCCCCCAGGAATGTCCATTGGAGCCGAGTGCTAGCGCTAATGGATCGATAGCCGATAAAAAACAGAAGGGGAGATAAGGGGCAGCCCTGCTGTGTGCCTCTGGTGATTGAATGGGTTCAGACATAAAGGCATCAGTTTTTACGCAAACTAGCAGAAGAGTAGAGAGAAGTTTGACTAAATGGTTTAAGCGAAGCCCTAGGACATAGTGCTGTAGGACATCGAAAGGGAAGGCCTTTCAAGAAGTCAAACGTCTTCTCCAATCTAATACCATGCAACCAGATAGTGCCCAGGGGTCCAGGGCATATGCCATCACCCTCAAGAATCTGCACACATTTAGGGAGGTGTTTCTGGTCAGAACAAATCTGTTTTGATCCGGATGTACCAAAATTAGCACTAGAGGCACCAGACAA
Organism: Lissotriton vulgaris; assembly: GCF_964263255.1. Lineage (NCBI taxonomy): Eukaryota > Metazoa > Chordata > Amphibia > Caudata > Salamandridae > Lissotriton > Lissotriton vulgaris. The sequence continues at coordinate 365,605,215 of NC_141693.1, read as the reverse complement.
TCAGCAAGGATCTTGGCCAGTATCTTATAACCAGTGTTTAAAAGGGCTAAAGGCATAAAGGATCCCCAGCCCAGTTGGGTCTCCTTTCGGGCTTGGGAGAGAGATGAACGCTTTACGCACTGAAAGTGGTAAACTGGAAGCTTGGAGTGCATCATCTTAGACCAGGGGTCTCCAAACCGGTCCTGGAGGGCCGGATCCATGCCAGATTTTTAAAATTACTACATGTATCTCAATGGGGATATCCAAAAAATCTGGCATGGATCCGGCCCTCCAGGACCGGTTTAGAGACCCCTGCCTTAGACCGTCAATAGGCAGGGCGAGGAGAGTAGCACAAGCCTTGTAAAATTTCAGCAGGTAGACCATCTGGGCCTGGCGTCTTGCCAGTGACTAAAGAGCAAATGCCCTACTAGATTTCAAAGAAGGTAAGAGGGCCATCTAGTTCAGTTTTCTGTTCAAGCGTGAACTGGAGAATAGTATTGCTAGTAAGGAAGGTGTTTATGTCTTCTGTGATGGATGTATTCTTCGACTGGTACAGTGCAGAATAGTGATTGGTCAGTTCTGCATGTATGTTGCTCTATGTGCGAAGAATATCCCCACTGTTGCCCAAAGTTCTCAGATCGAGTGACGGGTTTGATCTTGTCGGATAAGCCAAACCAATAATGACCCTTACTTATCAGCTTCGGCATGAGTTCTAGCACAATGGGCTGCAAAATTGAGACAGTCCCTCCAACAGGGAGGTGTGTTCATGCTGTGAGCGTTTTACGTGGACTCAGTGTGTGGGGTCCATCATCGCCTGCGTCTCATGTCCAAGCATGCCACGCTCAATTTTCGTGCTATCTTTGTCAAGCTGGTGGCGAATATTCCAAGTGGTACCAATGCATTGCCCTCTAAGCATTACCTTAAAGGCGTCCCAATCAATCAGGTGGAACAAGGCAGTGACAGCATTAGACTCAAAATAATCAATAATGGTAGTATCTGTAAAGGTGCAAAAGTGAGGGTCTTTAGGGCAGTTGGTTGTAAGGTGATGGTTCTCTTTACCAGTCAAAATGCATCTGCTGAGGGTTATGGTCTGACTGGTTATGTCCACTGGATACCACGCCCTCCTAGCTTTCCTGCCTGCAGATGCCTAGGACTCACACAGTTTGCGAGAGGGGGGGCTAAAAAGATTAGCATAAGCAGCATTAACAGTATGGTACTGGATATACCTCTCAAGTACGTACACCCCTGGCCTGGGCTCTACGAATCACTAACTGCAAAAGTGGTATTGTAAAACTGTAATTGGGAATGTGATTAGCTTAAAGGAAACTGCTTGAGAGCTCTGCTTCCTTTGTGCAACGAAGCCATGTGTACCACCTCTAAAACGTTAAGTGGCTTTAGACCTACTATACTCTTTAGAATCCAGCATTTATTGACCTCCATTTGAACTTTACTTCACTTCTTTTTTTATTTTTTTTTATTCCTCATATACCCTTTTAGGCGTTCTAGATGGGAAATCCCGACCTCTCCCCTCTGCTCGAGATGTACCAGTTCCGATGTTTGAGACCCATGGAGAGAGAGGAGGAGATATGACCCTCTAGCAGCAACTGTTTTCTTAATCCATTCCATTTCACACTACCTTGGTGACCCTGTGTTAGTTTGAAGGAAAAGGAAAAGAGCCAACAGTGCCCAGGTGAAATCATTGGAATACCATCATCTGTTCCGCCAAGCCACAAGGGCCGCCCAGACCTTACCATAGCTTGTGCTATCACATGCTATATCCGATTCACTTGTAAAAATGACATGTTTCAGGCACTCTGTAAATGTAGGGGCATTAACATTTTTCCATGCCCTGCATATTTCTCGTCTTGCCAGGATGATGACATAGAAAATAAATTTGGATGCCATGTCGTTAAGATGATAATCTGTGCCTAACTCAAACAAGATAGTCCCCGGGGAGAGCTCCAGTTGTGTGTGTAGTACATCGGCCAAGAATTCCTGTACTTTGGTCCAATAGCTTATTATCATTCGACAATCTACAAACATATGGAAGTCATCAGCTGCCAGTTGTTCACACCAGGGACAATAATGTTCTAAGCCAGTAATCTTAACTAATTTTTTTCGGTGTTATATAGGCTCTATACATAGTAAAAAGATGGCTTCTCTTGAGAGAGGCTGATTTGACCACTGCCTGCAGCATAGTGAAGGAGTCCCCCCCCATTGATCTAATATATTGTTAAAATTTAGACCAGTAGCACTCCCCCACATTTTTTGGTAAATCCATATGTAGCTGACACTCCTAAGAGTGCCACAGGCCCTTAAGAGTCGGTATTTCACCACACAATCCTATTGTGTGGTAAAATACCAACCATAGTTGCGCATCGCCGGCGGCGCAGGCAGGGGCCGGTGGGCAGACCTACCCATCGAGATCACCATGACGCGAGGTGGAGGTGGAAGTCAGGGCAAACAGGGACCAATTGAAAAATTCACTGAGGCGGCTGGTGAGAAAGGAGCGCAGGCACAGGTGCAGGACAATGCGGCGCTCCTGGCAGCGATCACGCAGTCCAGAGATGCTCTGGATGCCAAGATTGGGGCAGTGGGCTCGGATGTTATTCTCCTTCGGCAGGACCTACGAAATGCTGTAGAACGCATAACAGGCGCGGAAACTCACATATCGGATGTTACTGCTTTGAAAAAGAGGGTCATGGCCCTGGAGAGAATTCAGAAGGGCCTGGTTCTGAGAGCCGAGGACACGGAGGGGCGCGCCAGGCGCAGTAACCTTTGCTTTCTAGGATTTCCGGAGGATTGTGAAAAGGGTAATGCGGAGCGTTTCCTGACACAATGGCTGGAGAGCTGGATTCCAGCCGACGCTATCTCCCGCTGCTTTGTGGTCGAGAAGGCCCACCTCGCACGGACACAGAAACCCTTGGTTGGTGAGCGCCCGCGTCCCATGATTGCCAAACTGCTAAACTACGCCGATAGGGACGCTATCCTGAAGCAGGCGAGACTGGAGGGCCAGCTCATGTACGAGAATGCGAACATTCTTATCTTCCCAGACTACACGAAATTGGTTCAGCAACAACGCCAATCCTTCACCGTGGCCAAGGCTCGCCTCAGGGGCCTGAATCTGCAATATGCATTGCTCTACCCAGCGAGGTTGCGGGTCGTCTTCCAGTCCCGCACATTCTTCTTCGACACCCCGGAAGAGGTCTTTCAATGGACGGACGAGACTGTAAGGGTTGGTATCAACACGGCGAAGGGTGGGGAGTCTGACTCCTCCACGGGTGGCCCTGCCGGAGGGGGCCCCGGGGGTCAGCGCCGACGCCGGGGCAGATTGCGCTCGAGCCGTGGCTCGCAGTCGGGATCAACGTCTCGTCGAGACAAGGAAATGCAGGAGGTCCAGGAGGATGTGCCCTGACTTCAGAGGGAACTGACACATGCTTTCGTTATATGTCGAACATAGATGACCAGGTGCGATGCTGCCATGGCTGGTGGCCACACTCGGTTTGGTTTGAGGAAGGAGCGACAGCCTAGTTCTACCTGGGCTGCTGTTTGGGGATCCATTGGAGGGGGTGGCACTTGGCTCCCAGTTGGGGCCGGGACCACACTCCGACCACGACAGGTGTTTCCATGTTTGGGAGGTGTAGTGTGGGGGCGGGGGGGGACGTTGGGGGTTATTTTTTTTCAAAGGGGGGGGGAGGGCTCATGTGAAAATTGCTCCTTGCGTTCTGTTGTAGGAACTGCCTATGCTGCTCTTGTAGGGCTGGGTCGCAATATGTACTACTAAACAAATGTCTCTTGATGGTGAGGGAGTGCGGCTAGGCCCTGGTGGGACACGGATAATGAGATGGAATGTGCGGAGGAAACTGGATAAAGTAAAGAGGGGAGCGGTTTTTACATGGGCCAGGAGAAGGGGAACTGACATACTTTTGTTGCAAGAAACACACTTGCTGGGCACCAAAGCGCTATGCCTCCAGCAAAATGGCTTCATCCATGCTTACCACTCGGGGTTCACAAGTAGGTCACGAGGGGTTGCGGTCATGGACTGATGCGCAGGATAGGTTGATATTTGTGCAGGGGGAGATTGGGGGAGAAGCTGTGATCTTTAGCAGCGTATACGCACCACCACCTTTGCAGTGGCCCCTGGTAGAGAGGCTGTTGTCCCTTTGGGTGGATATGCCCACTGCCCTGTCCATTGTGGGAGGGGACTGGAACGATGTCATGGAAGTCTTGTGTGACCGATGGCGAAGTACTGCTGGCGGTGGGGAGGGAAGGGCCGGCCACTAGATTGAGGGCCTTGGTCACAGGTCTAGATTGCGTGGACACTTGGAGGTACAAGAATGGGTCGCGTAGGGACTTCACGTATTTCTCCTCAGCGCGGGACTCCTTCTCAAGATTAGACTAAGTGTTTGTTCCGAGAGTGATGGCTAATAGTGTCTTGTCCGCGGAGATCCTGCCACGGCCGTTGTCCGATCATTCGCCGGTCTATGTTGTTCTTGACACTGGTCGCGCTCGGCAGCCGTTTCGGTGGCGTATGTCGCCTTGACAATTGATGCAGGACTCCTACTGTACTCACATGACCTGTGAACTTGCGCATTTCTTATCCACTAACGTGGGTACGGTAGACTCTGTGGGAAGCAATGAAGCCCATGCTGCGGGGAATAGATATCTCGTGGTGCGCGGCGGCACGTAGGGAGAAGCGTAGAGAACTAGTGCGGCGCGAGGCAGACTTGGAGGATCTGGAGCGCAGGGGGCGAGAGGATGATGGTAGACCGGCGAGGCGGCAGCTGGTATTGGCGCAACAACAATATGCTGCGGTGCTGCTGGACGAAGCCCGACAGGCTTGGCTGGCTACACTCAGTCGTATATACCAGTGGGGCGACAAGTCCTGCAAGATCCTACATCGCCTGTGTCAGGGTATTATGCATGCCCAGCCGCTGCCCCGGATAGTGAGCCCAGATGGGGAGCCACTTTTGGTACCCGCTGTGATAGCCGGAAGCTTTGCTTCGTACTACGAGGCATTGTACGCGCCCCGGGAGTGCTTAGTGGCAGAGGTAGTGCAACGGTTTATTGGTGACCTCCCTCCGAGGGCCGTTTCGGACGAGGCTCGCGAAGACCTAGACCGTTCTTTGACGGATGATGAGTTGGCCACGGCACTGGGCGAATTGAACCCGGGTAAGGCGCCGGGACCTAACGGGTTCCCTAGCGATTTTTTGGGCGATTCGCAACTTAACTGAGTCCTCATTTCTGCCCAGTCATCGAAGAAGCGCGCGAGAGTGGCATGCTGCCCCCGGACTGGAGGCATGCGGAAGTGATGGTGTTCCTGAAGCCGGGGCGGCCTCCGGAGAGACACGAGTCATACCGCCCAATCTCTTTGCTTAACACCGAGGCCAAGATACTGGCTAAAGCCCTCGCCAATAGACTTAAACCCCATATCACGGACCTGGTTCATCCGGACCAGGCCGGTTTTATGCCACAACGAGCCACTCGCCATAATAATGGACGGGCCCAGGTCGCGATTTCGGCGTGGCGAGGATTGGGGGAACGGGCGGCGCTGTTTTTGGTGGACATGGACAGGGCGTTTGACTCCCTGAGCTGGACGTACTTGACGACTGAACCTGGGCCCTCGCTTTTTGGCGTACGTGTCCACACACTGCTATATTCTGCACCCCTCAGGAGGTCCCTGCCGTCCATTTGCAGGTGGTATTTCAGATATGGCAACAGGCTTTACGAAGGATGGGCTGGTGGAATGTCCTTACTCAAGAAACTCGTACAAAGCTCACTCTATTGAGAGAGAGCGCCTCTGTGCACAACAAGAAAGACTCGAGGGTCTAATTCATTTAAACATCAAGAGTTAATGTAGATTAATGTAGACTAAATGACGAATAGTTCATTAAGTCTTTTACTGTTTATTCAACAGTTGTTGAAATTGCTGCTTCATAATCAACGTAAAAAATATCCAAAATTAAATTTCCATCATCAGATAAATCATTCTGAAGCAGGTTATCACAAATCCCGATGCATTTCGGGCCACGCCCTTCTTCAGGGGATTACTCTACAAAAACAATCCAAAAAAGCACAATTCAATCAAGTATCCAAATGTCATTGCAAGAAAATAACATAAACAAGTGCTCACTTACAAGCAGTGCAATTGGGAAAAGGGTGCAAGAATAAAGGTAAACGCCAATAAGAAGGTGTACACGATGGTAAAACAATAATGCTAGTCAAACGTAAAGTAAGATTAAAAAGTAGTCACCCCGTGTGGGAGAAAGGATCACCAAGTGTTAATACATATGAAATAAAAGTGGAAAAAAGTGAAGCGGAATTAGCAGTAGAGAGATAAGGTCGAAAGTAACGGAACCCAAGTGAAGGGAGTTAGGCGAGGAAAGGAGTAGTCCCAAGACGGGTACTTACTTAAAGACGAGGTTGGAAAACTACGCGGAGTTTCCGCGGAGTCAGTGTTAGTCAGCGGAGCAGGTGAGCCGAAGTGAAATACAGACGTGTGGGAGCTAAGAAATGAAAAGAGGACTGGTGATCGAACATAGAAAGAGACGTAACCACTCACCAGAACGGTGAAAGGCAGAGGCCATGTTGGAAAGGGGGGTATCAAATAGAAGAAGATATCAAATTGTGAAAAACGTGACTTAAAAGGAGTGATACAGAGAAATGAATTAGACCCTCGAGTCTTTCTTGTTGTGCACAGAGGCGCTCTCTCTCAATAGAGTGAGCTTTGTACGAGTTCCTTGGATTTCACACTGCTTGGCCAGACAGTGTTTCCTCTCGTAGCACACCACACATTTACAAAACGGATCACTTGTAAAAAAACTAAGCTGTGCGAGCTCCCCCCTCACTTTACTTACTCTAGAAACCTCATTGTGGCGAAATGGTAGGTTGCCCCAGCTCGCCACCTTGATGGGCTTCCGGGGCTGGGATGCGATTGGCATCTCTGCCCTAGGGGACGTTATGTCCGGGTGTGTACTCAAGTCCTTTGATACTCTGCGGGAAGAATTTGAGATGCCACGTACCCAATTCTATTAATATCTCCAATTTCGTCATGCCCTCACACCATAGATTGCGGGGTTGGAGAGTGTTGGACAGGCCACGTGAAGGGCTTGCTCCCTCCCCGCATGACAGGGCCCGAGCCCCGGCCCTCCAGGTGTTACCCACAGAAGCGACCCGCACCCCGTCCCATAGGGGACTCCTGACCCCGGACATCTCCGTATCATGGGGCCGAGCCACTACCAGCTCCATCGGCCAGCCCGGCCGGCATCTTGGATACTGCACCACGAGGCCGCGTGGCCTCCGCTCGACCCTAACCCTGGGCCTGGCCAGGCCCCGACATCCCGGCACCACCATCCACCCAGGAGGTGAACGGACCACTTGGCAGGTCAATGGGAGAAAGAAGTGTCGATGGCTCTCCCCCGCCAGGTGCCGATCGCCCCCAGCTCCCCCGGGCGCTGGCTCCACCCCCCTGCTGGGTGTTTGGACTCCCTCATCCCGGACCTCCCGACCTCCAAGTGCGAGGGTCCGGACATCAAAGGGCGCCAGACCTATAACTGGGGCAGCTTCAGAGCAGGAAGGCAGTTGTATCCTGGAGTCGAGAGACACCGTGACGAACTCATCCTTGACTGACTACTGGCACTGCCGTAGCCCTGCCTTGTGACCTATTGTCCTGCTTGCTGGCGCTGCCGCAACCTACTGCATCCTTCATCCACGTCGGGACCTGCTGGCGCTGCCGCGGACCGTTGTAACTACCACCTTCACCGGGACCTGCTGGCGCCGCCGCGGACCGTCGCTACCTACGATCATCTCGGGACCTGCCGGCGCTGCCGCAGCCCGTCCACCTAGAACGCCGAGCTCGAGGATTGTGAGCTATCCATCATTTCATCGCATCTACCAGATTGGTAACAAGACTGTCCCGCTACCCCCTTTCCCATCCAAGAGACTATAATCAAGGCGACCCCTGAGTCCTGACCTCCTTGTACCATCCTATCGTACCTAAAGATTGCTTACAAAGAACGTTAAACCTTATCTTTGTGTGGTGCACATCTGTGGGGGGGGAAGTTACTCGTCTGTACGATCACTGGAGACGGCTCTCCCCGGAGACCTCTCCCCTTGTCCTCGGCCGACCCTCCCGGTCCGTCTAACATTGGTGGCAGCGGTGGGATCCGAATCAACGCGTAATCGTACAGAGAGTAGCTCACCCCACGACTAAACCACAATGACAACCAAAGAGAGCGGATCCACCGAGAAATTCCAGATGGAGAAATTGGAGGAGTACAACCATCGTGAGTTGAAACAATTCTGCATTGAACTAGGCATTGCTACCACCGGTCTGAGCACTAAAGACGATTTCAAGCACGCCATTGAGTCTTGGGCCGAAACCGGGGCCGCCAGACCCCCGGACCAAAACATTGCAGCATCAGAGAGGAACACCACGGCTCCCGAGGAGCGAAGAACAGGTATCTCGCAGGAGGAGATCCAAGAGAGAGAAAGAAGCAGACTACATGAGTTAGAAATGGCACGGCTCAAAATGGACGGTGAACTAAAATTAGCCGAACAAAACCTGAACCTAGAACATCTGCGGCTCCGAGAAGAACGGGAAGAAAAACAGAGGCAAAGAGAGCTCGAAGAAAAGAGATTAGCGTACGAACACGAGCGCAAACTGGCGGAATTAGACCTATGGAAGCAAAACAAGGAACTGGGGGTGCCCGAGCAACCACACACCCCATGAGCAACAGAAAAAAAGGTCCACATCCCCCAGGATGTCGTCCGAGAGTATTTCCGAGATGACGACATACAACAGTGGTTCAAGGCCTACGAGATCGCCATGACCTCCCACAGGATCGACCGAAGTGACTGGGGAGCCGGTCTATGGGGGAGGTTCGTCAATGAAGGCCGCGATGCCCTGTTACAGCTCCCAGACCATCTGATGACATCCTATGACCACATGAAGGCTGCCCTCCTCACCCGATATGGGCTCACACCCGAAATGTACCGCCAGAGGTTCCGAGACTGCACCCGGATCCCGGGTACAACTTGGGTGGAATATGTAAACTATTTCAGCCGAGCCTTCGAGGGTTGGATCAAGGGGAGCCACGTAACAACCTACGAGCAACTTTTTAATCTCATGGTATGGGAGCAACTCTCCAACAACTGCTTCGTCGAGCTCAGGCAGCACCTCCTCGACAGTAAATTGACTGACCCACGACTGCTCGCCGCCGAGGCTGACCGATGGGAGAGCACCCGAGTAGGCCGGAGTGGGCCGCACGAACAGAACAGGAACAACCAAGGTCAGCACCATCCCCGAGGAGGAGGAGGAGGCCAGGGACGAGGAAGAGACACCGTCCCGGCCGCTGCCAGCACCCAGCCCCCGGCCAGCCGGGGCAACCCCCCGATGCGCCCGGGGTTCCGAGCCAATGTCACGTGTCACCGATGCCAGCGAGTCGGCCACTACGCCAATGACCCGAACTGTCCACAGAACCAGACTCCGAGGCCCCGCCAGGTAGCTGCCGCCGCCCTGGGGGGAGAGCAAATCTCCGAAGAACAGGAAGAATGCGAACAAGAACAACAAGAGTGGGAACCGGCCGCCATGGTTCTAGCGTGCCTAGGGGGAAGAGACATGATCCCGCGGGCTCCCCTACCCGCCAACACCAGAAAATATAGTCAGTGGGTGAACATTAATGGGCGCAGGGCCGAAGCACTACGTGACACAGGGGCCAGTGTGACGGCCGTCCGCTGTCACCTGGTGACCCCAGAACAGATCCTGCCGAACATCCTCTGCCCCGTCCGTTCAGCCGACAATTCCGAGAGCCTGTGTCGGATGGCCTGCGTCCCCTTCGAAAGGGGAGGAGTCTCCGGCATGTTGAAGGTGACGGTCCGAGATGATGCCCCGTGGACTGTCTCCTGGGGAATGATCTTGAGAGTTCCCCGTGGGCCGCCGTGGAAAGAAGAGAGCACCTGGGGATGTTGGGCCTCCCGGACTGGGCGTGCGTAACCACCCGGTCCATGGCCGCCCGTGCCATCCCCCGACCTGAAGAACCCGAATGGCCGGCACCTCCTCCTCCGATCGCTCCAGTGGAGGACACCGACCATACCGACCCCCCAGAGCAAACCCCGAAGGGCCCGCTCAGCTCCAGGACCTTCCCGATCTGGCTCAGTGGCGTCAAGAAGGGGGGCCCACCCAGGAGCAGTTCCGTCAAGAGCAGAAGACCTGTCCCTCCCTCGAGGGACTCCGCCAGCAAGCCCTCGCCCAGAGCGCAGGGGACACCACCGGAGCCCATTGGATCTATTGGGACAACGACCTGTTGTATAGTGAACAGAGAATCGCGGAGTTAGGGGCCAGTCGAGTGTTGGTGGTGCCCCTCCGTTTTAGAGACTTCTTGTTAAATTTGGCCCACGATGTCCCTCTGGCTGGACACCTGGGACAGGACAAAACATACAGTCGCCTGGTGACCCACTTTTTCTGGCCAAAGATGAGAAACGATGTCCTCAACCACTGCCGGTCCTGCCCCACGTGCCAGGCCAGCGGAAAGAGCGGCCGCAAACTCAAAGCACCTCTGCAACCCTTCCCAGTTGTCACCACCCCGTTCGAGAGGGTGGGGATAGACATTGTGGGGCCCCTGGACCCCCGAACAGCACAAGGACATCGGTTCATCCTGGTACTGGTGGACCACGCCACCCGCTACCCCGAGGCTGTCCCCTTGCGAACTGTAACAGCCCCGGTGGTCGGCCGGGCCTTAATGGGGATCTTCTCCCGGGTGGGCTTCCCCCGAGAAGTCGTCAGCGACAGAGGCACAAACTTTATTTCAAAATATATGAAATCCCTCTGGCAACAGTGCGGGGTCACCTACCGATTCACGACCCCCTATCACCCTCAAGGAAACGGACTAGTCGAGCGGTTCAACCGCACGCTCAAGGGAATGATCGGGGGTTGGAAGAGCCCCTCCGTCGCCAGTGGGATGTGCTACTCGAAGTGTCAAAGATGCTCACGCTCGGGGTCATCGAGCCCTCGGACAGCCCCTGGGCCAGCCCGGTCGTGCTGGTCCCTAAAGCTGCTGCCCCCGGCACCACTCCGGAGCTCCAATTCTGCGTCGACTATCGGGGCCTGAACGCTGTCACCAGAACCGACGCTCATCCCATCCCCCGAGCAGATGAACTGATCGACCGCATGGGGGCTGCCCGCTACCTCAGCATCTTCGACCTGACAGCGGGCTACTGGCAGATCGGTCTCACACCCCGGGCTCAGGAACAATCCGCCTTTTCCACCCCCGATGGCCACTACCACTTCAAGGTCATGCCATTCGGCATGAAGAACGCTCCAGCTACTTTTCAGCGACTGGTGAACCAGGTATTGGCGGGACTCGAGGAGTTCAGCGCCGCCTACCTGGACGATATCGCTGTGTACAGCCGCCACTGGGCCGACCACCTCCACCACCTCCGAGAGGTCCTGCAGGCCCTCCAACGGGCCGGCCTCACAATCAAGGCCAGCAAGTGCCAAATTGGTCAGGGGTCCGTGACCTATCTCGGACACCAAGTGGGAAGCGGTCTGGTGGCCCCTCTTCAACTCAAGATCGCTGCCATCCAGTCCTGGCAGCCTCCAGTCACGCAAACAGAGGTCCGAGCCTTCTTGGGGCTCACCGGCTACTACCGGCGGTTTGTGAGGGACTATGGCAGCATTGTGGGCCCTCACAGAACTCACATCCAAAAATCACCCGAAGAAGGTCATCTGGACCCCCGACTGTCAAGCGGCCTTCGAGAAACTGAAGGCCGCCATGTGCACTGCCCCTGTGCTCCAAGCCCCCGACTACAGCCGGGAATTCATCGTAAAAACGGATGCCTCCGACCATGGCATCGGGGCGGTCCTCTCCCAGTTGAACCCCGAAGGACTTGACCAACCAGTGGCCTTCATCAGCAGACGCCTCCTGGCCCGAGAACAGCGCTGGAGCACCATCGAGAGGGAGGCCTTCGCCGTAGTGTGGGCCCTCAAGAAGCTCCGGCCCTATCTCTTCAGTACCCACTTCCGGGTGCAAACAGATCATCGGCCCCTGCAGTGGCTAATGCAGATGCGGGGGGAAAATCCCAAACTATTGCGATGGTCCATCTCCCTGCAGGGGATGGACTTCACTGTGGAACACCGACCTGGCCAAGACCACGCCAACGCGGATGGCCTGTCACGCTTTTTCCGCCTCGACGAGGAGAGTCCCCAAGAGGATGGGTGACTCTCCCCGCCTTCAGCTGGGGGGGACGCATGTTGGACAGACCACGTGAAGGGCTTGCTCCCTCCCCGCATGACAGGGCCCGAGCCCCGGCCCTCCAGGTGTTACCCACAGAAGCGACCCGCACCCCGTCCCCTACGGGACTCCTGACCCCGGACATCTCCGTATAATGGGGCCGAGCCACTACCAGCTCCATCGGCCAGCCCGGCCGCCATCTTGGATACTGCACCATGAGGCCGCGTGGCCTCCGCTCGACCCTAACCCTGGGCCTGGGCCTGGCCAGGCCCCGACATCCCGGCACCACCATCCACCCAGGAGGTGAACGGACCACTTGGCAGGTCAATGGCAGAAAGAAGTGTCGATGGCTCTCCCCCGCCAGGTGCCGATCGCCCCCAGCTCCCCCGGGCGCTGGCTTCACCCCCCTGCTGGGTGTCTGGACTCCCTCATCCCGGACCTCCCGACCTCCAAGTGCGAGGGTCCGGACATCAAAGGGCGCCAGACCTATAACTGGGGTAGCTTCAGAGCAGGAAGGCAGTTGTATCCTGGAGTCGAGAGACACCGTGACGAACTCATCCTTGACGGACTACTGGCGCTGCCGTAGCCCTGCCTTGTGACCTATTGTCCTGCTTGCTGGCGCTGCCGCAACCTACTGCATCCTTCATCCACGTCGGGACCTGCTGGCGCTGCCGCGGACCGTTGTAACTACCACCTTCACCGGGACCTGCTGGCGCCGCCGCGTACCGTCGCTACCTACGATCATCTCGGGACCTGCCGGCGCTGCCGCGGCCCGTCCACCTAGAACGCCGAGCTCGAGGATTGTGAGCTATCCATCATATCATCGCATCTACCAGATTGGCAACAAGACTGTCCCGCTACCCCCTTTCCCATCCAAGAGACTAGAATCGAGGGGACCCCTGAGTCCGGACCTCCTTGTACCATCCTATCGTACCTAAAGATTGCTTATAAAGAACGTTAAACCTTATCTTTGTGTGGTGTACATCTGTGGGGGGAAGTTACTCGTCTGTACGATCACTGGAGACGGCTCTCCCCGGAGACCTCTCCCCTTGTCCTCGGCCGACCCTCCCGGTCCGTCTAACAGAGAGTCTGCCTGAATTCATTCAGCCCACTGGAGGCTAAAGTTTTCATGGGGGAGTTGCCCGATAAGAAATTGTCCCGCATCTACCAAACCCTGGTACAACACTGCTCCACGGACCTGCAACGACTTAAGAACACATGGGAGCAGGACGTTGGGGAATTAGATGAGGATTGGGTGGAGGCTCTGGAGGGCCCCAGGGGACCTGCAATTTCCAGGCGCCTGCGACTCATCCAATTTAGATACCTTCACCGTACATACTATACCAGACAGCGCTTGTGGAGGGCGGGCTTGGTTGCATCCCCAGATTGCATTAGGTGTGGGTCGGAGGTGGGAATGCATATGGTATGGGACTGCAGGGTGTTACGGAAGTTCTGGAATGGGGTGTTCCGGTGCCTAGATGAGGTCCTGGCTTGGGTGCTTCAGAGGGATCCTAAGCTGGCTCAGCTACACGTCATGGCTGGGGTAGGGGGCAATAGGTATAAGCGCCATTTATTGTTACTGGGGCTAATGCTGGCCAAACGAGACATTGCACGATCATGGAAGACCCCCCAGGCCCCGTCGCTCATAGCCTGGAAAAATGGGATGGACTTTTGTATGGGGCTGGAGCAGCCCATTTACATAGCTTGGGGTTGCCCTCGAAAGCACTTCAGGATATGGAAGAGGTGGGCAGACTATTGTGGCCTGGAGCTGGATCCGCCACCTGAGGACAATGCTATCCAGCCTCCCTGACAGCTCAACAGCCAAGACTGTATTACATATACATTGGTGCACATGGCAGGCGTTATACTAGACGTGCATGATACAGGCGGAGCAGGCAGCGGCGCGCGGGGGGGTTATGGGTGGGCGGGGGGCAGGGGGGGGGGGGTTCTTCAGTTTCACCTTTTTGCTTGTATGTTTGCTTCTTGACAGGAACTGAACGCATTTGTAATGGATACATTGATACTGGTGATTGTCTCTGGATATCAGAGCATTGCGTAACATGTGTTTACTATGTAATCAATAAAATCTGGTTAAAAAAAAAAAAAGATTATCATTTTGATTAGATTCACCCTCCCAAAAATGTTTAGCTGGAGGCCTGACCACCGTTGTAGTAAACCGCAAACGTCCTTATAAACTCTTGTTAGATTTAATTTGGATATCTCTGAAATATTTTGGGCCAGATGGATGCCCAGATATCTCATTCGCGGCTTAACTCCTGGGGTCGTCACCTCCCAGTTCCACTGCATAATCTTGTTTTTGTCTTTATTTATTTTGTATCCCAAGATTTCCCCAAAGGCCTCTGCTTGATCGAATAGTCTGGGGATAGCAACGAGCCTCAAGAGCCACGCGGCTGCCTCAAAAATGGTGCCACCTGGGGCGGACCGCTCCCCCCCTCCCCCTCTAGCTACGCCAGTGCCAGGTAGCAACCGAGCTGTCCTCGCTTGAAGACACCCACTGATTCTTTGTCAGCATCCAAGAAAGGATGTTGGCTGCCATCTGCATTGCATTTGCTGCAAAGATTGATAATGCTGCAAACTCATCCAAAAAGTTGTTCAATAATGTGAGTAGTTTAATAAATCCCGTAAAAAGCACACCTGGGCCCCCTCCCTCAGATTCATTAGGTAAAATGTTAGAAAACGTTTTTCTGGAAGTCAATAGTATCCTCCATACACTTGGAGGGGTGGAAGATACAGTTATTGCCCCCCAACAGGCACATGTTAAATTAAGCATGTTCTCAGAAATCACCCAAGAAGATACCTATGAGATTCTTAAATCCTTAAAATCCGGCTCTCGTTGGACCCTGCTGCTCCGGACTTTATGCTCAAAGAAAGAAAGACAGTGATAACTCTGCTGACAAATATGTTTAACTTTTCTCTTGCATCGGGAACAGTCTCCCCAGCATTGAAACATGTAATTGTCAAGCCACTGGGAAGACTCCCTAAAATGTGAAAATTATTACCCAATTTCCCTCCTCTAGGTCCCAGCAAAATTCTAGAAATCTTTTTCAACATAAACCTTTTGTTGTATCTGGAAACGAACAACATTTTACGTCCATCGCAAACAGGTTTTAGATGGGGCTGCAGCATGGAAACAGCACTGCTGGCCGCCACGGAAGAATGTAGAGCCATTTTGGATGAAGGTGGGACAGCTGCCCGGATCCTGCTGGATTTGAGAGCCGCTTTATCCTCCGCCTCCCACCCAATGCTAGTAAAAAGGCTGGAAGAGGTAGGTATAGTAGGAAGAGTTCTAAAATGGCTCACCTCCTTCCTCCAAAATAGAACCTTCCACATCTCTGAAGAAAACCACATTCTCAGAATGTTATTCTTTGGGATGTGGGGTACCACAGGTGTCCTCATTGAGCCCCACCTTGCTCAACCTGTGTGTCCGTCGGCTAGCAGAAATTATAAATGCCCATGGTATCTCTACAATATCCTACGCTGATAAAACTCAGAATATCTTCTCCCTTTCTCATCAAACTAGTGGATCTTCCAACCAGCTTAATAATTGCCTAAACAAATGTTATAGACTGGATGGCATCTAGCAATCTTAAACTAAACGAGGTCATGATGGTAGTAAGGAACAACCCTGCCAGGTGGATGCAGATCAATTGGGCAAATGTTATGGGAGAGCAACCCGTAACTAAAGTGGAGGTCAAGAGTCTAGGCTTCTGGGTAGACAACAAGCACTCAATGGCAACACAGGCAAAAAAAATAGCTGAAAAATGTTTCGGCCTATTAAGGTCCTTGAGAAAGCTTTAGAGATGGCTACCTAAGCCATAAATTAGAGTGGTAGTGCAAGAACTAGTCCTCTCACAACTTGATTATGGGAACTCACTATGCTTGGGTAGCCCCAAGACAGTCATAAAAAGACTTCAAGTCATGCAAAATGCTGCAGCACATATACTACTGAAAATAACCAAATACCAGTTGGTAACTCTGGCAAACCAGCACTAGCACCCAATAGTCGACAATTTAATTCAAGACTGTGCATTGCTCCCCACGTCATTTACAAGGGCCCGGAGTTGATCCAAAGACTACCTACTGCCTATGATCCTACAAGAACACTGTGCTCCACCAACCAGCAACTCTTTACAAAACCAAAAATAAAAAGATCAAGGCGTGGAGGACTCTCTTTTGCGTTTTTGGCCCGAAAACTCTAGAATTCCCTTCCTCTGCAAATAAGGAAAACAGAGTCAGAATCACAATTTAGAAAATTGCTAAAAACTGCCCTATTCAACTAAATTGCCAGACAGGAATGTTATCTCTAAGCTATCTTAGATCAGGGATTCCCAGATGGGTAGCCATGCACTTCACAAATACCCATGAATAGAACAGAGCATGACATTGCTCCTGTATTAACCCCTTCCATGCTGCCGTCGGCCATTGGCCGACAGCAGCACTACCTCCCCAGTGATGCCGTCGGTCAATGGGCGACGTGGCCCGCCTGTTTTGCGAAAGGGGTTAATGGAACAGACTAAAGCATGATGTTGCTCCTGTATTACCGGTCCCAGATCAGGTGTAGACCTGACGCTTAGGGGGCACTCCTCCCTTCAGCGCCTCCTGCAGTGCAATC
Source organism: Lissotriton vulgaris (assembly GCF_964263255.1). NCBI lineage: Eukaryota > Metazoa > Chordata > Amphibia > Caudata > Salamandridae > Lissotriton > Lissotriton vulgaris. The sequence goes on along the minus strand of NC_141693.1, from coordinate 365,588,373 downwards.
TCTATGGGGGAGCCCCAGTACCCCATCTCCAGACTGAGAGGGACATTGAGATGCAGGTCCTCTTGTATTAATCCTGTCCCATGCCTCCTTAGGGTCAGTAAAAAAGTATGATTTGCTGTCCATCAGTGTCTCCAGGAAGAGGAGGGAGTACTGCATATCCAGGTCATGCAAGCTGCGTTTAACCAACAGGAATTAGCTCTTTTCGCACTGCACTGCCATTGTGTAATCTGGACAGAGCATTATTTGGACATTGTCTGCAGTAAGGTCTGTAATCTTACGAGATTGTCTACGGATAAGGTCACGGTCCTGATTGAAGACTAGCTGCCAAGGGATGGTTCCCGGCAATGGTTTCTGGGGTACCCTCTCAACAAAGAACGAGCATTTGCAATGCAATGGGTCTCGCATTTACGCGAGCTTAAGCTATTGCCATTGTAAATTACATGTCTTTTATTTATGCTTTAAAAAACAATACCAAAATAAAAGGCATAGCCATTTACAATGCCAGTAGCTCAAACTTGCGTAACTGCGAGCCCTATTGCATTGCAAATGCTTGTTATGATAATAGCATTAATTCCTCTTGACGTGTGGTTTTCCATTTACTTGGCTCTACAATGTCACCTGTCTAGGACACTGCAACTTTTCTAACATGGTCATGAAGTTTGGCCACATCTTCCTCCTCACTGTGTCCGCCTCTGGCTACCAGAGAAATGTACAATGGGGCTCCGGGCCCAGCACATGCAGCACCCTTCAGAAATTAATTCTCAGTTGAAAGCTCAGGTTAAATTTGCATTCTCTCCTTTCCTACCTCTTCTAAGGCGAGACTGAGGTGCAAGAACGTTAACATGTCTAATCTCTCCTTGAGTAATTGTCTCCTCCTTGCTGTTAGATCGGTTGTTGGATGTCTTGCCCTGTTAACGGATCTGAAGACAAAGCTATTGTCTCTACCCAACTAGCCATGTAGACTCTTTTCATTCTCATGCAGCTGGCAATTCTTTCTCACCAGAAACAAGCAATGATGAATGTGTGTTTGTGAGCTACTTCTAGGCAAAAGAATCACTAATTATATATGTATTTTAAGAACTGGGATTTAAAGGCACATTCTCATGACACCATCTATGCAGTAATTAAGTATAATGCATTAATTTTATACCCCGTAAATGTGTCTCCATAAGGTAACATCAGATGCTTGAAAATAATAAAATAACATTATGCCACTACTCGGACGTCCATGACGAAAGGTGCTCAAAAAGCAAACAAAAAAAATAGGAAAGGTACGCTCAAGGGGAAAATCTATTATACAATAATTAATTTGTTATACTAAAAAACGAAGCAAGCACAAGAGGGTCTAAACTGACTCTTATGTACGCTGCAAGCCATACAACTAGTTGCCTACGGTGTGAGCCGTGCTGACAGCTGTCCTCCAGCAAAAGCAGGATCACTCAGATGCCACTTCTGTGTCATTATAGCAGTGTGTTTCTGCATCCGACTGCAGTTTCTTGGCACTACTGGTTTTAAAACAAAAGCATTTGAAAGTGTCTTTCTAGGGGCCATAAACATCATTATGATGACTCTGGCAAAGACAGTCCGAGTCAGTTGTAGAAGCAGGCATACAGAAGAAAAGAGGTTAAGATGCATATATAAAATAGAGAGGGGTGAACTAGAGAGAGAAGGTTGACTTTGAGAGGGGGGCACTGGGAGGTAGGGGCCCTGGGCAATCGCATTGCCTACTTTGCCCATACATTAACACGTCTCTGTGTATCTTTTCAGGACTTTTTAAGCTGCCTTGTTTCATAGTTTTGCTTCCAGCTGCAAGCCTAAATCTCTGCTCTCGTGCTGTGTCCGGATATGTGCTGGAGAGAAGTGAAATTGTTAATGTGAATTTAATTGCTGTGCTGGCAGAAATCTTTATTGGACATTAAGTAAGGCTGAGCAGTTTTCAAGAGTCCTAAGGAAGAATCGATCAGGTACATTTAACAGCAGCAAGAAAAAAATCTCGACTCAAAGTAGATCGTATTAAGCAGAGAATGTAAGATTGCGTTTTGAAATAAATTGTGCTACGAGGTAAAATAACTCCCTTCCTGAAATGTAAGTCTCTCGTGCCACTGCAGCCCAGCCCGGCTTTGAACTGCGTCAACTTCAAGCACGGCTTGCATCAGTGATCAGTTTTGCTGGCGGAATCTGGGTTATGCATGCCCGCACTGCTTCCCGTCCTTTCAACTTACAGCAATCTCATTACAAAGAAGAAACAAGCATCACGGCACCTGTGCCCCACATTCGGACCAAGGAGGAGACAGAGGGGAAATAGGAGCGCGAGGGTTGCTCGCGCATGAGCTGTTCCTGGATCTGCGGCTCGTGCACAGTGGCGGCGATGCAGACTTTAGGGGGCTCCTGTGATCAAGACGGAGGCCTTCGCGGTGCTGCAGTATGCCGATGAAGACACGAGACCAGCGCAAAGTCACCACAATTGCTGGTAAGTGGGTACATCTACATTTAAAGACTTACATGTTGAATTCTGTGTTGTTTACGTGTCCACTAAAAGCCTGGTGTAAGTGCAGTGTCAACGCGAAAGTGAAACTGCATGCTTTTGCCTCGGGACAGGAGATGTGCGCGTGGCTGGACGTGCGCGTCCACAGACCACAATCTGCTTGTGCCCCGGTCTGTCTCCCTTGGGAGACATCACAACATTAGGTCTCTGTGGCGAGACCTAAAAAATGGGGTGAGGGTTAAGGGAGGGACAAGCTACTTGATCCATTGTTCAATGTAAGTAACTGCATCTGGACCCTCAGTGTTCTCAGTAAGGCCCACCACTTGAATATTGTTGGGTGTCAAGCGGCCTTCTGCATCATCCGCCCTCTCCTTCGTATGTGGTCTGTATGTTGCTGTAGCTTTGGGGGCGAGTTAGGCAGGAATAAGCATTTACAACACGCCGTGGACCACACACTGCCGTTACAACGCAGGCATAACAACTAATGTATCTTTACCATGCATATCGTTCCAGCAACATGTTTTAGGTAAAGCAGTGTTGAAGTTTAAAGTTCAGTGATTTCCCTATTGCGCAGGCTGCAGCTGAAATAGTAGATTATACCGCTCCAAAGTCCAGCGCTTTCCCTAAGCATGTCGTTGTAACAATATGTGTGGTAAAAATGCATTTGTTGTAAAGACTGCGGAGTAACAGCATGCATGGTAAAGGCATGCATTATTCCAACATACAACCCCTTTAGGCCTTTAAATGAACAAGAGGGAGGCGGCTTTGGTCAATTACAATCAGGTGTAGGGGCCTGGGGAAGCTCTCCGCTCACTATGTCCTATTAGCATTAAAGAGCAAGAAGGGAAGGGAGCGCCAGGTCCATTTCCCAGGGCATACCACTGCCAAGTTTGTTCAATCTACCCGCTTTATAATCTGGACAAATGATGGGAGCCGATATGAGAGGCTGTATATACTATTCTAGTCTTGGTGATGGCCGGCTCATTACACTTGGTTAAAGTGATGGCATATGTATCCTTGAGCATTAAAGTGAATGATGGACAGTGTGTCTGCTGTTTCAATCCAATCCAATCCATTAAGCCCATTCAGATAGTGCTGCAGGCAGAGGGCAGTGCAAACCGTTTTGTCAACACTGCGATGCATCTGTACCTGCTCTAGGAAGATATGGTCGGGTGCTCCGGCACAATGTGCCACAAAGCAGTTGCTGCTGGGCCGTGACTCGTCTACCAGCAATCAGTGGGCTCCACCCATGGGCTTAATATTCCCCAAGCAAGGAGATCCAGATGGACACAGAGTTATACTTTTGTGAAAACGAGGGTTCTGTACCCTCAGCAGTCACTTTCGGGGAGGCATACAAGACGGTACTGCAGGACAGAGCGCAAAATATAATAGTACACAAACGAAAGGATGAGACTAGCCAGGTGGAGGCCCTAGAACATACACTCCTAGTCCAGGAGAGACATTAACCCAAACACAGACGTCCACCTACTTCTCCAGATCTCGATAACCCGAAGGGAATGTCGGAAGCTGGTGGAGCCAGCTCCAGGCTACAGAATACCAACTTTACGAGTCTGGAGACAGAGCCGGGAAGCTCCTATCCTGGCTGGGTAAGAAAGAGAGAGAGAAGCAAGGTGGGCGGTTATGATCAGTGACAAAGAAGAAACACACAGAACACCACCTGCCATAGCAGACTCCTTCACCCACTATTACAGGACCTCTATAAGGAAAGGCCCCTCAATAAATAGTTACCGTAACGCCATAGACATCCCCACTCTTACCCGAAACAATCGGACAACCTTTGAAAAAGACCTCACACTACAGGAAGAGACTTGTGTAATTAATAGGCAAAACTCGGGGGAAACTCTGGATCCGAATGGATTACCGTCTGAATTTTTTTTTTTGAATTTTTTTTATTGTTTTCACAAAGAACCAGCAACACGACATTGGATAGCACCAACAGTGACATGAGACACTTAACAGAGCAACGACATTGCTTTCAAACCTCACCTTGCAGCATTGAGTACAAGCAGAGTGCATAGAGTACGAGCTACACCATGGCACCCAGCCATTTGCCCCACACCCTACGGTATTTCTTAGGACTCCCCCGCGCCTCATACATAGGTTTATCTTGTGCTATGCACCAATCCACCCCTGCTTCGTTTCTCAGAACCTGGTGGAGTGGGAAGCCTCCAGGAGCGGCTATGTCCCGCTTGGCCACAACCAGGGCTGTGCTGTAAAGCAATTTCTCGTTTCTGGGCCCATCTAGTCCATCTGTAATCCTGAGAAGGGAGTGATGTGGATCGTGAGGAACCTCCCACCCCAGGACCTCTGTCATTTCACTTTCGATCTCATCCCAGAACTGAGCTCGTTGTGGACACATCCACACCATGTGGAAGAAGTCGTCCGGTCCTGACCACATTTCGCACACGAGGCGGACGGAGAGAAAGCCGGCTCGATGTAGGCGCTTCGGGGTAAAGTAAGCCGCATGCAAATAGTATAATTGGATCAAGCAGAGTTTAGCTGAAGAGGTGACCATCTTGGGTGACACGAGGGCATCACGCCAATCCTCCTCGTCCAGCGGGCCTACCCACTCCTCCCATTGGTCCCGGAGTCGGTCTAGTGAGGTCGGGGTGTTGTTGACCAGTGTCTGGTAGATGCTGGAAATACCCCGTTTCCCCAAATTACCTAGCATGACCTGTGCTTCGGGGAAACTGTGTTCAGGGATCCTGGTATTGTCCGGTATGTGTTCATGGAGGGCATGTCTCAGTTGTAGGTATTTATCAAATTGCGATGGGTGCAGGGAATACTTGGACTGAAGGTCTGTAAAAGTGTGCATTTGGCCACTTGCCCACACATCACCAAGCTGCGAGATCCCTATAAGATCCCAGGTTCTAAACCCCTGTAACCCACTGACCTCCCTGAGCCATGTACCATGCCATAGAGGCATGAGGTGGGTGAGTTTGTGCGTCCACTGAGTATGTCTCAGGGCAGCCCACCAAGCCAAAAGCGTGGAGCGCGTGACGTCAGGCAAGGTGGATGGGATGGATTCCCCATACATTAGGGCTTGGATTCTGGGCAGGCCGAGCTCATTTAGTTCAAGCCTGTAGGACGGGTCGGACCAGCCCCCGTTGAACCAGTTGTGTATGATCAGTAGACGAGTCGCCAAGTAGTATAGGTATAAATCTGTCATCCCCATGCCCCCATCGAATGATGGAATCCGACAAGTGTTTAACGCCAGCCGGGCCCTCCCTCCCCCCAGAGGAATTTAGTAGCCATAGTGTCTAGCTCCCGAAACCATGCCTGTGGGCAGCAGAAGGGGGTGTTTTGAAGGACGTAAAGAAACCTGGGAAGAATCATCATTTTAAATAAGGCTACCCCCCCCCCCCCCCCCAAGGAGTTCAGGGGTAGTGTCTGCCATCTGTGCAGGTCCGCCTGAGCTTTTCTCATGAGTGGGGTGACATTGAGGGACCATCCAGGTTCTGGGAGGAGAGCAACCCAGAACCCTAGGTATTTAAAAGACTGACACCGAAGCGATATCGTGGACCGCCAGTCGTAGCATTCCCTGGAGAGGTGGAGTGTGACCAGGACCGACTTATTAGGATTCATTCGGAGGTTTGCCCAAAAGAGCGCAGGATCTGGAGACAACAGGGGTCCGATTTGGCTGGTTCGGTTAAAAAGAGCAGGATATCGTCCGCGTATAGAGCGATCTTGTCCACTTGGGAGTGGCCATTCCCTTCCCCGAATGAGATTCTCAGACCGAATCAAGGTCGCTAGTGGCTCCATCGCCAAGGCGAAGAGAAGGGGCGAGAGGGGGCATCCCTGCCTCGTCCCCCTTTGAATGGGGAAGGCGTCGGAGAAAACCCCATTGACCAAGACGCGCGCTTGAGGCCGGGCGTACAGAACCCCTACCAGGTGGCGGAAGCGAGGGCCAAAACCCATCACAGCGCGCCATCGTCTAGGTACATCTAGTCCACGGAGCCGAACACCTTCTCAAAATCGATGAGAAGGAGCGCCAAGTAAGGGGAAAGCAACTGGTGGTGAGCCAGGGCCAGGTGCAGCCGCCGGAGGCAGTGTCTGGTGCCTCGCTGAGGAATGAATCCACACCGGTCCTGGGGGACCAATATGGTAAGGTAGGGCTTCAACCGCTGGGCAAGGATTGCGGCATACAGTTGAGCGTCCATGTTAATAAGGGAGAGGGGACGGTAGTCAGCGCAGTGGGGAGATGGCGATTATGACTTCGGGAGGGCCACAATGGTGGCCATGTCTGTCTCGGGCGGGAAGGATCCTTTCTCTAATGCTTCGGCATACAAGTCAGTGAGGCGAGGAACGAGGGCTTCCGGGTATGCTGCTCAGTATTCCTGGGGGAGGCCATCTGGGCTGGGAATCTTACCCGACGCGGTGTAAGCAATAGCCTCATTAATCTCGTCGTGGGAGATTGGGGAGTCAAGATCGGCTTGAGCAGTAGAATCCAGCTGAGGGAAGTGGGCACCTCCGGCGTCCATAAGCTCGCCGAGTGACCGTACCGGGGTTTGTTCGGCATAACGGTGATGATAGAAGGCGGCAAAAGCTCCGGCCATAGCCCCCGGGGACCGTTGTATCGACCCCTCTTGACCAGCACTTCTGGGATAATGCGGTTCGCTCTGGGATATGTGCCATCTGATTTTTTTAAATGCAACGCTGACTCTCTAGTCCCACGTCTACTGAATATCTTTCGGGCAGCGCTGGAGGAAGGGACACTCCCACCAGATCTCTATCAAGCGACCATAGTTGTGATTCATAAGCCTAGAAAGCTCCCCATAGATTGTGGATCATACCGCCCGATATCACTACTTAACGTGAAAAAACTCCTGGCCTCTATCCTGGCTCCACGTTTGCTGCCAATGATCATACCCCTTATACACTGTGACCAATCTGGCTGTATGCCTAAACAAGCCACACGCTACAACCTCTGTCGCCTGACCAACTGGTTTGACAAGTCCAAGGACAGGTCCGCCCCTCATGTACTCCTCTCTTTAGATGCCAAAAAGGCCTTTGATGCAGTACACTGGCCATTCATACGTCAAGCCCTGTTAAGGTTTGGATTCAGCCCGGCCTTCATGGCATGGGTAGAACTGCTATACACCAACCCAAGAGCCAGAGTGTGCGTAAATGGGGTGAAGGCAGATTTCCCGGTGAAGAGAGGCACTAGACTGGGTTGCCCCCTTTACCCGCTATTATTCGCCCTGATACTAGAGCTGCTTGTGTGCCTGAGCACATAGAATGGAGCGGGTTTAGTAATGACGCAGGGCTCCTCAGGGACGAGCGGATTTCATTATACGCAGACTATATATTACTATGTCACGGACACTATACTTCCTCTGATTTTGCAATGATTCAAAGACTATGGTAGCCAGTTGAGATACAACATCAACTGGGACAGGTCAAGTAGTATGGCTCACTGGTTAGAGGCGGCAGACCCGAGAGCAGAGGACGGCCCGGGACCAGGGTTCGAATCCCGGCGCGGCAGGTTTCTGGACCAGGGTCAGCGGACTCGATAATTCTCTCGCCTCGGTGCCCACTCTGATCAGCGATCACACTCGGCAACTCTGGGCATTAGCTTGCCTCATCTTCACTAACGGCCCCACCAGACCGCCGGGGATGCCTGGTCTCACCCTGGAGATACCCATTAAGGGACCATCTCTCAGGGAAGCCAGGAAGGGTTTCGCAGCGGTCGAAGCGCTATATAAATGCCTATACATTACATTACATTACATTACATTACATTACGTAGCGGGGGACTTCGCTAGATACATGCAGACTACCAAGGCAACTTGCAGTGGTCAAGGAGGGCTTCCATTACCTGAGGCTCCATATTTCCACTGACGAAGCAATGTGCCTCAACCGCAACAACATACAAATTCTAGCAGAATTCCGTGACGATGTGGTGATGTGGGGACGGCTCCCTTTGACACTACTTGGTAGAGTCGCCCTGTACAAAATGATTACACTCCCGGAATAGCTTTTTGAGCTGCAAAATACAAACTGCAGAATACCCGAGTTGATCTTTGCCGCCATTAATGAGGAACTGCGCACACTCCTATAGAATGGGGGCCACCAGTGTATAGCATTACAGACGCTACAGTGCAACTAATATAATAGGGGAATTGCCTACAGTCCTACTACCGGGTGGCCCACCTAGTGGTCATCAATGAATGGGGACACATACTCGGTGACCACCCCACGTACGCCTTGGAAAGGCTCCAATTCCAACACCACACATATCTTCATTACATATATGGGGGCAAAGGGACCTGTCTATTATTGCCTGCCACCTAGAGGGCTGGAGAGATTTGGAAGGGGGCAGAACGACAAATGAAATGGGGCATGAGACTGATGAAGGAACCACCACTCTGGGAGGGCACATGATTACTATAAATAAGTGGGCTCCAAGGCTTTAGAAATTGGGATACAGTTGGGATCTCTAGACTGAGCAACATACTTAAAGAAGGGAATCTGATTTCCTTGGACATACACCAATCCGAATACCAACTAAATAACTCCCAAAGATATAAGTACCTGCAGTTACAACACTCCTGTAAAGCAGAGGCGATAGACACCACCGATATCCCTGAGTTTGCTCCACTTGAAGGCAGACTATTGCAGGAAGAAATTTCTGATAAATCTGTGTCCTGGACCTACAAAACACTAACATCCCAGATAAGCAGCTATCCCTTAGGTTCAAACAGGAAACCACCACAGTGCAGCTGGAGGATATTGACTGGGAAGCGGCCTTAATGCACCCAAGAGAAGTAGTGATCAGCCTACGGCTACGCTTGGTTCAGTTCAAAATCCTACATAGAGTATACTTTGATAGGGTGCGCCTACACACCATGGGGAGGGCAGAAACTTCTAACTGCCTGAGCTGTAAAACAGAACACAGTACATATATACACACAATGGAAATGTCAACATATAGAAAATTATTGGTCCTAGATACTAAGGGAGTTAAATGGGATTAGGGGCCCAGCTCCAGATGGATGCCAAACACGTACTGCTGGGTGTCTCCACGGAAGTTGACCTCCCTCGCAGCAAACTCCTACTATGTAACTTAGGGCTGATGGTGGTCAAGAGGGACATTGCTCGGTACTGGGGAATCCCTCATCCCCCCACGTTGGCGGGTGGAGAGTGAGTATGGACCTATACATTGTCGCTGAAAAGGTGACATGTAAAGCCTGGGGATGCCCAAAAAAGTTTACCAAAATCTGGACCCCCCCTTGTTGAGCTACTATGGCCTTCAGATGGAGAGTGAGGAAACGAGAGATAGTCACCCACATGCCTGAGCAAGAGATTTTGTATCAGATGGAGGTGGCTGACCTCTCCCGAGCCCAGAGCCTACACAGCATAGAGGGGGGTAATATGATGCTTTGTCTCGTGCTCGATAACCTGTTGAATGGTTGTATTTCTGAAACGTCAAGTTTATTACATGCAATGTATATGTCTCAATGTACTGGCTAACTTAGTGTTTATAAAAAACAGTTAAAAAACCAAGAAGAATCCCCAAGCAGCCTTACAGCATGTTGCAGTGTGCCTCAGGAGTGAATGGAGGCAACTGCAGGTAGTCTGTCAGAGCAGGGGTGGGACAGAGGCTAAAACAGGGGCCCTCAAGGCACCATGCCTAATGGTCCCAGGCCTATTCCCTTTGTTGCGGTACAAAAGGGGGTGGTGATGGACGGAGCATCTGAATCAATCAAACACTCACACCCAGTCAAAAGATCTGGGTTTAATCCATCACCGTTCTTTAGCCCACTCTGCCACCCCAGTTCAGATATGGCCATGTGCAAATCAGTCTGACCCTGTGCCTCATGGGAACAGTCCAGCCCGAACTGCCAAGCCATGTCTTCCCTGGACCGGAAAGAAGCTTCAGAGGACCAGTTTCTGGCATTCCAGCCGTCTTCAGCCCGGCTTGCTTGAATCCATTGGCAAAGTGAGCAAGGGACTCACGTCTGAGCATACCCTGCCACACTTATGGCGGCCAAAAGGGAGTGGTGATGGACGGAGCATCTGAATCAATCAAACACTCACACCCAGTCAAAAGATCTGGGTTTAATCCATCACCGTTCTTTAGCCCACTCTGCCACCCCAGTTTAGACATGGCCGTATGCAAATCAGTCTGACCCTGTGCCTCATGGGAACAGTCCAGCCCGAACTGCCAAGCCATGTCTTCCCTGGACCAGAAACAAGCTTCTGAGGACCGGTTTCTGGCATTCCAGCCGCCTTCAGCCCGGCTTGCTTGAATCCAGTGGCAAAGTGAGCAAGGGACTCACGTCTGAGCATACCCTGCCACACTTATGGCGGCCAAAAGCGGTACAAAACCACCCCCTTTTGTATTCCCTTTGTTGGGCAGGTCCCATAGCAGGGCGCTGTATTTACACCACCCTGCAGTAGTGCATTTGAGAGTGGGCAGGCCTCCGGTGATGGTCAGAATCCTGGAGTGTCCAGTCTGCCAAGTGGAGCTCAAAGCATATATGCGTGGGGAGAGAGAGAAGGGGGCGATGAATGTTCAGTGGTCTCGCCGGCTTGTGTACAAAGGTCTGTCTATTGCGGTCAGGTAGTCCCTGAAATGAGACCGAGAGGTCAGGCACACCGTGCAGGGGAGAGATAACGGGCATGACGTGCTACCTTGATCAGATTAGGCTGGACCCAAGCAGCGGTGCAGCTCCGATGATGGAGTAGTATCCTCCAGGTAGACAAGGCAGTGCAATCTCCCTGGGCCCAGCCGGTGGGTTCACAGGCTGCACGCACGTCCAAAATGACAGCTGCGGTCACTGTGGCTCACGTAGAGTGTAGACACCATGTCGCACAGTGATGGTAGGTAATGTGTCGGATAAACAGCATATTTTAGGGGCACGGCGCAGAGCTCCGTTAGAGAGCATCCGCCCATCAAGCCACGCCTAAGAGAGTTGCTTCTAATACTGCTGTCGCCTTAACCCAGATTACCTCTGAGTTAATTGCTATGCATCAATTGATTATGCACAACTACTTAGCGCTGGATATCCTTATCGCAAAAGAGGGATGTGTTTGCTAGGTACTGACGGACAAGTACTGCTGCACTTTCATACCTGATTAACAGAAGGGTTAATAATGCATATGTGAGTAACATATATATCTATTGAGAAGTCCAAGCTTTGAAAGAGCATAGCATGTGTGAAGCAATAGGTTCCAGGGTTAGTGAGATAGTTTAGAGTTTTAGTAAGGTTGGTGAATGGTTTGATAGTCTGGCAAGGTGTATGCTCAGACTAATTTTAACACCTGTAATATTTGTAATGATTTGTGCAATTTTCCTGTTTCTCTTGTTTAAATTCACTGAGTATTTGTTTTTAAATTTTGAGTGTAAAGATGGATGAAAATCATCAAAACGTAAGAGAGAATTTGAGCTGGAGGATGCCAAATATCGTGCTTACAACCAGGTAAAACTGAGAGCGGAATCAACTCCAAAGAGGCATTGTGGTACAGACTCTTTTATAATTGAGGATTAGTTTAATTCTATTAATTGTGTTTTAGTGATTATTAAATATTCAGGGGGGGTTGTTAGAAGGATGTTTGTGTGTTTATATTTTTATGCATCATTAACAAAGTGCAGAATGTATTTTCACTGTCAATTATACTGGTATATTAGGAGCTGGAACCCATCTTGTCCAAAATGGAAGTCACTGTTGTCCCCCTGCGCATCTCTCTGCCTGTTTTTTCTGCTGCACGTAGTCAAACAGAGTATTGTTTATTTCCATTGTCATTGTTGATGCTGCCTTCGCTGAAATTTCCCCATCTCCGTCATGGAACTACAACTATTATTTCAAGGTCTTTCCACTACATCACTATGCCCTATTCATTCATATAACACACTGTTGTTTATGTATCTAGTTTGTTCTAGCATCTCCGGACGTTAGCATAAAGGGGGCAGAACAATTATTCATGTAGTGGGATAGTGATAGGTGTTAAGGCAATATGATGTGAAATGTTCCTGTTCCCTGATTTGCTGATGAAATTATACATTTGCTCACACCACAGTAATTCTGCAGTCCTGGTAATATCATATGCGAAAATGTAAAACCCTCGATTTTGGGGGGTGACTCAGAAAAATTTCCTGTTCTACTGGGTATGCTGTCCCTTACTCACCCCATTTTGCTGCTTACTTGAGACTTAGATTAATTTCTGATTTTGCATTTCTCTATATTACCTTATATACTGAGAGCCTTTATGGCAATGACTCCGTATCATCAAATTTTGTTTTTTAGTAATAAAAACCCTTTCATTATTCTATTGATCTGTAACTCAGTTTTTGTGTGGGCCCCTTTACTTAATTGAATGAATCTTCTGATATTTTGATGCATTGGGAGGTGATTTAGAACAGGGACATATTGCTCATGAAACTGGGGTTTAAAACTGTCTCAATCCAACAAATTCGTGGGCATTCTGATTGAGGTAAATTTTGGAGTGACTAACATTTCCGAGTTTCCAGCACAAACAGGAAGTGCCCATGACTCCCTCTCTTACACTGTGTTCCAACAGCTGTCCCAGAGAACACACATAGAAGGATAGTTACTGTGTAAGACTGCTTGCCAAAACACATAGCTTATTTAATGTATTGTTTGAAAGGGCTGCTTGTTTAAACATCCACTGGCAAAAACACTAGCGCTTGACCTCGTTTACGAAAAAACAGAAACACAGGGCAGGCAGGATATAGACAGCACAATAAAAGAGCATGGTGAATGAGAGAGTACAAATTTGGGATTCCTGCATCACATTATTGCTGCTGTCATCGCTTATTTAATGTGACAGGCTGTAAGCTTGTTGTCATGAACAGAGTTGCACAACATGGCGATGAAGCACGATGCAAAATGGAGGTGGGCTGAAGAAGTCTGGTCGGAGTTTGAGAGTCTTGCTGAAAGTAACTAGTGGAGACCTTTTCTCTGTGAGTGAGTTGAACATCAATGTCCAGGAGTAGCATTACACTCGCCACACATACTGAAAACAACAGCTCAAGACCAGCACTACTAGTTTACATTACCAACGGGAATAGCACACTGTAATCTCGCTCAGGTAACAGAAATAGATTTGACTTTGCTGGCTGTTGACTTAGACATGCAGCATTGTAGGAACCACACAGACAACTACCCTGGGTTTCTCATCGCCTGAGCCCATCTGCTCTGGCAACTATTGTTGGACTTGGCCCTTTCTGCAGGGTCATCCATAGACATTTTTCCTGCCTCCTCCTATTTTTTTGTTGGTCTTACGACTCTGTGCACTTTACCATTGCTATCCTGTGCTACAGTGTTCTCTCCTCTAAGCATGGTGAAATTGGCTTACACCCACTTGGCACAATTAATCTACATGCAAGTCCCTAGTAAAGTGGTATTACATGCACCCAGGACCTGTACAGTAAATGCTACTAATAAGCCTGCAGCAATGATTTAGCTACCCACTTAAGTAGCCCTTTAAAACAGATTTCTGACCTGCCATTGCAGCCTGTGTGTGTAGTTTTAAACTACCATTTCGACCTGTCAAAATACACTTTTTGTGAGGCCCAAACCTTCATTTTTAATACATATAGGTCACTCATAGGGTAGGCCCTCAACAGCCCAAAGGGCAGGATGCAGTTTTTTTAAACATTGTACATGTACTTTTAAGTTTTACATGTCCAGATAGGGAAAAACTCTTAAGTTCATTTTTCACAATTACAAGGCCTATCTCGGACATAGGATAACATTGGGCTTGCCTTATTACATTTAATAAGAATACTTTCCAAATAGTAACAGGAAAAGAGATTGAGTTTGGCGTCTAAATAATTGTAATTAAAAGCCCCCTTTAATGGCAAAGTCAGATTTTTAATCACGATTCGGAAACTGCCACTTTTAGAAAGTTGGCTTTTTTGTTTTTGTAACCTCATGCCTGATCCTGGGTCACATGACTAGGTGTAGCTGGCAGTTGTCTTTGTCTATTGCTCCTAAACAGTGAGACAAAGGGAAGATAGGTGTTGGCAGAAAGGGCCACTCTTGAGATAACAAGGGGGGAGCTGTCCCCTACCATACTTGCACATCACAAAGTCTCTGCCTGAGCACTCTCACAAAGGGTTTATATAAATATTGGGCCTCAGACCCCAACTCTTCAGCACACTTCTGGACTTGTGTGAAACTCTATAAGAAAGAAGAACTGTTGTGCTGCTGAAAGGACAGCTACTCTGCTGCCCTGCCATGCTGACCTGCTTCCCCCTTACCTGGTTGAGAAGAACTGGATATGCAATCTGCACACTGACCACAAGAGTGACTCCAAGGGCTAGTTTCTGGTAACCCGTATCTGGACTCCGCAACTGTGAGTCTTACACTGCCAAATGGTGCGGTCCCAGTCTTGGACCACTGGAAATGGACCTGAAGATGCTCTGTGGACCCAGCAAAACCGATTCATCTATGTTGCATGGCGCAACCCTGAGCAGAACTAATGCATCGCTTCTGATACATGGACTTTCACAGCACAAGGACTTTGCATCGCCTTTGCAGCCTCATCGGAACCACCACTGCCCAACACATCCCCGATGCAGGCCCTTGCATCGCAAACTATCACCAACAGTCGCCTCGATGAAGATGCAAGTCCCCACATCACAAGCCCTGCAGCTTGTGATGTGTGATGCATCCTCGAAGCAGGATTTCTCGTTGAAAACTCCCTTGTTGATGGCCTCCTAGATGATGCAGGCCCTCACTTCACAGCCTCACAGCTCCCTGGAACCAGTGCTTTGCCAGGCATCTCTGACCTGGACCTTGCATCACTTTGCCTACGTGACGCATCTTCAACTCAGGACCTCAGTTAACTAGGTCCCTGTAGCCAGCCTGCGCTCCATCTCAGTAGACCTTAACTATTGACATTGTTCCTGTCAAGCACAGCCAGATAACCACAGCTTGCAGTTTATGCTTTTTGGCCCTGAATTCACTGAAATCTTTAAACTTGCACATCTCCAGTTTTATTGATTGGATTTTTGTTGTTTTCATCTTGTTTTATTTATTAAAACTTACTCTATTGTTCTAATCTTGTGTGGGAGTTTTTTTAATGTTGTGCTGCATACATACTTTACACACTGCCTTTAGGTTAAACATGACTGCTTTGTGCCAAGTTACCAGAGGGTTCAGCACAGGTTAATTTGGTTTTTTTGTGACTTCACCCTGACAAGGACAGCGGTTGCTGCTTGAGTAGGGTTTCACCTCCCCTCAACCAGGAACCCAATTTCTCACAACTATATTATGTATAACCTGAAGCTGTGCATGGCATCGGGGTACATAAAAGTAAGTTCAGTTACCACATAGGTACCGGATGGGTCATTACATTCCTTTGCAAAATAACTTCTGAGCATTTCATAATATATACAAACTTCAGTTCTACTCATGGCACTAGTTATGATCACACAGCCGCTGAAATGGCAATGGATTGAGTCACAGGTGATATTGGACATCATTCTGCCCAGGAGGTGTGCATGGTCTTGTCTGTGGAGGTTCTGGCTCCATGGGTCTTACTCAGACCTCGAGAACACTGACCGGTTCTGTAGGATGAGCAACCACTGTAGGGGCTGTCTAATATTCCAAATCAGAACTAAGGTATTCATCTTGAAACGATTCAGGGGGTCGTCTTTCTTCATTTTTTGGGTCACTGATTTCACACTCCTCTAAGCAATGTTTGTAGTGCTATTCCTGACTGTCCCAGTCTATGGCTCACTCTCATAAAGCATTCCAAACTTGACGTTAATATATCGGTTTCTAATCATGACCATGTCCATGTTGTATGTCATTACCCTACTAGCATCATCGTTGCTTGCCCACCACCTCTGTTGTCTAAGAACAGGTTTGGGGATGCCGCGTAGCAGGTTGGTGATGCGGGATAGTGTCAACTATTTTGTGGCCAAACATCATTGTTGCCTGAGCCCAGCAAGTTATGCAGCACAGAGTGCTGCGATACATTCCCAAAAATAGTAGTTTGCCAGTTCAACTTCCCCTACTTCTACCCTACATATTCAGATGATCTTGTTGATGGTTCTTATCATTCATTCTACTTCCCCATTTACTTGAGGCCACCAAGGGGTAATCATCCTATCGTGTATGCTAAGAGGCAGCTCTGGAATTCTGCTCCTTGAAATGGCCGGCCTTTCTTTGACTTAATAACAGCAGGCAGTTCAGAGGTCCCTAGGATTTTTTCCAGTTTCGGGTATACATCTTCAAATGCCATTGACGGCACTACTTCCACAACCTGGAATTTTGTGTACACATCCCCAGGCATTTTCTGCTAATCTTTTGTATGCATGTATTGTTGTCTGTCCTAATACCAGACTACTGGACGTTAATGACAAGACAAAGCTTGGGATCTGTCGGTCTTGATAAAGGCTGTTGTCCCTCCCACTTGTGTACAAAAAGATTCAGCCGAAATATGGTGGGATGGGAGAGCAATAATAACCCTTCAACTTCATTTTTATTTCCTTTTAATCCTGTCAGTAAAGCCCTGACTAAACTGAGGGTGGGGCTTTAGCCAAGTTTTATTATTACAATCTGTTCGGATCCCTACTTATAACATCCAATGCTCCCACGAGTTGGTAGAGGGCATTCAAAAAGTATTTGGTGTTTTGGGTAGGGAAATGCTCTATGATGAAGTGTACCATAAATCGTGCTTCAAGGCTGTTTTTCCTAATTGAGGGATCTCTGTCATCTTAGTTGGTTCACATTTTATATTAGCTTTTGACACTCGCTGATCAAAACGTGTACTATTTATAACCTTATGCCACATGCAGGGTCAGGGTGCCTTGATGTGTGCTCATTTCGCACACTATAGTGACTCATTGGACTAATGTGTTCACTGCCAAGAAATCCATCCGGGCGAAAATGCTCTCTATAAACGTGCTCGTTAATGTAGGTTATCAGCACACTGACAAAAAAACTAAAGTAACTATTATTGATCAGCCAGTAAGCTACAGCTTGATGAATAGGATAACCCATGTTAAGAAATGTTTGAACTGTGCTTGAATGTTAGTGTGTGATAGAAAGATGGAGAGCTGTCCAGGAAGTGAAAGGCAGTGTTAGAATAAGGGCTGCCCAATGTTTAGTTGGTGTCACACTTATTTTGCCTTGCAAGCATACATATTGCGACTACCCTACCTACATGTAGGCTGATCTGGTTGTGGGCGACCTCTTTCATGTTGCATTTTGATATGTGGTATTTATAATTGCAACATTATACACAGATCTGCAAAATCATAGTAAAAAAATATAGGGCTCATTCTTCAGAGATTAGACCCAATTTACTATTTTATTGAATTAGGTAATTTGTTTAATATAATTGATATAAAATCATTACATTTGTTTAATATAATTTGATATACTTTTGAGGTAACTCGTTGTTGATAGGGTAAATTACAAACCACAGTCAAACCACAAAGTAGATTTGTTATAAATAACACAGTACAGTTCATACTTTTGGTCACGCAAACTTGAAACAGAAATAAACAAAATTGGAATGCGGTCTCTCTTAATTAAGAGATGTTTCGAAATATAATTTCCATAGCCTCTTGTTCAATTCACTGTGTAAGTCTTTTGTCCATATTGGTGTTGGTATCCAGGTATATTGGCTCATAGCAGTTTTTTGTTTATCATGGGGCTCTGGTACGGATCCACTTGGTTGCATCTCTCTTCAAATAATGTTTTTTTAATCCCTTTGTCTGTGTCCTTTTGTCTGTGCTCTTTTGTTTCTCACTGATGTGAGAGGATAAATCGCAGTGCTCCTCTGTTCACCATAAAGCTTTCAGTCAGTATTTTGTCTGGCCAGTCAGATGAAAGGCCGCCATCCCTTTAGAACCTTGCTTGCCCATGCAATAAAATTCAATATTCCCATGCTAGGCCAGGAAATAAAGCAAATAACAAATGTGACCCTTCGCCAAGGAATAGATGCTAAAGTTTTCAAATACCGAATTATTACCCCATTACTAAAACAAAAAAAACGGTGCAACTTGGAGGACCCTGAAAATCATAAACCTATGTTTATTAGGCCTGGGCGGTAAATTCCGTTCCGCTCGCGGAATTTGGGTAATTTCGCGTTTCGCGGAGAACGCGAAATTGCCCAAAATTCTGCGTTCGTCGACTTTGCAAAAGTTTTTGCTTGTTTGTGTTCTCAAATGCGTGTTCGCAAGATATTTCCCCTCCGAGTATGCAAACAGGGATTGCGAACAGTAAAAAAGCATCGCGAACAAGCAATTCAGTTTGTTCGTGAAATTTCTGCGTGTTTGCGGAGATTTTTTAACATTTCGCAGAGATTTGCGTAATGCAATTATGCAAATTCCACCCACCCCTAATGTTTATAAGTAAAATTGTAGTCACACAACAAAAAACAGAATTTGCAGAGGGATACATCGCACAGGCAATCAGGTTTTAAGCCATGGAGATTTACTCAAAACCACAATAGGTGAAATTTGAGAGGATGTGAAAATCTCTCATGGGAGGGGTCAACCTGAAACATTCTTCCTGCTCGAGCTGTCAACAGCATGTGATGCAGTGGGCCACATAACACTACTGGAAGATTTTGAAAAAAGGGACAGTATGTCCAGAATAACTCTTCAATGGTGTTAACCATTCTTGAAAAAAATCGCAGGTGAGGAAGAGGGGTGGAACTGAGTGAGTTCAAAGGAGGCTGCTCCCCAGAAGATCAAGTGGCTCCTCATAAACTCCATCACCTCTGTACACTCAGGCCTCCACACAAAAAAAGGAACACCAATATTGCAATAAAGGTCTTAAGACGCATCGATGGAGGGCCTTACTGAAAGGGTGCTGAGCATACACCAGCCACTAAATAAAAATCCTTTTTAGGTCTCGGGCCTAGCCTACACACTGCGTAAGCAGTGTGGGCGGAGCCCAGAGTCCTGTTCCAGGGGGTTTGGAAACTGGAGCTTGCATTCCACAACGCTCTACTAACGGCGTTCGTTTGAAGGCAGGAGCACTCTCCGGGACCTGATCTAGGATTTACTATATCACCTTAAAACTTTGGACCTGTATCTCCAGTCCACTTAAGACTAAAATGAAATTTAATCTGATAAACTGATTGGACCTGAACAATTAGTCCACTTTTAAGAAATTTCCGTCAGTTCTGATTAGGCGTAACTTGAAACGTCACATACACGATGGAATATAACATTTTCTTTTAGACCATCACTATATGGGACCATATACAGTCACATTGAAGTTATTATGAAGAGATTACTATAAAAATTACTAGCCCTGAGGAAGTCATTGGGTGATTTGTCCCCAAGACGAAACACGTGTTGGCTTTTGTTTTGTTTGGCTACATTGGATGATCTCAACTATACAGGACCATCTGTTAGAATCTGCCATTCCAAATCCACATATAAAGAAAATAAAGACTCTTTACTTCTGAATGGCACAATCTGGAGGACTCTCCTTTTTTTTGGACTGAAACTTTCTCTCTAAATATTGTACTTGATTGCTCGGTAACTAAGTTTGTTTTCAGCGTTTTCTTCTATTTTATATAGGAGATTGGTTTGGCACGTTAGTGGCCGTTGCCTTTGTGTTCTCTAGAGCATTCAGCATTAAAAATTTGTTCTTTTTACTCCGATTGGTTCTGCGCAAAACACTACCCAGCCACGCCCTGTAGTTCCCTGTTCCAGGGGGTTTGGAAACTGGAGCTTGCATTCCACAACGCTCGTACGTGTGGATTTGCAAGGTCCAATTTCATAGGCCTTCGCGTGCGTGCTGTTTTTAAACAGAACACGCCATAGGCGGTAGCGTAGCTCCGCCTATTGCCTATTGGTGTCTGTTACCCGCACCAGAGGCCATATGTTTAGAATTATTGCGGCTAAACATGTGCACACCACTGCAGGCTTTTTTTTATACAATTGGATCGCTTTTGCGATCCGTTGAAGTGCCACTTGTTATATAAATGAGAAGGGGTAGCTCACGGTTGCAGTCTGCACAAGAGTACTGGAGTGACGGTATAGAGTTGGAGTTTCAAACTTAGCTGGGTTTTGTACAAGAGAGGGATTACTGTAAATTCGGGTCTGGTAAAAAACAAAAAGAGCACAATCGTAGGACCTTCTTAACTTAGGAGTGTACTGTTGACGCTTTCAGTGGGAGTCTACGTTACCGAAAGCCCTCTGTACATCTTGGTCGGAAGGTGAGCAGACATTGTTAGACAGTGTATGGTAAAGTAGAACTTTTTTCTGTCCTTAATCATTACGGAGGATTGTTGGGGGGGCTTTCCTTATTCTTGGTTAAACAATATACAATGGAATACGTTACTAGGAAATCTCGGACGCATGTACAATTCCCTTTCAAAGTACGTTATACGAACCTTCCCGTAATGCTTGAACCGTGGATGGTATTCACCACAGTTCACGCCCGTATTAAACCTACTCGCTCGCTTCAGGGGCGTGGGCGCTTTGTCACAATTCCTGTATGGTTAATAGTAGACGTGAAACTTGCCGTACATACTGCTGAACCTCGTCTGCAATACAGCGCCCTGGTGTACTTCCTCCGAGTCTTCAGCAGGGTGTCTCTTAAACGCCATATCTTGTTTTTCAAGAGCCGCTAGTTCTAGATTGTTTCTGGTTAAATCCAGGTTAAAGTTATATCTACGAGCGGCTGAACCCAGAGAGAACACATTGATTAAAATGTGAGAAAGCGAGGTACTGCCATTTACAGGGGCAGGCTACCGCTCCTGTATCCGAGCTTTCAGTTGAGAAGTGGGTACTCGCGGTGTCATACATTGCTAGAGAGTGAGTGCAGAGTGAGAGCAGAGTGCAGAGTCAGAGTGAGAGCAGAGTGCAGAGTGAGTGCAGAGTGAGTGCAAAGTGTGAGTGCAGTGTGAGTGCAGAGTGCAGTGTGAGTGCAGAGTGCAGTGTGAGTGCAGAGTGCAGTGTGAGTGCAGAGTGCAGTGTGAGTGCAGTGTGAGTGCAGAGTGAGTGTGAGTGCAGAGTGAGTGTGAGTGCAGAGTGAGTGTGAGTGCAGAGTGAGTGTGAGTGCAGAGTGAGTGTGAGTGCAGAGTGAGTGTGAGTGCAGAGTGAGTGTGAGTGCAGAGTGAGTGTGAGTGCAGAGTGAGTGTGAGTGCAGAGTGAGTGTGAGTGCAGAGTGAGTGTGAGTGCAGAGTGAGTGTGAGTGCGAGTGCAGAGTGAGTGCGAGTGCAGCGTGAGTGCAAGTGCAGAGTGAGTGCGAGTGCAAGTGCAGAGTGAGTGCGAGTGCAAGTGCAGAGTGAGTGCGAGTGCGAGTGCAGAGTGAGTGCAGAGTGCAGAGTGAGTGCAGAGTGAGTGCGAGTGCAGAGTGAGTGCGAGTGCAGAGTGAGTGCGAGTGCAGAGTGAGTGCGAGTGCAGAGTGAGTGCGAGTGCAGAGTGAGTGCGAGTGCAGAGTGAGTGCGAGTGCAGAGTGAGTGCGAGTGCAGAGTGAGTGCGAGTGCAGAGTGAGTGCGAGTGCAGAGTGAGTGCGAGTGCAGAGCGAGTGCGAGTGCAGAGTGAGTGCGAGTGCAGAGCGAGTGTGAGTGCAGAGCGAGTGCAGAGCGAGAGTGAGTGCAGAGTGCGTGAAGAGTGAGTGCAGAGTGAGTGCAGAGTGAGTGTGAGTGCAGAGTAAGCGTGACTGCAGTGTGAGTGCAGAGTGAGGGCAGAGTGAGAGGAGTGTGAGTGCAGAGTGAGAGTCAGTGCAGAGTAAGAGTACAGTGAGAGTACAGTGAGTGTGAGTGCAGAGTGAGTGCAGAGTGAAGAGTGAGTGCAGAGTGAGTGCAGAGTGAGTGTGAGTGCAGAGTAAGCGTGACTGCAGTGTGAGTGCAGAGTGAGAGTGAGGGCAGAGTGAGAGGAGTGTGAGTGCAGAGTGAGAGTCAGTGCAGAGTGAGAGTACAGTGAGTGTGAGTGCAGAGTGAGAGTGAGTGCAGAGTGAGTGAGAGTGCAGAGTGAGTGCAGAGTGAGTGTGAGTGCAGAGTGAGTGTAGAGTGCAGAGTGTGATTGAGTGCAGAGTGAGTGTAGAGTGAGATTGAGTGCAGAGTGAGTGCAGAGTGTGATTGAGTGCAGAGTGAGTGTAGAGTCAGAGTGAGTGCAGTGTGAGTGCAGTGTGAGTGCAGAGCGCGCAGAGTGCGTGCAGAGTGCGTGCAGAGTGAAGAGTGAGTGAAGAGTGAGTGCAGAGTGAGTGCAGAGTGAGTGCAGAGGGAGTATGACTGCAGAGTGAGTGCAGAGTGAGTATGACTGCAGAGTGAGTGCAGAGTGAGTGTGAGTGCAGAGTGAGTGTGACTGCAAAGTGAGTGCAGTGTGAGTGCAGAGAGTGAGTGTGAGTGCAGAGTGAGTGTGAGTGCAGAGTGAGTGTGAGTGCAGAGTGAGTGTGAGTGCAGAGTGAGTGTGAGTGCAGAGTGAGTGTGAGTGCAGAGTGAGTGTGAGTGCAGAATGAGTGTGAGTGCAGAGTGAGTGTGAGTGCAGAGTGAGTGCGAGTGCAGAGTGAGTGTGAGTGCAGAGTGAGTGCGAGTGCAGAGTGAGTGCGAGTGCAGAGTGAGTGCGAGTGCAGAGTGAGTGCGAGTGCAGAGTGAGTGTGAGTGCAGAGTGCGAGTGCAGAGTGAGTGCAGAGTGAGTGTAGAGTGAGTGAAAGTGCAGAGTGAGTGCGAGTGCAGAGTGAGTGAAAGTGCAGAGTGAGTGCGAGTGCAGAGTGAGTGTGAGTGCAGAGTGCAGAGTGCGAGTGCAGAGTGAGTGTAGAGTGAGTGCGAGTGCAGAGTGAGTGCGAGTGCAGAGTGAGTGTGAGTGCAGAGTGCAGAGTGTGAGTGCAGAGTGAGTGTGAGTGCAGAGTGAGTGTGAGTGCAGAGTGAGTGTGAGTGCAGAGTGAGTGTGAGTGCAGAGTGAGTGTGAGTGCAGAGTGAGTGTGAGTGCAGAGTGCGAGTGCAGAGTGAGTGCAGAGTGAGTGTAGAGTGAGTGAAAGTGCAGAGTGAGTGCGAGTGCAGAGTGAGTGTGAGTGCAGAGTGCAGAGTGCGAGTGCAGAGTGAGTGTAGAGTGAGTGCGAGTGCAGAGTGAGTGCGAGTGCAGAGTGAGTGCGAGTGTGAGTGCAGAGTGTGAGTGCAGAGTGAGTGTGAGTGCAGAGTGAGTGTGAGTGCAGAGTGAGTGTGAGTGCAGAGTGAGTGTGAGTGCAGAGTGAGTGTGAGTGCAGAGTGAGTGTGAGTGCAGAGTGAGTGTGAGTGCAGAGTGAGTGTGAGTGCAGAGTGAGTGTGAGTGCCGAGTGAGTGTGAGTGCAGAGTGAGTGTGAGTGCAGAGTGAGTGTGAGTGCAGAGTGAGTGTGAGTGCAGTGAGTGTGAGTGCAGAGTGAGTGTAGAGTGCAGAGTGAGTGCAGAGTGAGTGTGACGGCAGAGTGAGTGTGACTGCAGAGTGAGTATGACTGCAGAGTGAGTATGACTGCAGAGTGAGTGTTACTGCAGAGTGAGTGTGATTGCAGAGTGAGTGCAGAGTGAGAGTGAGTGTGAGTGCAGAGTGAGTGCAAGTGCAGAGTGAGTGCGAGTGCAGAGTGAGTGCGAGTGCAGAGTGAGTGCGAGTGAGTGCAGAGTGAGTGTAGAGTGAGTGTGAGTGCAGAGTGAGTGCGAGTGCAGAGTGAGTGTGAGTGCAGAGTGAGCGTGAGTGCAGAGTGAGTGTGAGTGCAGAGTGAGTGCGAGTGCAGAGTGAGTGCGAGTGCAGAGTGAGTGCAGTGTGAGTGCAGAGTGAGTGCAGTGTGAGTGCATAGTGAGTGCAGAGTGAGTGAAGAGAGTGAGTGCAGAGTGAGTGTGAGTGCAGTGTGAGTGCAGCGTGAGTGCAGAGTGAGTGTGAGTGTAGTGTGAGTGAGTGCAGAGTGAGTGCAGAGTGAGAGTGAGTGTGAGTGTGAGTGCAGAGTGAGTGCGAGTGCAGAGTGAGTGCGAGTGCAGAGTGAGTGCAAGTGCAGAGTGAGTGCAAGTGCAGAGGGAGTGCAAGTGCAGAGGGAGTGTGAGTGCAGAGTGAGTGTGAGTGCAGAGTGTGAGTGCAGAGTGAGTGTGAGTGCAGAGTGAGTGTGAGTGCAGAGTGAGTGTGAGTGCAGAGTGAGTGTGAGTGCAGAGTGAGTGTGAGTGCAGTGTGAGTGCAGAGTGAGTGTGAGTGCAGAGTGAGTGTGAGTGCAGAGTGAGTGTGAGTGCAGAGTGAGTGTGACTGCAGAGTGAGTATGACTGCAGAGTGAGTGTTACTGCAGAGTGACTGCAGAGTGAGTGTGATTGCAGAGTGAGTGCAGAGTGAGTGTGAGTGCAAAGGGAGAATGACTGCAGAGTGAGAGTGACTGCAGAGTGAGAGTGACTGCAGAGTGAGAGTGACTGCAGAGTGACTGCAGAGTGAGAGTGACTGCGGAGTGAGAGTGACTGCAGAGTGACTGCAGAGTGAGAGTGACTGCAGAGTGAGAGTGACTGCAGAGTGAGAGTGACTGCAGAGTGACAGCAGAGTGAGAGTGACTGCAGAATGCAGAGTGACTGCAGAGTTTGAGTGACTCAGCAGTGTGAGTGTTCCACAGAGAGCAGGGTATGCTTGTGCGCTTACACGGTGCACTGACACACTGGAGCTAAAACAAAGAACAGCTGAACACGTGTCTTTGGAGCTTCATTGAGGCAGCCGGCCCTCTTTGAGAGGAGCAGCAAGGAGGGGACGCCCCAACCAATCAAGCGCAACTACTCACAACCACGATTACAACACAGGCCAAAGGGCAGAGCTAGGTCTTTTCGCATTACGTAGGGTGAGCAGTGTGCGAGTGTGCAGGGTGAGCAGTGTGTGAGCATGCAGGGTGAGCATTGTGTGAGTATGCAGGGTTAACAGTGTGTGAGCGTGCAGGGTGAACATTGTGTGAGCTTGTAGGGTGAGCAGTGTGTGAGCGTGTAGGGTGAGCAGTGTGTTAGCGTGTAGGGTGAGCAGTGTGTTAGCGTGTAGGGTGAGCAGTGTGTTAGCGTGTAGGGTGAGCAGTGTGTGAGCGTGTAGGGTGAGCAGTGTGTGCGCGTGTAGGGTGAGCAGTGTGTGTGTGCAGGGTGAGCAGTGTGTGTGCAGGGTGAGCAGTGTGCGACTGTGCAGGGTGAGCAGTGTAGGCGGAGCAGTGTGTGTGTGTGTAGGTGAGCAGTGTGTGAGTGTGTAAGGTGAACAGTGTGTGAGTGTGTAAGGTGAACAGTGTGTGAGTGTGCAAGGTGAACAGTGTGTGAGTGTGCAAGGTGAACAGTGTGTGAGTGTGCAGGGTGAACATTGTGCGAGTGTGCAGGGTGAAGGGTGTGCGAGTGTGCAGGGTGAACAGTGTGCGAGTGTGCAGGGTGAACAGTGTGTGAGTGTGCAGGGTGAACAGTGTGCGAGTGTGCAGGGTGAACAGTGTGCGAGTGTGCAGGGTGAACAGTGTGCGAATGTGCAGGGTGAACAGTGTGCGAGTGTGCAGGGTGAACAGTGTGCGAGTGTGCAGGGTGAACAGTGTGTGAGTGTGAAGGGTGAAGAGTGTGTGAGTGTGCAGGGTGAAAAGTGTGTGAGTGTGCAGGGTGAGCAGTGTGTGTGTGTATGCAGGGTGAACATTGTGTGAGTGTGTAGGGTGAGCAGTGTGTGAGTGTGTAGGGGCAGTGTGTGAGTGTGCAGGGTATGAATCCTCAAACTAAGTCCACCACACACACACATATAAGACCACACATATAAAATCACACCCATAAAACCACACACATAAGACCACACACCCACCACACACACCACTCTCACCACCACCACCACACACACACCACCAGCCGTCAGTGCACACTTTCACCAGGTACAAACATGTTGGACAGGCCACATGAAGGGCTTGCTCCCTCCCCGCACGACCAGGCCCGAGCCCGGCTCCTCAGGTGTTACACGCAACCACTACCCGTTTCCCGTCTCCTATGGGACCCCTGCCCCTGAACATCTCCACCTCATGGGCCCGATCCCCTACCGGCCCTCTCGCCCGGCCTGGGCGCCATCTTGGACACAGCACCACGAGGCCGCGTGGCCTCCGATCGACCCTAACCCTGGGCCTGGCCAGGCCCCGACATCCCGGCACCACCATCCACCCAGGAGGTGAGCGGACTACTTGGCAGGTCAATGGGAGAGAGAGGTGTCGATGGCTCTCCCCCGCCAAGTGCCGATCGCCCCCAGCTCCCCCAGGCGCTGGCTCCACCCCCCTGCTGGGTGTCTGGACTCCCTCATCCCGGACCTCCCGACCTCCAAGTGCGAGGGTCCGGACATCAAAGGGCGCCAGACCTATAACTGGGGCAGCTCCAGAGCAGGAAGGCATTTGTATCCTGGAGTCGAGAGACGCAGTGAAGAACTCATCCTTGACGGACTACTGGCGCTGCCGTAGCCCTGCCTTGCGAACTATCGTCCTGCCTGCTGGCGCTGCCGCAACCTTCTGAAACCTTCATCGTCGTCGGGACCTGCTGGCGTGGCCGCGGACCGTTTGTAACCTCCACCTCCATCGGGACCTGCTGGCTCCGCCGCGGCCCGATCATCTAGAACGCCGAGCTCGAGGATTGTGAGCTATTTCATCTACCACCATATCCACCAGATTGGTAACGAGACTGTCCCGCTACCCCCTTACCCAACCAAGAGACTAAACTAGAGGGGACCCCGGAGTCCAGACCTCCTTGTACCATTTCACCGTACTTAAAGAATTGCTTATAAAGTAACGTTGAACCTTATCCTTGTGTGGTGTACGTCTGTGGGGGGGAAGTTACTTGTCTGTACGATCGCTGGAGACGGCTCTCCCCGGAGACCTCTCCCTCTCTCCTCGGCCGACCCTCCCGGTCCGTCTAACAAAACACCACCAGCCGTCAGTGTAGGCTTCCACCAGGGACACAACACCAGACGTTAGTGCACGCTTTCACCAAACACTACCAGCCATCAGTGCACACTTTCACCAGGCACACACACAACACCAGCCATCAGTGCATGCTTTCACCAGGCGCACACACCACCAGCCGTCAGTGCACACTTTCACCAGGCACACACCACCAACCATCTGTGCACGCTTTTACCAGGCACACACACCACCAGCCGTCAGTGCACGCTTCCACCAGGCACACACACCACCAGCCGGCAGTGTACCCTTCCACCAAGCACACACACCACCAGCCATCAGTGCACAATTTCTACAGGCACACACACCACCAGCCATCAGTGCACACATCAATGGTTAACGCATCAACAATTAACTATTGTAGCAATCGCAGTATGGTGCACTTTACTTTTAAACATATATATCTAAAGCGCAGCATGCCACCATTGCTACAATTCCAATCCAACCCACATAATTCCACTACACACCACATGCATACACTCCATAACACATGGCTAAAAGACATTGCCATTTACAATGCCATTAGCTTTAACTCAAATAAATCCGAGACCTATTGCATTTCCAATGCTTGTTTGGAGCTTCAACAAGTCCTGGCATGTACATCCTGTGCATGAACTAGAGAATATAGACAGGGGAGCTTGGGTCAATATGATAAGACCACCTTGCAGAAAGGCACGGACAACTTCCTAGGAGTGTTAACTGCTTTTGTTGGCTGACTTTGAGTGAACAAGGGCGTTTGGCAACCGTTTCCTTTGGGAAAACCTACCCCTAAAAGCATTTCTTCCAGCAATCATCTGTTGCTTTCAAAATGTTTTGCACCGGTAGGTTCTTTTGGAGCAAATTAATGCCTTGCCTATTTTAGTGAAAAGGAACCATCACACTACTTCTCAAAGAGTCTTGTATTAACCTGTCTGACTTACACGATTAAACTATGGGAATAGCCAACTATCTGCAAATTCACCCTCAGTTTTCTAACCTCTTGACTGTGTGTTCATTATAGATCAGTTTTGATGGAAACCATTCAAGTATCACAGATACGCTAAATTTAAATAGGACTACAGATCGACCTTTGTTGATCAATCATAGATGCATTGCACACCAAAATTCAGTTAGAGCTTTCTGCGCACTAAACGCCACATTGGGAACGATTCCTTTATAAGCCTAGTAGTCACAAGGTCAATGCAACTGTATACCAGCGAGTTGAAAAAAAGTATGTACTAGATTATTTGGCTACAACAAGGCCTTATGTGATCAAAGTCTCTCAAGACTACAGATTTCTTAGGTACACTTCTTTCTAAATGTTTGTCTGTATTGACAAAGGCATTGGATTTTTTTTTTTTTTTTTTTTTTTTTTTGGTACAGGGTTTTCACCATGAAACTCAAACCTGTCAGTTTACAGTAGGAGAACGCATGCATTTACCAAAGAGCAAAACCTGAGAAATATATGAATGGTAGTAACAAAACACATGGTTATATGTGGAGGTTCCATCCATGTGATCACTTTATTCCAATATCTAAGGATAGACGAATTTGGAAAACATCGATTCAAGTAGGAAATTAGTACAATACACGCTTGTTGCCATTTTGAAAATCAAATGGCCCATTATCAAATGTCAAGTATTAATAATTTTAGTTAACTTTTGTGTCTTTTGGGAGTTCTGCATTTTTTTGTAAAAATTAGAATAGGTATAGTTCATTGTGTATTACATGAACAATGACTCTGTTTAAATGTTATCACTAATTAAAATATTGACCACAAAGAGTTTTGCCGTGGGTTACTCAACAGGGCAAAAAATCCTAAGTACGATGTTTTCTTATACCAAATGACAATATTAAAGAATTCATTTTCCTTAAGGGTAGTTACAACTGTCAGCTATGTTTTAATTACTTCACGAAAGGTCTCCTCTTACTGCAATGTCATATTGTTTGCTACATATCCTCCGTAGTGCATAGGGGCTCCTCAAATTTCCAGGAGACATCTTTACCATTGTAGCACACCCAGATTACAAGGATTCTAAAGAGCAATGGAAACACAGCCCGGAAGCACTTATCCTTCACTCATAGTGTTTCTATCATATCACCCCATTGGGAGTTGAAGAGATTTCGTTTTTTTATTCCAATGAACTATTTTATAGCCACCGTTGCCATACGTTTCTGCAATCTAATGTGAGAAAAAGTAATGGGGGTATTCCTTTAACCAAATGCAGGAAGGAGTACATAACCAGGGCAATCTCATTCCATAATTGTTGCAAGACAAAATAATAACAGTAATGTCCTGTAATCTGTAAAGTAAAGTGTGTTAGCGTAAGCAAAATAAATCTACTTCAGTAATCTATTGCTGATTTAAGTTCAAAGAAACCTCATGTCATTTAAAATACGCCATTGCAATTGGAGCAAACCGCTTATATAATCCAATGCAGAGTAAAATATATCAAAGTATTTCGTTGTGGTAATCCAGCAAAGAGCCAAACACAAAGGTGATAGCCCTTTATCTAAGGAAGAGGTAAGTAATTGCAACAACATCCTACTGTGATCACATGCAGTAAACGGAGTAAACTGCTCTTGTTATCTAATTCAGATACATTTCTAATTATCCTATTATCTTAAGCAAAATGAAGTAATGAGCTTCAGTGCAAATCCTATAACTGGACAGGAGTACCCTCCTGTCAAATGCAATGTAATGCAGAATAATATTAGAGCAGTATCATTAAGTAGTTTCTTTGTTGACAAAAGTACATCCAACTCCTTCACTAAATAAAACACAAAGCTGACACCAGAGCTCCAAAAATCTAGACAATGAGACAACTCGGAACAATTTTGAAAACATTAGAAGACAACACATATGTTAGAGATGCCGTTACAAATGCTGATAGTGGGACAGCATGTAATCGAATGCCGGGGAAGTAATTGTGGAATTTTGCTGCTTAGATTTAATGAAGCAATCAAAATGATCTTGTGTAATATGTACAAAGGAACAAAATAAAATTAATCCACATCTGTATTATTATTCTGTAGTTGAATAACAAGTAATCAGAACAGTTCAGTCAAATGTTGGGTAAAATCATCAGAGTATTCCTCTGTAATTTAGCACAGGGTAAAGTAATCCGAGTATTTTCCTTCCTTAGTGTAAAGCATGAGTACTCAAACTTTCTCTCGGGGGCCAAATTTACAGTATGGTTTGTGGCTGAGGGGTCTCCCTCTGTCTCCGTCCCTCTGTCTCTCTCCACTGTCTCCCTCCCTGTCACCCTCCTATCTCTGTCGTCCTCTTCCCTCTGTCGCCCTCCTCCCGCTGTCTGTCTCCCTCCTCCCTCTGACTCCCTCTCTGTCTCAGTCCCTCTGTCTCTCTGTCGCCCTCCTCCCTCTGCCTCTCCCTCCATCTCCCTCTCTCTGTCTCCGTCCCCCTCCCTCTGACGCCCACCTCCCTCTGTCACCCTCCGTCTCCCTCCCTCGGTCTCCCCCTGACTGTCTCTCTCTGTCTCCCTCCCTCTGACAACCTCGGTCTCCCTCTCTTGCTCCCTCCCTCTCCCTCTCTCTGTCATCTCACCCTGCGTGTGTGTGTGTGTGTCAGCCCGGGCTGAGACAGCTTCCTTGGTGCGCACACACAGCCGCACCCCAGTACTTCACAGGTATTTAAAAGACCATTTACATTAGCCTAAAGCTTTGTTGTATTTCACCTCTTAGCGCCCCTGCATCTCCACTCTGACAATCACTGGAATCCCACGGCCCCCACAGAGGAGAGTCTCCGAGTCTGGGCTGCTTGGCAGTGTTTGCTGACACAATTATTATTATTTTTTTAAACACAGGTACGATGTCTGCAAGGTCCGTGGACCGCCAAGGAAGGCTTGCCGGGCCGCACTATGAGTACCCGTGGTGCAAAGCAAAGGGAAGAATTTGATCACCTGTTGTAATCTAAAACATAGTGCCCGAGTTAAGCAGTAGGGGGCTCAATCACAAATGTTACAGAAATCCCGTACACCATGTTACAAATGCCGAAGCATATAATGCACTTCTATTAAGGCAAACTTGACGTCCGTCACATTTAAGGAGGAGAAACCTGCCTGCCAAATTCTAAATCAAGCCTATAGTACCCAGAAATACTCTACTGTAGACTAGTAACTACAGTAATACTAGGTAATATAGAGTAATGATAGCAAATCAATCTTTCTGCACTATTGTGCAAGATAACGCAAACAATCTTAGACATTAAATTCTGGGAAAAAGAATCCTAAAATCTTTTTAATCGAATGCACTTTAAAACAATCAAATCACCTTTGCAAGATTATAGTAGATTAAAGAAAGTGAGGTCACCTGCAATCAACAGCAGGGTGGTGTACTCAAGAGTAATTTTCGTAAATCTAATATAAGGTAAACTAACAAGAGTAACTTTATTCTGTAATGTAAAACATAGTAAGGCAAAATAATCAAAGTAAGCTCTTGCGGTTTGTCGCAGGGTAAAGCAACCAAAATAATCTCCTTCTGTTATCCCCTGAAGGCTAAAGTAATAAGAATGATCTGCTTTGACAATCCAATATATGGTAACGTAATTTACCAATCTCATGCCTGCTTCAGAGTGGGACAGACATCATTGCTGAGCAATTAGAGTTTTCGGGTATTGTGTAACATAAAGCATGATAAAGTACTATTGTGATCTATTTCTATAATTCAATACAAGAAAGACTCTTCAACTTTGCATAAATTAAGTTAACTTCTGAATGGAACCTATGTACCAGTCAAGCATGAAAAAAACACATTACGCTCCGATGTGCAGGGTTATAGTTCCCAAACAAAAGTATCTGTTAGTCACAAATAGTTCAAACATACCTCTGAATATCACACTTGCACAACTCTTTATCTAACAATAACAGATTATTAACAGAACAAGAAACACATATCCAACCGCATTTTGTTATCATAAACATTATTCGGTTAATAAATCGTACATTTATTCGTTTACTTTTTGCCTTCAATTCGTCTTATGTAACATCAATGTAAGGAACCAAGCCATATTGCAGGTTTCCCACCATTCTTTGCCCCCATTTGGACTATTAGCTGCTGGTTTTTCGACTCAGATGGCATGGAGGTCTGGTTGCCCTGAGGCCTGCTAATGAGACCTCAGTGCCATTGTTCTGACCCATTACAAAAGGTATGTCGAATTGGATGTCCCCAAGTGGCAAGTACTGACTTATACTTATAAGTCCCTAGCATTTGCTACCCAGTGTTCCCAGGGCATGCAAGATGGAGTGTTCATCCAAGGCTGCAGCAGTGTTTGTGCCACCCTAGGTGTGACAAAGTACAAAGTGGCTACCATGCTGCCCCCACATACCTAAAGAGCAGTGTGTACACAGCTAGTTTTAGTTTGCCACTAAATCCAATGGCAAAGCCACCAATCCCATCATAATATATATGTCTCCTCTAAGGCAGACTATCAAGCCCTATGGCAGAGAGCTGTACATTATTAATCAAGACATATAGGTTTACATATGTCTTAACAGTAACAAAGCTCAGGAATCTACTGAATGTTCAAAAACGCCGCAGCCAGACTGGTCCTCAATATCCCTGGCCGCAGCCACATCTGCAAACACCTACGAGAACTCCACTGGCTCCCAGAGGACAAAAGTCACCTTCAAGCTCCTCACACACTTGTACAAAGTCCTCGACAACGCCAGACCAGCATACCTGAACCACTGCCTCTCATTCCACGTACTCACCAGACACCTCAGCTCTGCCCAACCGGACCTTGCAACCGGCCCTCGGATCTACAATTCGAGGACCGGCAGACAATCCTTTTCCTACCTTACTGCCAAAACCTGGAACACCCTGCCTCTTCACCTCAGTCTATCCATGCCACTGGCCCGATTCAGGAAGGATCGCAACACCTGGCTCTTCGACTGAATTGCAGCGCCCAGTCGGACCTGCAGTCCCCCTCCCTCCCATCCCCCCGGGCACCTCGAGACCCTCACGGGTAAGTAGTCACACTTAACAAGTACTAATTGATGCAATTTGACTGAGTGAACCCTGGGTCCCTGCCAATCATATTCCCAGGGCTTGTGTTTTTCCTAAACCTGTTTCATTGTTTCCACAAATGGCAGAACTCTGGCCTAACTGCAAGTCTCTTGTAAGAGATGCCTATGGTACCAACGGCCTGGTAGCCAGGGGAAGGCCCCGGAGGGTGACAGCATGTATTATGCCACCCTTATGGACCTCTCACCACAAACATGCACCACTCACATTGCAGCCTTTGTGTTGTGGTGCAGTAAAAGCGAGGAGTGGAAATGGCACACATCAGTGTGCCATGCCTGACCTACACTGCATGAATTCTAGGTCAGGGTGCACTATACCTCATGTGAGGATCTATCTGCATGAGTAGACAAGTCCCCATAATATCTACATCCATTCTTAGATATTATAAGTGCCCAGTAAATCTTGAATATAGGGTCAAGAAACTCGTCATTACAAGTTTCCTATCACCATTACCGCTTTACTGAACCCTGGGGTGTTTGGTATCAAACATCTCAGAATAATGAACCTGCACTGAATCCAGTGTTATATTTTTTATTCCATGCACTTTGGGGTCCCTTCTAGAGGAGACCTTTGAACCAAACCAACTGCTGGTCGGTTCCTGACTGGAGAGCACCAGCCTGCAACCACAAGACAAGTTTCTGGATCCCTGTGGTGGGAGCCATCGCTCACTGGGAGCAGAAACACAGCCTTTCCTGGGAGTAAGTGTTCACACCTCTCCAATGTCAGGAAGAGTCATCTGTGGCAGGGGACCTTCAAGGGTTGTATCACCTTTGCAACGCAACTTCCAGCCTCTTCTGCTCTCAGGAGCAGGCCCCCTTGCTGTCTCACCCCCTTTTCGGCTGGAAGACAGGCAGGTAAAATCAGGACAGCCAAGTAGGCGTGCACACCTCTGCCAATTCCACCACTCAATTTGGGAGGCAAACAGAAGCCCAGACTTCAGTGCCTGCCATCTTTCAGATGGCAGGCCCCTCCCAATCAGGATCAGGGATTGTGCCCACCCCCCTCGTGGGGTGTGCAGACTGAGGGTATAGTCACCCTAAGGTCAGTAGTCCATTGGCTACTACCTCGAGACCCCTAAAACGCCCCCCTGCATTAAGTATTTAGGGGGCAGCCCTGAACCTAGAATTTCAGTATTGACGACCCTAGGAAGACTGGGATCCCGAAGACGTTGCAGCAGTGAAGACTCCAGCTCCAACTGACTTGGCCCCAGCCCTACCAGCCTGCCTGCAGCTCCAAAGGAAACAACAACTCCAAAAAGGATCAATAAACTCCAGATTTCGTGAAGACTGATTTCCCAATTCAATAAAGACTTGAGACTCCCCAGGACAGTGGCCCTATCCACAAAAGAAGATTCAGCCCCCGTGGAACCAAGAAACCCTGCTCCAAGACATACCTCTGCACAAGTAATCCACGACCCGTGTCCGAGGGTTCACCAGTCCTGAAGTGGTTCCCCATCGGTTCTGACCTCCAAACCATTGAGCGGTATCACCGCCAAGGTTCGGTGTCAACGCCTGCAGCCTCTTCATGACAACCGCCCATGCACAGTGACAGGATCGGTAACCAGTTTCCCGACGTCGAAAGACACCCATGCAGTCTCCGACCCTGGACTTCCTGGACCGAGCCTACAGCTGTAACCCAAAGACGACAACCCCCATAGGGTTGCATTGGGCTCCCGACACTATCCAAGCAACCGGCGGCCCCTATGCCGCTGATGGTGTCGTCTTGGTGCTAACTGCGGCCCTCATCCTTCTAGAACTCTCTGCAGCCATCAACACCGTTTCACATTGCACGCTCGCAGCCAGACTTCACAACGCAGGGATACAAGGAGCCGCCCTTGACTGGATCCAATCCTTTCTTTCCGGCCAAACACAGAGGATCATACTCCCTCCCCTCCTCTACGAACTCACGGAAATCAATGCTGAGTCCCCCAGGGATCATCACTCAGCCCCACACTCTCCAACATCTACATGGCCCCCCTCGCCGCCATTGTCCGACAGCAGGGGCTCAGCATCATATCCTACGCCGACGACACCCAGCTCATCCTCTCACTCACGAAGAATCCCTAAGACACCAGACTCTGCTTCCAGGAAGGAATAAAGAATGTGGTAGCCTGGATGAAAGACAGCTGCTTGAAGCTCAACTCAGAGAAGACCGAGGTCCTCATCCTGGGACTCTGCACCTCAGCCTGGGACAGCACCTGGTGGCCCACAGCCCTCAGGAGCCCACCCACCCCTACAGACCACGCTCGGAACCTCAGCATCATCCTCGACTCCTCCCGGTCCATGAACTGCCAGATCAACGCTGTCTCTTCTAATAGCTTCAACTGCCTTTGCATCCTCTGTAAGACCTTCAAATAGATCCCCCTCACCGACTGCAGAAGGACCATCACGCACGCACTCATAACCAGCAAACTAGACTACGGCAACGCCCTCTATGTCGGAATCAACAGAAGCCTCCTACCATCTAGAACACCGCAGCCAGACTCGTCTTCGGGACACCACGTCACGAGCACATGACCCAACACCTACGAGGCCTCCACTGGATCCCCATCGAGAAGAGGTCACCTTCAAACTCCTCACCCACGCCTACAAATCCCTCAACATCGGACCCAAATACCTCAACAAGAGAATTTCCTTCCACGTACCCAAGAGGAACCTCCGCTCCGCCGACCTCGTCCTTGCAGAGGTCCCCCACATCCGCAGACACAGAACCGGCGGGAGAGCTTTCTGACACATCACTGCCAAGACATGGAACAAGCTCCCGGTGAACATCAGACGCTCCCCGACCCTGCACACATTCAGAAAAGACCTCAAGATCTGGCTCTTCGACTGATCCGGAGCCACTCTTCCCCCCGCACCTTGAGACCCTCACAGGTGAGTAGCGCGCTATATAAACCCACTGATTGAACTTAGGACCTGTTCTGCCCCCACCTTAACCCTAGGAGCTTGCCTCCCAAAACCGAGTGGCCCGCTCATGAGCAGCCACCAACCGAGGTGCCCCTTAGTCCCATTGGCTAAACTTGACACCCTGTACTCTGCACCCCGCCACCTTAGTGCAGCTGGTGATGCACCTGCAAATTTAACACTGCTTCTTAGGTCTCGCGCCTAGCGTTGCAGTACATAGCACTGCTGCTGCAGTATGTAGCACTGTCTCGCAGCGAGAGAACTCTTGGAGGGGATTTGGAAATCGACAAAGGAATCGCACACGCTCGTGCGTGTGCTTTTCCTTTTGTGCCACACGTTTGGACTTTGTGTGCGTCTTGTAATGAAAGAGAGCATGCAATTGGCCAAAGGCGGGCGCATTGCTCCAGCGCATTGCTCCAGCCACGGCCTATTGGTGTCTATTACGCGCACTGCTGCCATGTGTTTCAATTATCGTGCCCAGACACGGGCGCGATATTTGAAACCACATGTCTTGCTGTGGCACGCGCACGCACCATTCGCGGGCTTGTTTGTTTTGGATTCATTTCATTTTTTTACATTTCGGTGTCAAGCTGAAGGCCTCTGGTGCCTTCTACCTAGAAGCTGTGAATTACCTGCTGCGGCTGGAGAGGAGAGTTTCTGCCTGCTCCCTGCCCCCCGCCTGTCCCACTGCCCCCGGCCTCGCCCCCCGGGATGACCTTGGGCTCCACAGAAACTTGTTTTTGGGGACAAATCGGCTGCGATCGGAGGCCCAAGTACTATGAAAGTTGATTACCTAAGCGAGATGGGCTTCGGACTCTCCGACTATGGTGAGTATCGCACCATCCTCAGCGCTGCTGGGACAGGATGCGCCCATCCTGTCCTGTCTTATACTGTATAATGTACTATTTGTGAGTGTGCCGCCACAGCCCCCTGCCGCACTTGGGAGTCTCTAGACTCTGCCAGAAGTTAGAGTGCCTGCCCTTTGGCCCCAGGGGCCCCTGCTTTGCCCAGCACCCACATCTTCCACCCCAAAGAGCGGCCGGTGGCGCCTGGCCTCATTGGGGTTTTGTTCTAAAGTAGTTAATTTGTTCGGAATATTGTACGGCTGCAAGCGCTGCCTCTGGGGCAGAGAAAGGGCTGTTGTTTACGGGGCCCCATCGTACTTACTGTGTCCCCGGGGCCCCACACTGTGCTGTAATCCATGACTTCTGCAATACCCCGTGGTTTCATGTAAAATACAGGAAGGTGGCAAAACTGTTTGAGATCTTGTAATCGGATGGGTGGGAGCGCGGGCTAAGTGACCCCAGAAACACTTATTCCAAGAAGATCCCGGGTTTGCATGAGTTAAAGGTTCATGTAGAGCGACAGGACGGCGGTGCCTCCTGTCTCCAGAGGAGCTAATAATAAAACTTCGAACTTTCATATGGGAGTCTGCGGGGCGGGCGAGTACGTGGTACAGGGAGGGTGGTGTTGTAGGTGACAGGTCCGGGGTTACCAAGCTCCTGATGGGTATATGAACATCTTAGACCAGGAAAGTCTACGATTTTGGAAAAAGTCATGGGAATGCATTTTCCCCTTTGACTTATGTTGAAACACAGGCAGTTTCAGGATAGCCGTTAAAATCATATTTGGGGGATGGAGGGTGTGTTGTGTTTAAAAATCGGGAGTATCCCATCTGGATTGGGCCCGGGGGCATGCTTGTATATTAAGCTTTAGTCAAGTCTGTGTCGCTAAAAGCTTCCACGTATCTGTATGTGCACAGGTTTGTGTGAAATTAATTGTGGCTTTCCTGATTGTGCCAATATTTTCTACATAGCACAGGAAAAGGCCGTAGTATTGTTCAGCATCGGGGTAATAAGTGAACAAGCCAAATAGATGCTGGTGTGCTGGGACTGCACCCACCGCACAGGGACTAGAACATTAATTAAGGAGTTGTAGTATTTGTTAGCAATTCCCTGGAGGCCTGCAGCTGGGCACAAAAATGTAATGTAGCACCTCAAAATATCTATTGTTGCAGCATATTATTGAGGTGGGTGACTCAAAACTAACAGGGAGAGCAGAGTCAATGGTCTGTGCCGGGTCTTAGAGCCTGTGCTAGAGCCACGCCTTGAAAACAGCATCTAAATCATACATCAAACATCATGGGAAAATATGATAATCTCTTTAAAATTAAAAAAGAGGATTTCATCGTAGGAACTTTTCATCTAAATATATCAAATTTTTTTTGTACAGCGCACTCCAAAGGTGCTCCAAAATGTGATCATAAAAAAGTAGGTTTGTAAAATAAATTATTTGCATAGGATCACACAAGTTGGATCATGCGGGGAAGACAGGACTGGTCCCAGGCTTTCTAGTTTCACATTCTACAATTCACCTACTAGATGGCAACCTTTTTCTGAACCGTGAGCACGAGGACAGGGACATCTGGAGTTTCCTCTCGTGTCTCCAGCCCGCGTGCTGTTAGTGTAGGCTAAGCGCCAGACCCACAGCCAGGCAGAGGCGCTGGCAGCAGCAGAGGGATTCTGATAGGAATCAGAAGTGCGGGTTCAAAGTATGCTCCTGCTGAGGCCCCGGCACAGACATTGGCTGCTGGCAGGACTCGCAGCAGATCGAGACGGACACGCTGTACAGGCCACGCAGGGAACTCCTGGAAGCCAGTTACTGTATGTGGCAGGACAGCAGTGATGACGCACACGCAACTGCAGGCCTGAACTGGATGAATTACCATTTATTCTCTGAAGATAAAAAAAAGCAGCAGTGCAGACTCTAGTGTCTGCTCCACTGGCACACACCGTAGAGCGTTTCTGTTTCTCTCTGATCTTAAAGCTGTAAGGGTACCTCAGTAGTTGTGGAAATTGCAAGTGACTGTGCCCTCTGACCAGCTTTATGGAGGTGTTTCCTGCCTGCCAGCATCTCAAAAGCCGACAGCCCTGCCCTTCACTGCCCTGGAGACTGGACAACTGAGGGAGACTGACAACTGTAGGTCACACCTGCACCTCCCCCTGTGTCCCTCACTGTAAGTGCATTCCCAGAGGCAGACAGTCCTTACGTTGCTATACTATAGCTACAGTTCCATGTAACTACCCAATTGAAATGCATTACTTGAAATAATCTGTGCCCCAGAGCGGTCTTTTGAGGGAATTAAGGATTTTTTTGCATGTTTATTAACAAACATTTGCAATGTAATAGGTCCCGCATTACTGAAGGTTTGAGCTATTGGCATTGCATTATTATTTGCAACTCCAATAGGTCAAACTTTCAGTAATGCGAGACTTCTTGCATTGCAAATGCTTGTTCCTCTATAGGGCTGCATAGTGGGTTTTTCTCTGAAAAATATTTTAAGTGTTGACCACGTCCTGTACTGCAACAAAGTAACTTAGTGTCTTCCAACAAGTTAACCCGATTACTCAACGTAACTGACAACTAAAAAGTAATCTTAAGTAATTACAAGTAGTCTAAAGAGTTAACAACACATTTTCTATACTACAAAGTAACTTGTATGCCTTGTATGCCTCTACAAAACCAGTACACACTATATTTTGAAAAGCATTATTGAATTGAAAGAAACACTTGCCTGCTACTAAGAGAATCTTGGTTCTAGTAATACAAATAAAGTAATAAAATGTATACAAACAATTGGTCTGGATTCACTCTTTGAGTGGGTGACATAATTTCTAGCCCATGTACAACAAATGCTCTGGGGATCCACCGGATTCTGTGCTATACCATACTTTGGTATAGTAAATACAGAGCAAGCTTCCTACACTCTGGGACAGCCAAATGCCACGCATCGCCATAACTTTGTCATCAAAGAAGATGGGACCTACTAACCCACTGGTTTGTGACCAAATTGTCCCCTCTGGGCACTTTCCCAGGAGTTAATGGCACGCTGAAATTTACTACACCATGGATCTGGAGAGAGGACCTAGAGAGGAGTGTCCTACTGCATTTGAAGCTGCACAAAGAGAGGCTACACCATCGGAGGAACTGTATCTGCTGCACTCTGGGCTACTGAGTTTGTACTGTGCCTGTGGCTCGGGGAAAGGTTGATTCCTGGATTGAAGCAGTGACTACAAGAGTTAGTCAGCTAGTCCCCTGGAATAGCACCAGGGACTTTAAAGCTGTGGCAACCCAAACCGGCAAAACAGTAGCTACTCAAGAGACAAATCCAAGATAGCCAAATGTTGTACCCATGTTTCCCGGACACAGGAGTGATATAAGAGACTGGATTTGTCGCCCAAGAGGGACACTAGCTCCTACCAAGGATATTTGCAGTGAAGCCTAATTGCAACTGGCCTTCTACTGTCACAGAGAAGACATTGTTGGACCCCAAGTGGCGTGGTCAGTCACATCAACACACTTGAGGACTGAGGGATCAACCGCACCTACCCTGTTGACCGAACAGCACCAGGAGCATCCTTTGAGCATTTTTTGCCTGTATCCTCAGTATCAGGACCACTTCATTGAGGTCTTTAACGGTCGTCCTGTCAAGTTTGGAACTGGTTTTAAAAAAACCCTGGTGGCAAAGGAACTGTCCAAAGTATCCTTACTGGACTCCTAGCCTCTGCCATGTTGGATTTGGTAGCCCAAGCTGGGGTGGAGTCGCTGGACTGTTTCAAACTTTTAAAAAGTTTGCAACGTTTTTGTTGACCAATGCTTGTTTCCGGTTACTTTTAAAAGTATTAATTTCTTCAAAAATCTGTATCTCCCGACACCTACCGTGGACTTTGAGGATCAAGGACTCTAAAAATTCATACAAATATGCTCGATTTTTATAAATTGTTGTCATGTCTTTCTTGTTGCGCGACTTTCTTATTCTGTTGTTTGGTGCTGTTAAATGCTTCATACATAGTTCCTTTGTTTAGCCTTATGGTTGGAAGCCTCAGCTACCCAGGATTGAGCTTAAGGGATACAAATGAGCCTGACTGGACCCAAGATGGTTTTTGTGAGTGCACTACATGATAAGGCCACAAAGCCATATCATATAGTACACCCAAATCCTCGCATTGGATAAAAACATAAGAAAACAATACTATTGCAGAAAAATCTTGTAATGTATGGTTTAACTTAATGCAGAGTAATAGACTTGTGAGGCCTCTGGACCAGTGAAGCTTTAATCTTCCAAAGTATCTCGATGCCAGTGGAATTTTGTACTGCAACCATAGCTAAAGACACTTTTTTTCAAACATATCTTATAGGTATTTTGTGGTAGGAAACAAATATGAAACATACTAAGAGCCATTGCATACAGTGCAAATATTGTCAGTGCATGTGCTAATAAGGAGGGCATATATACATATACAGTACAATTTACAATCTGTGCTAGGTGTCGTATTTTTCCAACATGGCTTGTGTAGTGTCAGTTCATGCAGTAATAATTTATAGCAGTGTCAGTATATGGGACATTCATGAAAGTGAAACAACAATTCTAAACCCCCCTCCCATTTGCCCGGTCCAGCTGTTGCCAAGTGGTAGCACAGATGTAGTGTCGTAATGCCAAAGTCCAGTGAAAAACAAGGGGTATCACTATAGCTAAAGAATTGCATTTCAAGCCCAGATTAAAAACCTAAACATTGATCCCATGCTTAGTCCAAGTTGTGTATGGCATGTGTGGACTACAGTTATGTACGTGATTCCAGTGGGTCACTGGAACCATCCCTGAGGGAACACCTGGTTCTCCTCTTTGTAAACAAGAGGATTCCCAAACAGTTTTGTTAATGGAGTTTCAATATGTATTCTTTGTAATGTTTTTCAAAAAAGTTCATTTAGTTCGTTATATATTCCACAAGTAAGGCATCATTATTTTTTTCAATTCATATCCAATGCATTTCGGGCATATACATTGCCCTTCATCAGGGAATAATACTGTTAGGAAAAAACAAAAGTATAACATTTGTAGTCATTGTGTCACATTGTTATTCAATTACATAGCAGTTTAGTGCATTGAAGTGTGTTTACCAACTAATATCCCTTGTGACAAAAAACGTGAGTAAAGTGAAAAGCATGTAAAATGAAAGACCATTAGATTGAAAACTCACATGCCTGTCCTTGATCGTAGCTGTTAAGTGCTAAAAACAAATATGAGAGACAAAAGATGAGTAACTATCTCGAGTTCGCATTCGGTCCATGAAATTTCTTGGTTTCTAGTATCATGTCGTGGTTTACTAACCTGTCGCACATTGCTGAATAACTTTGTTGCAGCCTTTAAACTTGGGTTTCTTCTACATGAAGACGCCACTCGGGAGAGTGTTCGCCATTATATTTTCGGTTCGGGGTTATTTGCGGTCACATGGTGTGTTGCAACTGAAAAAAGACTATCTCTTGTGTGCTTTGCGCGCTCGTGGAAAAGTTATGAGTGAGGCCATATCGGTCTTATGGCGATTATTATTGGTATGGTAAAAACATTGAAAAAACGGCTGATAAGTAGCGGGATGCTGTAACAATGTGAAATGGACGATTTAAGAAATAAAAATAAAATAAAGGGTGGAATCGAACCCTGTAAGAGGTAAATGCTGTCTGTGTGTGCTCTAGTGTAATGCGCTATACAATGGTCTGAGCCACAATGACGAATTCACATATGTTAGTGGAAACAAAAAAGTAACATATTCATAATATTCACAGTTGTACCAATTGGTACCAATGGAGCATTATTATGGATAGCACGAAAATTCAATCCTGTCGTTAAGTCAGTTAGGTTTTTGAGTACATAGTTTGTATATCCAAAAGTTTTCTGTCTGTAGAAGGTATTTTGTATTGTCCCTTCCTTCTATTTTCTTGACGCTTTCCAAAAACAGGAATTTGAGTTGTGAAATATTGTGCTTTTCTTCCATGAAGTGCACTGCTACTGAGGATTTGACATTGTTGAGTCGAATGTTGGACTTGTGTTCTGTTATTCTGACTTTTATGCGGCGTTCTGCCTTTCCAATGTACATTTTGCCACATGGGCATTTTAGTGCATATATGACATTTGGCGTGTCGCATGTTGCATTTACTTTTAATTTTATTTCATAACCCTTCATGGGATGGTTGATTTTGTTGCCCTTTATGATACAATATCCTATTGTTACAATGACCACAGTTTAGGCACGCTTTTGTGCCCTTGAAGGTTTCTGATATTTGAACTTGAGGTTGAATCATTTCACCCAAATTTCTTGCTCTAGTAAAGGCAAATAGAGGAGGATGTTTAAAACAATCGTTGAAATCTGGTTCTAAGGTTAGCATTCGCCAATGTATGGTCTTCTTGAATTTCTTGCTTGACGTAGAGAATTTAGATATTGCCACTATTCTTGTTTGCTCTTTTTTGTTGCTGGGTTGTAACAGTGTTCTCCTATTAATTTGTGTTAGTTTAGATTTCGATTCCTCTATAGTTTGTTCAGGGTACCCTCTTTGTCTGAATTTGTTTCCCATTTCTTGTATTCTTTGTTCCATCTTGGTTTGGTCAGATGTAATTCTTTTTACTCTCGCCATCTGAGAAAATGGTAGATATTTTTTGAGATTTTGTTCATGAAAACTGGTATAATGCAACATGTTGTTCCTGTCAGTGCTTTTGACATAAAGATCAGTTTCAAATCCTTTGTTCGTAAGATTAACTCTGACGTCTAAAAATGTAACTGTTGTGTTTGAAATTTCCCATGTTAGTTGGATTCTCTCATCCATGT
This sequence comes from Lissotriton vulgaris, assembly GCF_964263255.1. NCBI lineage: Eukaryota > Metazoa > Chordata > Amphibia > Caudata > Salamandridae > Lissotriton > Lissotriton vulgaris. Next base: position 365,544,461 of record NC_141693.1, on the reverse strand, counting down.
TGTTGAATTCAGTCAGAGCTGATTGCAGATCTTCCTTTGAGCTTTTCCAAATAATAAATATATCATCGATATATCTAATGAACAGTTTCAGGTTGTCTCGCCATCTGGTTTTGGAAAGTATATGTGTTTCTTCGTAGTATTTCATGAACAAATTAGCGTATACTGGCGCTGCCGAATTGCCATTGGCAGTAACCACGAGTTGCTGATACCATGTATCCTTGTACTTGAAGTAACTTTGGTATAGAGAGAAAATCATTAGTTCCATCAAAAATGTTTGAAAAGCAACATCCAGGTCTGTGTTGATTAAGGCTCTTTCAATGGCCTTGATGCCTAGAGAATGAGGTATGGCCGTGTATAAAGAACACACATCTGCAGTGCATAGTATCGACTGTTCATCTGGTTCAATAACAACCGTTTCCAATTTGAGAAGAAAGTCTGTTGTGTCCTTTACGTAGGTTTCCATATTTTTGACCGATGGTTGTAAATATTTGTCCAATAGTTGTCCTATTGGGTCATGCAGGCTGCCCCTGGTCGATACTATTGGTCGTAAAGGGGGGTTGTTTAAGTTTTTGTGGATCTTGGGGACCATGCGTAGAGTTGGACTTTTTGGATTGTCTTTTAAGAGGAACTTTTTTGTTTTGTCATTAATAATGCCCATTTCATGTGCTTTCTCAATGATAGTTTTCAAGTTCTGCATGAACTCCATAGTGGGATTATTATCTAGTCTCATATATGTTTTGGTGTCCGTAATATGTTCATATACTTTTTCTTCATACATGATTCATTAATACTATGGCACCTCCTTTATCCGCTTTGGTGCATATGATTTCTTCTTTGGTAGATAATTTCCTTAGAGTGTCTAAATCCTTTTGTGTGATGTTCTTAGTGCCACGTTGGTGGTGTATAATCTTGGTAAGATCCTGTTTAACCATTTTTTCAAAGATATCTATTGTCTTGTGGCTTATGGGCGCCTGAAAAGAACTAGGTGGTCTAAGTCCTTGCAATTGATCTACTTCTTGTATTGAGGGTCTTGGTAGTACATTATCAAAGAAATGTCGAAGACGGATTTTTCTCATTAATTTGAAAAAGCTGACTTCCAGCTCTAGGTTGTCTATGTTGTGTGTTGGCACAAAGGATGTTCCTCTTTGCAATAGTTGTTTCTCATGGTTGTTTAATGAGTAATTACAGATGTGTGGACTACAGACAGTATTGCAAATTAAATTTCTGGTAAACTTAATACCCAATTCCATGCAATACATGAATTCCTTGGCTTGGTCTAAGTTGGGGGTCTCCAAACATTTCTATCATAAAAGCTACTTAAGTTCAATGGAACTCATTGTTGTAACAGTGACCATGTAAAACAAGATTACATTAGTCGCTACCCTCGAGATATTACCAGCAGTGATCATCACAGTGCCATTGGGCAGTGTTGCCAGCAGTAATCACCATCGTGCCCCTATGGCCAGGAAGATGGATGCTGCTCTTTTGAACGCTCAGCTGGCGGCTTCGTGCCCGAGCCTAGTAAGTGCCCTCCAGGACAATGTCACTACATTTTTGAGCTGGATTAGTGGTGCGGTCACTGCTTTAACGGGTCCGGGTCCCTGTAAGTTGGGGAGAGAAACCCCCTCCAAGCCTTGGTTTACCTCGGAGTGGAGGGATTTAAAACACTCCTGCAAGGTTTTGGAGAGAGTGTGGAGTCCTATGGCCAAATTGGCTCTTAGAGCTAAACAGAAACGGTATTATATAGCCATTAGCACAGCAAAAAGGACGTATTTTGCCGCCCGCATTGATAGGGTGAACAATAATGCGAAGGAAATCTTTGCCATTGTGCAGAGTTTTGTGGCGCCCCTGTGCACAGGAGGTAGTTGCTACCCCCTCAGTCATCTGGGCGAACACTCTGTCCAATCATTTCAGGAAAAAATCATGGTTATTCAAGATTCCTTCCCCAATAACCCGATGTCGACCCCGCTTATGCAGGGGTCTAGTTTGGAGAAGGATTCGGATCACTCTTTCTTGGCCTTCAGTCCTATCGACCTCTCGGCCTCCCGTAGAATCCTTGGGGCTTTGAAATCTGGCTCCCCCAACGACCCCTGCATGGCTCGGCTGTTGGCTGAACTATCCGACACGGTCAATCCGGAAGTTAACCTGCTGATTAACCAATCGCTTCGTGAGGCACACCTCCCGCATGCGTGGAAACAGGCCCTCCTTCTTTCTTTACTTAAGAAGCCTACCCTCGATCCATCGCTCCCCGCCAATCATAGACCTATTTCTCTCTTGTCTAGCTTGGCTAAGGTCTGCGAAAAGGCAGTCACCTCACAGCTTACCAACTATGTGACGAAGGTGGTGTGCTGCATCCTGCGCAATCGGGGTTCCGGGCCTCTCATAGCACGGAGGCAGTATTGCTGGAGGTGGCGGAGGCTATCCGGGACTGTTTGGATGCCGGCGGGAGAGCAGCTCTGGTGTTGCTTGATCTCTCGGCAGCATTCGATACGGTTCCTCACTCTCTCCTCCTTGAGCGGCTTGCTGGCACAGCCGGGAGCTGGTTTCGATCTCCCCCCCCCCCCCCCTCCCCATCAGTGGCTTCACTGGCTCCCAGTCGAGGCTCGCCTAAAATTTAAAATGCTGCCCATTGTCCAACGGGCCTTGTATGGACAGGGCCCACTTTATCCTCAGAAGCGCTTTGCTTTTTATACCCCTTCTAGGTATCTGCGGTCATCGGACAAACTCCTCATACAGAATCCGCGGTTTCTGCGTCACAGGTTGGGTGGGTGTTCTTTCACTCGCAAAGCTGGTTTAGCCTCGAATGAGCTTCCTTTTGCTCTTAGGAGTATTGCCGACCCTGCAGTCTTTAAGAAGAAATTAAAAACATTATTGTTCTGATCTCTTTTCTCTCGTTGGTTTTCTTCTCAGCTGGCTGGTGGGGGTCGCATGGTTGCGGCGCCGGGACACTTTGAGTAGCTGTGCGCCTTAGAAATCCAGTATAACATAACATAACATAACATAATGTAAAAAGGCTTTTTCGATTTGGAATGCCTCTACATGGGTAATACACGACAGCCATAGCTGCAATGCACCGAAGTACTAATATTTGTATTATTGCATGATTTATCATCAGATTATGAGTTCTAAAGATGTACAGATTTTCATCTCGAAAAGAACTCTTCAATTCTGAGATACATACATTAACTTAACTTAACAACAGCGTTTAATTTAGGTGCTGGGCTACAAAAGGTAGAGCTACTTCCAGGTAGCTCCCAAGATAACCGTTGGAGAAGCCTGGTCTAAGTATACTATGTACAGTATTGCCAACTACATTTCTAGCAAATGCAATTCCTAATTCCATGTGTCACATTAATTCACTGTGTTGCGCAGGGCTAGTGCTACATTAAGGCCACTGTAAACAGCTGCTTTATGGCACCCTGACAAACTACATTTTGAGTATCAGACTGCAAGAAACAGGTCCTTCTGAATTCACCATTAACCACGTGGAGCCGCAGAATTATTTTTTTCCACGAGATGGCTTCTAAAGATAAGTATCTCTTTTAAAAACCATTGCAACTAGCTAACTGAAGATACTGACAAAAAAACTACATGTTGATGTACTAACACTTGCAGTAAAAAGCTAGTCAGTATCTTCAGATCTTGTTCCAGTAAACTTGAGAACAATAATGGTAATCCCACTTTAAAAAAGAATATATTGGATACTTCCGTTTTTAATAATCTTTATTCAATTGCAGGCATACTAAAAAAGCTTTCAAGCTAATGAGTCTAGAATTTTCAATTCTATTAAAGACTCGGGAGTGAGGATTATGGTTTCTCTTTCTTTGCTGTTTATTAATCTATTTTAACGGCTGCCAATAAAAATTCAACATTTAAAAAAACTCCTCATGTGACGTCCTCCCAACAATCAATCAGGTCGGTCACCAAATAGCTGGCTGGTAGGAGGAGAGTAAGATGGCGGCCGGCTGAGACGCTCGGTCGCGAGTTCCGGATGAACCAGAAAACTGCATAGCTGAAAAGCGCTTCCCAAGGCAGAATGGGATAATTTCAACGACTGAAGACGGTGCAAAAAGAAAGGGCAATCTAAGAGCCCCCAAAAACTCCCATAGAAAAGCTCAACTGGGCAATTTGGAAGGATCGCTTACCTTTGTGGTGGGGCCGGCAGCAGCGGCGGTGCTCTGCATTGCGTTGCTCGCTCTGCTGTTTTTTTCTTTTGATTCACCTTCCTTTCGCGACCCAGCCCCGACCGGTCGGCGTGCCGGTTTCAAGCCACTACAACAGCGAAATTGGGAACCTGTATGACGGGGTGGTGGAGCAGAGACGTGACGCGGCAGAATTGTGAGACCGCGGTCCGCTCCACGCTCGATACCGGGCTATGGGCGAGAGCGCGAGACGCTGCTCAGAGCTGCCGAAAGACGCTTGGCGGGATCACCTTCCTCTTCCGGGGTAGGAGCGGCAGAGTCGGCGGTGCAACTGAGCGTGCTGCGAGCTGGAATCACCGACGATGCAGCGCTGAGATCATCGAACTGGGCTTCTCAGGAGTGGTTGTGAACTCTAAACCCCACAAATGCCGAGTGATTCCTCAAGATGAACAAAACAATAACTCACTAATTTTGACAGACTCAGGCTGGATGAGTGAAAAGGGTAGCCAACCTCCTAACTCAGTGGGAGCGCCTGGAGGAGAGGAGTTGCCACACAACAAATTGCCATACAGTACAGAAGGGTAGGAAAACCAAATAAAAAAACGAAGTAAAAAGGACACCTCAACACATACTCTGGTTGAAACTTGCTGCAACTATACTACCTCACCTTTGACTCAGGACAGTAATTGCAGAAACAGAAGGGAAGAGGGCCCCCCCCCCAATTTGTCTACGCAACAAGATCAAGATCAAGGAAACCATTAGTAGAAACGGTCCCTTTATCAGTGCTAGGGATAGCTGAACAGGGGGGTGCAAGGTCTTCATACTGTCTCAGGAACCAAAACCTGTCTAAACAAAACTTACTGCCAACGATAAGAAAGTGCATGACCCCGAGGAGCACAAAGAAAAATCTAAAACACCCTCCACAATCGGATGAACTGTCTGAAAGTATAAAAATCAGATCTTCTAAAGCGAAAACTAAGGGACAAAAAATTAAGATTACACCGTCTCTTTAAGATCATACTTTAGGGTGCAACAAGTGGTGCAAATAAGAGGAGGAGGTCAACCCCCAGCGGCTAATACGGCAGACACTGTTTCCTCATCAGTTTTAGACCCTGATAGGCGGTATCTTAGCCCTACTTCTGAAGAAGAAGAGGAGGAAATCGCAGAAGAGGAGGCAGAAGAAGGAGTAACTATGCAGTCAACTCTGACACAACCAATACAGTCAACACAACCATTACAACCCTCACAAACAGATAAGAGTACCCCGATGGCGCAGCAAGCTGAAACAGAGGCTGACACAAAGCTACAAGAGGATGTATCGGGGCAGCAGGATATGGACCAGATGGGTGAAAGTAAGACAGGAAAAATGATGGAGATATGTATGGACAAAATATTGGGGGAAATGAGAGAAACATTTTCAATATCAGAAGGAAATCAAAACAAAATCCAAGAGGTTGTTGAAAATCTAGATCAGAAATTAAAGGAATTAGGGGTAAAAGTTACAGCTGTGGAAAACGAACCTGCATCTTTAAGTAAAAAGGTAGATGTAAATCAAAGGGAAATACGACATTTAAAAGACAGCGAGAGAGCCATTAAAGAGAAACTTGAATCTTTGGAGAACCAGGGAAGAAGAAATAATCTCAGAGTGTTGAATGTTCCCGAAAATTTGGAAGGGTCTGATATTAAGGCTTATGTCGTATCTCTCCTAGAGGAGTTTTTCCCTTGGACAAAAGACTGTGATGTGACTGCAGACATTCAACGAGCCCATAGGGATCCATTTAGGAAAAGCAAGGAGAGAAAAGCCCTGAGGAAAATCTTAGTAAACTTCCGAACCTACTCCTTGAAAGAAAAAATCCTATGCGAGGGACTGAAAAGTGGAACCCTTAACAAAGACAACTGGTCTTTTCGAGTCCGATCAGACATTTTCAAAGCCACACAGGACAGACAATGGGAACTGGGGCAACTTATGCAGGAGCTAAAAGCATTGGGAGCGAACGTGCAATTGAAATTCCCAGCGGGCTTGAGAATGTGGCGAAATAAAATGCACAACATAAGGGAGCCAAAAGAAGTAGAAAACCTCATTCAACAAATAAAAGACCAAATTGAAAAAGTCAGTAAGGAGTAATGCAGGTAGGAACTTCTACCTATGTAAAGACCATAAGAAGAACCTGGAAAACCCCCCCAAAAAAATGGAGAAACGGCTGTAGCGGGAAATCCAACACAATATAAACAGCTATCTACTAAATATAAAAAAAATTAAAAATGGAAACGCTTGCGTAACAAAGAATAAAACAACTGGTGAAACGGAGCACGAAAACGGGTGGAATACCACCTGAAAGAAGAAAAAGGGAGGCTTCCTCAGGGTGGGGATTTCGAATCACACTGCATTACAAATATGCAAACGTTAATTGTACACGGTTGGGGAGCAAAATAGGGGAAAAAATGAAAAAATACCCTCAAAATTGATAAATAAAAGGAATAGTACTGGAGTCAGGCGGTTGTCTAAATATCAACCCCAATGCAAGACAATAATCAATACGAAATGGCAAGAGAAAAGATTTTAAAGATTCTTACATGGAATGTTAATGGGCTTAGAACTCCCAAAAGGAGAAGAAGAATTTTGAAATACTTAAAAGAGATAGAAAGTGAGATCATCATTCTCCAAGAAACCCATCTTGTAAGGCCCGAATGGACTCAAATGGTAAAAAATCTCCACTGGATCGGTACAAGCATACACACCTCACAAGACTGCAACATAAAAGGGATGGCAATCATTATAAAAAAAATCCTTGAATGCTAAATTGGAATCCGAAGTAGTTGACAGCAAAGGAAGATGGGCGGTGGCTAAAATCAGGATTGAGGGCTGTATACTCACGATTGCGGGATATTACGGTCCGAATATGGACGACTCGGCGCCTCTTCAAAAATTATATTCAGAACTTTTGACATCTTCAGCTCCGATTATTGTAGGAGGAGATTATAATATTATAGCGGATCCTAAAACAGATAGATTGCCCCCAACAAAACAAATGAATTTACCAAAAATGAGGGAATGGCTAGGGATCTATAAAAAAGATTTAAACCTGGAAGACATGTGGAAGTTAAAAGGAGAAAAGAACTACCCGTATACCTTTCACAATAAGCAATTAGGCCATAAATCCAGAATAGATTTCTTCCTATTGAACAATTCTCTCCGGGACAACGTTAAATGTATCGAACATCTACCAGCACATTTATCAGACCACTCGGCAGTACAGTTAACTCTCTTACTACCACAAACATTTTTGCCTCCCAGGTGGGCTGTTGATAGATTGATTCTTAGGGATGAACAAAGTGTGGACCAGCTCAAAATAACCTCCCTCCACTATTTTGCAGAGAATGCTGTTGGAACGCCCAACAGAATAACGTGGGATGCCTACAAAGCGGTAATAAGAGGTAAATTACTTAGCTTGGGAGCATACAAGAATAAGCTAAAAAAATTGGACATTAAAAAGATTGAAACAGAAATTAAAGAAGTAGAAGTACAACTAGGGTGTGGCACATCTCTAGAATCAAGAGAAAAATTAGAAGAGAAGAGTCACAAACTAAAAGAGAACTTGGCAGACTATCTGGAGAATATAGTTCAAGATAAATGGGAGAATAGCAAATTAGCAAACTATGAATATGGAGAAGGTTGCGGAAAAATGTTAGCCTGGAAAATAAAAACGGACCAAACTTGAAATACTATATTAAGTATTCATACTCTGGATCAATCATCAACTTCTTCAGACGATGTCTCAATAAGGCAAGAATGATCAAACTTTTTTACCAACATATATAGAGAAGATATAAATCCATCGGATGAGGATATCAAGAAATACCTTGAGAGTGTACCCCTTCCAAGTTTGACGGAAGAAGTGGATTCCCTGAATAGTGAAATCACACCAGAGGAAGTAAGAACTGCTATAAGTAATCTAAAGAGAGGAAAAGCCGCGGGACCTGATGCGCTTCCTAATGAATTTTACATAGCAATAAAAGAACCACTAATTGAGTATCTAACAGAAGTAATGAATAAGACCTATTTGGATCATGATAAGATACCTGATTCATGGAATGACGCAACGATTAGTATTATATTAAAACCAGGGAAAAACCCAAAGCTATGCGAGTCTTACAGGCCGATATCACTACTCAATTGTGATTACAAGTTGTTTATGAATGTAATAGCTAAAAGTCTATCAAAAGTAATGTCGAAATTGATTAACCTGGATCAGAAGGGGTTCATAAAGGGCAGACAAATTCAGGAAATTACACACGAGCTAATGGCAGCAATCGATGTTGCTATCTGCGAAAAACTACCCCTAACTGTCATTACGTACGATGCAGCTAAAGCTTTTGATCGTGTCAATTGGGCTTTTCTAAATAATATCATAGGAAAAAACAACTTAGGGAGAAATTTTGGCCATATGGTGAAGGAAATGTACCCGAACCCAAGAGCGAGAATAGCAGTGAATGGGAATCTCACCAGTAACATCGAGATTTAGAGGGGTACTAGGCAAGGTTGCCCCTTGTTTCCATTGCTTTTTAACCTATATATCGAACCCCTGGCCTGCTCTATCAGAAATCACCCACTTATAACACCTTATAAATATCAAAACTGGTCAAAGAAAGTGGCACTATACGCAGATGACCTGATGGTGTTCACTGATAATTACAACCTCTCAAAATCAGTTATTGATGATACAATGAACAACTTTGGCAAGGTCTCAGGATATTTGATCAACAACAGTAAGACAGAGGCAATGAGCTGGAACACTAACCCAAACTCATCTTTCACAAAGGACAAAATAAAATATCTAGGCATCACTATAACAAAAGAGTTGGAAAAAATTCCACAACTAAACCTAAATATAGTGGCTAAAGAAATGAGAAGACTCCTCAAAACCTGGTCAGGTCTACCGTTAAGTTTTCTGGGCAAATCTAATGCAATAAAAATGACAATCATTCCCAAATTCACTTATCTCTTCAACACCATTCTGTTAGAGTTTAAAAAAGACGCCCTAAAAAAATACAAGGAGAAATATCTAGTTTTATCTGGTCAGCTAAAAGTACAAGAATATCATGGAACAAACTCAGGAGAAGAAAGGAACAAGGTGGAATAGCAAGCCCTGATGTATAGGAGTACTACAGATCTTTTCAATTTAAAAATGTTTGAGTCATGCTAAAGGAACATTACGCTTACCCAAATTTTCTACAACATTTAACGAAAGGAGAAGACCACTTCCTCTTCAAATTTGGTCATCCAAAATTTTTCAAAAAAGTACAACTCAAGATCTTAAACAACGCTGTTAAACTTTGGAGCCAGATAAGAAATGTAGTAAAGACACCATATTATAGCGATATGGCCCCAATATGGGACTCCCCTGGCACGCCGGAATGTTTAAAAGACTCTTTATCTAGGTCACCTAGACAATCAGGAAAATGGGGACAACTTCTGGTTGAAAATGCCTTAATATCTTGGGAACATCTGCATACAATCACAGAAGGAAAAGTATCAAAGTTCAAATTTTACCGATTGAGTAGCTGGGCCAACACCATCCCAAAAGGGACAATAGACACGGGCAACTTAGAAGAAGAAATGATAACAGAAACCCCAATAAAAAAGGAAGTCTCGAAATGGTACTGGGCTCTAATTGAATCTGGAGAAGAAGATTTAATAATACCGGAAAAACTATGGAGAAAAGACCTACCAAACGAAGTCCTGGATCTAAAGCTTATTTGGAAAAAATCAGTAGAAAAATGCTGGTCATGTGTAAAGCCGGCAGCTCTAAAAAGAAACCATCTTTTTTCTATTCATATAGCATACTGGACCCCAAAAAGACTGTCAAAATTTAAAGGTGCGCCGGTAAAATCATGCTGTAAGTGCGGAGAAGAGAAGGTGAATGATATTCACATGTTCTACTGCTGTCCAGCACTCACGCATTATTGGCAAGAGATTGGTAAGACACTAACAGCGGTAATGGCAACGCCTATAACTGTAAGTACGCTTTTAATTATTTTTGGATCCACTCTACTACTCAACCAGGCATGATAAGGCTAAGTAAACACCAAGAAAGTTTAATATTTGTTTTGATTTTGTTAGCACGAAGAGAAATTTGTATTAATTGGCTAAAACCGGCACCACCAACTCACGAATATTGGCTAAATTCTGTAATAAAAACCTGCAGACTAGAAAGAATAGGGAAACGCTCTAAAAGATCGCTATACTGGGAGATTTGGGAAAATTATATCATTTCTAGATGATAACCTAGAACTTTTCCTTTTTTGATACATTCCAATGATTAAAGCGGGACAATAATTCCAGGCAGGATTTAAACTCTGCCGAGTAGCCTTACAGGCTAGCTCTTTCCAGGAACAACTGAATTATTGTGTACGATAAAGGTAAACAGGAGTAAATTGACTGGTCATAATCAACATTTCGGGAAACTCCCCTTGGACCATCGATAGACACTTTGGGGCAGTGAAGGTACAGTTCTCGCAAAAAGACCGTCAAACTCCCAAACACCTTCCTATCTACATATTCGCAATATGAGGAAAAAAAATAAAATAAAAAAATAAAAATCAATCAGGTCATACCTCTGCCGATAAAATGCCATATCTATTACTCTTTCTTTGCCAGCGAATAGTCTTATGAACTTGAACACTCTGAGAACCGGTTAAACTGGGCGAACACAACGGACTGCTCGACTTTCGAACTGGAGAGGAATATCTAAGAACACTAGAACCCAATATCATCCCACTGGAACATGTTTATTCTGTTTTCTGTTTAGAACCTGGAAAAAGGAAACACGTGTAATTTCCAAATTGGGAGAAAAAAACTCCACAAATCTGATTAAGCCAATATCCTTAATCCATCGATGAAAGACCTCAACAATCATGTTAATCAAACATAAGGGTGGGCAATAATACATCATGAAAAAGCCAACAGACATAATCTGTAAAATGAATCAGGCTGGATAATCCTCACCTCCAAGGCCTTAATAGAATTGAAAATTTAAGACGTGTTAGCTAGGACAGATTTTACTCTATGTCCAGATCAGAGGTTTTGGATTATGCTTGTTCAAAGCTGATCTAATACCACTAAGGCTACATCTAAAATAGGTCTGCAATAGAATGTTTTAAAAGTAGAATCTGAGGACCAATGGAGGCCCTCGTAATGTCCTATAGGTGTGAACCAAGGAAAAAAGATTTGGAGGCCGACCCCTTACTAAGTGGGCCCAAATTTACTGGCGTCAATACTCACTTCTCCTGAGCCACTTCACCCATCTCGCCAAGGTAGCAAAAGAAACAGCAATGAAAAGCTTTTGAAGGGAAATCAATAACTGGCCTCCAATAGAGCGACAACATGTTCTAGTCCAATCCTCATACTCCTTCGAATATTGTACAGTAAGTAATTTTGGATTGTTCAGAAAGTGCAGATATGAAATTTGCCTGGAAACAGTTTTTGTTCTTCCGAATGAAGTAAAAGAAACCCCATTGGGAGTAAACACTCTACCTGTTAAATTCAGTACTTTCACACCATAACACACCCCTGCAAGACACTAAGCAAAACTTTGCTGACAATTGCTTCCTTGAAAGGTAAGAATTTGCCGGCCACCTCTGTAGGAAAGAAAGGACAATATTTATGTCCCATAGATATGAAGATTTGGGTTGCAGAGGATTGTTTAAGCGCATCCCATGCATGACCCGGTTAACCAAGGGGTGATTGCCCACTGGTTTCCCATTCACTAAAGCATGCCCGGCTGAGATGGCAGAATGACAGCTGTTAACAGAAGAAAAAGCTGGTCCTGAAGACGCCAAACCCACTAGGAAATTGGTATCAAAGACAATGTGTGCCCAAAGGGATCCAAACTCCGTTCATTGCACCAACCCAGTCAACATCAACAAGCGGAGGGGTAACATTTATGTGTGGCACCTGACCAGGATCAGAGGACATTTTTTAGATTGTTCTGGAAGGCCAGGAAACAGGCAACGGTCCCTGAAATGCACCACGCCACGAATAGTAAACAGCACTTCATCAGTAAGGAATGTCGAACTCCTGACGGATCAACAAGATCTAGGAATCGAGTGATATGGGATGGACATACACAAGACTTCTCCATCAGAACAGAGAACCAGAGTTGGTATCTCCACAGTGGAGTGATCAGAATTAGTTCTACCTGCGAGTTTGGGCCGACACTCACGGGATCAAGACAAAAGGAGGGAAGGCATAATGGAGAGGGCTGTGCCAGTCCTGAAGGAAAGCGTCTATGGCCAGAGCCATCAGATATGGGTGCCAGGAAAATAATTTTGTACGTTGATTAGATAGGCGGCTAGCAAGCAGGTCTGTTTTGCAAGGGCCCCATTACTATTAGAATACGTGGAATATGGACAGGTGCAGTTTTCGCTCACGCGCAAAGGTACAGAGAATTCCAATCCACAAAATTGTCCCTTCCTGATGCGTTCGTAGACGTAGTCCACGACAGAAGAGAAGGGGGCACAGGCGGAGCATTGGGGGTGGATGATAGAATCTGGGTCAAACTCAATGGGAGTAGGCAGGGTGGGGGGCGTGAGAGGAAGTAGAGAGGTGAGAGTAGTAGTGGGCCTTAAGCCGTTTCTGGGGCGGAGGAGTAGAATCGTTGTGTCAGATGGGGGGGGGGGCGGAGGGTCAGAGTCTGGGTCATGTGAGGTGGAGGGCGTGGTGATTATCTCCTCTGGTGACATGTTGCATGAAGAGTATGCATGATCAGAGGTAAAGGTGCGGGGATGTAGGTCATAATCGCAATGTGAGGCCATACATTTGATAGTGGGTCATTACCTGCGTGGGCCGGGCAGCGGGGCAGAATTGAGGGCATACCTCTGCATGTGACTTGTAAAACACTGGAGAGTGGCTGCTAGAGCTCGGTTCACAGAATATGTCACTGAGGCATCTATCGCATCTACCAAATTCACCACAAAGAGTAGATTATCCTGTATATATCAGATTGGTAGGCATCCTCAGTAAAAAAATGAAGCCCTGCCATGATAAATACAGGCAATTAAGGCTTTTAATACACACTTGAAGTGAAATAGCTGGGGGGCGGGGTGGGCAGCCTCGACAATAGTACTGTGATTAGGGCCAACAGGAGGCAAACTTGAGTGACACCAGCCCCTCAGGCAAAGCCTGTATTATCTTTTTACACTTGCTTGCATGGGAAAGCTTTGTGCTGTGCCCGCAAGAGATCGCAGCTACGGAGATGCAGACGGTGAACTTGTGATGCAGCGTGGCTCGCTCTGCCCAGTATACCAGAGCTTCTCGCAACACACGGGAGGCGAGCTAGAAATAGGACATGGTCGCTCAATTGATAAACGCTCCGTTTCCCACTTCCTGAGCGCCCACGATGCGCTGGTTAAAAAAGTTATAAACACTGTAAACACAAGAGCAAGAATGAAGTTCAGAGGAACTTATCTTGGTTCCACAGCAGCCAAGAAAGAGGAATAGATATGGCTCCTAGGCATTATATCAGCAGAGGCATGACCTGATTGTGTGTTTGTAGGATGGCGTCACATGTGGATTACTAGGAAATGTCAAATTTTAATTGACTGCTGTGAAAAAGGTTAATAAACAGCGAAGAAAGAGTCTGCATAATCCGAAGCTTCAGGTTCTAAAATACCATCTGGTTTGGAAATGACCTGGAAAGGACAGCATATATTCAGCTATATACTGACAGAGAGGGGGTTCCAATGTTTCATGTTTGAGCAATATGGTCCGTTTTTATTCCCAGACATTGACTCCATGAGATAGCGTCTGGGATGACAACGTTAACCTTAATTCAGGTTATTAAAATCTGCTCCTTCTTGTGATTTGATGAAGGTGTGGATTGAACCCTACATTGGATGGTAGGCTAGAATGTGTTCAGTTAAATGCTTTCACTTCTGTACCTGTGGTATTCCCCAAAGGTCATCAAACTCTCCCCTTTTAAGCAACATATTCATAAGGCCCCTACTTTAACTGATTGATCTGGAAAGCCGTGCATTCCAATCATTTGCTGATCAAACCAAAATCAATATGCAGGTGTTCATCCCAAGAGACTAAGATCTATGCCCCTATTGTTATGCCATCTACCCAACATTTTTTGCTAATCCAATTTTTCCAGATTGCTAAAGGATCTTATTGTCAACTGGGATGGAGATGGCCTTGCACCTCACACTCACAAAACTGTCGAAGATGGCTGGTTCCAGATGCAGCCTCTCGGAAAGGGATTGTATTTACTACTATTAAAGACTCATTAGTTAGTCACAATGTAATGGAAATAATCCTTTGCTCCTGTGATAGCTACTTGGGCCTGATCTATGGTCTCGTGGAGCCAGGCTGTCACCTAGGGAGGAACAAGCCGGCCTGGTCAAATTTTTCACTGCCCACGCTTGGGACATGCTACTGGAGCAATTCAAAGATACAAACAAACTTGTTCTTTACTCGGCATGATTCGTCCCTGACATAAAAGTATATCACACACTCCTTTTCTCATCATGCAGTGATTGTTGGCTATCACTTGTAATGGACAGAAAGCAACAGGATACTGACGGGAATTCTTTTGTTTACTTACCTAATAGTTTCAGAAATGGGTACATAAAACAGAGATATTAGCATCCAAAGCGCAACACATTTTTCTTGGTACATCAGACAATTGGGAGTTGGGGTATTAAAAGTCTCTCAGTTTGGTTTCCTTGTTTCTATAATAAAGCTGTACATGGGCATATATTGTTTCTACACATTGTTTGCAAAAATTATAATTCACATGTAATGGTATATATATTATGTACAAGGTACTTGAATCTGGATGTGCAATTCGAACCCATTGGAGGCAATTGGGTTACTGGTTGAAAGAGTAAAACCCTACTGAAGCAGCAACCACAATTTCTGTCAGGTGAAGTCACAAGCAAATGCCAAATTAACCAGTGCTTAACCATCTGATAGATTGGCACCAAGAAGCCAGGCGTAACTTAGGGACAATGTGTAAAGTATTTATGTAGCACTTCAAACAGTAATAAAGTGAAAACACAATGCAAGAAAAATACAAAATCAATTTAGAAAAATAGAGTAAAATGTAATAAATTGAGACCAAAACAACAAAAATGTAATCAGTAAAGCAGGAAAATTTTTAAAGATTCAAGTGAAAATAGTGCCTAAAAGAAGCAAGCGCCAACTGTGGTTATCTGGTTGCACCGGAATGGGACAAAGTCAAAAGTGCAGGCGCAATTGCCATGAAGGGCGGGCCAGATAGAGGGACCAGGTGAGGCCCGCTGAATGAAGTGCCTTAATTCAGGTTTCTAAGCACTGCGAGATCCCTCGCGGAGGATGCACGCAAAGCAGCGGTTCTGATGGGCTACGAGCTGCAATGCAAGTTACTGCGTCAAATATGGGTCGCAGAGCTACGATGCCAGAGCTGTGTGACTGCACGCCACCGTAACCTGATTTACCCACCGCCAGATTACAATGGCGGTTGGTAACGCGGTGGACGGAAAGTATATCCGCCGATTTTCCGTCGGTAAGCAGGAGCTGGGGCATACCAGGCACCGCCATCCATATTATGATGTGTGGTGTTCCAGGCTTCTAAAGGTTGGCGGGGATCTGCTTTGGGGGCCCCCGGGGTGGTGGGGTTTGCACTTGGGGGGTACCTCTGTTACCCCCTACATTGCCATGCACAAGCGGTGCCTGCACCGCACAACATGGCATTTTACTATTGCGACGGGTGCTGCATCTAGCAGCACCTGCTGCAACTTTAAAATGCCAGATGCGACCGCCGCGGTTGCATCATAATTGGGGTGGCGGTCCTGTTACCGATATGGTGGCGGGCGGACTGCCATCCTTATAACCTCCTTAGACTCCAACTTAAACATTAAAGAGGGTTGTAAATTGCAATTTTTTAGACACCAAACTCAATAGTCCTACCTGCCCCCAATTGAAACTTAACACTTATTAAACGAAATAAGGTAAACCAATGTGGCACAATAAGGACTGCAGGTCCACGAATAGCATTTAATTTACTGGCCCTGGGTACACTTAGTACAACTATACTAGGGATCTAAAAGTAAATTAAATGTGTCAATTGAGTGTGAGCCAATGTTACCTTGTTTTAGGGAGCGAGCATATGTAGTTCAGTAGTGGTAAATTACGCAAAGTCCAAATGCTAATAGACACGAGACCAGAAAACAATTATCCTGGGCACTGTGCCGCCATGGATTGAAGAGGTATACAATTACTACACACTTGGGGTGAAAGAACATGTAGATAGTTTTATGACCAATTCTTGTCTTTATTGTTTTATTTGTGATAAAGTTTGAGAAAATTGCAGGACTTATCTGTTCAATGTAGGTTAGCCCTCACGTACACCTAAAGCTTGAGAGTCCTAATGTGGTGCGGAAATATCACACATGCTCATAACACCTAGCTAATTGCTATAACTGAGGTTTGAGCATGCACAGGACCTTTCTGGAGATAAAAAGAGGACCAACAGAATGTCAATTGCACCACGTAATAAATACACGTAAGAGCCTCAATTAGAAACAGCGTTAAAATAAGGTGTGGCATCAAGGAAGAAATAGAACAAGCTTCATGCAGCCAAAATGATTGTGACCAAGAGGGCAGTATGGTTAGGAAACTTGCATGGAGGACTGTTAAATAACGTCTAATTGGAATACATAAACTGAATCTGCAGTTTTATAGGACAAACATATAAAATTGTAACATGCCTGTCAAAGATGGTTAAGGGGGAATACTTGACATCACTAACAGCCGAAAAAACAAACAAACATAACAACCATATGGTCATCCTCAAAAAACACAAGCACTGTAAAATTACAAACAAACAAATTGAAAAGGTGGGCTAAAGCTAAAGAAGATAATGACCAAAATTAATTGGAGAAACATTGCTTGAAGTATATTACACTAGAGTGAAAGTTTGAACAACAGTTTTATAGACTGCAGGCAGCGGGATGGTGTTCGGCTGTGAATAAAATATCAGAAGAGAACAAATACTAGATTTAATTGAGTTAAAGTCCTCATAAAAAATGAAGGTTGGTTAACAGGAAGTGATAGCACGGACTGGTGTTATGTACTAAATGGTGATTGGCTTATCTATTCCTTCCAGGCTCATGGTTGACACTGTATCCAAGTTACAAGACGTATGTGAAGGTTTGTCACATACTATCCCTTTTCCAAAACCCAGAAGGTACAGAATAAATGTAATGCAATCAGTTGGATCCAGATTCTATCCGCAGTGTTTCCAATGTATGCATCTTAGAAGCACATTAAAATCACAGACACCACAGTGAGGTGGATGGTTGACAAGGTGAAATTTGCCCACCATTACCCCACCAGTTGGGAGGGTATAAGGTGATGGAATAGGAAATCGCCCTGCAGCATGGCGGGCAGAGACAGGGAAGGAGTAGCAAGATACTACATGCTGGCAGGTGTGTACTTGAATCGGGCAATTAATCACAGCACTCACTGCACCCTACATTTCTCTGGTAAGTACTGAAAAAGGAGAATATAGTATATTACAATATATTCTAATATAATTTGTAATATATTTTGTTTGCAAGTTATATTTTATTAACCCCTTAGCTGCGGCGGCTATTCCGCCGCAGTGCTAAGGGGTGGGGGGGCCGCGCGGCGCTCCCGTACTCGTGGCGGAACCGCTCAGTAACGAACCTCAGGTGGGCTGTGCTTGTGACGGAACGGTTCCGTCATGGCCCCGCACGCCTAATTGACCATCAGCACCACTTCCGGAAGTAACAAAGTCTTGGCTCTACCAATCACTGGGGTTTAAACCAAGCTTAGCTCTACTTCTAGCTCTTTTGGTTGTAGTAGTGTTGAAATCAATAGATAATCCCAGATGATGAGATTAGCCACCACGGTGGGCTGATGGGATTCTTTTCAGTTTGTTTTGTGAATGACTCGGACACATTGGTCTTCCTGCTAATCCTGGTCTCACTTTTCTTAGACCAGTAGTTTCTTTGTGTTTTTTCAGGTTCTAGAGTGGGGATAGAATCAAGCCTGGTCTTTAAATATTAATCCCTAGGTCCCTCTGTGTAAAGAATGTGTTATATATGTTTTTTTTAACTCCACTGGCTCACCTGATCAAAACAGATTCCAATTCAAGCTGATGATTCACACACACAAGGCTCTACACCTGGGGTCTTCAAACTGTGGGGCGCGTCCCCCAGGGGGCCGTGGAGTGATAGAAAAGGGGTTGGGCATTCCCTTCACACTTTTGCCCAGGCCCATAGCTTCCGCCCCACTCCTTCCCCGTAGTGTCTCTCAGCCCTGGCTGCTGCAGTGCAGCTCGCGCTGCTGAGGGCTCGGCTGGGAGGTGTCTGGAGTCTTATCTCTGGCCGCCTGAGCTTTTCACAGGTCTTTAAAGACCATTTGCATATTTACATGCCGTTGTTAACTGGTTACCTAGGCTTCGTTTTTTTAATGGTTCCCGTACCCCCGGGCCCCCACTCTGCCTATTCCCTACATTTGTATTTTTACACTTACTGCTGTAGTGTGAGAATACATTTAATGAAAATAAATATAAAGTTGGGTAGCCAAAAGAAAAATGCCTGCCGTGTGTTGTTTAAAGAGCCCGCAGAGACCTGCTCTTGACACTAAATAGTTATAAATAAAAAAGTATGTATTAATTAGCTATGTGACTTTTCTGTCTTTGTTCTCTTTAATTATCAGTCATGGATCATTGAGGCAGCCATAGAACACAATTAAAAGTGCTTTCTATTTATTTTTGCTCTTCTAAGTATTCACAGATAAGTGCTAAACATACAGCTTTAGGTGACTGCTTATTTCTGGGCCATCAAAATAATGAGCTGTATCGGTACATTATTTATTTCCCCCCCCCTCGATCCCTGATTAATGCCATTATAGCAATAGTTTACCTTATATCTGAAACCCTACGCTTCAACTTTCTGGGAATGCACTCTGCATTCAGACA
This sequence comes from Lissotriton vulgaris, assembly GCF_964263255.1. Lineage (NCBI taxonomy): Eukaryota > Metazoa > Chordata > Amphibia > Caudata > Salamandridae > Lissotriton > Lissotriton vulgaris. Next base: position 365,525,329 of record NC_141693.1, on the reverse strand, counting down.
ACTCACTCGTCATTCTCGCCTTCACTTTCACGCTCGCCCTGCACTCACACTGATCACCACGCACTCACGGCGATCACCATGCACTCACGGCGATCACCACGCACTCACGGCGATCACCACGCACTCACGGCGATCACCACGCACTCACGGCGATCACCACGCACTCACGGCGATCACCACGCACTCACACTGATCACCATGCACTCACACTGATCACCATGCACTCACACCATTCACCCGCTCACCCTACACTAACAGTGATCACCATGCACTCACACTGATCACCATGCACTCACACCATTCACCCGCTCACCCTGCACTCACAGTGATCACTCTGCACTAACAATGCGGTTGAGTTGTTCACCCTGTACCTCACCCTGCAGTCACATGAGCACACTACTCACCCTGCACTCATGTGACACTTCACTCACCTGTCCACCCCTCACTGCTCAATCGGTAGCTCACTCAAACAAGGCCATCACTAACCATGCATTATTTCATCATACTCTGCACTTACAGCCGAACCCAAATTCATATGGTCACCTCACTCAACCTGCAGTCACTCCTTTTACCCTACTCTCACACTGTTGGATTGCTCACCGTGCAGTCACTTGGGTACTCTTGTCACCCACACAGGGTTTAGAAATTTTTGTCAGGAGGGGGTCCTTACGCCTGAAAATGTTGACAGGGCGGTCTCGGCATCCAAAAGTTTGAAGACCTCTGCTCTACACAATCAAGGAGCACACACCTCCGGGCCATCAACTCACTTCTGAATGGCCCTCAAGACCTGGCTGTTTGAATCAGCCTGCAAGCACCTGGATACCCTATTGCGCGATTAGCTGCACTTTATAAATCCTGATTGAAAACACTAAGAATGTGTATGGCTCTATTAGCATGCAGAGTATGTGAAGTAAAAACACTTTGCGATTTGAGGTCATTAAACCAGAGTTTACTTTCTACCGCATTGATGACAGAATAAAACATTGTTTTTCCTACCAAACAGGTAACTTTAAATTTACAAACCTGGCCAACTCCTATCCTCCATGATTTAGATGGATTAAATATGGCATGGTGCTCCCGTGTAACCAACCAACCAAATAGGCAAAACCTAATGGCTTTGTCAATGCTTGTTAAAAGGTCAACTTTCACATAATGGATGGTGGGAGGGGTAAGCAACATGAAGGAGAGAGGTGAGGGTAAGAAGATGTGGAGTTACAGCCAGAGCTGCCGGCAACTAGTCGAGACTGAGTCGAGTGAGTCTCAGTTTCAGGTCAACATCCTGTGATTTGGTCACATCACTTAATCTCCCCATGCCCAAAAAAGAGAAATAATCTGACTGTGTGTAATGCAACTGGTGCTCCAATGAAAGTACCCCAATACCTTTGGGTAGAGATGACGCAAATCAATATTGACATGGGGAAAAAAAAGCACAGGCAGTGAGCCGAAGGCACAGGAAAGGGAGGGAGACGGGAGAGAGCAACGAAAATACAGACAGCTATATGGAGGGTGACTGCAGACAGATACATTCTTGGAAGAGTGCATGAAGTGAATGGGAAAGAAAGTGTCTGCAGCAAGTAAAAGTACACTGGACGCAGAAAGGGACTTGCACTTGGCCCATGCTTCATGGCAGGACAAACACTCGAAGACCAAGGAGGAAGCTGAAGGCAAGCAGAGATGCGGACCAATAAAAAGCAAGAGAAAAGAGTGCTATTGAAGCCAATCAATGGTAAGTAATGATGGGCATTCTCCAAGCCCATTTTAAAGCTTATGGGGGGGGGGGGGGGGTAAACAAAATCAAGTAAGATACCTGTGGACAAGCACACTTCATTGTAATGCTAAACTAGTAAAGAAAAGTCATAGGAGCAATGCTTTAACATATATGCATTAGGAGTCAAAGGCAGTGTAGAAGAAGCCTTCCAAAGGATATCAAGCAAACCAGTCAGGACAGTGCACAGTGCCTGGTTTCCAAGTAAAAGTGAAAATTTCAATTTATTTTACCCAGCATCAATCAACTCATCTGTATCAATGGTCTTTTCACACTTCAACATTTAAGAGTTTCAATCTAATTAAAATGTGGCGAACATTAATAAGACCTTAAAAAAACCACAATTATGTGCAAAACAGGTCAGCTATATAAACAAAGTGATGCTACTACTAATTTAATTTTAGTGCCATGTGGTTTTGTAGCACACTTACCATCATCTCTAAATAAATCGGTATTGTAACCCAGGAATAGATATTTTACACTTTCATTAATGTGTGTAGAATGTTGAGCCTTGTAAGCTGTTCAAACCACCTGCTGGTTAATTCTGTCACCGATATCCCAAGAATCACTGTCCAGGGACAGTACATGTGGAGTTTCCTTCAAACGTTCCTTCACCATGATATCCAGTGTGTAAATTGCCCTGGAACGTTCCAACATTTCCGTAAGAAACACTTCCAAGGAGAAGCACAGACTATGGGAAATGTTATGTTACCAACATTGTTACAATGCATTTGTTTCTCTCCTTGCAGTTACTAAACAGTGTTATGGCATGATGACATAACTGATTTCCCTTTTTTTTTTTTAAATTAATATATTGAGGTTTGATAAAGCAATGGGTTCCATTAAACCAAAACAAAACTACAAGCCCCATAGTACAATAATATAATGCTTGAAAGCCTCGTACTGCTAGAAGAGATTTTGGTGCAGTAAAACGGTATCTCTACCATGCAAGCTGTTCGTTGTACTTTAGCAGATCCTACTGTTAGAGGAGCACATTTTACAAATCTACAAATAAAGTTATTTAAACTATTAGGAGGTACATCTATTCACTTGGATTGTTAGTGACATTTTGTAATCCTTCTTGGTCTATTTTAAGTATAGATCACATCCATTATCCAAAATACAGTCATTGTCTAGGGCCATAACACTTGTGCTGGGATTTCAAGCCACTGGAACTTCACAATAGTGCCAGCATCAGGAAAAAATTCTGCAGAAGCGCCAATCATGTGCAAGGAGATTTCAAAGTATGCTTCAAGAAAAAGTGAGTGGGATCCCATTGACAAGGTTGCCAGTAGCAGTGTGTGAGAAGAGGACTATTCAGCACACATTTGTCAAACTCTTTAACTCGTCGCGTGCTAATGACGAGCTCAGCTCGTCATGAGGCACAGTTGAGCTGAGCTTGTCACGGCCGTTGGAATGTTCGCACGCGGGGATAATTTCCCCACTGTGCTGAACGTCCGAAAAACGGGTGTGACCGTGACGAGCTCAGCTCGTCACCAGCACGGCGGCGCTGTGCGTGGCCACCCTCCCCCCACCCAGGAGGAGAAAAAACCCCGCAAGGAAGGGGTTAAACTCCACAAAGAAAGGTATTGTCCTTTCTTAACTACTCAAGAAAGGCACTAAAACATCAGGGTAGTGAGGTAGGTTCTTATAACAAAGTATGTGGAGAGTAAGTGCTATACTTTTGGTGATTAATTTAAAAGGGAAATGTTTGCAATATGTCCATCATATTTTTATGTTATTTTTTTTGCTCCATCGCCGTCTTTCTAATTACTTATTACTGTGTACTTCAAAATCCCTGTGTCTTATGCAAACCCCAATAATTTCCTATGTTAGTTTCAAGAAACTGGATTTCCAAAATCTTACAGCGTAGTAGTACGAAATTTGCATTTTCTGTGTGGTCGCCTGGCATTTTTCACCTTTTGCTGAACTCTACTTTTATTTTCTAGATTTACAACTCTGCACTTTACTCCTGCTATCCAGTAGTAAACTGCCTGTGCACTCCTGTAAACATAGTTAAAATGGAATATTCCTATTGGTATTGTTAACTGGTACAAAATGGATTCAGGCCTACCATAAGTTTAACTGTGGAAAATGAAACATTGCAATTCAAACTGGTAAAATAAAACCTTTTGATAGGCCTAAACTGCCCCTTTAAATATCATTAAAGTCACAACCATGCAGGCATTGTCGCCAACAGGGCTGGTGGTAGTTAAAAGGAGGACATAAGAAATGTAGTCTTAACATGTCCTTACAGTGACTAGCACCCAAAAGCTATATTTTATTTACCATGACAGGCCTAGCTGTCCTGAGTAGAAACCAGAGTACAAACTAAAATCCTAATATTGTGCCTCAGGTATTGGACTAGCTAGAAAAACAAACTATTTTTAAGAGTAATTACAAATCCAATGCAATGTTGAAGTTGCATTTCTATTTAATAATGAGGAAACTAATTTTTAGAAAGTTACCTTTTTCCCTTTCTGAAGTTCATGGAGGATAAATTTGCTGTTGCTTTCTCACTTCTGACAGTAAATAGTTAGCAATTGAATAGGCCTGAAAAAATATGCAATGGTTCCCAGGAGCAAACAATAGGTTGAATTGAATAGGCAGCAATGACTCCTCTGAACCTGACTGAGATGTAGGGTAGAGGCTATGAGAATTCATTTTAACACTTGTGTCAAATAATGCTCGACTGTTAAATGCCGCTTCAATAGTCAGCTTGATTTTTTTACATCTAGCACTGTGGGCAAACTGAAAAGAAGGGAAAGAGGAGGCCAAGGAAGATCTTGCGTACTCACTATCCGGTTGCTGAAGGACCTGCTTTGTCCCACCAGACTTCTGTCATGGAGTTTTTACATACACCACTGGGGGCGCACTCTAAAGGGAGATAAAAAGGATGGCAAAACAGTTCCAGTGCATTCACTGTCTGGTTGCTGGAAAACACAATTTTGCTCTACTAGTGTTCTTTCTCTGGGTTTATTGGAGGGTACAGTGACTAGCCTAAACTGTATTTTAGTGTTAGATGTGGGCGGACACTAGGATTAACATAGTACAGTTCACACACCCCTAGCCTCAGAGTAAAAGTTTATTGTGGTCCAAGACTTCAGTCATCTTCAAAATGCTCAAAGTGAGTAGGGCGTCCCCAGGGAACTTTTACCTCATTGGGTTGGTTGATCACAAGGAGTCATTCCCACCCAATAGCTTGTGTCAGGCATAAATGTTGCATCACCAGATGCGGACTTCAGAATCCTCCTGGACCCGAGGAAGATAAGAAGAGTACTGAACTTGCACCTGCGAACTAAGAGCTATGAAGACCTACTCTGTCTTGTATCCAGGACAAAAAACTTGTCTCCAAGGGTCGTAAGGCTGACCTGTTAAAGCTACAGAGACGCTACAAGAGGCTTTTCCTGTAACTACCCAGTTGGATCAGTGGCAACTAGACTGGAATAGACCCTACGATTGGCCTCTACCTAACAGCATGTGAGTCTACAAGTGTGTCCTCGGAGATCCTTGTGAGGCTTTAAACGTGTACTCCTGAGGTGGGTTAGGACTTAAAGGACCAAAGTCAGAAAGTAAAATCTTTGACCAGAACGAACCTGCGTGGTGTATCTAGCATGCGATCCAGCATCAAATTGTGCATTGATTATGGTCTACCTTGACTATCATTGGAACTTTATGCTCCTTGACTTATTCCTACTTAAAGTTTTCTAAATTCCCATCTCTGGTTCCTCTCGTATTTGTCATTTTGCTGATTAATCCAATTTCTAACTGCAATGTTTTTCTTTCCACTTTTCTGGCAACGCTGTACTTCAGAAATAGAAGATATGCACTTTATTCTAGCAATAAGCTAGTTTTGATAATCGTGTTTGGGTTCCTCTCAGGCACTTTTGTATGCATCAAATCATTTTCTGGCTGACAACAGTAGTGCCGCACCCTTTTAAATTTCCCATTAAGGTAATGTAACAATGTCAAAGATTAACACAACAAATTCATCAAACGGTGTACGAAGCCAGAATAACAACATTGCTTTCTAAACATAGCTACATTTTTCAGAGGGTTCGTCGTGTCGTAGAACAATACAGATTTTTTCTTCTCCAGTAGGCACTTTACAGTTGGTGATGTTTCTGTAATTCTTCATGTCCTGGAAGTGACACAAAAGCCATTTCTTGCAAACTAAACATTTGCTGTGGCAGCATCCATGGGCACCTGTACCTTGTCTGGGCTTGCAATCTCTTTTAGAACCCTGGGAACCTCTTGGCCTATATGTTTGCATGTTCACAGAATTTACAACCTGCATACCTGTGGTGTGTATTTCAGTGCAGTGTACACAGTGCTAAAATATTTGTAAATCAGTTTAGCATGATTACACTTCTCTTGCAATACTTCTGCATTTGTGTGCAGTATTACCACTATCATGGACATCACTAGATTTGTGAAGCACCTTGGTACCACGGCTCAAACTTTCGGAAGCGTTAACAATAAATACTTTTTCCACTCACTAAATTTATGAGTGTATAAAACTGCAACAATATTACCACCACTGTTCTGGGCATACCTGAGCTCCTTTAAGTGAGTTCCTAATACAGTATTACAAAGTAATTTCTAGCAAGGGCTATAAAACAGCACTAATTATTACTGAAACTGGAATATTGAAAATGTGTGATATTTTTTTTTACACATTTCAGCTAACTGTAATGTACTGTACTTCGTAAGATAACTATGCAGGGACATGCAAATGCAGTCTGTGGTCCAATAAAATGTAAAGAAATCCAAGATTATGGAACAGCTATCGTTTTACCTTCTTAGTTAGGTACAATGTTAGCCAAGACCTTTTGCGTTTACCAAAATTATATATATATCTATATCTATACTACTATTATAAAGAGAGAACTGGGAACCTTTGGGCCAGGTAACCTCCAGAAGTACAGCACCAATCACAACACCCAATACAGCGTTGGAAAGGGGAGGTCCAGGAGATGGATATAGGCTATAAATCACCACACCATAAACATTAGGGGGGCGGAAGAACGTTAGGGGAAAAGTAGTCCTTAGGCGTAGGCATACAGTGATTGATCGCGGCGTTCAGCGTCATGGGCGCAGAACGCGGCGTTTGGTGCATACAACGCGGTAGCGTGTGGGCGTGACGCAAGGAGGAGCGCGGAACAGACACCCGGTTCACTGCAATGTGCGCCACTGGAGCCGTGGGGAGGAGCGGCGAAAGTGCAGCCGTAAACAACAAAAGTAAGGCGGCGTTCCTGGAGCCGTGGGGAGGAGCGGCGAAAGTGCAACCAACACCCGGTTCACTGCAATGGCGTTCCTGGAGCCGTGGGGAGGAGCGGTGAAAGTGCAACCAACACCCGGGGGGTGAGGGGGGGGGGGTGCACAGGCTCTCACAACAGAAGGACAAGTACTTTGAGGGGAACACACAGAAAGGAGCTGGCCGTGTCCGGGTTGCGCAATGTTGGTGACTACAGGAGATTAGCGGAGGGGGGGGGGGGAAGGTGCGCAGGCTCTCACAACAGAAGGCCAAGTACTTTGAGGGGAAGTGGGCAAAAAGGGCTGATTGCTAAAACACAGAAAGGAGCTGGCCATGTCTGGGTTGCGCAATGCTGGTGACTACCTTTCACCTCGCAAAGCCTACCCGGACAACGTCGGGACGGGCTGCTAGTATATATATATATTTCATACAGACTTGTAGAAAGGGCGCTTTCAGACCGCCCTCGCCACCCATTGGTCTGATGTGTCAGTCACATTTTTCTTCCACTTACTGCATGAAGCTAAGCATGTACATCTAGTGGGATGAATTGCACAATGTGAAACCTGGCATCGATCCCAGCTTCCCCATGACTAATTTGTGTGATCCTAGCCTATTGTTTTATTTCACTTTCCCGCCTTTGTCTTCATTATTATAGACAAGAGGACCTCGAAATGCATGACTGCTGGATATTATGGTTCTCTCCTGAACCATAATGTGGTTCACGTATAACAGCAACCCCAGCCACCTGCATGATGCACGTAACTGATGTGCCTCTTAGACCACTGTTCGCATTCCTGGTGAGACAGGGTGCACAGATCTTTCTAAATTCATGTTTGAAAACTATCACGTAAAAAAAAAAAACACTTCTCAAAGCGTTGCTATAATTAAATGTACTGATGTGAAACTGCATGATAATGAAAAAGACTATCATAATTTTACACGTTCCCTGCAAGAGGTCTTTTAAAATGAAGGTGTTCCTGTAGTTAAGCGGTGCAGGACACCCTAGTTACGTCCTTGCTTTAACCTCAACAAACCTTAAGGTGAGTAAACAGCAGCTCGGTTCTGCTGTTGACCAGGGGGCTGCATGTAAAGGTCAGGAGGGCTGCCTGAGGCCCCCAGCTGTACTTTTAAGAATGACTAGCATACTGCATGGGGCACTTCAGCCACTGGCTAAATTAACTGTGAGTGATGGATTTATGCCCTTTCACAAGGGACACATCTGCACACAAACTAAGACTTCATCGCCAGGGACTACTGTGGCAATGTGTGCTTTTTAAAACCAAAAACATCACATTTTTACTTTTAGACCTTATTTTTTACACTGGCACGGGCCCAGCAGCTTCTTTAAATTTATTTTACGAAAACAAAAAAAACAGCATTGACAAAGCCAAAAGTATGGCAGTCAATGCCAGGCTTGTTTTGCCAATGCTCGTTCACCAAGTGCAATTAACAGGACACCCCTCTCCAGAGCACCTATAATACAGGTTGTTGTGCAAATGTGATACTTTTGAGAGTTTAGGTAGTCTAGTGGGTCACTTACACCCACTTTCCCGAGTGGAAGCGTACTAACATATCAAAAGTGAGAAGTTTTTAATAGTTCACAAAATAAATGAATAATCCAAGTTACTGAATAGGAAATTTCTGAACTATTCCAACTATGTTCGCTTTTGTGAAAACATTCCAGTTCACACAGGGTTGTTGATTAAAAGGCACAATTCCAATATGCATCACGTATGCCTATTAAATATACTCATCGGAGGAACGTCATAAAAAAAGTTTCTTAAGTCACATAGCTTGGGCACATAGATATAAGGAACGGGGTTCTTAACTCATTCTGCTTCATCCTGATCAGATTATTTTAAATTTGAGGCAGCAATCATTTAACTCACACAAAAGATGTGGGACAAAGTAATCAGGAAAGCGACCACACCTATGAAACGGAGTACCTATTTTGGATTAGTCCTCTTGGACGGTCCACGCGGTTCTAAAACGATCCCTGTCACTTAGTGTATGGGGTAGGCAGAAGACACAGAATGCAATCACTGTTTGAGAAAATGGCCTTTTAAGTCCACCCAAAAAAAAACATAAATGTGTATTTATTTTTTGTCTGCGCTGAACGTACAATCTGAGACATCAGCATGGAATTCTACATTTCATAGCCTCAGCCCTCTTTCAAAATAAAGGGGAAACATATCCCTACCTTAATAGGATGCATCTCCTTTAACAATCCGCTGTAAAACATGCACTCAGATTAATCAGGATAGGGATTGGACAACCACCCCTTTACCCATTCCTCCCTAACCAGGTCAATCAAAAGCCTCTAGTGTGGATTTGTCCTTGAATATTATGTGTAAATGTCATGAAATTTCACCTCACTGTAAAATTATTGTGGCGGACTATGGTAGAGGTACATCTCAAAATGAATGTATTGTTGAGAGCAGAGATGTATTTCAAAAGATATCCACTAGTAAATGTGACATAAAACAATTCTAATTTGGAAGCGTTTTTTTAAAAATATGAAACTTATTTTTAGCTACATTTCAAGGAAATGATAAATATGTCACTTTGGTATCGGTTGTATGGATTAAGACAAGCAAACATTCTGATAAATGTAAAGCACTATTTTGCTACTTTTGGGTTGCACTACAAAAAAGATACATACATTCTTAAATTACAGAAGACTAATTTTCTGGACAAATAAATCCTGGGAATGCTTGACACATAGGAGTAGGTTAAACAGTAAACGGTTTATGACAAGTTACGTTTTTAGCTAATGAGTGGTTAGATAATACAATTAAGTAATTAGCATTAAGATTACCATAATGCTTCATGACAGTTTCTCCCGCCATAGAAAGATACATATATTTTTTATTGTAGAGAGCGTTTTACAGATTAGCGAATCAAAACACTGGAGACGAGACACTCCAAGGTTGGTCGCAAATATTATGCATATTTAGATTCAAGCGAAGGAAATAGGGGAAATGTTTATAGCACATTGTTACCACTACCGTAGACCTAAACTACCTCTACCTCACCATCCGAAAGTCGGCAAACGAAAGCATGCAGACGGCTGTAGGTTGTTGTGATCTATCTATGGAACCATCATGTCATACGAGCGATCAGCGGAGTAGTGAGCAGCTTATATTGAAGACAATCTGCAAAACCCAACAGTATCAGGACCCATAAAGAATAGTGGTGTTTTTAAAATGACAGGTAGTGGGTCGATGCAATACCGTCGTGTTAGATACTACCATTATACTTGTCATCTGGCATAACTACCTCTAGATCTACATTAACCTTCAAAACTAATCAGAACATGCATAAAACAAATCACGAACTTAAATTGATACTTTTGTTAACTACAAAAGGGTGTGAAATTCAAAATGTACACTGCCTTTCTGCCAAATCTGGCTACGATATCGCCAAAAATGGAGGGACAAAGAAACAGCAAGAAACTGGGCTTGCACCAGAGACTCACTGTGTAAACCTCAGTATCCGAATTTGGAGAATGTACAATAACTGTTCATGGCTTGAATTAAAATCAAAGGAAATCCGGATATAGACACATAATTTGTTTTGAAAAACAAATTAGATCTGTAGATTAGTGTCAAATTAATGAAGTATACAAGGAAAATACGTTTTAAAGATTATAAATCCCCCTACTCAAACACGGGTGTGTGTAGGGCATAGCTGCGTTACGTCTATTAATTGCAAAAAGTTTTTAAATAAAAGAAAGAATCGTTTACAGGCGTGAGATACTAATAAAAAAATATTGGGGCGCTATAGTAAGACCCATATATCAAGAAGCCACGTCCTGCTCTTACACATAGGCTTACCAAAGGACATTCAGCCGAGCGCCTGGAGCATATTGGGGCGGGTAGGTGCCAGATTACTAAATAAAGGCCTATACAAACATCTTGGTCATTATTCCACCCTTCAGTAAATGGATTTGCACAAGGGAGTGGCTGGTCTATAAAAGGTTTAGGAATTTACATCTCCCAAACAGAAAAGCAGTGTACCTCATTATTTTTAATCAGAAAAACGTAAATGGCAATTAACATGAGCAGTCCTTAAATAGTTACAAGTTGAAAGGAATTATGTTTATCTTCGACAAAAAGTATTTTGAGTATCAACGTATATGACTCCGCAAATACCGTGTGACAGCTAGATTAAGATTCGCCTAAATTTGGCCACAGAGGTGTGTGTGTGGTAAAAAAAAAACAATTATTGATTAACATTAGATTGAACCGTTGTGGTGGGCGAGTTCACTAGCCGACTGATTTTCGCAGGATTCTGAATTCAAATAGCCACCAAAACATTAGTGTATTAGATTTGCCTCGGAGAAATTAATTTCGGTACTAACTAACATTCCGTAGTTGTTTCTGAGTTTAATATATCAGATCCTGTCATCCGAGCCAAAGGGTGTCTTAAGGACATATTGGGTGAATTCCAACAATTCTAAAAGGGACGCCCTAATAACCTGGTCAAAAAATAGCAGCAAATGTTTCAACAAACCCGATTAACAGCTGCAGCGGGATACACCAAATGCGCATGCGCGACACCATAAGCGGCCTTGCTGCTAGTGCGGTAAAGGGCATGACTGCGCGTGCGTGCTCTGCCCAGTCCGTTGCATCCCCCTAGTAACACATCGGTGACGCAGGGTTGGTCGTCTTCCCCCCACAGCACAGCCAGTGATTTATTGTGCACCTCCCCCTCCCTGGCGCATTTCCAAACCTTACACGTCATCTACAATAAGTTGCTTTTCTACAAAATGGCGACGAGTCCAATTTATGAAGTTTCTAGGAGGTACAAAATGGCGACATTGCTTTGTCTCTAACTTTTATGACATTACAAAATGGCGCCGGGATCATTAAAAACGAGCAAAAAAATAATCAAACGACACAAAGCAGAGGTATTAATTTTACTAGTTACCCAAATAGAACTGTTTAAATTAAGGGAAGTACGCCAAGTTCCTGAAGGAAGCGACTGCCCGAATGAGGCTCCTATATTTCCGCATTATATTATGTCGCCAAATGTTTTTTTCCTCACCGTTTTCGTTAAGACCAAAATTCTTTAGTCCTGTTAGTGCCTGTGGGTAATCGGCAACAAAAAGCGGATACACCAGTGAATCCTAAACCCAAAGAAAAGCCAAGAGACACATCCTCCCAAGACTCCAATCCGAAACCATTCGGCTATTACAAGCCAGTTAACTCATCAGCTCCCAAAGGTGTTTTCCTTAAGAGAACTCGGCTGCACCAGGACGTTTTCAATTAAATCCATTCCCACCGACATCCGTTTAGCTTCCCAAATTACACAGTACGCTCCAATCCCAGCGAGCCTGTTTCCATTTTCCACAGCGTTTTGTATATGTGTTAAAATGCTTTTTGAAAAAGATCTCCGTGTACGGGCTCCATATTTCCTCTAACCCTCCTGAGTGCAGCCGGGGCTCCTCCCGAAGGTACTGCCCCGTTCTCCCTCCGTCGGCTACCCAGCAAAGAAGGAGCGCCGCTGCAGAAGCCTCGAGGACGTGATACGATCGCGCTTTATATGTGTGTGTGTGTATTTTAGTGGTATGTTTTGCTCCTTGAGCGGCCAACGAGAACCTCTTCCACCGCCGCTTTTCCAGAAGCTTCTGAGAAGAAAACTGCGACAACGACACAAACAAGCCAGGATTGCTGCAAAACCACCGCACTGCGCCTGCGCGGCTGAGTCACCTCGCCAAAGGATTTGCCGCAGCACCGCGCGTGCGCTCTATACTTCGGTGAAGGATATCGTCGCGGATGGTGAATTATTAATTGGTGTTGTTGAGTTTTATTAAAGTAAGTTTTGTTGGGACCGCAGAAACAAGATTGGTATGTAATACATTTAGAAAGACAACCTAAGCAATAGGACTACAACATTTCAAAATGTGTTAAAGAATACGTATGAGCACTGTGCTACAAACGTGGTAATTTATGCAAATTGCAGAAACTCAATAGAGTTAACTAATGTGTCAAGACAAGGTCAAGTTAACTCCACAGATGTGGACAGGCTCGACAAAACACGAATTTACGACTGTTTTACCATTCCACAAAAGTAATTTAGGATTACAATTTTATGTAGAAAAAAATATATGTGTTTTTAATATATAGCACAAATGTGGTCTCTGTCTCTTCTTTTGAGTTGGACCTCACCTCAGCCAGGAGAGAAAAACAGGAAGTGGTTGAGTAAGCACACCCATACAAGCCAACGTTTTGAATTTGGTAAGAGGAAGATAAAAAAATTGATTTTCCCTCTTGGCTGACATTGAAGCAGAGGAGATTTTAGGCAGAGACACCTAAAATCACGCCACTTTGGGCTTTAAAACAGTCTTCCATCTGAATCCACTCTGTAAACATGTATGCACACCCATCCACCACCCAGGTGCCGGAAGAACCTTCCTATCCACAGTATGTCTTTTTTTTTCTCCTTGGAAGAGTGCCCTGACTAGAAAGGCGAAACCAACATGGATCAGATAAGAGCATCGCCAACCTTGACAAACAACAGCAGTATCATATATAAGCAGATAGAAAAGAACGTTATCAGACTCTCTCAACATTGTGCCACTTAGGATTGGGGTATTGGCAGAGAAATATCTCCTGTCCCTGAAAATGCCACACATCAGAGGGGGTGGCGAATTTAGTCTCAAACAATCTGAGCAAGGTCTTCACCTCTTAACAAGCTCTCTCTCTGACTCCTCAAGTGTTTTCCCAAATATGGCAAGCATTTGAGGACCCCCATAGATCTACTTGCATCACAAGAAGACACTCTGCTCCCGAAGTTCTTTTCTCTGTATCGAGATCCAGAGAAATAGGGGTAGAAGCACTGAGCTCCCTTAGCCCATCAACTGCTGTATGCATCCCTCATATTCTTCTGATTCCTCAGCTACTCACAAGAGTTCAGAGGGAAGCGACAAAGGTAATAGCAGGTTTTTCCTTTTGGCCTTGCCACTCCTGGTTTCCTCCCCAGCTTGAGGATTCCTTTGTCTCCCCACCCTCTCAGAACAGGGGGTTGCCTACCTCTTAGAAGTTGGCAGTGTCAGTTTGGAAATTGAGATGGATGGACTATAAAGGAGAGGTGTGCAAGAACATTTACCAGAATCTTCAGGGTTCAAGACACACCTGCTTTAAAGTCCTACTTGAAGCATTGGTTGAATTTTAAGGAATGATGACTCACTAGGTCTCAGTCTCTGGTGGAGTGAGAGACACTAATAATATTACAATCCCTGCTAGATGGGTTCCAGAAACAATTGGCGACGACTACCTTAAGCACTCAGTGGGCAACCATTATAGCATTTAGGGAGCCATGGGATGAATCTGGCAAAGATTTTGATTTGATGGATAGGCTACTAAACATTTTCGCTTGAGAGTCAGAAACCTCCATTCATGCATGTCGGCACCAATATTCAGTCACAGGTTCCCCATTATAGATATCTTTCCTGGAGGCTTGTAGTAAAACAGTGGGCATGACCTCAGATAAAAAAAACATAGGAAAAAAGGGCTAGGGCTAATATACACTTGGTGTAAGAAATTGGATTATTGAGAGGGGTGCAAGCCACACACTATCAATAAAAACAATCCTTGTCAGAGTGAACCACAAAAGTCACTAAACCAGTGCTTAACCCTCTGGTAACTTGGCAGAAAAGCAGTCAGGTTTAACTTAGAGGCAATGTGCAAATTGTGCAGCACTCAAACAGTAATAAAGTGAAAGCACAAGAAAAATCCCAAACCAATGTTGCAAAAATAGAGTGAATTCTAATAAGTAAAATTATACAAAAATCCTTCAAGTAGAACCAGTTATATATTTTTAAAGTTTCTAGTGAAAATAGTGCCAAAAAGTACAAAGAGCCACTCGCAGTTATCTGGTCGTGCTGGACCAGGGTAAAGTCACAAATTCAGGTCAGTTGCGATGGAGCGTGGGTCAGATAAAGGGGACAGGTTCGTCCTGATAAAGAGTATACCTTCTCGAGACCAAGTCTACTTGAGGAGCTGCATGGGAGCTTTGTGCTGGTGGTCGATGTGAGGAGGCAGTTTTCAGTGCGAGAATCAGGTTAGGCGTCGTAGACGGTCGCTGTTTCATAAGAAGAGTCAGTCATCACTGCCACTTCGGGTTGGCCATCAACGTGGACTGTCATCCTTAAAGGTGGATCTCAAAGCTGGTGTGAAGGGTCGGTTGTCGATGATTTGACTCAGCAGGCATCAGGGATGGTCTTCGGGCAATGCACGGACTTCCTTTGTGGTTGCAAAGAGCCCAAAATGTCTGGATCTTCACCTGGAGCTCAGGACTTGTGATTTTGAGGCAGTATGAGTGCTCTCTGATGCCAGCCAAGGGTCCAGAACCTGAGGGGCAGCTCTAGCGGTTCAAGACTCACTCAAGCAGAGGTCAGCAGCAGTGCTGAGACAGATCCAGTTGGTGCCTGGCAGTTGCAGGACAGGTCACTAGAAGCTTGTGTCCCTGTAGCACAAAAAATAGGTCAGCCAACTGACCCACAGAGTCACTTCAGGGGAGCCTTGGTCAAAGCAAGCATATTCAGTCTTTCTTCTTCAGACATCAGGGTAGCCATTCTGAATCTTCCAAAAGGTTCATACGTGTTCAAATGAGAGGTTCTGAAGGTGCCACTGTTGGTACCGGCCTCGTGGCGTGGTCCGACCCCTCCCGCATGGCGGGCCCTGGACTACCGCTACCTCTGTTCCCCGACCAAGAGCCGCACCTTCCGCTCTCCGGGCCACCCCCAGCTCTTCCCCGACGAAACTCAACCTCAGAGCCACCACCTTCTCGGCAGGCCCGGGGCCTTTCCCGAACACCCATCTCCGGCCCGGCCGCCATCTTGGACCCTCCACGACCAGGCCTTGTGGCCTCGGGTCGACCTCAGCCCCAGGCCCAGCAAAGCCCCGACATCGAGGCACCACCACCCACCCAGGGGATAAAGACACCACTTGGCGAGTCAATGGGAGAAGGAGTTTCGATGGCTCCCATCCGCCTGGTTTCGATCGCCCCCGGCCTCCCTGGGCGCTGGCTCCACCCCGCTGCTGGGTGTCTGGACTCACTCCTCCCGGACCCCCGACCTCCAAGTGCGAGGGTCCGGACATCAAAGGGCACCAGACCTATAACTGGGGCAGCTCCAGAGCAGGAAGCCAGTTGTATCCTGGAGTCGAGAGACACCGAGACAAACTCATCCTTGGAGGCCTTCTGGCGCTGCTGCGGCTCCTCTTCGTGAACTATCCTTGAAGGCCTGCTGGCTCTGCCGCGGCTCATCTTTGTGACCCACCCTTGAAGGCCTGCTGGCGCTGCCGCGGCTCATCTTCGTGAACCATCCTTGAAGGCCTGCTGGCGCTGCAGCGGCTCATCTTCGTGAACCATCCTTGAAGGCCTGCTGGCGCTGCCGCGGCCCCTACCAGAGAACCCTCCAGCTCGAGGATTGAGAGCTGTCCGCCCGATACCCCTGTACCAGACCGGTACCGAGACTGTCCCGCTACCCCCTTCCCACAGAGACTAGAATTGCAGGGATCCCAGTATCCTGCTCTTTCTGTAACATTACGATAACCTGCCTAAGAATACTGATAAAAGTGTTGAGAACCTATCTTTGTGTGGTGTCCATCTGTGGGGGGGTGGTTGCCCGTCCGTACGATCTGAGGAGAGGACCCTCGCCAGGAGTTCTCTCCCCCTTGCTCGGCCGACCCTCAGGTTTCCCGTCTAACATTGGTGGCCAGCGGCGCAATTCGAGCCGACGCAAATCGTACAGAGAGTAACTCGCCCCACTACAAACGAAAAACACACAGCGACCATGTCGACAAAAGAAACCGGAACAACCGCAAAATTCCAGATGGAACGGCTGGAAGAGTACAGTCACAAGGAATTGAAGCAATTCTGCATAGACTTGGGTATCGCGACCACGGGACTAAGTACCAAAGACGATCTCAAGCACGCTTTGCAGACTTGGGTGGAGACGGGAGCATCACCACCCCAAAACGTAAACATCGCGACCACATAAACCATTGCAACCCCCGAGGAGGAGAGAAGCGCGGGCCTCTCTCCCGAGGAGGCCCGAGAACGGGAAAGAAGCTGGCTCCACGAGTTGGAACTGGCTAGACTCCGCTTAGATGGGGAACTGAAACTAGCGGAAAAAAAGATAGCCCTTGAACACTTACGATTACAGGGAGAACGGGAAGAGAAAAAAAGCCAGAGCGAGCTGGAGAAGTTGTGGGGGAAATTCGTCAACGAAGGAAGAGATGCCCTGCTACAGCTCCCCGACGCCGAGATGACCTCCTACAAGCATATGAAAGCTGCCCTGCTCACTCGCTATGGGCTCAACCCAAAATGTACCGGCAGCGATTCCGAGACTGCAAAAGGATCCCCGGTACCACCTGGGTGGAATATGTGAACTTTTTTAGCAGAGCCTTAGAGGGGTGGATCAAAGGCAGCCAGGTCACCACCTACGAACAACTGGTCGATCTCATCGTGTGGGAGCACCTCTCCAATAACTGTTTCGTTGAACTAAGGCAGCATCTCCTCGACAGCAATCTGACCGATCCCCGGAAACTCGCCATTGAAGCGGATCGATGGGAGAGCACCCGGGTCCCCCGGAACTGGGCGGGCGACCAAGGCCGAGCCTCCCAGGGGTCCCACCGTCCGCGAGGAGGAGGAGGAGGAGGAGGAGGCCAGGGTCAGGGCAGGGACACCGCCACGGTGCCCCCCCACCAGCACTCCCCCGTCCCCGGCCGGAAGAGGAAGCCCTCCGGCACGGCCGGGATTCCGCCCCAACGTTACCTGCCACAAATGCCAGCGACCCGGTCATTGCGCCAATGACCCCAACTGTCCAGGAAACCAGCCAGGCCCTGCCACGGGTCTGCTGAACCGCCAGATCACCGCCGTCGCCCTCGGGGAAGAACAAGGCGGGGAAGAAGCCGAAGATTGTGAACAATACTCGGCAGAGTGGGAACCCGCAGCCATGTCCCTGGTGTGTCTAGGGGAGAGAGACATGGTCCCACGGACCCCCATCCCGGCCAACACGCAGAAGTACAGCCAGTGGGTCACCATCAATGGACACCGGGCCGAAGCCCTCCGCGACACGGGAGCCAGCGTGGCAGCCGTCCGTTGCCATATGGTGACCCCCGATCAAATCTTGCCCAACGTACTATGCCCAGTACGGTCTGCCGACAACTCTGAAAGCCTGTGCCAGATGGCCCGCGTCCCCTTCGAATGGGGGGGGTGTCGGGCATGCTGAAAGTAACCGTCCGAGACAATGCCCCCGTGGACTGCCTCCTGGGGAACGACCTGGAAAGCTCCCCCTGGGCGGCCGTTAAACGAAGGGAACACCTGGGGATGCTTGGCCTTCCTGAATGGGTCTGTGCGACGACCCGATCCATGGCCGCCCGCGCCATCCCCTCCGCTGAAGAACCCGAGTGGCCCGAACCTCCACCGCCCGTCACCTCTGAGGACACCACCCCTGAGGTCGGCCCACAGGGGGCCGACGACGAAGTATCGGAACCACTCCCCGACCTCCCGGAGCTGGCCCAGTGGCGCCAGGAAGGTGGCCCCACTCAAGAACAGTTCCGCCAAGAACAAAAAACGTGTCCCTCCCTCGAGGGGATCCGACAGCAATCCGCAGCCCAGAGCGCAGGGGATGCCTCGGGGGCTCACTGGGTCTATTGGGATAATAGGCTTCTATACAGCGAGCAGAAGATTGCCGAGCTAGGTGCCAGCCGCGTGCTGGTGGTCCCCATTCGATTCAGAGACTTCCTCCTGAACCTGGCTCATGATGTCCCTCTCGCAGGGCACCTGGGACAGGACAAGACTTACAGCCGCCTGGTGACCCATTTCTACTGGCCCAAGATGAGGAACGATGTGATCAACCACTGCCGAGCCTGCCCCACCTGCCAGGCCAGCGGGAAGAGCGGCTGAAAACTGAAGGTCCCCCTGCAACCCTTTCCCATCGTCAACACTCCCTTCGAACGGGTGGGGATTGACATTGTGGGGCCCCTGGAGCCCCGGACATCGCAAGGTCACCGGTTCATACTCGTCCTGGTGGACCATGCCACCCGCTATCCCGAAGCCATACCTCTCCGGACCGTGACAGCGCCCGTGGTGGGCCGCGCCCTGATGGGGATCTTCTCGCGGGTGGGCTTCCCCCGTGAAGTCGTCAGTGATCGGGGCACGAACTTCATCTCCCGATACTTGAAGTCCCTATGGCAACAGTGCGGGGTCACCTACAAATTTACGACCCCCTACCACCCGCAAGGGAACGGACTAGTGGAACGCTTCAATCGCACCCTCAAGGGTATGATCATGGGCCTGGAGGAGCCCCTACGACGCCAATGGGACGTGTTGCTGCCCTGCCTCCTATTTGCCTACCGGGAGGTCCCACAGAAATCCCTGGGATTCAGCCCCTTCAAACTATTGTATGGGCACCCCGTCCGGGGTCCCCTAAGTCTGGTCAAAGAGGGATGGGAGGTGACCCCCCCAGAATGCTCCTCCTGATGTGTACAAGTACCTCTTGGCCCTCCGGAACCAAACTCGGCGATTCAGGGAACTTGCCACGGCCAACCTCGAAGCCAGCCAAGAAGACATGAAGCATTGGTACGATCAAAACGCCTCGTCCATTGAGTTCGAGCCGGGACAACAGGTCTGGGTCATGTCCCCGGTCGAACCTTGCGCCCTCCAGGACAAATGGACCGGACCCTTCAAGGTGGTGGAGCGCAAGGGCCCCGTCACCTACCTGGTGGACCTGGAGTCCCCCAGGAACCCGCTCCGGGTCCTCCATGCCAACAGACTTAAGCCTCACTTTGTGCTCTCAGAGCTTAGCCTCCTGATGGCTACGGACAGTGGGGCTGAAGAGGACTCCGAGCCCCTCCCTGACCTCCTGAAGACCCTCGAAAAGGACGGCTCCGTAGAAGGAGTCAACCTCTCTTCCGCCCTGACCCCAGCACAACGCCAAAGCTGCCAAGACTTGCTACAGCAATTTGCCGACCTGTTCTCCCTCACCCCTGGGGTCACTCCCTGGTGCCTCCACGATGTCGACACCGGGGATAGCCCCCCTATCCGGCACAGGGCCTACCGAGTGCCCGATCGAGTACGCGCCTGCATCCAGTCGGAAGTGTCCAAGATGCTGGCTCTGGGAGTGATCGAGCCCTCCGACAGCCCCTGGGCCAGCCCGGTCGTGTTGGTACCCAAGGCCGCCGCCCCCGAACTCAGATTTTGTGTGGACTACCGGGGCTTGAACGCCGTCACCCGAACAGACGCTCACCCCATCCCCCGGGCTGATGAGCTGATCGACCGCCTGGGGGCCGCCCGCTACCTGAGCACCATTGACCTAACTGCGGGCTACTGGCAGATCGGCCTCACCCCGGGCGCCCAAGAGCGATCCGCCTTCTCCACTCCGGATGGCCACTATCACTTCAAGGTGATGCCCTTCGGGATGAAAAACACCCCCGCCACGTTCCAGAGACTCGTGAACAAGGTGCTGGCGGGGCTCGAGGAGTTCAGCGCCGCCTATCTGGACGATATTGCCTTGTACAGCCTCCACTGGGCCGAACACCTCCAACACCTCCGGGAGGTCTTGGCCGCCCTCCGGCGGGCAGGACTAACAATCAAGGCCAGCAAGTGCCAAATCGGCCAAGGGTCCGTGACCTACCTGGGGCACCAGGTGGGAAGTGGCCAGGTGGCCCCCCTCCAACCCAAGATCGCCGCCATCCGGGCCTGGGAACCTCCGGTCACTCAAACAGAGGTCCGAGCCTTCCTGGGGCTCACCGGGTACTACCGGCGCTTCGTGAAAGACTATGGCAGTATTGTGGGCCCCCTCACAGAACTAACGTCAAAGAAGCACCCACCGAAGGTACACTGGACCCCTGAGTGTCAGGACGCCTTTGAGACCCTCAAGACAGCGTTGTGCACCGCACCAGTGCTCCAAGCCCCCGACTACAGCCGGGAATTCGTGGTACAGACCGATGCCTCCGATCACGGCATCGGAGCTGTTCTCTCCCAAATCAATGCAGAGGGAGTTGACCAGCCTGTAGCCTTCATCAGCCGACGTCTGCTGGCCCGAGAACAGCTCTGGAGCACCATTGAGAGAGAGGCCTTCGCCGTGGTGTGGGCCCTCAAGAAGCTCCGACTCTATCTCTTCGGTACCCACTTCCGGGTGCAAACAGACCACCGACCTCTGCAATGGCTGATGCAGATGCGAGGAGAGAATCCGAAGCTGTTGCATTGGTCCATCTCCCTGCAAGGGATGGACTTCACTGTGGAGCATCGCCCCGGCAACGACCACGCCAACGCAGACGGCCTGTCCCGCTTCTTCCGCCTCGGCGAGGAGACTACCCAAGAGGATGGGTGACTCTCCCTGCCGTCAGCTGGGGGGACGCATGTTGGAAACGGCCTCGTGGCGTGGTCCGACCCCTCCCGCATGGCGGGCCCCGGACTACCGCTACCTCTGTTCCCCGACCAAGAGCCGCACCTTCCGCCCTCCGGGCCACCCCCAGCTCTTCCCCGACGAAACTCAACCTCAGAGCCACCACCTTCTCGGCAGGCCCGGGGCCTTTCCCGAACACCCGTCTCCGGCCCGGCCGCCATCTTGGACCCTCCATGACCAGGCCTCGTGGCCTCGGGTCGACCTCAGCCCCTGGCCCAGCCAATCCCCGACATTGAGACACCACCATCCACCCAGGGGATAAAGACACCACTTGGCGAGTCAGTTGGAGAAGGAGTTTCGATGTCTCCCATCCGCCTGGTTTCGATCGCCCACGGCCTCCCTGGGCGCTGGCTCCAACCCCCTGCTGGGTGTCTGGACTCACTCCTCCCGGACCCCCCGACCTCCAAGTGCGAGGCTCCGGACATCAAAGGGCACCAGACCTATAACTGGGGCAGCTCCAGAGCAGGAAGCCAGTTGTATCCTGGAGTCGAGAGACACAGAGACAAACTCATCCTTGGAGGCCTGCTGGCGCTGCCGCGGCTCCTCTTCGTGAACTATCCTTGAAGGCCTGCTGGCGCTGCCGCTGCTCATCTTCGTGAACCACCCTTGAAGGCCTGCTGGCGCTGCCGCGGCTCATCTTCGTGAACCACCCTTGAAGGCCTGCTGGCGCTGCCGCGGCTCATCTTCGTGAACCATCCTTGAAGGCCTGCTGGCGCTGCCGCGGCTCATCTTCGTGAACCATCCTTGAAGGCCTGCTGGCGCTGCCGCGGCTCATCTTCGTGAACTATCTTTGAAGGCCTGCTGGCGCTGCCGCGGCTCATCTTCGTGCACCATCCTTGAAGGCCTGCTGGCGCTGCCGCGGCCCCTACCAGAGAACCCTCCAGCTCGAGGATTGAGAGCTGTCCGCCCGATACCCCTGTACCAGACCGGTACAGAGACTGTCCCGCTACCACCTTCCCACAGAGACTAGAATTGCAGGGATCCCAGTATCCTGCTCTTTCTGTAACGTTACGATAACCTGCCTAAGAATACTGATAAAAGTGTTGAGAACCTATCTTTGTGTGGTTTCCATCTGTGGGTGGGTGGTTGCCCGTCCGTACGATCTGAGGAGAGGACCCTCGCCAGGAGGTCTCTCCCCCTTGCTCGGCCGACCCTCAGGTTTCCCGTCTAACAGCCACGTTTAATGTCAGTGCCATCCTGTGAGTCGGTGATGCCCCCTTTATCTAACTGTTCTCCTTTTCTGGGGTTGACTCCAAACTATCTAGGGTAACAAAGAGCAGGCCAGCCTACATGTGATCTACATTTGTCAGTAGCAGGGTAGGCAGCTCTGGGGAGTCAGGATGGGGATGGGCAAGCCCTGACGTTTTTTCAACTTTCTACTCTTTATGCAGAGCACACCCCGGAATTAACCGGTTACTCAGTTTTGTGCCCTCCAACTTTCGAACCCAAAAATGCCTTACTACCATACAACAGATAATGTCTTCTTTACAGCACACCCTCTCTATGGCCAAAGCTGAATATAAGCAGTATATAGACAAAAAAATATATCTATAATAAATAACCTGTACAACGATTTAAAGAGTATTAAGCAGCTCACTGACAATTTTTTTTACTAAACACTTTCTGAAATCCAGTTCAGGGTCAAAATATAAGTCTGTGGCTTCCCAAGGCTCTTAAACCCTTTTGATCAATCACACAGTGAACTGTTACAACCGTTACAGGAGACCAGAACGTGTTTCTCTGCAGCACAAGTTTCTCCTCAGGCTTCCCTTTCCACTTTTGCTTTACATTACCAAGGGCTGGTTATCTCGTTGCAGAGCCTCTTCCCGAGAAAGACGTGTTTGACCTGCCCATCATGAGCCTGTGCCAGTACTGCTGTGAAAGGGAGAAACACTAGGACACTGATACCATTACCCAGTGCCAAAAAGAACAGACAGCTGTTGTTTGACCCTGTCAAGCTAATCCATGTGGCACATCCTTTATAGTCGTCCAGTTATGTTGCAGCAAAGATCAGAGATTCCACCATACCAGCAAACTCTCTCCGTTTCCCAAAATTGTCTCAAGCAGAAGGAAGTATTGTGATTGTCAACAATTAAATAGAGCACTGCTGTTCAAATGTTTTAGAACCACTACCCACTTTTTAGTTCAACAAACTTTTGCTACTCCCCTAGCTTTAATGGACATGAGGCAGGTGATTTTTTTAAATGTAACTAAAGTATTGTGTGGTAGCGCACTGCCATTTACAGACAGCACATTTGGCCACAAAATATGCACATATATATATAGTTTTACTGATCAAACTGTACTGCACACAAATGATATGTCAACATTTATTATTTGTGCATCCCCAAGTAAAGTGTATTGATTTATTTTCCTAACTACTTGACATGTACCGTTCACTTACAGGTATTTACATTTTGTTGTGTGTTAAGAAAAAATGGCATCCTACAGCATATGCTTTCACACTTTATTTACTCCAGTAAGATTGTCTCATTATTCACTTGTCTTTTCTTCCTCTGACTGAAATGTCAGAGGAGTTTGTAAACACCAGCAAAGTTCCAAATCATGAAATGAACTTGAACTAAACACCAGTCCCCAAGAAGCTGCAGAAAGATAGCCTCACATTTGACCCATGTCTTTGAATCGAAGCAAACGCGACAAGATAAATAAACAATATAAAGGTATACTTGTGTAGTAATTTGACTTTTGCAACTCACCAAAAATCAGCTCGCAACCCACAGATTAGAAAATGCTGAAATAAAGGAATATGTAGTTTCTCTTTCCATTATGTTTCAATATCAGAATTACCTCACCATGCACAATGGACGTGACTGACACTAGAAATGAATCAGAGCTGAATTAACATTGCACCCAAAATGTTTCAGATTCAGATGCTGAACTATTGGAATGAGAGATTTATTTTGTAAAGCAGTTTGAAGAAAGGGAACCAAGTAATGTGCATATCATGAATTTCCAATCACATAAGCTTGAATTGGCTTTGTGTCATCATGTGAGTTGGTAAGATAAATTGACTGTGTATAGGTGTGCACTTAAAAAGTACACACAGCCCACATGGACTTATGTTTGGTTCGTTGTGATTATCATCATATTTGCGACATGGGTCACATTACTGGTGTTTCTAGTTAATGTGATGGTTGGATGTTATTTACCAGACTTTATGAAACCTGGACCAGTTGAGTTACAACATAACAAGCTACCTCTCATCCATTAGAAACATGCATACTTACTACCCATGCATGGAAACATGCATTCTCACTACCGCTTATGAAAAAAACGAATGCTGATCCTAAGGAGCTTGGCAATTATCGCCTGATCCCTCTTTTGCCAGCACCTGCAAAAATGTTAGTAAAAATTGGCACAACGTCAACTCCCCAATTCCATTGAAGTACAGGACATCTTGCATGACACCCAGTCCACATTCCGGTCAGGATACAGTACAGAGTCCGCATTGGTGGAGGTGGCAGAATCGGTGAGAATGACCGTAGATGCTGGGGCATCAGCGATGCTGGTCCTTTTTGATCTGTCAGCTGCGTTCAGCATGGTTCAACACTCAATTCATCTGGACAGACTCAAACAGATGGGCTTGCTGGAGCAGTTCTCTCGTGGATCCAGTCCTATCTTACAGACCTCTCTCAAAGAGTCTTTCTCCAACCGAATCAATCCGATCCTAAGTCACTGTGGTGTGGTGTGCCTCAAGGGTCTGCTCTAAGCCCTCTGCTCTTCAACACTTACCTGGTGCCATATTTTACTCTCATTGGTACCTGGGAAGTGAATGCAGTCTCTTATGCAGAAGACACCCAGCTGGTGTTCTCATTCAAAGACCAATCTGAGGACTCGGCCAGATTCAAGGGGTGTCTGAAGGACATCTCGTGCTGGATGAACAATAACAGACTAAATCTAAATGCGAACAAAACGGAGGGCCTGTTGCTAAGGCCAGGCCTCCCCTCTGTCCGCAGGGCTATGGTGGGCAGCAGAACTGGGCTCCCCACTGACTCCAGCAAATACAGCGAGGAATTTGGGCATCAAATGGGATTCAGATCTATCCTTTGCAACCCAAGTTTGACACATTTCTTCGTCCTGCTTCGGGAATTTGAGAAGCTTAAGTAAATTCCTGCATTTGTTACCAGAAGAAAGGCGCAGGGTCGTAGTCCATGCTACTGTGATCTCTCAGCTAGACTATGCAAACAGTTTGTACCTAGGGCTACCTTCTTATCTGATCCACAGACTTCAGATGGTAAAAAATGCAGCAGCAACAATAATCCGATAGGTTCCGTTCCATTATCACATCTCCCTGCATATCAGGCAACTCCACTGGCTCCCGGTAGCGAAAAGGAGTGAGTTCAAGTACCTGACCTTGGCCTTTTGTGCCCTGCTCGATAACGGACCTAGATATCTCAGGCATAGGCTCTGCCTATACCAACATGAACGCACGCTGAGATCCAATTCCCAGCACCTGCTCTGTGTACCTCGCTATGCTAAGTCTCGAATGGGAAGAAGGTCCTTCACAGTGAGGTCCACCAGGTTGTCAAACTCCTTACCCTTTCATATGCGCTTGGTTGAATCAGAACTTGATTTCAAGAAGATCTTGAAGACCTGGTTCTTTAGCCAAGGATAGCCCTCTGGCAGTCCGGATCACCACCTGACTTCCGCTCAGCACTGGGACACCTCTGTATGAGGTAGCTGTCGAGCTCTATAAGTGTCACTATTATTATTATTCAGCTCATCATCCTACAAGAAGTGTGTCTGCTGTCAATCTGACACCTGTCCAACAGCAAACTAGAGCCTTCTGGAAAACATTTGAATTCCAGATTCTGGCACCTACAAGTACCTCAAATATTTGATCTCAGCTCTGATAATATTGTCTCAACGAGACCCTTCACCAGTGAATGGGACATTGGCACTGTTGAGAATCTTCTTACAGATCTGCTGGCATATGCTTCTCAGATTGTTGCTGTTTCATATCTAGGTATGCATATTTACAGTAACAGCTTTAGTTTCAGCAAGTATGCTCACACGTCTGACACCTTTTAGATACCAGTAAAGTGGCTTTTCCTTTTTATATAATCAAAACATAATTCTGTAACCTAAAGTAAGAATCTTGAGTATGACTCATACACATCGTTGTATACATTTAATGATAAATGCGCCTTTGTTCCTGAATGCCAATGTGGAAAATGGTTTTGAAATGTGAAGTTCTACTGTTTCTTTGCATGGAGTATGGATTACGATTGCGAAGACATGGTACACCTATTTTTGTGTACATGTTTTTACCCTTAAGATGTTGTGTTTCTAAACTTTGCCACTGGATTCAAGATAGCCTGGCTGATGAGGGTTATGGACCTGAAACCGGTCCTAGGATGCTTGTTTCCGGTCCAAGGAAGACATGGCTTGGCAGTTCGGGTTTGACTGTTCCCATGAGGCACAGGGTCAGACTGATTTGCATATAACCATGTCTGAGCTGGGGTGGCGGAGTGAGCTAAAGAATGATGATGGATTAAACCCAGATCAGTTGACTGGGGGTGAGTGGTTGCAATGTTCAACACTCCGTCATCGTCTCCTTTGGTTTTGCTTTGTGCGCCTAAGTTGGCAGGGCATGCCCAGATGTGGGTCCCTTGCTCACTTTGCCACTGGATTCAAGATAGCCTGGCTGATGAGGCTTATGAACCCAAAACTGGTCCCAGGATGCTTGTTTCCGCTCCATGGAAGACATGGCTTGGCAGTTCGGGCTGGACTGTTCCCGTGAGGCACAGGGTCAGACTGATTTGCATATAGACATGTCTGAACTGGGGTGGCGGAGTGAGCTAAAGAATGATGATGGATTAACCCAGATCAGTTGACTGGGGGTAAGTGTTTGCAATGTTCAGCACTCCGTCCATCATCCTGTCGTCTCTTCCCACATCCTCCCTCTATTTATTTCTCTCCTTCTCTCCTCTCTCAATGTATTGAGACTGAACTATTTTGTCTGATTATCGATGGACCTACCTGGTTTAGCTATAGGGGAGATGGGCCGTGGACTGCCTCCTTGGTCTTCACCTACCCAGTCGGCCTTTAGACATACTTAATTTCGTCTCTCCTTATTGTCTCTTCCCCGATCTTCCCTCTCTCACCTTCCCTGCCCCCTCCCCTCTACACTCCATTTATTTTGCCCTCCATTTTCTTTAAATGTTTTTCCCATTGAGACCTAGCTATTTGGCCAATGCCCGGTGGAGCTACCTGATAACTATAGAGGAGATGGGTTTTGGAACTTCCCCCTCGACCGTCAGCTACCCAGCCGGACTTTGGGCAGACTTTCCTTCGTCTTTCTGCCGTATCTCCCTCTGTAATTTTGTTGAACCTCATGTAAAGCACTCTGATACCTCCGGATCTAGCCAGCGCTATATAAAACTCTTAAAATAAATAAAATAAATAAATATATTACTAACAATGTTTTTGTTTTCCCGCATTTAGAAATCTTATTAAACCCTGGCCAGCATGCCAAATATATTTGCATTTCTCAGATTGGAAATGGTAAAGCGCTTTAATGGCATCTGAGATTCATGTGTTACTTGCTATTGGTAACTTTCTTGTTGTTTCTAAAGCCTCTAAGGGAACATGCATGTACTTAAATGAAAATGAATGTCAGCAATAGTTTGCCAAAAGGATTTGATGAAGCGGACTTCAGAGATAAGTTTAGAATTTGTTCGCAGATTTAAACTCCCATAATTTATAATACATTAACGAGTGTTGCATGTTTTTGTATTAATTCAACCTAGAATAATATGCACCCTCACGAACATGTTGGTCTAATAATATGTGCTCTTGTCGAATTTGTCACTACGTTTAAATAATATATTAACTTTGTCTTTTGTTTTGTCAAACATTAACTGCGGCTGTTTAAAATAATAGCATGTGCATTTTCTTAAATGTGCTCTTATTTATGTTGTGTCTTTCATGTGACAGTGTTTTGTTCGTCTTTTGTGCATTAAGCTAGGTAACATAAACTAATGGGTTAACATTAGTGAAGGGGGTGGGTAACAGAATAATTATCATTTCTTGAATTAATTGATGTCTTGTGTTTCCTTGCATACTAGAGTCTTGCAAAAAGAGGCCCGTGGCCTAATTCTAAAATGGATGTCCGAAGTCCTGTCGAGTTGGGCCTTGCACAGCAGAGAATGAAAGAAAACATTTTCTTCATAATTCTTTGAAAAACAAACTCGCGGAAGCTGAGCTGTGCTGAACGTTGAGATAATCATTGTATAACTTCCAATGCCAAGGACAGGACATAACGACGGAAAAGCTTGGGCAGAGGAAGCAACGAACTGTTCCATTAAATGTTGCAAGCCTCGGAAGAGCTTGTGACACACGTAGACAAAAGACAATGCCGCTCTTAAGGAATATGGTTTTTTGCAATGTGAAAGGCGAATGACTTCATGGACTGACCTTTCTCGACCAATCACGCTTCGAGTTGGTCTTCTTTTTGTATTCTTTTAGTTAGTTTTAGATAGAGAAAAGGTATAAAAATTGCCCCCTTGGAAAGAGCTCTGTTGGCTCGTTCCTGTGCTCCAGAGATGCTGACGGACTTTTGACTCACGTATGATCTTTTCGAACTTATGTTTTTCCCTTTAGGTTACTTTTGACAAGTTAGGGAAATAGGGTTTAGGGAATGAGTTCTTAAATGTTTAAGCATTTCTAATGCTGATTTGATTTAAACTGACAGTCTAATGTGCCTTTCTAATTAAATAATGCTTTTGCTTAATAAAATGCTAATAAAGAATTAAATTCTTAAATGCTCTTTGCTCGATAAATACGGTTAATAAAATAGATTTTGAAATGACAAGCTGGTCTTGTTTGTTTCGTTTTAGTTACCAATAGTTAATCCATTGCCTATGATCTTAAATGAATTAAATGTTTAAGAAAGTGTTTGATTAATTAGGTAATATGATTCATTTGGTCAATTCATGTCTCAGTCATCTATGGGCCTAGTGATAGATTTATGAATAATGGTGAGTATTGTGGTGTAGAGTAGTACATATGAGACTGAATTTCCTTTGGCCCGCTGGATCAAATCTCTGGTAGCAGAGTTCAGTTACTATGGTAACTGACATGTTACATGGTAATCAATGTGGGTAAAGAGCCTAGGACATCAGAATTGTAAATGACCCATTATTCTGAAACGAGTAGTGTGAAGAAAAAACAAAAGGTAGCTATTGACAAATGTATATTTAATAGGTATTAATAAAAATCATATAGAGACGCAGGCTATATGATAGGGTAAAAATACAATTCATAAGAAACACAACAATAATAAATTCAAAAGGTGTCCTATAAGTCATACATTAAATAAAACGCAATACAATTATATTAAAAAAGTGACATAGAAATTATGCAAACAATAATCATTAAAAAGCACTCGACGCGCGTTTCGGCAGAAAACCGCCTTCTTCAGGAGTCTCTGCTGATAATCTGAGAGGAGAGCATATATAAAAGAAAAGAAAAATATACATCAAATTAAATTAATAATACTTTTAACACTTTATATCATTCATGACAGTACATATAAATGTGGAGATAAAAGTAACATACGGACACCAAAATGATTTTATATCTATCACAATTGTCTAACTTCACAACAACTCATTTAGGACATTAAATTAGGTCATTTCTTGTCATCTGGTGGACAGATACTAACGACTCTATTGTGCAGTACTTCAAAATTCATTGATCATATAGGGACCTCTTTTAATACACATAGGGACGCCTATAGGTTCAGGTTGTATATATCTGTTACTCAAAGCCGAAGGCTGGAAATACACAAAGGATTGATAGTTAGAGATTAATACCCTTTAACATAAATAGACACTTACATTGATAAGATGCAACAAAGTAATTGATAGCTTCATACATGTAGTTACGTCAGGGCCACTTAATGGAATTGAAAGAATTGAATTGAAAGTTCACTTGTATAGCGCTATCTACCCGGAGGCCTCGTAGCGCTTATGACAGAAGACTAAATTAGCGTGGGCTCGGGTAGATCAGCAGGAGTTGGTGAACAAGTGAGTTTTCAGGGCTTTCCTGAAGGAAAGATGGTTAGTGGTCCCTCTCAAAGTTAGAGGAAGGGTGTTCCAGAGCTTAGCCGCGGTGTGTGAAAAGGAGCGGCCACCCCAGCGGGCTCTCCTAACTCTGGTAGAGGAGGCCAACTGGAGGGTCCCAGATCGAAGGGAACGTGACGGAACATAAGGAGTGACAAAAGGCTGTAGGATTGCAGGGCCCAGATGATGAAAGGCTTTGTGAAGAGTGCACATAGCCTTGAATTGCACTCTGGCCGCTATGGGAAGCCAGTGAAGTTCCCTTAGGGCATTCCTTGCTGACTGCCAGCGGGGAAGGTTGTAGAGCAGGCGAGCTGCACTGTTTTGGGTGACTTGGAGCTTCTGGATAACAAAGGAAGGGGCTCCCATATAGAGGACATTCCCATAGTCCAGGCGAGATAGTATGAGAGCCTGGACTAGGATCCTCCTTGCCTGAAATGGAAGTAAGGGGAGCACCTTCCGCAGCATCCTCATCAGTCCAAAACAGGTGGCTGCAGTCTTTGTGGCTTGAGCTGAGAAATTCAGGGCAGTGTCAAGCCAGACTCCCAAGCTTTTTATTTGGTCCTTGGGGCTGGGGGCGGGCCCAGACATGGTGGCCAGATGGAAGCAAAGACAGAGGGGGAGGGGTTACCCAATAAGATAACATCTGTCTTCTCCCCGTTGAGTTTTAAACAGGAAGATTGCATCCATCTGGCAACAGCCTCCAGACAGGGGCCTAGGGTGTTGGACGACACCTCCGTGTGGTCTAAAGAGACCACCAGTTGGGTGTCGTCCGCGTAGGTGATAATACGCACACCGAAGGGTTGGACAATCCTGTCGAGGGGTTCCATGTAGGTATTAAATAGGGTGGGGCTCAGGGATGAGCCCTGAGGAACCCCACACCTGAGGGGATGTTTAGGTGACACTGCCTCGCCCTCGAAGACCTGGAAGAAGCGGTCAGTCAGGAATGATGTCAGCCAGTCCAGAGCCGGGCCCGACACGCCCATGTCCGCCAGACGTTGTAATAGCGTGACATGGTTAACCGTGTCGAACGCGGCGCTGAGGTCTAATAAGATGATGGCAACTTTGCCACCCTGGTCTAACACTGATCTTGCTTCCTCTGTTACTGCCAGGAGGGCGGTTTCTGTCCCGTGTAGGGGACGAAACCCTGTCTGGGAGGCACGTAGAAGGCTGTTTGACTCCAGATAGTTCATCAGGATGTTATTTACATGCCTCTCCAGCAGTTTGCTCAGCCAAGGAAGCAAGGAAATAGGACGGTAATTCGCCAAATTGGATTGGTCGAGATTGGGCTTCTTCAACAGGGCCCTCACCATCGCGCACTTCCAGGAGGGAGGTACGGATTTAGAGGAGATGGAGGTGTTGAGAAGGTCCAATATGACCGGGCGAACTATGTCCATGGCCTTGATAAGGGTCTGAGGGGGTGCTGAATCGTTAGGGGAGCCTGAAGTGACTTTAGAGATAAGCTTATCCAAAGCCGAAGAGTCTAAAAGTGGAATTGTGTCAAGCCTACATAGGACTGCAATATCAGAAGTAGAGGGAAGGGGGGGGGTCCAGGTCATTATTAGCATCCCCAAAAGAGGAGTATATGTTCTGTATTTTCCCAGAAAAGAACTCAGCCAGCTCGTTGCAGCGGTTTTGGGCGCCATCAGCAGAGGGGCATTCCGCAGGGGGTGAAATGAGTGACTTGACAATTTTAAAAATCTCCCTTGGGGCGTCAGCGGCTGCATTGATTTTGCTGCCGTAGAAGGCAGCTTGTGCCGTCTTTATCTCTTGTTTATAGAGCCTAATAGCGGCTCTATAATCGTCCTTCTTAGACTTGGAGTAATCCTGTCTCCAAGCTCTTTCATATTTACGACAGGCTAATTTCATGGTCTTAAGAGCGGGAGTGAACCATGGGGCGGCTCTGGGTCTTTTTATGAGGTTGGTGGCCTGTACAGGGAGGACTGTGTCAAGTGTGGTAGAAATCCACTCATCAAAATTGTTAGCTGCTGTAGTGGAATTCGACACTTTCCCGGGTAAATTTTTAATCAGGGCGGCTTCCCAGGCGGGGAGAGGAAGTGAGGACCATTTCCTGCCTCGATGTTTAACGGGGCCGCAGGTGGAGGGGAAAAGATTAGTGCGCCAAATGAAGGGAATTAAGAAATGATCCGTCCAGGGTAATGGGACTGGGGATTCGACTAAGAGATCGCTAATATTGCTGTAAATGTGGTCCAGCAAGTGACCTCTATTGTGGGTTGGAAGAAATCCCTTTTGATGTAATTCTAGCGCGGAAAGATTGGAACAGAGGGTATTGGCTGCAGTATCGTGAGGGTCGTCTAAGTGCAAGTTAAAATCACCCAACAAGGTGAAGTTGGGTGAGGACAGGATGAGGCCTGCAGTAAGGTCCGTCATTTTAGTTATAAAATTATTGAGAGCACCAGGAGGACGGTAGGCTAGAATGCCAGAAAAAGTAGTGGTGGGGGTAAGATCAAGTGAGAAATGAAAACTTTCGCAGGATGGCACAGTTATAGGGGTAATTCGGCATTTGTAACTGTCACGATAGACAATAGCCACTCCTCCGCCTCTACCAATCAAGCGATCTAGTCTCTTTAGCGTAAAACCTTGAGGGATGGCCCAGACGATAGCTGGATCGTTGTCCATGTGGAGCCACGTTTCCGTTAGGAAAAGTGCATGAGGGTTAAGGTCTTCGATCAAAGAATATAGCTCAGTGTGGTGTTTAGAGACAGACCTACAATTCAGGAGGAACATTTTCCAGTCCTGAGTAGATGATGGTGGACGAATAGAGGGGATGGAGGGACGCCAGTTGCATTGTTTGCAGACGTAGTCAATCTGATAAGGAAGGTAGGTATGGGCACACGTAGGGTTATGAGAAGGACAAAGGGCATGAAGCGATGATGCATCGTAAGATAGCAAGGGGCCTACCATAATGAGAGAAGCTGGGCGCCAGGTAGCGGGAAGCGTCTGGACGCGGACTAGAGGCTAATACCTGATTGAAAATAAAAAACTCCATGAGTTACAACAGAAAATTATGGGTGACAGTAAGAGGGACACACGTTAAGTCACTTTGAACACAATGAACTGCTTGGTTGTAGAACCTGGAATATTTATCATGTGCTACCAGATATCTAGAAATATCTAGTGCAAAATGACAGAGTGGAACAAATAAAGAAGCTGGTGCCTTCTTTAAATATATGTCTCACAAAATTAACGTGACCAGGGTCAAGTTGGGGACCGAGCAGAGCCTCCATAAAAACAATGACACAGAATCAAACCGATAATATCATTAGAGACTACTCGTAGCTCAAACTGTGATTCATTGTAGAGTCTATCAGAGCCTTGTTTCTTGTAGATTAAAAAATAACAGTAAGCTTTAAGAAAATAATGTGAACATATACTAGAGGTAAAGATACCTGAGATTGCATAAACATCGTTCTGGATAAAAAACCAAAGTAGACAGCACCAAGAAGGATAAAACCTAGGCTGTAGGATGATCATGGGATCCTTATAGCAGGAAATACTATAATAATGAGAACAGCAGGACACATTAGATTACCGTTTTGCCATATGAGTAAAGATATATCTAAATTAAGATTCAGACCTGATATAGAAAATGACCTACCTATCGAGGTCATATGTCAGCATATAAACTCACAAGGGTAGAGATGGGCTTCTATAGTCTAACAAGTAGCTCGTAGCTATAATGCAAACAGAAAGAAAAAGCAGAGGGATATCAGTCAGTGGAAAGAAGGGTGACATACTCAGAGGTATAGCGGGATGATAGAACTAGCTCCCCTAGTGTCAATATGGTTCCCATCTGGTTTGCCTTGCTAGGTACAAAATGGACACGTACCTTATTTTGTACAGAGTGATATGTAACTGTTCTGCTATTATCCTTGGTCAAAAACGATGGTACAGGGAGGGCGACGGAAAGTGACAGTAATGATATAACTCTGGAAAAATAAGAAGCAAAATGAAGGAAATTAATAAAACTATCCATGAGGATAGAAATATCCGGGCAGAAATGCAGAGATCTGTTAAATAAACAGTCTGCGTCTAAAGGGTCTGTAAGGGTCTAAAGATCCCATGTTCCTAACTACGTCTTACCGTGAACTGCAATAAAAACCACGGACAGCAAGATGGTGCTGCTCCAAGGCGAACGGGATCTCACGTCACGTCTTCATCGGCCACCCGAAGAGTAAATGTCTGCATTGCCGGGCGGATATTTAAAGGTCCGGAAAAGGCGCAAAAGGATAAGAGCAAGGAACGGTAGTAAAGGGCAAAAACGGACTCTTAGTCACAGTAGACTCCTACAAGATGGCGCTCCAACCAAGGGAGAAATAAAAAACGAATTACGAGTGTTTGTGAGCAGGAGGCGATATCTAGCGATAGGGGCTGCAGATAAAAAAGGATCAGTGTATAAATATTCATAATCCAAATGTAGATAATCTAACTGGTGGTTTATGATGAAAGCGTGCTGAAGCACATCATTAAGCTCGAGTACATAGAAAGTGATAAGGAAGATAAGGATGTTACATGGTAATTACATAGGATACATGTTTAACACATGTTAAGTTTGTCTAGTTGTTATATGTTGTCGAAAGGTTTTTTCCAGCAGTGAGAAAAAATCCTATGTGCCGGCAGAGTAGTGTGACAGGTAAAGTTACACAGTTCATTTGTTCTGTTTTCAAGTTAGTGGTATTGAAATATCACTAAGTGTTGTGGACGTACAACACAAGTTTAGGGATTTTTAGGTATGACAGGTTGTATGTATAGTGAGGTTTGCCTATGAAATTGTAGCTCTGAGTATAGGGACTAAGAGCACGTTTTAAAACTCGTTGCGAAAAGAGTAGTAGGCTTTTTCCGAGCTTGTGTGAAGGGTAAGGTGGGGTCGTCTATTCTTACTGGCGTTTGTGGATTTCTATTGGTTGGTTAGAGTCCTGCCAAGCATTTCATGTATACATGAATAGGTTTTCCCTTATGAATGTGTAAAACTGTTTTTGTGAAAATAGCGTCGTCTATGTCACGAGAGTGAAATCTTGAATGTCTGGTAAAACTATCACTTTATTTAGCGAAACAGACAAATGGTTTGTTTTTCTGTAGTAATTAACTGAAATCCATTGAAAAGGATGGTTTTAAAATGGCGCTGTGAAAATATTTTGTAAAGGAGGGGTGAGTTTACGGAGTGACACTGACACGTGCAGTTTCACTGCAGCGGCAGTATACGTCACAGCGTTCGAGCTGCGATTGGTTAACATACGTCACAGCAAGCGCGCTGATTGGTTCACGTGACCAAAACGAGCTGTTAGCTGATTGGTCCTTTCTGAAAATAGGATTCTCATTGGTTGAGCAAGGTAGTGACGTAGCTTAACCTTATTGGCTTGTTGGTGAGTTTTGCGCACGGATTGGCTAGAGTAGCGGAACAACAAGGAAATACTTACGATCTAAATGGAATAGGTTTAAAACATGAGTTATTATTGGAATAAAGAAGAAAAGAAGCCTTCATGGTTTCAGAAAATTAAAAATGTATTCAATCCTGACAAGAAAATTGAAGCGCGTGGTGGAAAATTACTTCATAAGTACAAAACACCTGCAGCATATATGGAAGGAGAATATGGTTATCATACGGTTCTCTGGTTTGAAAATTGGATGCAATATACCAAAGATGATGGTGTTTTAGCCTGGCCAGAAGATGGATCGTTTAATGTTAAAGTTTTAAGAAACTTAAGAGATAAAATGATGGCTCTTTCTCTAAGACCCAGACCCACTCAATTTGAAGCTTTAGTTAAATGGGAAATTGAAATGATGGAAATCGAACGAGAAAATTGGGGAACATCAAGAGGTCCAAAATTAGATATAAACAGGGAAACCCATCAGGATAGAGTGCGTCGTTGGAGAAAAGGGGACATGCATGATGGTTTTTACCCGGTTATAGAAATGGTTGTTGAAACATCAGGTCAAAAGAATTCCCGGAAAAAAGGTCATCTTGATGAAGAATTAGATGATGCAGTTTTAGAAGAAATTTTTGCTAATCCACCACCTTATCAGCCAAGCTGTTCACAGTCTACCCCGAGAAGCTTTTCAGGAATTTCTCCTAGAGAGATTGATGAAAATTCACCCAGATTTTTGAGATTACCTGAAAGGGCAAGATCAAGAAGTAAATCAAATACTCCGAGAGAAAGCAGAAATTATCAAGAGGTTTCAGATACGAGAAATAATTTCTCGAAAAATGACAAAAAAGCAGAGCTACCTGAAAATATACCAAACATTTCAGAATATTTAAAAGCGAAAGGAGAATTAATTCAGCAATTAACAAAAGGCATGGAAGCTGTAACAGTACCAGTTACAATTGGTCCTGTTGTACCAGTTTTTGAGCAAGGTGAAGACAGACATTCAGTCTTAACGAATCAATTTAATGCAGAAATTCAAAAAGTGGCTGAAAATGTTTATTCTGAATTAACAGAAATTCACTGAGATAAAACAATGCCAAATTTAACTTTAAATCAAAGTTTGTCAAATGGTGCCACACCATCAGCTGCAGATTCTGATTCTGGTTCTTTAGAAAAGACCACAAATAAAACAGATTTAACACAGATTCCTCAACAAGTTCCTGAGTCTAAACAACTTGATGTTGCAAAATTAAAAGCAGATTTAGAAGAATTAATTATTGGCACAATTGGTACTGACTGTTTGAAGCAATATCAGGATGATGAACTGCTGTTTATTTGCAAGAGCATTCAGTGAAAAACTAAAACTAAATATGAACAATTCGAAGAAGTGGCTCCTGAATTAGAAATAGATTTGAGTCGTCAGAAACAATTGCAAAAACATTACAAAGTGGATTTTTCTAAGAAGGATATTGAGAATTTAAATACCACAGGCAGGATAACCCATGTAAAAGAATTAATTGTGTTTCTAAAAAGATTAGCTGAATTGAGTAAATGGAGAGTTAAACGGACAAAGAAAAGAGAAGAAGCAAAGAGAGAAAGAGGAGAAGTTTTTGGTGAATTTCCTATGAGGGAAATAGCTGGTGGAGGTTATGTTCATGTTCCATGGACAAGACAGGACATTCTGCTCTTTAGAAATGATTTTCCTCGGCTGAGAGAAAAACCAGTGGAATGGTATTGTCAGGTTGACAGATTTATAAACGTTTCAAAAGTTCTGTGGATTGATTTAGATGGTTTCTTTGACATTGTTGTCCCATCAGATCTTTGGACAGAATGTAAAATTTATGTTGGTTGGCCCAAAGAGGAACCACCTCGACATAGAATAACAGGTGCTCCTTCAGACGATGTCATGGATTTCTTTAACAAAGTAATTGTCTGGCTGAAAAACAAGATTCCTGAAAATAAGTAGATTGGGTTAAAATAGACAGGACAAACCAAGAACCAAAAGAATCAGTTCATTCCTTTTATGAAAGATTACTTCTGGTATTTAAATAATACAGTGGCTATGAAAAATTAAATGAAAGTGACATGAGCCACTTCATTTATAGATTTGTTTATGGCCTGAAACCTGAAATTGGAGAAATGATTAGAAACGGAATTGTTGGCTGGCAGTCACTTTCAGTCGATGATATCTTGAGGAAGGCAAAATACTGCAGTGATGAGATAGATGCAAAACAGAAGAAACTCAAGGAAAAAGCAATGTGGGCACAAGTGAAGGTAGCTGAACAGCAGATAGCAAACTTAGAAAAGAAACATTTTCAACAGAATCCAGGAAAGTTCAAAGGGAACTTTGTGAATAAGCCTAAATTTAATATAAACATTGAAGAGCTAAAACAAAAGCTACCTTGTTTTAATTGCGGTGAAATTGGACACTGGAAGCGTGAGTGTAAAAATCCGCCCAGAAATGTTACAAAATTCATCATTAAATCCACAGATGCAGAGTGAGATAAATCAGCAGCAACAGCTACAGCGACAGTTAAATGAAATAAGTCTACAGTGACAGTGAATCAGCAGAGCCAATTAAATCAGCAGAGCCAATTTCCACAGCCACCCTTGCCAAATTGCATGAATACACAGAGATACAGTCCAGAGACGGGTTTCTGCGGAGCTGAACAGGTAAAAAGTATCACAAAAAGTAAATGTGTCAAATGTCTCTCAACAATTTTGGCTAAAAGAAAATGAGAGCAGTGATTCGGAGGATTACTCATGACGGTGCCTGAGAGAGGAGGAAGAGTGTGTACTTGGAGTCACTCTTGAGGTAAATCAGGCAGGTCCATTTGTAAATGGTAAAGTGAATGACAAAGATATCACTTTTCTTGTGGACACTGGTGCTACCCGCTCTACTGTTAGATCAGTGGAAATTGAAAATCCTCCTCTCTCGGGTGAAACCATCCAGGTAGTTGGCGTAGCTTATCAACTAATAAAAACAGATTTGACAAAAGCAGTTGATGTAGAAATTGGAAATTACAAAGACAAACACACAGATTTGTTGTCTGTAACAGCAGTCCTGTTAAACTATTAGGTTGCGATTTGTTGTGCAAGATGAACTGCAAAATATACTGCTCACCGGATGGTATTGAGCTTTAGACTTTAGAAGAAGATGGTCTGTATAAATTGACAATGTTAATGGTTGATGAAGAAAATAAAATGTTCCCTGCTTTTGATAAAAACAATTTACCTGAGGAATTGAAAGAGGCAGTTAATCCGAAAATTTGGGATTTAACTGGTGATGGAATGGGTTTAATGAAACATGTGGACCCAGTAAAAATTACTGTGAGACAAGGAATAGATTTTCCAAACATTCCCCAGTACAAAATGAAACCTGAAACTTTTGAGGGTGTCATTCCTGTGATTGAAAAATTCATTAAGCAAGGTGTTTTGAGCGAGATTGAAAGCAGCCAATGTAATTCACTGATTATGGGAATCAAAAAGCCAAACGGAACTTACAGGATAGTTCAGGACCTGAGAAAGATTAATAAAATAGTTGTTCCTTGCTGTCCAGTTGTACCAAACCCAGCGGTAGTTCTATACCAGATTCCTCATGATGCAGAATGGTATACGGTCATTGACCTATGTAATGCTTTCTTTACAGTTCCACTGCATCCAGATAGCCAACAAATGTTTGCGTTCAGGTTCCAGGATCACATATTAGCATGGTGTCGTATTCCTCAAGGGTATACTGAGAGTCCATCTATCTTTAATCAGTTGTTAAAGAAATCCCTGGAAGATTTAAAATTGAATGGAAAGTCAACATTGGTTCAGTACATAGATGACCTCCTTATTGCAGGAAAAACAAGAGAAAATTGTGTAACAGACACCATTACACTTTTGAATCGATT
This sequence comes from Lissotriton vulgaris, assembly GCF_964263255.1. Taxonomy (NCBI): domain Eukaryota; kingdom Metazoa; phylum Chordata; class Amphibia; order Caudata; family Salamandridae; genus Lissotriton; species Lissotriton vulgaris. The sequence goes on along the minus strand of NC_141693.1, from coordinate 365,485,516 downwards.
GGCAGATGAGGGGCATAAAGTGTCACCTGCGAAACTACAGTTTTGCAAACAAGAGGTTAAATACCTTGGTCACAGAATTGCAAAATGAATCAGACAAGTGACAATTGAGAGAATAAAAATGATTCGAGCAATACAACCACCAACTACACAAAGACAGATCAGGATGTTTCTAGGAATGGTTGGTTATTGTCGCCAATGGATTTGTGGGTTTTCAGTAATTGCGAAACCACTGCAGAGGCTGACAAAGGCAGACATAAAAGATTTGAGAAGTGGTGAGTGTGTACTCCATAGAAAATCACAAGAGTTCTTATCAGGATTAATATCCGTTCTTTCAAGTTGTCATACAGAGGACAGAACTATTTCTGATTGCAATAGGATGTCTTTATTATTTTTTGTAGAACATGGACAGCCGACACGTGTTTCGCCCCCTCTTGGCGATTTGCGCCGGGGCTTTCTCAAGGCTAGTTTTACATATATGGCGTAAATTATTGTGATTTCCAATTTTTTCCCGTGTCCAAAATACAGAAAGTGCAATTTTCAGGAGCAGAAATTCTTCTGTCAGTTTTGTTAGGCTGTTGCCGTATTGGGTCCCTGCTCCTAGTCCTCCATCGCCACAATAGTTCTCGGGTTGAATCCCAGGGACCAGCAGGGACCCAATACGGCAACAGCCTAACAAAACTGACAGAAGAATTTCTGCTCCTGGAAAATTGCACTTTCTGTATTTTGGACACGGGAAAAAATTGGAAATCACAATAATTTACGCCATATATGTAAAACTAGCCTTGAGAAAGCCCCGGCGTAAATCGCCAAGCGGGGGCGAAACACGTGTCGGCTGTCCATGTTCTACAAAAAATAATAAAGATATCCTATTGCAATCAGAAATAGTACTGTCCTCTGTATGACAACTTGAAAGAACGGATATTAATCCTGATAAGAACTCTTGTGATTTTCTATGGAGTACACACTCACCATTTCTCAAACCTGTATTCCTACATGAAGCCCAAGAGGTCCAGAGCTTCGAGTGTGTCTCCATTCACCTACAAATACAGCTTATTTAAGCGTTGTTCAAGCCTTAGAATCCCTGGACCTTTGCTACCTTGCCCGCAGACATAAAAGATCCAATTGTTTTGACAAAAACAGAATTAGAGGCTTTTGAAAAGCTAAAGAAAAGTCTGTGAAGCACCAGCATTGGGGATGCCTGATTACGACAAAGAATTTGAGCTGTACTGCAGTGAAAGGGAAGGTTGTGCATTATCAGTTCTTATTCAGAAACATGGAAAAATGGGAAAACCAATAGCATATTTCTCAGCTGTTCTTGATCCTGTTGCAAAAGCATAGCCAGGTTGCTTAAAAGCAGTGGCTGCAACAAGTGTAAGCCTTGAGCAAAGTGAAGGAATCATAATGGGGTTTCCTGTAAAAGTGTATGTACCTCATTCAGTTGAAACACTTCTTACCAGAAGTAAAACACAGCATCTGTCGAGTAACAGATTGACCAAATATGAAAAAGTTATTCTGGGATCAGATAATGTATCCATTGCGAGATGTGTTAATCTCAATCCAGCTACACTTTTACCAGATAGTGTGGTTTCTGAAATTGACAATGAAACTGATGACATTGATCATGAGTGTTTGGATGTTTTGGAATACTGTACTAAACCCAGAAAAGACATTAAAGATGTGCCTTTACCAGAGTCAGATATTGTTTGCTTTGTTGATGGCTCCTGTTTAAGAACAGACGAAGGCCTTCTGAGAGCAGCATATTCAGTATGCACAGTTTCAGAAATAATTGAGGGTCCAACTCTTGAAGGAATTCGTTCAGCACAAGTGGCAGAATTAGTTGGTTTAATTCGTGCTTGTGAAAAAGCAGAAGGGAAAAAGGTTACCATAGTGACTGATAGTCAGTATGGATATGGCGTAGTTCATGACTATGGCCAGCTCTGGTCTCAAAGAGGTTATTTGACCTCTGCGGGAACTCCGATCAGGAATGCAAAATTGATCAAAAGATTGTTTGATGGCATTCAGTTACCAGAAAAGATTGCTGTTGTCAAATGTGGAGCGCACAAAAAGGGAGAAGACTATATAACTAAAGGAAATGCCTTTGCTGATGAAACTGCATGTTACTGTGCGAAAAGCAATCTTTCACTTAATCGGGAAAAGGATAATGATCATATCATGAACTCTCTCATGCTAATATCTGTAGTAGAAACATGGCAGGGAGTAAAAGACTTACAGGTTGCAGACAGTGAGAGGAAGATGAAATTTGGGTTTACAAAGATGGCAGACCTGTTATGCCCAATTGTATGATTGCTGACATGGCACGGATGTACCATGGTCCAGGTCATTTAGGAAGGGACACAATGATTCGACTGTTCAGGGAAACTTGGTATAATCCAAAATTTAGGATTATTGCGGAGTCACTTTGCCAGCGTTGTTTGATCTGCCAACAAATCAATCCAAACAGAAAAACAATTGTAAGCTTGGGAACCATAGGACGGGAGGGTGGTCCTTTTACCAGATTGCAAATTGATTTCATTGACATGCCACCACATAACAAGTTGAGATATGTCCTTGTTATTGTCTGTCTGTTTTCAAGATGGGTGGAAGCGTTCCCAACTCGTCACAATGACTCAGTTACTGTGGCAAAATTGCTTTAAGGGAGATCATACCTAGATACGGAGTTCCAGTGACCATTGAAAGTGATCGTGGCACACACTTTAAAAACAGACTGCTTAAATTAATTTGTGAAGCCTTCGGCATAAAGCAAAAGTTGCACTGCTTACAGACCAGAAGCATCACGTGTTGTAGAGCAGATTAATGGCACAATAAAAAACAGAATTTCAAAGATGTGCCTAGCTACAGGAATAAAGTGGTCAGACGCACTTCCACTTGTTTTGATGTCTTTGAGGAGCACACCAGTAAAAAGACAGGTCTTAGCCCTCATGATATACTCATGGGAAGAGTGATGAGACAGGCTTTTGTTCCAGTTGGAAAATTGTTGACAATAAATGATAGTGCAATTATGGATTATTGTAAGCAGTTGTCTGATGTGGTAACTTCTGTATTCCATCAGGTGGGAACAGATGTGATTTCAAAAGAAAAGGAGCAGGCTCATGATCTATTGCCAGGAGACTGGGTCAGAACAAAGGTTCATCGGAGGAGGAACTGTTTAGTACCCAGGTGTGCAAAAAGCAAGACAGGTGATACTAGTCACAACAAATGCTGTTAAATGTAAGGGTCTGAAGAGGTAGGTGCATGCAAGTCACACCATTCGCGTACCACCTCCTGATAACCCTGATGAAGATAGTGACGACATCAAATGAAAAAGATCTAGAAATTGTTGTTGTTTTTTTTTTTAACTCTTTATTCGTGACTGTCGTAGGATGTTATACATTACTTTACAGTTTCTCATCATATCACATATCAGTCTTTTCCATTTTCTTTACCATTAACTTTTGGTAGCATATCCTGTCAAACATGAGTCGTTTGCCTTATAATTCCCCGGATGTTTCTCAGTTATGATCCTTAAACAACATAATCATGAGTTACATAAGTGCTAAACCCCAACTATCCCTCCCTCCCTGCCCACCCACCCCCTTCTCCTGGTCGTTCTCTCTTATACACACTACATTCCGGGCCAAGGTGCTTCAGTCTACCTGGAAATTGTTAAAGGCTCTAGGCCCGGTCTAGCCCTCGTGAGTGACAGTGGCACTCGTTCACGAGTGCGTTCATCCCACCGGGTCTCTCGAACTGGTCAGGTCTATCTCTTCCATTTCGATCATCATTAAGTCCCATTCCTGTGCTATAGGGTATTTGCGAAGGCCTTTGTCCTCCTCTTCCCGCAGTGCCGCGGATTCGGCTTTGCCCCATTTCAGCAAATCAGCTCACCACATTTCTACCTGCGGGGCCCTGGGCGATTTCCATCTCATAGTGAGCACCCTGATTGCCAACAAGAGTGCCAGGTCCGTAAATTTCAGTTGTGCTTTACATGTTTTGGGTTGTTTCCTGTTCCCTATCAGGCAGGGTAATGCCACCTCAGGGATCCGGAGTGTTGTTATGGGGTGTAACGTGTGTTTGACCGTCCCCCAGTAAGTGCGTAACTTCGGGCATGTCCATAGCATGTGGAGGATATGTGCCTCATCTTGTTGACATCTTGGGCAGCAGTGTGCAGTGGCAGGGAACATCCTATGGAGTCTCTGGGGTGTAAGGTATGCTCTATGGAGAATCATGGCCTGTATGAACTGAAACTTAACATTCCTAGATACTCTCCTATGATGCCCAAGAATAATTTTCTACTCCCCGTCTGTTATGGTTTCTCCCGAGTTAGAAATTGTTGTTGTTGATTCAGAAAATGATGAAGATGTTCTAGAAAAAAGAACTGAAAAAGAAACTGTGTCAGAAGAGAATCAAGATCAGGAGAGTATTGAAAAGCAGATTGGAAGCTCTGAAAGCAGGAACGGAAATTCTGGTACTGGGAAGTTAGAAGTAATTCCAGAAGAGGAGGACGAATTGCCAAGTACCAGCTACAGAGATGTTGTTCCTAACGGAGTGAAGCTGCCGAGTAAAGAAGTTCCTAGATACAGTATTGAAATCTCTGAAACTGACTCGGATGAGAGTGATGAAGAGTCTGAAATAAGAAAATTCAGAAAAAGGGCTTGGAAAGCTGAATGTAATGAAATCAAGCCTAAGAAGAAACTCTTGAGAAAAGGTGATGTCTGGCCAAAAGAAAACTTGTAGTTCAAGTTGGTGAAAAAATCAAAAGAGCAGATTAATGAGATATCTAGTCAAAAGAGTGATTCAGTCAAAAAAGAACAAGTTGGAAAGAAAATTGAAGTAATTAGCAGAAAGAGCAAAAGGACCATTGAAGCCAAATCAGAAGTATAAGTCTCCATAGTGGGCCTACATAATTATTCCACCAGTAGTTGAGGTTAGTAGTAGCAGTCAGGAAGATTTGGAAGAAAATAGTGACAATGATTAGGTTTAGTTTTCTTTAAGTTGAGGTTTATTTTTGGCATAAGGCCAAAGAAATTGTGTTAGGTGACACAAGGTTGAAGAAATTGTTAGCTGGAAACACTTTTATGGACGCAAGGTTGAAGAAAAGCTGTTAGAGGGTTACTAAAAAAAAAAATTCAAAGGGGAGGTATTATTTTAATTACTTTTAATGACTTCTACTAATTTAAAATTTTTGTTTTAAGTAAAAAGAAGTAAAAAAAAAGAAAAATGCCTAATACTGACAATTCAAGGTGTGCTATCCTCAGGAGATGTTGTAAAATGTCTTCCATTTGTGTGATTCTATCATTCTAGTTTGGTTAATCTTAGCAGTCATCTTTCCTCTTGGTATAGACAAAGAGGATTATAAGGTGAACATGACGAGTAAAGCTGAATCTAAACAAGCTGTTCATAATGTTGCAGGCAAAACTAACAGGATTATTGAGCATAAACCAGAGATTCACCAGGACAGATCTGTTGGTGTGATTTTTCCACTAATTCCTTTTCAAGACTCTTGACAGAGTATGTTAGAGTCATGGATGTCAAAGATTGTTATGTGTGCGTTAAGCTTCCTACTTCAGTTTCTGAAGGGGTCAAGTATAATATGCTTCCTCTTACTTATGGAATAACATGCAGTGTTATATCTAGCTTGTTCTATCAGACAGGTAGTCTGGAGTACTATTACTCAGATTTTGATGAAATATTTGCTAACTTGAAGGTTGTACATAGTCTTAACAAAGTCAGACCTGCCAAACAGATGAGGGAATTCTTTCTGGTAACTAATGAACTCACCTATGAGTATGCTTACAAAAATAATTTAACCTGCAAAATGAGAGATGAAGAAAGATCTTTTCTCAAGTTGGTTGAGGAAAGGAGAGCGATTTATAAAAGAAATGAGATGTTGAAACAGACTAAATCCAAGTTTTGGCAGCTCGAGGATGAGAAGCTTAATGGTATAAATAGATTTGCTGCTATTCACATATATGATCCAGTTAGTGGAAAATTCTGGATTAGAAGAGACAACACGCTTTACGACAATTATTTTGTTGGTGTAAGCCAGTGTGAGGACACTTATTGAATTGTAGGGGGTTGGGGATTTAAAGGTGGTAAGGACCCAATTTTCCCAGGAATGTATTTTGTCTGTGGGAACAAGGCATATTTTAGTCTCCCGGACAGCTGGTATGGTACATTACCTTGGTTTGGTCTTTCTTAAAATTTTCCATGCTGACGGAAATGGGGAAGGTTCATTTGAAATTGGCAAACACCTGAATAGGTACAAAAGAGAAAGCTTCTCTGAGATCATGGGAGATATATTTGGTGCAATAATTCCTAGGGTGGGAATAACTCTGAATGCAATCAAAATCAGAAAGGTTTCTACAATTGTTGACAGGTTGTCCACTGATACAGCAAGTTGTTTCCAATTAGTCAATACTGAGCTCATTGCCACCAGAAGCATGGTTATGCAGAACATGCTTGCTTTAGACATTCTCCTAGCAAAAGAGGGAGGAGTCTGTAGGATTTTGCATGTCCAGCATTGCTGCACGTATGTCCCAGATAAAAGTCAGAACATAGAATTACTGATAAAGAATATCACTGAATTTCACTCAGAAATAGAACCCATGGAAAGTGACAATTTCTCAGAACGTTTGGCTAATCAGGGAATGGTTTGCTAAAATTGGCAGTTCAATCATTGGTAGGGTGCTTTTTCCTGTAATAATCATTGCTATAGTGACACTTTTGTTAAAAATCAGTTGCATGATTCACAAGAGAAAGAAGCATGTGAGGGAAAAGAAGAGGATTTACAAACTCAGAAAAGCTCAGGAGAAGGAGATAGAAATGGAAGAATTTTGCAAGGCTCACTTTGAGAGCTCTAGACAAACTGATGAAACAGGAGTTTAGATTTACTAACACAGAGAGAGATAATTATATGACATTTCTAAAAGTAAAATTTTGGGTTTTGTTTGGTGATTTATGTGAGAAGTTGGCCTGATATATGATGCTCACTCGTTCTAGTGATCACCTTGTATCAGTCCAAACAACCCTTATGGTGATTGGTTGTAAGTCAACCTTATAGACCAGCTATCCTAATGGTAGCATGGACAAAGCCGTCTTAGGCTAAACTCTTTTGGGATGTGAAGCCAGCTGTTTTACCACATATAACCCCTTGAATACCAAGTGAAAGGACACCACACAGGTTGTTATGAAAATAAACAAGATATTTATTAACTAACATACACCTCTGAACTCTTTATGAGATCAGAGGGCTAAGCACATGACAATCTCTTAGGAAAAATACGTTTAAGTTGCACAATTTACAATGGTGCCCTAGGGGCACGACAAACCATATACTAAGTAAGTGGAATGTGAAAGTCGATAAAAGGAATGGAGCTGTCCAAAGGCTGTAGGATCGCTGGTACCGCGCTATGCTAACTCTAGGTAGGTAATGGGAGGCCCACGGAACGCGTGTGCAGAGTGTGAACTCACACGCGAGATGCGTAACAGTGTCTATGGACAGTACAGTTCAAGAAAAAGGTGAGTACGGACAATCCTGACTAGGTAAGACAAAAACGACTGTGGAACTGGACACTAAGAGAGTCAAGCTACCCTTGAGCACCGAAATGCTTGTGTTACCTCACCCACAGGCTGCGGGTGCATAGGTGCCAAGTCGTGTCGGGTTCTGGCGTTGAAGTCTATGGAGCCTGGAAGAAAAGATGCTGCAGGCGATCAGGAGGAAGATGTCCGGTGTGATCCAAGGGTGGATCAGTGAAGAGAAGAACCTGAAAGCAGAGGGGACAATGTTCAAAGTCACTAGCCAGTGACTGGAATGGAACCAGGAGTGGAACCAGATGTCGTCGTCGCGATCAGGTGAGGGTGAACGCTTGTCTCTGCAGCCACGTGGACCAGGTGGTGTCTTCGACGACCAGGATGGAGGCACGAGCTGTCCCACGCAGGCTCTCGCTGTCGGCGGTGTCGGCTTCGGATTCGGAGTCAACAGGCCTTGGCAAAGGCAACCCATGCGGTGAGTGGAAACGGCGTCTGGAGTGGACCAGGAGGGTCCGGGGTGCTCCTCTTTTGGAAGGGAGTAAGGGCCAGTCTGGAGCAACCAGACCGGCAGTGAAGATTTCGGAGTTCGCCGTCTAGGAGGTCACTAGCCAGCCGGCAAGTGACCAAACAACGCGTCGAGCAGCAAACAGGCAGAAGGGCCCCACGCAGATCTCGTGGATGCTGGAGGGCTGGTCTTCGGGTCAGGAGCTGCTCGGGGTCGGGGCTTCTCAGTCCCCAAAGCACTTGGACGAGGTTACCTCAGAAGTCGTGCTGGAGCGAAGTGCTGCTTCTTTCAAGATGGCCGGTCCCACATGTCTCGTCGCACCCACGGATCTCAGCTGTACTGCAGATGTAGGTAGAGGTCGGAGAGGTCTGGGAATCCGGGTCTCGTCGGGCTCTGAAGTCTGGATCCTTGAAGGAAGATGACAAAGGGAAGCCGCTGGACGCTGATGGTGCCTGCTTGTGCAGGGTGGACACTCCTTGCCCACCAGGGAGATTTCTTCAGTCTTCTGTTGAGCAGAACATCGAAGTCCAGAGTTTCTTCTTGTAAAGTTGTTCAGGATAATCTAATTTGGAAGGGGACAAGCTCCTACCTTTATCCTGCTAAAGGGGGCTGTACTACAACTAGGTCCCTCCTCTGGGTGGGACCAGGAAGGGGGATGGTTACACCCCCTATCCTTTGTCCGGTCTTGCGCCAGAGCTGGGGCTGGAGAGCCCCAGGAACTGGTTTAGACCGGTGTATGCACAGGGATACCTTGTGTGCCCCAGGCATGTCTCATTCCTTTCAGCCCTGTCCTACCTAATACACAAAATCCTGTCTGGGGTGGTGCTAGCACCTCCCAAGGCAGGAAACCCCTTGTCCAAGCCTCCCTCGCTGGAAGGACTGCCAGCAGCAGGAGGTCAGACTTGTGTCTATGGTGGCAGCATCCATTTTGTGATGCTGAGGCTCAAGTTAACTTTAACCGGGGTTCACAGTTACATACATGTCGTGTCCCTCTAGAAGGGTGGAATGCTACCCCCGTCGTCAGAATTGGCGAGGGGGTAGTATTCCAATTCGTATGACACCTTACTCTACATGTTTTGATAATGCTATACCAAAGTTGGCAATAACCGCGAGGATTATAGTGCACTTAAGAGTATATGATATAGCGTTATCATGGAAACAGCTAGAGGACTTGGTTCCGAAAGCTGCAGACAGGCTCAGCTAATGCTAGAGCACCATCTCATATAATTCCAAGCACTCTGCCTTCAGGATTGATAAGGCCTGCCATAGGAGTGACTGCTAGGAGGATATGTGTCCATTTTAGGGTTAGATATAGGGATACTATTTCTAAAGCAAAGGGTGATTACACCACCTTGCCCCAGCTGATTGATCAGCCAGTTGTGTCAGATTTGGATGGCCAGCCAGGGGTGGCATAATAAATGCTGCAGCCCCTGGTAGGCCCTGAGTGCACCTATGTCCTGGGTACCTAGGTTACTCTGTACAGGGACTGATAAGGTGACTCAGTATCCAATTAGATATGCACCTAAGGTACATGGAATCCATTTTACAGAGAGAGCAGTGGGCCTGGGGTCCTGAATAGCAGGGCCCCAGGTCAACTAAGTCGAAAAACCAGCAAAACACCAGGCAAAAAGTTGGGGGCAACCATAGTCAGATATCCACTGTCCTACAATTTAGAAATCACCAGATGAGGGAGTTGATGAAGCGGACTTCAGAGATAAGTTTTGAATTTGTTCGCAGATTTAAACTCCCGTAATTTATAATACATTAACGAGTGTTGCATGTTTTTGTATTAATTCAACCTAGAATAATATGCACCCTCACGAACATGTGGGTCTAATAATATGTGCTCTTGTCGCATTTGTCACTACGTTTAAATAATATATTAACTTTGTCTTTTGTTTTGCCAAACATTAACTGCGGCTGTTTAAAATAATAGCATGTGCATTTTCTTAAATGTGCTCTTGTTTATGTCGTGTCTTTCATGTGACAGTGTTTTGTTCGTCTTTTGTGCATTAAGCTAGGTAACATAAACTAATGGGTTAACATTAGTGAAGGGGGTGGGTAACAGAATAATTATCATTTCTTGAATTAATTGATGTCTTGTGTTTCCTTGCATACTAGAGTCTTGCTAAAAGAGGCCTGTGGCCTAATTCTAAAATGGATGTCCGAAGTCGTGTCGAGTTGGGCCTTGCACAGCAGAGAATGAAAGAAAACATTTTCTTCATAATTCTTTGAAAAACAAACTCGCGGAAGCTGAGCTGTGCTGAACGTTGAGATAATCATTGTATAACTTTCAATGCCAAGGACAGGACATAGCGGCGGAAAAGCTTGGGCAGAGGAAGCAACGAACTGTTCCATTAAATGTTGCAAGCCCCGGAAGAGCTTGTGACACACGTAGACAAAAGACAATGCTGCTCTTAAGGAATATGGTTTTTACAATGTGAAAGGCGAATGACTTCATGGATTGACATTTCTAGACCAATCACGCTTCGAGTTGGTCTTCTTTTTGTATTCTTTTAGTTAGTTTTAGATAACGAAAAGGTATAAAAATTGCCCCCTTGGAAAGAGCTCTGTTAGCTCGTTCCTGTGCTCCAGAGATGCTGACGGACTTTTGACTCACGTAAGATCTTTTCGAACTTATGTTTTTCCCTTTAGGTTACTTTAGACAAGTTAGGGAAATAGGGTTTAGGGATTGAGTTCTTAAATATTTAAGCATTTCTAATGCTGATTTGATTTAAACTGACAGTCTAATGTTCCTTTCTAATGAAATAATGCTTTTGCTTAATAAAATGCTAATAAAGAATTAAATTCTTAAATGCTCTTTGCTCGATAAATAAAGTTAATAAACAAGCTGGTCTTGTTTGTTTCATTTGAGTTACCATTAGTTAATCCATTGCCTATGATATTGTCTTAATTAAATGTTTAAGAAAGTGTTTGATTAATTAGGTCATATGATTCAGTTGGTCAATTCATGTCTCAGTCATCTATGGGCCTAGTGATAGATTTACGAATAATGGTGTGTATTGTGGTGTAGAGTAGTACATATGAGACTGAATTTCCTTTGGCCCGCTGGATCAGATTCCAGGTCCACTTGTAAAGAGGAGTGATACCGGATATAGTATGAACCAGGTCATAACTAATAGTTTTGCCAAGTCATATCAGGTTTTGTTTGGTCTCCTGATCACTCCCTGTCCCCAGTTAGACAACACATTGATTCTTCCGTTGAGTTTTGGTGTAAATGCATCTTTAAGGGTCTACTTAATTCAATTAGGTATAAACAACACTTGGTCACACCTACAGCTATGGTTCTCATGCAGAACCCATCATATTCAAGACAAGCAACTAAGCAGACAGGATAGATTGATGTAAAAAATATTACAGGTTATTTCAGAATTTTAGATTATGATCTTGGAATGATGATGGTGATGAATGTTTATTTTTGATTAACTAAAATCTTACAATATTAGATAGAATAAAAACATTTTTTTTGTATTTTATAAGTTTTATATAGACTAGCTTGACCAGTGGGTATCAGAGCGCTTTACATACACGAAGGAAAGAAAAATTGTGTTACATAGCAGGACATAAGGATGCATAAAGATATAAGCAAAACATAATAATTAGGCATACAGTGAAGGGGAGGGAGAAAACGCAGATGGTTGAAACAGTCAAATAACAAGTCAAGTCAAGTCATAAAATTTGTATAGCGCACTACATACCCAGAGGGTTTCAAGGCGCTTAGGAGGGGGAGGAGGAATTATTTGTCAAATATCCACGTTTTAAGCTGCTTTCTGAACGCTAGGTGGTTCTGGGTGAGGCGAAGGTAAGCGGGGAGTGAGTTCCATGTTTTAGCAGCCAGGTATGAAAAGGATCTGCCTCCCATGGTGGTCTTGTTGATGCGAGGTACAGTGGCGAAGGCTTGGCTAGAAGAACGTAGTTGGCGGGAGGGGGTGTAGAAGGACAGTCGAGAGTTGAGGCAATCTGGTCCGATGTCGTATAGTGATTTGTGTGCGTGGGTAAGCAGTCGGAAAGTGATCCTCTTATTGACGGGTAGCCAGTGGAGGTCTTTAAGGTGACCAGAGATGTGTTCGTTGCGTGGGATGTCTAATATGAGCCTGGCTGAGGCGTTTTGGATTCGTTGGAGTTTCTTCTGGAGTTTAGCGGTGGTACCTGCGTAGAGGGTGTTTCCGTAGTCCAGTCGGCTCGTGACCAGAGCGTGGGTGACTGTTTTCCTTGTTTCGGAGGGGATCCAGCGAAATGTTTTTCTGAGCATGCGAAGAATGTTGAAGCAGGAAGAGGATACGGCGCTGACTTGTCTGTTCATTGATAGTGAAGAATCCAGGATGACGCCAAGGTTCCGTGCGTGGTCTGTCGGGATGGGTGCTTTTCCGAGGGCTTCCGGCCACCAGGAGTCGTCCCAAGCAGAGGGGGATGTACCTAAGATGAGGACTTCTGTTTTGTCTGAGTTCAGTTTCAGACGGCTTTGTTTCATCCATTCGGCGACTTCTTTCATTCCTTCGTGTAGGTTAGTTTTGGCGGTGCTGGGGTCATTGGTGAGAGAAAGGATCAGTTGAGTGTCGTCCGCGTAAGAGATGATGTTGAGGTTGTGTTGGCGTGCGATGGCCGCGAGGGGGCTCATGTATACGTTGAAGAGGGTGGGACTGAGTGAGGATCCTTGAGGTACGCCGCAGATGACTTCAGAGGCCTCGGACTTGAATGGAGGAAGGCGGACTCTCTGGGTTCTTCCGGTGAGGAACGAGGTGATCCATTCAAGTGCTTTTCCTTGGATTCCGATGTTATTGAGGCGTTGTAGAAGGGTGCTGTGGCAGACTGTATCGAATGCTGCAGAGAGGTCGAGGAGGATGAGGGCGACTGTGTCTCCATTGTCCAGTAGAGTTCGAATGTCGTCTGTTGCTGCGATGAGGGCGGTCTCAGTGCTGTGTTTTGCTCGGAAGCCAGATTGTGAGGGGTCGAGGGATTTGTTGGCTTCGAGGAAGGCGGCGAGCTGGTTGTTGACGGCTTTCTCGATGACTTTGGCCGGGAATGGAAGAAGCGAGATGGGGCGGTAATTTTTGAGTTCGGTGGGGTCCGCTGTTGGTTTTTTCAGAAGGGCGGTGAGTTCAGCGTGTTTCCAGTCTTCTGGGAAGGTAGCGGAGTTGAAGGAGCAGTTGATGACGTCTCGGAGGTGCGGTGCTATGATGGAGTCTGCTTTGTTGAAGATGTGGTGAGGGCATGGGTCTGTGGGGGATCCAGAGTGGATGGAATTCATCAGGCGGATGGTGTCCTCAGTGGAGATTGGGTTCCAGGCGTTAAGGGTGTTTACGGGGGGAAGATGGTCAGCAGATGGTAGGGTGGGTTGGTTTCCGGGTTGGTTGTCAAAGCTGTTGTGGATGTCTGCAATCTTGTTGTGGAAAAAAGAGGCTAGGGAGTCGCAGAGGGTTTGAGAGGGGGTGATGTCGTTGGAGTTGGCCGAGGGGTTGGAAAATTCCTTGACGATGTTGAAAAGTTCCTTGCTGTTGTGGGTGTTGTTGTCAAGTCGATCCTTGAATGCTGTTTTCTTGGCTTTTCGGATCAGTTGGTGGTGAGTGCGGGTGGCGCTTTTGAAGGCGTCTTTGGTGTTGGTGGTTGGGTCTTTTTTCCAGGCCTTTTCAAGGGAGCGGCAGAGTTTCTTGGATTTCTTAAGATCATCGTTGAACCATGAGGCCTTCTTGCTGCCAGGTTTGCTTTGACGTTTTTTCAGTGGTGCTAAGGTGTCGGCGGTGTTGGATAACCATAGGGTGAGGTTGGCGGCGGCTTCGTTGGCGTTAGAAGAGAGGGCTGGGGAGTTTCGAAGGAGCGATGCGGAGATTTGGTCCGTGGTGATTTTGTTCCAGTTTCTTTGCAGGGTAGGTTGGGAGTGGTTGATGGGTTTCGGCTTGTTGTAGGTGAAGTGAACGCAGCTGTGGTCGGTCCATAGGAGATCCGTAGTGTGGCTGAAGGAGACATGATTGCTGGATGTGAAGATGGGGTCGAGTGTGTGACCTGCGATGTGGGTGGGGGAAGTGACTAGTTGTTTAAGTCCGAGGTTGGCGAGGTTGTCCACGAGGGTGGCGGTGTTGTGGTCGTTTATCTTTTCAAGGTGAAAGTTGAGGTCTCCCAGAAGAATATAGTCTTTGGAGGGGAGCGCGTGTGGAGAGATGAAGTCCGTGATGTCTTCACTGAATTTTGCGCGGGGTCCTGGTGGTCTGTAGAGGAGAGTGCCTCTGAGTGTGGTCTTGGGGCCGATGTGGATCTGGAAGTGAAGGTGTTCGGAGTTGGCGAGGTTGGTGTCAGAGCTGGTTGAGATGCGGATAGATTTCTTATGGACGATAGCGATTCCTCCTCCTGTGTGGCTGGTACGGTCTTTGCGAGTGATCTTATAGTCTTCAGGGATGGCAATGGTGATGTCTGGTGCGGAGGAAGCATTCATCCATGTTTCCGTAAGGAAGGCGACGTCTGGAGAGAAGGTGTCTAGTAGGTTCCATAGATCAATGGCGTGCCTGTGCACCGATCGGGTGTTGAGAAGGATGCATTGTAGGTGGTTGGGGTCGGGAATCTGTGGTGTAGTCGTAGCGGAGATGTTGTCGGTGCCGCTGAATTTGCAGGAGTAGCAGGAGAAAGGTCCATGGGTGTGTCCAGGGGCGGCTTGGACGCAGTTGGGGGCGCGACCGGGGTTAAGGGCTAGGAGGGTGGCGGTATCGTAGGTAACGCGGGGTGGCTGGGCAGCGCGAGGGGCAGGGGGTCTGGCGCTGGGCGCGGTCCAGGCGCGGACGGGCGTAGACGGGCTTACCTTTGGCGCACCTTCGGCGAGGCCGTAGCGCGTGGACGCTGCGCGTGGGACCATCTGTCCATATATGGATATTGGGGGGGGGTGGAGTGTGGGAGGGTCAGCTGGGAGGCGGGAGCAAGGGAGGAGACACGGGAGGCAGGTAAACAGCAACAACAACAACAGCAATATGGCGGCAGGCTAGCGCGATTGCAAGCAGGGGCACCGTGGAACTTTAAAATGGCAGAAGGCAGTACACGCGCAGTCACTTACAAAGTAGGTAGAGTTGCCACTATGTAGGAGCACTAAGCCAATTAATGCAGTTAATTAAGCAGTTCAAAACGAACCAGGCAAATTGAATAAGTAATTGCCAGCCAACGATACCAGGCGCTATGCAAGGAGCGCTAAGCACTATAATAAACAGCTCAAAAATGATTCAGGCACATTAAATAAATAGTTCAAAGATAACGATACCAGGCAATTAATGCAGTTAATTAAGCAGTTCAAAACGAACCAGGCAAATTGAATAAGTAATTGCCAGCCAACGATACCAGGCGCTATGCAAGGAGCGCTAAGCACTATAATAAACAGCTCAAAAATGATTCAGGCACATTAAATAAATAGTTCAAAGATAACGATACCAGGCAATTAATGCAGTTAATTAAGCAGTTCAAAACGAACCAGGCAAATTGAATAAGTAATTGCCAGCCAACGATACCAGGCGCTATGCAAGGAGCGCTAAGCACTATAATAAACAGCTCAAAAATGATTCAGGCACATTAAATAAATAGTTCAAAGATAACGATACCAGGCGCTATGCAAGGAGCGCTAAGCACTATAATAAACAGCTCAAAAATGATTCAGGCACATTAAATAAATAGTTCAAAGATAACGATACCAGGCGCTATGCAAGGAGCGCTAACACAAGCGATATCAGGCGTTATGGAATAGCGCTTTCTCAGGAAGGCAGGGCTCGGTGAGGAGAGCGAGTGGGAGCAACTCAAGTGAGAGGGGAGTCAGCTAGGTTATTGAAGTCTAGGTTAGTTGACTTTGTTGGTAAAGTATTTGTTGAGGAGAAGGAGTTTCAGGTCCCTTTTGAAGCAGGAGGAGGAGGGGTTGCATCTGAGGTCTATAGGGAGTGCGTTCCACATCCTGGGTACGTTACCAGAAAAGGATCGGCACTGAGTGGTTTTCCTTTTCAATTTCGGAGCGATGAGAAGAAGTGAGTTTGAGCTTCTCAGAGTTCTGAATTTTCCTGCTTTTACCAGTTTGCTGTTTAGGTAGTTGGGGGAATGTGAGTGAAGGGTTTTGTGTGTTATGCAGTCCCATTTGTATATACATCTACCTTCCATGGGAAGCCAGTTGAGGGAGGTGAGGGTTGGTGTGATGTGTTCAAATCTTTTTACATCAGTTATGAGTGGAGCTGCCATGTTAAGGACTGACCTTAGTGGGGCTAGGTGAGCTTTTGGTGTCCCTGTTAGGATGGCTTTCCCATAGTCCAGTTTAGAGCGGACTAGCGATTGTACTATTGTCTTGAGATTATCCTAGGGAATGAAAGGTTTAATTTTCTTGAGGTGTTTTAGTGAGTAAAACGCACTTTTTGCAGAGTTTTTGATGTGGCCTTTCATTGATTAGTTCTTGGTGAGAGAAAACAAGGACCCCCCTGGGTATCAGTAATACACAGACTCCTAGGGCAGGGTGAAAACCAATGTGGAAAAAAAATCCTAGGCCATCCGCTGAGTATGTGAACAATTAGTCTAAGACCAGTAGAGAAAAGGAATATCAAAAAATAAAATGTATATTAAAAAAGATATATTTTTAATTAACATAGATAAAAATCATATAGAGACTCGGACACATAAGTCAAACTGTATGATACAGTAAAAACATGGTACATTAAAATTCATCAACAGACTTCAAACACAATAAATACAGGGCATATAAATCATACTAGCATATAGATCAGACAAGTAACAAATAATAGTACATTCAAGATCACCAATGACATAAGGAATATTGTAGAATTATTTATAAACACTCGACGCCCGTTTTGGCAGAGAAATCCGCCTTCCTCAGGAGTCACAGATGAAACTCAGAAAGGACATTATTAAAGAGAAAAATATAGATCAGATCACAAAATTTGTTTAGCATGACTAATAGATATTATCAACTATATCAAAAAATCCTACAGAAATCAAAATTCGAGAAACCTTACTATCTAGTAGATCTAGACTATAAATTTGGTCACATATTGTCATATGATAGACAGGTATTCATACAGAAACAGTGCAGTACTTAGCAGGACAAAAAAACAGATAAACTAACTTCATGTATGGTACAGTATTCCTATACATTGTGTTTAGATATCTTCATTTCATGGAAGGATGTTTCTAAGTAAATCCTACATGTAGGAAATTGTGATGATTGACTTATCTAAATCATAGTTTGCTATATCGTACAAATCAATAAACTTACATTAGCAGTATTGACTTTCAAATCACTAGCACAACCAATCGATGATAACTACTTGATTAGTCAGAGCCGCTTGATAAAGGCTAATTCCTGATAGATAAAATATGCAATCATGAACATGATGTTGAAAAAACTGTCACTTTGAACATAGAGTGCCATATAATTACTGGTTATGTTCGGTCTGCTTAATTTCATAAAATGGATAGAAAGACCGAAAGGACGTAGGTATAGTTAGACGGGTAACTAGGAGTTCATAGTGACTAGTCACGTTGTCTTTATTAATGCACTTCATCTTTTTTAAATATAACAATTATGTAACCAAAGTACACAAATCCATATCTCCGTATCTGTTTCCTCCGTATGACGTATGACGTAATACATGAAATACATCCTGTTTAAATGGCTGGTTTTCATACATAGACTAGTCATATTTTGGCCGAAGCTAGAGCTGGGTGTAAGAGTTGACTTTGAGGTTTTGAGAGCGCTTGTGATTGATGTGTATGGTGTTGGAGAATGGTGTTAGAAGTAAGTGGAAGGCGTAAAGGCATTGTGGTACATAAGGTATTACCCACATAGGCCCAGAAAGGTTGCATCAGAGGACATTCACATATAATATGGGTTATATCACAACAGGTATTAGCGCATCTCCAGCAATTAGCATGTGGAAGTAGTCCCACTCAATGTAGTTTTGTTGGTGACCAATGCCAATCATGAAGGATTTTGAATGGACAAAATTTCAATCTAGCCTCACGGATGTCTTTATTCAAATCTTCTAAGATCTCAGTCCATTCACCGTCTTTATATCAGACTGATAATCGGGATTGCCATTTAATACGCAAATTTTGTAATAGGGGTTACGAAAAGATAACCGGATGTGACCCCTTTATGTTTTCCCCTGGTATGTAAATATGATACAACTGGGGTAGTCTGTAACAACCAAGGTTGTGGCCCTAATCCTCTGCTTAAGCATTGTCGGAGTTGTGAGTATTGTCCGAATTGTTGGGCAGGTAGGTTAAATTCCTCTTGTAATTGTGCAAATTTCTTAAGATCACCATTATGAAGAATCTGGTTTAGGGTGTGAATGCCTGCTATTTTCCATAGGGGCCAGGATATTGTTTGTCTGTTAATACTTATATTCGTGTTATTCCATAAAGGGGCATTTCCATGTATACGAGGATTTGAGCCTAACAATTGATGCGCTTCTTGCCAGAATCTACGCATGGCTGATAAAGTTGTGTTGTTAGGATCCTCATGACATATCCCTGTACCATATAAAGCAGAACAATCTGTTTCATTTGATAAAAGGTGTTTTTCTATGAGTACCCATTTAGGCACATCAGGGGTTTTATAATGCTCTATTGAGGGAAGACTCATACCTCCACAAGAGCGATGGGCCTTCAGTTTCGATGCTGTTAAAAGCTGCTGTTTTCCCACTGGCCTGGCAGGTGGGAAATCTCCTGCTGAATGTATCTGAGTATGTGTTCTTACAGGGCCAATAAAATAGGGAGACATGCCTGGGAAATGTCTTTTCTTGCCCCAGATGTCCTGCAAGGGGTATGTCATGAGCCAGTCCCAGTAAGAAGGCTCTGTAGCATTGGGAAACCACCGACACTTGTGTAGCCCTATGAACAGGTGACTTAGGCTCACTATACAGGCAAACGACACACAATTGATGGACGGAATGAAGAACAAATCAAAACATTCACCCCCAGTCAAGAGATCTGGGTTAAATCCATCATTATTTCGGTCACCATGCCACCCCAGTTTAGACCTGGCCATATGCAAATCAGTTTTGACCCCGTGCCTCATAGGAACAGTCCAGCTCGAACTGTCAAGGCATGTCCTTCCTGGACCGGACACAAGCATCCTAGGATCGTTTCGGGGTTTCACCCCTCATCAGCCAGGATAGCTTGACTCCAGTGGCATAGAGAGCACGGGACCCACGTCTGGGCATACCGGTCCCACTAGGGGTGACGAATGCAAATTCCATTGGGCGCAGGGTAAAGACTGATTTGCATATGGCTGGGTCCAAACTGGCATGGCCAGATGAGGGTCCCGTGCTCTCCATGCCACTGGAGTCATGCTATCCTGGCTGATGAGGGCTGAAAGCCGAAACCGGTCTGTGAGGAGTCCGACGATCCACCAGCCCGGAAGTGGGAGGAAACCGGGCAGAAAACTCGAGAGGCAGTTAGCGGTCTAGCGGCGCAAGAGGAGAGGACGGAAGTACCTGTGACGTTATCGGCCAGAGACGAAAAAAGAGAGGGAGATCCGGGAGGAAGAGAGACCGAGGGTGGATGGAATAACGCGGAGGAATCCAATGTGGAGGCGGCGGTGCGAGGAGAAGGAAGCGGAGGTCCTGAGGAGCACGAGGCAGAAGGAGACAGCGAGCAAACCCGGCGACAAGAGAGCCCAGGAGCGGCGGATTCGGCGAGCAAACCCGGCGGCACAGAGAAGAGGGAGGACGCCCCGGGTCCCTACGCCACAGCCCAGAGCGCGGGTCGTGGCACAAGGCGAATACCATTGGGGGGCAGCATTCTGGTGGGGGTGGTGGAAAGGCGCGCGATCTTAAAACAGTATTAGTATTAGTATTAGCCTACCTTCATTGCTCACTTTGTTCCCTTTTCACACGACGCCTGGTGGTGGTGGTACTACTCAACTTATCCCTTTCCCCACACGATGCCTGGTGGTGGTGGCACCTAAAACATACAAGCCAAAA
The DNA here is from genome assembly GCF_964263255.1 of Lissotriton vulgaris. Lineage (NCBI taxonomy): Eukaryota > Metazoa > Chordata > Amphibia > Caudata > Salamandridae > Lissotriton > Lissotriton vulgaris. The sequence continues at coordinate 365,465,509 of NC_141693.1, read as the reverse complement.
AGCCTGACACTAAAACCTTGTTTTCCTTTGTCTTTTCCCCTCCCTTTTCCTCTGAGTGCCCTGGGAAGACGCAACCGAAACAGCCAGACCAGGACCAAGTCCTTCAGGAGCCTGAGGGGACGGCCAGGAAGAACCCTTCCTAAAACCCCTAGTTTATTTTATTTGATTTATACTTGAAGCAAAGGATCATTAGTTATTCTCTTTTGTTTTGTTGAAAAGGACAATACGAACCTTATGGAACTGAGATACAAAAGAGCCCAGAAACCCTTGTCATATAAAAGAATAAAAACCCTGAATTCCCTATATTTTCAGCGCGTGGTGTATTCTTCTGCTACCCGCGTCCCCGTCCCGCATTCAAAGTGGTGTCAGAAGTGGGATATCCCACATATACCTGTGTGTTCTAACATGACACAACCCATGCCTGTTGAGGATGTCATAGCCCATTTAGCTGAGGGGCAACAACACCTACAGCTGGTCCTCGAACAACAGATCCAGACAGCACAAATGGACCGAGAAGCCCTACAAGGAGCCCTTAGAAACCAGGCTGACTTGATTGCTACTAACCAGCAGGTGCAGGACACAGCAATCTTGCATCTAACGGACGCTATTGTAAGTACCCGAGTTCGCCCTAATGTCTCTAGCATGGTCTTTCAAAAATACCAAGATGGGGACAATCCGGATAATTTTTTTTTAAACTTCGAAAGGGTGGCCACCACAGCAGCTTGGCCCCAAGAAAGGTGAAGTCAGTACATTGCCCCGCTCCTTTCAGGCGAGCTACAAGCTGCTTACCAGGCAGCAAATCCGGCGGGACCACAGCTTATGAGGATGTGAAAAAAGCCATCCTCGAGAGGCTGGAATGCGACCAAAAACATTTCAGGAGTCTATTCCGAAAAGAGAAATGGGGAACGGGAGACAACCCCTGTGCCCTGTATTATCGGATCAGAGACCTTGGGAATAGATGGTTGACTCCTCATACATCATCAGTAGAAAAAGTAGTAGAGAAAGTATATTTAGAACATTTCTTGGAGGCGCTACCCCCCAGTTCACGGTCGTGGGTGAAGCATCATCCCAACTTCTCCTCTGCGTCAGCGGTAGAAATTGCTAGTGCCTACCATAGATCTCCTGATTTTAAGGCTGGAATAGCACGGCCCCAGTATAACCCAATCCCAAAAGGCACTTCTAAAACAGAGTTTAAGCCCCAGTTACCTACCCGCTCAGTCCCTAAACAGGTACTCCCGAGGCCGTATATATGTAACAGGGAAGGGTCCTCATCAATTTAGGAAGGAAGTCCTGCTCAATGGGAAGAGACAAGCCCTGCTAGATACCGGGTGCCACGTGACGGTAGTGGATGGTTCTTTGGTTTCCCCGCCCCAGTTAAAGGATACAAAATAAGTGAGTGTAACCTGTGTACATGGCGATACCAAAGCCTACCCCGTGGCCGAGGTCCTGTTAGAAGTAGACCAGGATCCTCAGTTACGAAGAGTAGGGGTGATACCCACCTTACCCGAGGCCGTTATCATAGGGACAGACCATCCTAGATTCCAAGAGTATTTGAACAACAAAAAAAGGGACGACATGACCTGGCTGCAGGAGGTCCCTTTTTGTGCCGTGGATTTAAAGGCCCCTAACTCCAAGATAAGAAAAAGTAGACGAGAAAAGAAAGGATAAGAGAGACTTTGCCCTTTCACAGCTATCACGTCCTGCCTTTCCTCTCTCTCTTACAGACCCCGACAGAAGGAAAGCAGCTAGCTCCCGTATGGCGCAACGGGAGGACAACACCCTCACACATGCCTGGGAGCAGGTCCACGAACAAGAACCAGAGCATGTAGGACCCTATTTGTTTGTAAAAAAAGGACTACTGTACAGAGCTGTTAAAGGGGGGGACACAGACATATACACAGTTAATAGTACCAACACCATTCAGGGAGCACGTACTTCTCTTGGCCCATAACAAGATAGGGGGAGGACACTACGGCAAGGAAAATACATTTAAGTATCGCCTAGAGAAGTTCTGTTGGCCAGGGGTGTATAGGGACGTGGCCAAACATTGCGCTGCGTGTGTTTGCTGCCAGAATACCAGTCCTGGGTGGGGGGTGGCAAAAGCCCCGTTGCAGCCACTGCCCATTATAGATGTCCCTTTCAAGCAGGTGGGGATGGACCTGATGGGACCCCTGACCCCCTCGGCCAGAGGACACCGCTACATCTTGGTAATGGTGGACGACGCCAGTAGATAACCTAAGGCCTTCCCGCTATCAAGTATGACCACCCCTGCGATAGCCCAGGCTATGATATCATTCTTTTAAAGGGTGGGGTTTCCAGCAGAAATACTAACAGATCAAGGGGCCCCCTTCATGTCGCGTCTTATGACATAAATCTGTACAGTACTGGGCATTGATAAGATAAAAACCTCCGTCTATCACCCCCAAACAGACGATCTTGTGGAGCGCTATAATAAGACGATCAAAAGCGTGCTCCGCAAGGTCGTCTCAGAGACCAGCAAAGATTGGGACCAGAAATTACTCTTGGTCCTCTTTTCGTTAGGGACCCACGAACAACGGTCTACGGGGTACTCTCCTTTCGAACTGGTGTTTAGACGGAAACCGAGAACCCTGCTTGACATGGCGGTAGAACAGTGGGAGGGAAAAGGCGAAGAGGGGAAACCCCTGTCACACTATGCCGCCGACCTTCAGTCCTCCCTAACTCAATTATGGGGCCTGGTGCACGAGCATATTGAAGAGGCCCAAGGAGCCCAGAAACGGTATTTCCATCGAACAAGTCGCCTATGCAAATTCTCCCCTGGTGGCAAGGTTCTACTGTTGTTTCCTTCCACGGAAGACACATTCTTGATGAAGGGGCAAGGGCCATACGTCAGAAAAAAAGTAACCCCAGTCACCTATAGCGTGTTGCTACCCCAACGTGTCAGGGGAAAACAGATATATCACGTCAACCTGTTAAAAAAATGGGAAGACCCATTACCATCCCACACCACAGGAACCCCGGCCCATCTAGCTTGTACTAATAAACCGTTGGAGTTACCCCGCCTGTCGGTTCAGGAACCAGTAAACTAACCAGTACCTACGGGAGACTGTCCTCCACACAATCCAATCAACTTAAGTCACTACTTGAGACCTTTCCAAGTCTCTTTTTCACTAAACCAGGATTAACCACCATGGCCCACCACAACATAGTGTCCTTAGACAAAAAGATTGTACAGCAGAAACCCTATCGCATCCCGGCAGCCCGTAGAGAAGCAGTAGAGAGGAAGATTTCGGATATGCTTAAGTCTAACATCATCAAACCCTCCCAGAGCAATTGGCGTTCCCCAGTGGTGCTTGAACCGCAGCCAGACGGGAGTCTGCGCATTTGCATAGACTTTAGACAGGTAAATGCCATCACCAAATTCAATACATATCCCATGCCGAGATTAGATGAGATGGTTGAGCGCCTGGGAAAAGCCAGATACATGTCAACCCTTGACCTAACCAAAGGGTATTGACAGATCCCTTTATCCCCCGAGTCCAAGGAGAAGGCAGCTTTCGCAACCCCCTCGGGATTATATCAATTCAAGGTGCTTCCCTTCGGGTTCCCTAGGCCCCCGGCGGTGTTCCAAAGATTGATGGATCGCATACTCAAACCCCACCAGGGATACACCGCAGCGTATCTTGACGACATTGTCATATACAGCCCAACGTGGGAAGAACATATCCAACACCTGAAGGCCGTATTCAGAGCAATTCAAAGGGCTGGCCTCACCATTAACCCGAATAAATCACTGCTAGGAACCTACATGATACAGTATCTAGGTTACACCATCAAGGAAGGACAGATATTCCCCCAGTTAGATAAAGTAGTCGCTATCAGAGCACTTCCCAGACCATAACCAAAAGAGAAGTCCGTTCATTTTTGGGATTTATTGGTTACTACCGTAGATTCATACCTAATTTTTCTTCCCTAGCCAGTCCTTTGACCGACCTCCAAAAAAAGAATCAGCCATCCTGCATACACATTTGGACACCAGAACATGAGACTAGTTTCATCACCCTAAAAATGCCATCTGTACAGCTCCAGTGTTACACTGTCCCGATTTCAATCACACGTTTGTTCTCCAAACCGATGCTTCAGGCCTCGGTCTGGGTGCCGTGCTATGCCAGCCTGATCCTAAAAACGACCTAAAACCAGTATTGTACATCAGCAAAATGCTCTTTGCACGTGAGGTGAACTATTCAACAATTGAGAAAGAATGTCTAGCGATAAAATGAGCCATAGATGCCCTACAGTATTACCTACTGTAGGATGGAGATTTATAGTTCTCACCAATCACGCTCCCCTTACCTGGCTTGCAAATAACAAAGACACCAACCCCTGTGTCCTAAGATGGTTTCTTGCTTTGCAACCCTTCTCTTTCCAGACTATCCACAACCCGGGAACAAGACAAATTGCTGCTGACTACCTGTCCCGACACCCATTTTCTGAATGGCCCCAACGTCCATTCTAAAGGGGGGAGCTATGTGACGAGTCCGACTATCCACCAGCCAGGAAGTTGGAGGAAACCTGGCAGAACACTCGAGAGGCAGACAGCGGTCTAGCGGTGCGGGAGGAGAGGGCGGAAGTACCTGTGACGTCATCGGCGGGAGACGTACAAAGAGAGGTTGATCCGGGAGGCAGAGAGACCGAGGGTGGATGGAGCAGCGCAGAGGAATCCAACATGGAGGCGGCGGTGCGAGGAGAAGGAAGCGGAAGTCCTGAGGAGCACGAGGCAGAAGGAGACAGCAGACACGAGATCCCAGGAGTGGCGGATACAGCGAGCGGACCCATCGACCCAGAGAAGAGGGAGGACGCCCCGGGTCCCTATGCCACGGCCCGGAGCGCGGGTCGTGGCACAAGGCGAGTACCATTGGGGGGGAGCATTCTGGTGGGGGTAGTGGAAAGGCGCGGGACCTTAAAACAGTATTAGGCTCAGAGTTGTAACCAGCCCTACCTTCTTTGCTCACTTTGTTCCCTTTTTACACAACGCCCGGTGGCGGTGGTAGTACTCAACTTATCCCTTTCCCCACACGATGCCTGGTGGTGGTGGCACCTAAACCATACAAGCCAAAAAGCCTGACACTAAAACCTTGTTTTCCTTTGTCTTTTCCCTCCCTTTTCCTCTGAGTGCCCTGGGAAGACTTGACGGAAACAGCCAGACCAGGACCAAGTCCTTCAGGAGCCTGAGGGGACGGCCAGGAAGAACCCCTCCTAAAACCCCTAGTTTATTTAAATTTGATTTATACCTGAAGCCTAGGATCATTAGTTATTCTCTTTTGTTTTGTTCAAAAGGACAATATGAACCTTATGGGACTGAGATACAAAAGAGCCCGGAAACCCTTATCATATAAAAGAAGAAAAACCCTGAAATCCCTATATTTTCAGCGTTTGGTGCATTCTTCTGCTACCCCCGTCCCCGTCCCGCGTACACAGTCCTATGATGCTTGTTTCCAGTCTAGGGAGGACCTGGCCTGGCAGTTCGGGCTGGACTGTTCCCATTGAGCGCAAGGTCAGGAATGATTTGCATATGGCTGGGTCCAAACTGGAATGGCATGGTGAGCAAAAAAACAATGGATTTAGGCCCAGATCTCTGTACTGGGGTGAATGTATGACATTGTTTCTGCATTCTGTCCATCAATTGTTCTATTTGTCACGCTGAGTGGTACGGGTATGTCCAGATGTGGGTCCCGTGCTCTCCATGCCACTGGAGTCAAGCTATCCTGGCTGATGAGGGCTGAGAGCCGAAACGGGTACTAGGATGCTTGTTTCCAGTCCAGGGAGGACCTGGTCTGGCACTTCGGGCTTGACTGTTCCTATTGGGTGCAGGGTCAAGACTGATTTGCATATGGTTGGGTCCAAACTGGAATTGGCATGGTGAGCAAAAAAACTATGGATTTAGTCCCAGATCTCTGTACTGGGGTGAATGTATGACATTGTTCTGCATTCTGTCCATCAATTGTTGTTTAGGTCTCGCTGGGCCTGCGCATGCGTTGCTCTGCAAGAAATTTAGTGAGTGGCTTTTGAAAGTGCTACCAGAGGCTTTTGCTGGCTTCAAGCTTGCAGGCGCGTGCACGTGTGCAGCAGCCATGTGGGTTTCTGTCATTAAGCCTTGCGTATCTTGCACTCCCTCCTTCTTCCTCTTTTCTTAAAGTTGAAACTAAATGAGGCTCAAGAATACTTCTGAGGGGGGCAGGGGGCAACATGTGTGAGCATGGTTGCTTTTGTGGACGATCGGGGATAGGGCAGAGAAGGAAAAGGACTCTGTCTCTTCCTTACTGCCCAGAGAAGACACAGACAATGTCCTCTTCTTTTCTGTGCTGGCAGCTGCCCCCTCTTCCTATTATTCCCTCTCTTTCTGTCTTTCTCCTCACTTACTGAAAACCATGACTTGAAGAAACGGTTCACAACCCCTTTCCTTTTATCATTTAGTTGCGTCCCTGTGAAATGGATCCAAAAAAGAAAAACACTCTTGCGACAGAAAACATCCTGGACCAACAAATAGGGCTCTCTGGCGATACAACAGCAATCATGTTTTACCCAGAGTACATATCAAAGGGACTGGTTCATATACTAAACAGGGGCAAAATCGTGTGGTTACTGAGGTCCATCAATACCTTAAAGAACATCAAAACCACTTACCTGGAGTCAGTTGAGTTTAAAGAATCCCCTGATCGTCCAGGATCAGAGTTAACGAAAACAGTCTAACGCAAAGCCGTTAAGACCTGGCTTTTTGCCCAATAATTCCCTTCGGAAAGCTGCTAGCCTTTAAGACCTGGCTTGTTGCGCTTTAACTCCCTCTGGACTACTATGCTATAATGTCAATTAGCGCCGGGAAACCCTCACGGGTAGCTGTTCGCGCTCTACAAGATTAATAATAAATAAATACACCAGACCTAGCCGAGAGAGTCCTAAAGGAACAGAACAGGTTCAACGAATGGGGCATCAAACTTCAGCCACTTGCAAAACCAAGGTATCCTGAACCCCTACTGGCCGAATCAAAGTGCCAAGAAGAAAACCCTGACTCTGGACAATAGAGCCCACGATTATTCTCAGTACTGCGAGGGGCGCGCAGCAACAGCACAGAGTACAGGGGAAATGGACTTAGGGCACACGCGGACAGAAGCAGACCGGAGTGGAGCAGGGTTTCCAGAACAATAAACATCAAAACTGAAAGACTGTGACATTCTAAGCACAATGCATCTCCACACAAGAAACTATTGAAAATCTGTTCCTGGAGATAAGACCTCGGACCCGGAACTGCTATCTTATCTGTTGAAATTTGATATAATTTCGCTCCAAGAAACATGGAGTGAATTAGCATCGGCACTGCACAGCTTTAATATGCTCTATCTTCCGGCAACTAGAAATGCTAAATTCGGCCATAACAAGGGTGGTCTAGTTACATACAGCTCCATAAGCAGCATTTACGCAACAGAACCCTTACCATATAACCTAGAGCCACCCAATAAAATGCAAGTAACTCGAATTACCCTACAGGGGAAGACAAGCAAAGAACATATAATACTTGTAAACCTCTACCTGCACCCACGTGATAAAAACAAAGGGAGTCACCAACTAAGGGAGGAGCTGGTGAAAATAATAACAGAAGAGAAAACAAATAACTTGATAATCACAGGGGACTTCAATGTAAACATGCTGAGGAGACAAGTCGATGACACCCACTCAGAGGATGATTCATTTGCTTAGGAGAAATGCCAGAAGACATTAATACAGACTGAAGACTCACGAACATCTCGAAACATCTATTGTCGTTCTTAGAGCAATTGGGCTCACGCGCATTAAACGGCAGATTCCCTGGAGATCGCCCACAAACAGCAACATTCAACAACGCAGCAACAAGGTCCACAATTGACTACACATTTTGTTCTCGCTACTTGTTCACAAAAGTAAAAAACTATTGCATCGGGAGCGTAGATTTCAGCGACCACTTACCCCAGGAAATCATGGTACAAGAGCCATTATCATACAAATTGCCCCCAACAAACACATTCTGCTCAGAATATACCAACAACGAGAAAAGAATAAAATGTAGTACCAATGATCCTGAAGGACTCCTCTCTTTAGCGAAACAACTCTGGGAAGAAGGGAAAGCAGCCAACCCTGACCTAATTGGAGGCTGGAGGCATTCACAATAGCCCTACGTAACCGTTACGGAGATATAAAGGGTCACTCCCGAAATAGGAGAATAAAGTGTCATCAAAACCTACGGCCAGGCTCCAACCGACGGAATAACGCCAAATTAAAACAGTTAAAAGCACGGATAAACCTCACATTGTGGAGGCTGAAGAAAGACCAGATGGCATTGCAAGAGCTGAGGCAGCTAAAAGCTATTTGCAAAAAACGTATTTGGCAAAACAAAAAGGAAGCGGAAGAATCCCTTTGGGCTAGACTCCTTTACGATATCAAAAACAACAACAGCGCACAATTTTGGACGAATATTAATGCCCTATCTAACCCGCAAGGTCAGCATTAGCTCCAGTGTCACAGAACAAGCATGGATAACTTACCCCGAACCTCACTTTAACTGGGTACTGAGGTGAGTTTTGGGCCATCCTAATTCACTGAGGTTACAGGTCTCTATGCACAGTTCTGTAGGAGAACGGAATTCCCGCTACACCCTCTGACCAAGGGGATACAGGCTAAACTTATTCCATCAATCACCTATTGAAGTGAAGCCATGAGAGGGAGGGACGCGGAAACATTGAACGGCACCATCGCAAGCACGGTGATAATAATATACGGGCTGCCTGGATATATATGTCCGGCGCAAATGAGGCTTGAATTTGGGATACAAAGACAGGAGCTAGCCAGAAAAGGAGCTTTTGTTAAAACCTGGTTAAGGGGGCGTGGCTACGCAACATGGCCGACAGGACGTGAGCTCCTGCAGCTCCCGGCCAGCCTAGCCCAAAAATCCTGATTCAGCACTGATCCTGTGCCCACATGGTGGCGAAACTTGTGGATCCGGAGGCCCGATGACCAGGGGCACACTCCGGTGTTGAGATTGAGGAGGACGGATGGTGGGAGGCGGCGAGAGGTGCTTGGGCTGCAGACGCCGGCGCCCGGTTCACAAGAGGCTGGGGCTGCGGCCTAGCTACTGGGCCGCTACCGGGCGACTTTGGGGACCGTAGGAGCCCGATTCCGAGCTGATCCTGTGCCCGCTTGGCGGCGAAGCCTGCGGATCCGGAGGCCCGATGTCCAGGGGCGCACTCCCGTGTCGAGATTGAGGAGGGCGGAAGACGGAGCTGGGGCTGTGGACGCCGGCGCCCAGCTTACGTGAGGCCGGGGCTGCGGCCTAGCTCCTGGGACACTGCCGGGTGACTTTAGGGACCACTGTTGCTCTCGGGACCACGGCGGATTGAGCGTGAGCCTTAGGTATTGGAGGCGACCCTCCCCCCCCTGGAGTCCGGACCCTGGGGCTCGGAGCGGTAGCCCGGGAAGAGCCATGTTGAACCGGAGAGTGTGGGGCGGATCCAGGGCCCCTGCTGCCATCGGGGGCCGCCTGTGGGGCCGGATACACAGTGCCACCTGCGAGTGACCCTCCAAGGGAACAACACGTCTGCCTGGTGGGTGCGTAGCGGAGCGGGGGCCCCTGCTGTCCTCGGGAACTGCCTACTGCGCTGGAAGCCTGTTTCCCCCTGAGTGTGGTGGACGTCTGCCCCTGATCGATGGAGGTGCGGGGGGCCTCTTGGCAGTCTATCGCCGAGTGTGGAGTGCCTGTGGGTCCTGCCAGGGTCAGAAGAAGATTTTGCATGGCGGACCCCGCGATTCGGGGCTGGAGCTATGTGGGGGTTCTCCCCGGGCCCCTGAGATTTTAGCTACCCTTCCTCTGGACGGCGGTGTGGTGGAGCCGCCCTGAATTCTAGGGACTGTGTGGGTTCAGACGGGTGGCGACTGGCGACACAGACTCTGGCCTGTGGATGCCCTCCCGGATGTGCTTGTGACGGAGCTGCTATCTCGAGTGGGGCTTAGGTGGTGAGTGAACTGTCTATCAGGGGCCCCCGCCCCTACGCATTGGAGTTTGTGGGTCACTCACTGCCCAGTGGGATTTTGTGGTTCCCCTCCCTGAACTGTGGAGGTCCCTTGCCGCCTTGAGACTCGCTGGAGGGAGAGACACCTGAGAGGGCTTCATTAGGCAGTTATGATGCGGAAGGATAGGACGGTCCGTTCTTCGCATCCCAACACCATCACCCAGTACACGACTCCGCGGCTCCCTTTGCAACGTATCACCCACCAGGCCAGCCAGGAAGACGAGGCGCGGGCGTCCGATGGCCGTTCGGAGCCTTCCAGGGCGGAACTGCTGAAGGTCATACAGGGTTCACACACCGCCCTTGAACGGCATATTGAGACGGTGTCCATCGACGTTAATCTGCTGAGAGCGGACCTCCGCAAGGTCACCGATAAAGTCGCTGAGGCGGAGGGGAACATAGTCCAGCTACAGGAGGAGGTGGCTTCTCTCAGGCGGACGGTGACACAGCTCTCGGCCACCACTGGGGAGCTAGAGCAAAGAGCGGGGGATGCCGAAGGACGGGCGCGACGCAGCAACTTCAGAGTCCTGGGAATCCCGGAACGGGCGGAGAAGGGGAATGCGGAACGCTTTCTAGAACTCTGTCTCCGTACCGCGCTCTGCCCGACGGGGCTCTTGGAGGTCTTTGTCATCGAACGTGCCCATAGAGCGCTGATCCCGCCGCCGCGGCCTGGAGCTCCGCCGCAAGCCCTCATTGCTAAAATTTTAAATTATCGAGACAGAGACTGCATCCTAAGGGCGGCGAGGGAAGCGGTGGACCTTACATTCAAAATCTCCGAGGTTTCTGTCTACCCGGACTATACCCGCCAGGTCCAGGAACAGCGCAAATCCTTTTTGGTGGTTAAGCAAAAGCTACGGGACATGGGCCTCCAATATATGCTCCTGTACCCTGCCAAACTTAAGATCCTCTCCCAAGGCAAGGCACATTTTTTCAAAAGGCCAGAGGAGGTGTGGGAGTGGCTGGAAATCAGGGGCAATGCTATCCCCCCTGAGGAAAGGGGTCGCTCTAGGGCCATTTGGGGGACACGGCCGGTGAGGAAGCGGAGCTCCGGGTGGCGGCGGTCCACTAGCACTTCTGGCGATGCTGAGCGACGACGAGTTACGGTGGGGGACGATGGGGCCCTTTGCATGGAGTCCGCGGGGGCTGTGGACTTGCTGGCGGCGAGTGCGGACAGCCCGCGAGATGATGTGTTGGTGCCGGACACACAGCCGCCGCAGATGGACGCCCTACCGCCCACAGTGGACACAGTACCGGAGACACTTGCTGGTGGGGGCACTGAAGCGGAGATCCGGCCCTGAGAGACATATCCTTGCATGTTGGCTGGTCCTTTGAGCTGTGTCCTTTTTGCTTTTTTGGGGATTTGGCTGCTGTGTTGGTTTGACTTGGTTGTGTGTGGGGGGCTTAGGGGACCGGGGGAGGGTACTCGGGCCGGAAGTCCTTCGTAATTGGAAGTCTGAGGGGCACGGTGTGTGTTCAGGGGGCTGGCTGTGTCGGGGGTTGCTTGGGGGGCAGTGGGGGGGGGGTTAGTTCCTCAGCGTTGTTGGGGTGGTTGCTATAATTGCGGGGATGGGGTTGCTGTGTACGTCCTGGCACCAGCGGGGAAAGGGTATTTCGGCATGTTTAGTTGTTGCAGGAATATTGCTCGTGGGAGGGGGGAGGGGGGTCGTTGGTGGGGTTTGCTGGAGGGGTTTGTTACTGGCATCAGTTGTAGTACAGTGCGGGCACGAAATGGGAGAATTACTGGATTTGATGTTGTGGCCCTGGAGGGGCCTGGTGAGTGGTTATGGGTTATAAGTTCTTAACGTGAAATGTGAGGGGGCTGGGCACATGCGCTAAACGGCATACAGTCCTTTCATTCCTCCGTAGACACAGAGTCTCCATTGCATGCCTTCAGGAGACTCACTTAGATGATGAAGGTGCCTGTAAATTAGGGAGCAAGTGGCGAGGCCAGCTGTTTCACTCTTCCTTCTCCTCCTATGCCAGGGGGGTACTTATTTGGGTGGCACCCGGGGTCCCCTTGGCTATACAGTACATTCAGGCGGATTTACAAGGTGGATACTTGCTTTTGAGGGTAAAACTTGATGGGAGAGACCTCATGCTCTTAAATTCCTATGCTACTAACATAGATGACCCTGGTTTCTTCCTAACACTTCAGGAGGTGCTGGTCCCGGATCTGGAGGCCCCTCTGTTTTGAATGGGGGATTTTAATTGCGTCCAGGATCCCATATTGGATCGTCACCCTCCTCGCGCGGGCAAAAAGCCGCGCATGACGAAGCAGCTAGGCAAGGTGATGGGGAACCTGGGGGTGATGGATATATGGCGCCAGCGACATCCGACACTGAAGCTATATACATGTTTCTCCCCCACTCATAACACGCATAGCAGGCTGGACAGGATCTTGGTCGCCAATGTGGATGCTTCCATCTTGTTGGCGGTCACACATCAGGCTCGCTTCCTCTCTGATCACTCCCCAGTGACGTGCACGGTGACATGGGAGGGGCGGCCAACCCGCCCTCGAACCTGGCGGACGCCGGGGGATATCTTACAGGATCCGGTAGCGAGGGACTCTATTCAAAATGCACTTAAAAGCTACATAGAGTTGAACTGGCAGGAGGGGTCCATTCCCTACTCCACCAAGTGGGATGCACTAAAGGCAGTCATAAGGGGTGAGTGTATGGGCCTCACGTATGGGGTTAGAAAGCAGCTTCTCCGGGAACTGTGGTACGCAGAGTGTAACTTGTTGCACCAGCAAGCGTTGCTGGACCCGGATGAGGCACAGCAAGAGGCAGAACGGGTGGCCCGAGCTTGTGTACATGACATCTTAGATCGGCTCGATAAGTACACTCTTGGCCAATTTAGACAGCGGCTTCATTGGGAGGGTGATAAGGTGGGTTGGTTGCTGGCCTGGGTGTTGCGGCAGGAGTTTGCTCCGGAGAGGATAGTGGCGCTACGAGATGTAGCGGGCGTATGGTGCACTCTGAAGAGGCCCTACTCCGGGTCCTCCAGTCCCATTTGCGGACGGTGGCATACAGACCCATTACCATGATTAACACTTACGTTAAGATTTTGACAAAACTTCTGGCGGCCCGTTTAGCGCCCCACATGGCACATTTGATACACCTGGATCAGTGTGGCTTACTCTGGGACGCAACACCGCCATGAACTTGAGGCGGATGAATAATATTCTGCATGAAGTTCGCGATCGGGAGGAGCCGTTGGTGGTAGTGTCTATCGATATAGCCAAGGCGTTTGACACGGTTGACTGGGGCTACCTCCTTTAGGTCCTCCGAGCGGTGTGCATGGGCCCCAATTTTCATCGCTGGGTCCGCCTGCTGTATACGGCTCCCTGTGCCAGAGTGCAGTTGGGCGCGGGGCGTTCTGCGGAATGGCAACTAGGTTGGGGGACGCGGCAGGGGTGTCCCCTCTTGTCGCTCCTCTTTGCGTTGGCTATAGAGCCTTTGGCGGTCAGGGTCCGCGTGGAGATGGCGCAATGGGGTGTCCTGGTGGGGGACTTGTGCAACGTAACCTCTTTGTATGCGGACTATACTCTCTTCTATTTGAGGGCGCTGGATGAATCATTGCCCGTATTGTTGCGCCATCTTGAGCGCTTTGGGGGAGGCCTCGGGTTTGCGAATCAACCGTAACAACTCCTTGATATTTCCTCTGGCGGGGTATGGGGATGGACCGGCGGCGGCTCTCCCAGACCTCGGACTGCGCTGGGAACAGGAGGCATTTCGGTATTTGGGAATTCAGGTGGCTCCGACAGACTCCCAGGTACTGGCTCGTAACATCGGTCGGATTCTTACATCCTTGCAGAGCTCGGTAACCTTTTGGAATACATTGCCGCTCTCCCTCATGGGACGACTCGCTGTCGCGAAGATGGTGATGCTTCCCAGGACGCTATATGCCCTTCAGAATTCGCTCTGCCCTATTTCACCACAAGTATTTTGTACCCTTAATACCTTGCTAACGTCACTGCTTTGGGCAGGGAGACATAGCCGGGTTGCGCTACACACCCTGGTTCGGAGCTGGGAGGAAGGTGGCCTGGAGGCCCCAAGGTTTGATTTATATTACTATGCAGCGCATCTGTTGCCGGCAGCAAGGTGGTTCATGGATGCGGATGGGTGGGAGATGCTGCTTTTGGCTGGGAGTGCCACCGAACGGATGTTGCAGGTGGCATTGATGAAGGGGAGGGGAGCGGATGTGACCATACCAGATGTGGTGCACCACACGGCTGCAATCTGGCAGAGGTGTGTGGAACGAGTATTGCAAAGGGCCCCCTTTCATAGGGAGCAGCTGATTTGGATCTTGGCGCCTATAGTGGCCATGGAGGAGCACATGTCCTTTAGGGACTGGAGAACTGGAGGCTGCGATACATTGGCTGAGATCTATCCGGGAGACTCGTTTGTCTCTTACGAGGAGGCTGTAGAGGCCTTTGAGTTGGGAGGGGGACAGTTTCTACATTACCGCAGTATTCAGAAGGTGGCGAGGGCGCTGTGGCCCCAATTCCCGGAGACCCCTCAGACCTCACACACATTGAACATCATTATCTCCTGTGGCAGGGGTCGTAAATTGATATCCTTGCTTTACTCTGCACTGCGTCAGAACTCTGAGCAGCCGGTCCAGCCTGCATGGAGTGCCTGGGAAACAGATCTGGGGAAGACCCTGGAGGCCGGGCAGCGCAAGCGTATAGGGGGTCTTACACGTAAAGTGTCATGTAATGCACGATTTAGGCTCACTCACTTTAATTTTATGCACCGCACTTATATGACACCGGTCTCCATGCAGCGCTTCTCACTGGATAGAGAGGACTCTTGCCCCAGATGCGGAGCTGGGAGGGCGGGGTTCCTACATTTGGCCTGGGATTGTCCCTTAGTACGAAGTTTTTGGACAGCGGTGGTGGGATGTATAGCCGCCGCTACCGGCCTTAGAATAGACTTGACCCCGCTCCACTGTCTGC
Organism: Lissotriton vulgaris; assembly: GCF_964263255.1. Classification (NCBI taxonomy): domain Eukaryota; kingdom Metazoa; phylum Chordata; class Amphibia; order Caudata; family Salamandridae; genus Lissotriton; species Lissotriton vulgaris. Next base: position 365,450,479 of record NC_141693.1, on the reverse strand, counting down.
TGGCTCTGGTTCCCCGGCCCAGGAAACGGAAAATCCCCTATAAATTGTTACAGCTTATGTTGGTTCTGGCGCGGCGTAGGGTGGCCCCGGAGATTCCCTCATGGTTGAGAGATGTTCAGGAGTGGTCTCTGGCGGAGGAGACTCATATGCAATGTGCGCGCAGGGATGAGAGACTGCAGGACGACCTGTTGGTATGGAGAGTAATGTGCACTGCTGGGCTGACCTTGAGTGATTCTGAGGGGACTAGTGTAGTGCTGTTCACACCTGAGGGGTCGGGGACTGATGGGGAGGGGGAGGGAGATGGAGATGGTTAGATCGGGGTTGTAGTTTGCGCTCGGCTGCTACCTCATGTGCATTGTATATATATCTTGTCTGTAATATATAGCTCTTCTTGTAGTCCCATTGTCCGATCTTGCCCTGTGATATTTGTGTCCCTAATGTGCCTTAATGAGGTTATTGTTCTGTCTACAACAGTTCTTGTATGCTGCCGCAGTTGGGGGGGAATGTTTACGTTCTTGCAGAACCAAAAATAAAGTTTTGAAAAAAAAAACCTGGTTCAAGATCAAAAAAGGGCAGCCAGACACGTTAAACTTCTACTTGTGGAGAGAAGTAGAAACTACAGAAACTTGCCCAGCTAGATATTTCTTGGACACTGCACTGGACCATCTGGGGTTACGGCAACTCTGGGCAACATCCGGGACCATGGCAAGCGTAAATAAAATCGTAAATAATATTGTTAAAAAAGAGTCTATCTTACAAGACAAAGCGGCCTTGGCAGAACGCTCACATGGCTGGCTCACTATACAATCCTACAGTAAAGCGACTCCTCAAGCTTACCTCCTTTCTAACTTCTCCAAAACCACCAAAGAGAAGTTTCTGAAACTTCGGTTAAGTTTATTACCATCTGCATACCATCTGCCCCCTTTGCTGCACCCTCCAAAGACAGCAATCTTTGTGGGGAAGGAGAGGAAGATATAGTCCATATCATAACCATTTGCCGTGAGCTGATGCGGGAGCGCCGGTTATTACTTAGAACTATTTTCAACAAAAATCAAATACGGTCGTGCAGACAAGCGGTGCTTGCAAGCTTCTCTTGCAAAGACACTCAACTAAGCTGCTGCCTGGTAAAAATTTTAACTGCAGCTGATCTTCAATTAAAACAGGGCATACAACCGTAACAGCGTTTTAAGCACATAAATTCAAGCATTTTTGCACATGTAAGCCTCAAGGGAAAGCATTAATAGGCTAACTATATGATAATTTTTTGCACAAATCAACGGATGTTGAGGCGGCACTAAGCACTTTAAGTTTGCATCTTCCAGCATGTCATCACTCTGTAGCCAAGACTCTGACAAGGGAGGTAACTCTATCTCACGAACTGCTGTTAATCTCTGTTAACAAAAATGACAAAACAAGATTGGATCTTGAGAAGTGGATCTGTTCCGCAATCTTAACGTGTGTTTTTAACTGTGGCTATTAGCCTTTTTAATCTGAGGTTTCATTGCTTACAAGAGATGGTCAATTTTTTGTAATGGTTTTAATTAACTGCACAATAAACAAATTACTTACTTACTGTTGCGGGAAATGCCCTTTTTCTGACATTTTTCTATTCCAAAGTGCAGCCTCTGGATGGAGAGAAATAAAAGGTTTTAACACCTTAGCTGCTTCGCAAATATCCCTCCCCAGTGCTGCGCTGTCCATTGGAACTAGTGCTGAATGGACGTCCAATGGTCGTGCGCAGCACTGGGGAGGTAGCGCTCGTGACGACCGTTGGCCGTCAGCAGCGCTTAAAAGGCTAAATATGAAAAATAAATACATAAATAAATAAAGCAAGACAGAGTGGTTGCAAAGTGGACAGATTGGTTGTATTCACATCCAAACACCTCAGCCTCACCTTACAGACTTTGCAGTGAAGCGCTACTTTTGTTTTCTCATCTTTCTTTGAACAGCATTGTTGTCCCCAGGTGAGGAAGTGCACCCTTCCTGGATGTATCGCAATACCTGGTTGATGGGTGGATTTGAAAACAAAATGTGTACCTCTGTGTTTATGGATGTGGTCTTTTTAACCCCTTCCATGCTGCCGTCGGCCATTGGCTGACGGCAGCACTACCCCGCTGGTGCTGCCGTCGGCCAATGGCCGACGCGGCCCTGCCCGAATTTTAAAACGGCGGCACTGCCGCGAAATCGCGGGAGCAGCCAACGGGTTAAACCATACTGTTTATGTTTATTTAAGGATATAAGCAATGAACATTGAAACGGTTCCCTTCGGGGCCCTGTAGTTCTGTCCTTAACTTTTCAGGTAAAACCACTCGCTGATTTCTGAATAGTGAGTGAGAGATCGTTAAGGTAACCATGTTGTTTCTGCTTACATTTCACATGCTTTACTTAATCTTGCACTACCTATGAATGTTTGCTTTTACTTTTTTTTTTCCAGGCAGCATATTACTCTCAAATGCATAATTTGAATTAAGTCACATCCTGGTGTTTATAGCAGGGCACAATTGGGTTGTAGCTGAAGTCAGTGTGAGTTTTTCTCAGTGGGGCAGTATGGTGTTCAGTGGGGGAGAGAATGTGGCACTATGACCATAGCTGTCGAATTTGGAACCGTGGAGCCGGGTTCAGCCTTCATGACCAGTCCCCCAGACCACTCTCCTGAGGGAGCACATTCCCATGCTAGACCTTAGAAAGCCCCACTAGACCTTAGAAGCCCAGGTGTGGGTTAACCCTGAAGGCCTGTCCACCACAATCCATACTGAAGTTCACCTCCAGCCTTGCGGGCAGGCCTACTAAGCAGCACACATTAGAGCAACAGTGATCCAGTCACTGTGACTCTGTCACTGAGGTCACATGAACCTTGAGCAGGTTAGGGGGGTGCGAATAGTGTGACAGCACTGGGTACCTATTTCGGGTGGGTGCATAGTGTTTGCAAGTATATTATGGTTTTTAAAAAAACTTGCTGTCTCCTTCCTGGCTCCAGCAACTTTCAGCAACAATAAAAATGTCATGATAACTTTGGTGATTAATGTTCTTCCTAGAGAGAGATCAGAGTTTGGTCTAATGGAAGGGTTGACTCCTGTAAAGGTGGCACAGAGGGTTAATGTGCCTGCTGCAAAAAACATGTACCATGCAGATCACAAAGTGCACATAATATTAACTAGGTTAGTAGGTTACTGCTTGTGTCAGAGAGATTCTTTTGTTACTTGAAGTTTATAGGTTAAAAGCGTATTTGGGACATTGTGTGATTGGAAATATATTTCACTTTGTAAATGTATTTAAATGCCAATAACTCCTATTAAACCTTAAATAATCAAGTGTATCCATTGGTTGAATTAAATAACACAAAAAGCTGTAACTGGTCGGTGAAATGCCAAACAAATGCTAAAAATTGGGATGTTTGCACATTCTGGCCACACCTCTGACTCCGCCCACTGATCCAATCCTTGGGTTATCCCTGCCCTCAGAGTCTCCGCCCACAGTTCGCCTACTTTTTTTCCCCCTCTTCAACCACTGGGTATAATCATGGACTTGAAACAGTGCAGCAAGGAGATGTATATCTACTCTGTGTGGTGAGGAATTGTAAACTCCGGAAGTTTAACTCTTCATCACCCTGGGATTACGCTTTCATGCACGCATTCCGTCTCTCTCGTTTTTCCCTCTCTCTCTCTCTCTCTCTCTCTCTCTCTCTCTCTCTCTCTCTCTCTCTCTCTCTCTCTCTCTCCCCCTTCCTTCACGGCCTCTCTCCCTCACTCTAGTCCTCTCCTCTTTCTCATGTTCTCATCCTTTCTTTATCTCGCACTTTCTCTCTCCATCTCTGTATCCTCTCCTGTGTCTCTTTTTTGCTCTCTGTGGCATTGTCTGTCTAAAGCACACACACTCGTCTTTCTCCGTTTATCTGTTTCCTCGGCCCACCCCGAAACTCTTGCCTTTTCTTCCCTATCAAGTACTGTTTGAACAACGTAAGAAAAATATGATATCTTTATTTAAGGTGTTAAGCATATCGTAACATTTACATCCAGAAAGTCAGATTAAAAATATTTTTCCCTTTAAGGGCAATAAAAAGTTTTATTTCAATCTATATCCCTAGAAAACATTATAATTTTTATTATTGAAAAGTCTTTTCTCCTAATAGAAATTAAATGTTAATGTTTCTGATTAAAGCATGTATTTTCAACACGCGCTTTTTAATCAATGTATGTAATTTTTAGCTCCATTTAGATTCAGAGCCGTGTGGGTGCAATACAGATTCAATATGCTTTTCTCATCCGTTTCTGGCAGCCTGCTGTAAATCGTGTAGACAACTTGTCCCCAAATGAAGCTAATCACCTGGGACACCAACCCTTATTCCTTACAAACTTGCCACAGACAGTCTCAAAGCTCTCCCTGAAATGCCCCTTGACCGGTCTTGATGTTCTGCTCGCTCGGTAAAAAGACAACGATTCGGACAGCTTAACATGTCAAGGCTGGGAAACATCATTTACTACGAAGCAAATAACACGCATAACGCTTACCACGCGTCACTCACCACGCAAAGGTCTTTCCCACGCGTAAGCTTTCAACGACCGTCTTTACCACGCGAGTGGTATTCCTTCCTGGCTTTGGGGGACTGGGGGGGGGGGGCTGGGGGGAGGCTAGGGGGGGTTGGGGGGGTCTCCCCCCCCCCAAAAAAAACCAAGCGGATAATAATAAATAAATAAGAAGAAAACGTAAAAAAAAACGCTCTACAATGCCTCAAAACGATGAAGGAAAAGAGCACGTCATAATAGAAGTCCGTTATCAGTTTTGATAGACGTGTTTTGACGCTTGTTTCCGTGGTCGGTGGAAGAAAGGGCTGATGGTGAAAGACGTACAGGGGTAAGATAAGAATCAAACCTTTGTAAATTAGGGTATTAAATAAGCGCATTATGAAAAAAATAAAAATAAAATGTAAGGGAATCTGTTGTTTATTATAGTTTAAAACATTGATCTTTTCGTAGCCTATCAGTATCATACATTTTTTCGTAGCCTATCAGTATCATTATGTAAATGTAAATGGGACGTCAGATGTTTCGTAACGTTATGATTGAGGAGTAAAAACATGCGTTGTCAAATGCTGCGTGCAAAAGACACATGCGAACTAAAATTCGCGTGGTAAAGGCATGCGTGGAACTTGAAATCGTTGAATAATCATATATTCGTCAAGGCTAACTCGGGAACTACGGGGCATGTGTTTGCAAAGGACAATTGTCTGGCTTCTCAGGAGAGGAGCAGTAACGCTTTTGCTTTTGCCTGGCTAGTTTTGAATGATTTTCTTGTCTGATTGGCACTTCTTAGTGCTGTCTGTTGTGTAGTGCTTTGAGACAATTTCTTAAGATTTGGTGTCTGGGAAAGAAGTATCCCCTGTGTCCGATAACTTTTTATGGTGTATAATCTATCTTCTGCAGATTCTTCACCCCTCCCCCTTCTCTCCTTTTGAGGTTGGGCCAGTACTAGAAAGGTTCCATTGTAGTTTCGGGGTGACAATTACATCTGTCTAGTTTCCCACTCGTTATGCTTTGGTTGGCCGCCAGGAAAAACATGCATTGGCATAGCCAATAGGTCTCGCCTTTGGGACCTTATAAGTGTTTAGCCATGCAACAGTTGATGTTGATGCACCAAGGATATTGTGCTGCATAACAAAATGCTTATAAGGTCCCAAAATCGAGACCTATTGGGTATGCCAATGCTTGTTTTGCATTTGTCACCCGAGTGGGACAGGTATGCCCAGACGTGGGTCCAGTGGCAGTGCTCTCCATGCCACTGGAAATCAAGCTATCCTGGCTGATGAGGTTGAAAACCGAAACTGGTCCTAGGTTGCTTGTTTCCAGTCCAGGGAGGACCTGGCCTGGCAGTTCGGGCTGGACTGTTCCCATTGTGCGCAGGGTCAAGACTAATTTGCATATGGCTGGGTCCAAACTGGAATGGCATTGTGAGCAAAAAAAGATGGACAATGAATTGTTGTTTTCACTACACAGGCAGTCATTCTTCCAATAGATGAGGTGATCTCCAAAGGTGTTTCCAGCTGCCAGCCACCTAATGCCCTCTAGGGTTGTGCAAGCTTTTTGTGCCTTACAGAACTCTTCCCTGGTAGGCATTCGGAGGGATGGGAAGAAACAGAATCTCGGAGGCTTGATGTGTGGCTCAATGTTGGTGTAGTGTTATGGGATTGACACAAAGTAATACTCCCGAACAAAAAACAAACAAAAGAAAGTAGGGGTATTCCCAGAGGTTCCAATTAGTAGTTCTTCTCTTTCTTTTTCCTCTCCAGGTATCTTCTATCAGGCTATCAGGATGACGTACCCCGAAGTCTCCGGAAAAAAAAGAAGATAGTAGCAGTAAGTAAGAAGGCCCTGTTTTTGGGTTTCCAGTAAATGGTCTTTCACCACACCAAGAAAAGTGCTGGGATATATATGAGTGATGAAAAAGGCTAAGAATGTGATAGCCAAAACAAACAGTATTGTGCAGCTTATTCTTCTCTCTCCCTCTCAGCCCAGTTCTACCTATCCCTTAGTCCCAGGGAATAGGTCATAAACCAAAAAAAAAAACAGGAAAAGGAAAAAAGGAACAGACCAACCTTCAGGTTCCAGTAGGTAATGTTATATATACACCCAAAGCGTATATCAGCCTCCCTCTTTGGAGGTTTTAGGGGTAATCCAGGCATGAGGGAAAGACCGCAGTAGTGCAAAATATTAGAGAGGTGTTCCTCTGTGACCCCTCTCCTCCTCCCCTATCATGGCTCTACTGGGACTGACCCTTAAATCCCCTCCCTGGCTCGAGTCACCTACCGCAACTGCCGCAATTCTCCTGAGTTGCGGCTGCTTGAAAGTGATCCCCAGGGGCATCCACCAGTACTGGCCGTAGTCGTCTGAGTTGCCGTCCTCGCTGTAATGTCGTCCTCTCTCCTGGTGTCAGCTAGGCTCTCCTCTTCCGTTGGCTTGGCGTCCTCGCTCTCCGTCACAGCAGGGCTTCCTAAACACTCAGCGGCTTCCGGCTTTTCTTCTCCCGATACCTGGGATTCCCTCCTCTTCTGTCCTGAAGGCTCCTCCTCTTCTGCCTTCGTCAAAGTCAGCCATTCGCCATCCTGCCGGGGAGAATATCTTCCTTCCTGTGAGAGGGAGGTGTTGTTATTGTTACCCCTTTCCTTTCCCTTCGGTCAGAGTCGCAGACATCGGAGATTGTTGGACCACAGGACAGACATGGTAGGGTACCAGCCAATGTAATGTTACCCTCCTCACATGGGCCCACTTTCAACTTGCCATGCAGAAGGCTCAGGTAGGTCTCCCAAAGCAGCAATGTCATCCCCAGTAGGCTCTGGGCTGGCTGCCTTTGGCGCCCCATGATCCGGTTCCATGGGAGTCCTGGGGCCTTGCTTTCTACTCTCCTTGACCCTCCCTTTCTTGCAGGTGCCGGCTCATCGACTCCCCTCCTGGGTAGCCATGGATCATGGGAACATGCAGACCCACTCAGGTAACCCCACCAATTGTAGGTGTAACCTGAGCTCCGCTTCCTTCCAGGCAGTGTGCTCCAGGTCATTGCCTAACAGACAATCCACAGCTACCTTTATATTTTGAGAACCCAAGACCCCCGCCCCAACCCCCACCCCCCACATTCCACTCAAAGGGAATCAGAGCCATTGGAGTCTGACTATCACAGATGTCTGCTATTACTGCCTGGTGGAATGTATTGTATCACCTGCTCTGAGGACACCAGATGGCACCTTACAGTAATCATGCCTGTGTCTCTCAGAGCCTCCACCCAGCCCATAGATGGTGACCACTGCCTACATTTTGAAGTATTGGAAGGTATGTGGGCTTTAGCCACCATTTCTCTGTCAGCCAGTGACACTAGGGTAACCTCAGCTGTCCCCCCTACACTAGCGGGCCCCATCTGCGCCCCAAGTACTACTGTGGTCAACCCTTGGGACCCCCTTTTGAGTTCCAAACCAGTAACATTCATGGCACTTGGGGACAAACTTTCCATTAAACTGGTCTCCGAACCCGGTTTTCTTGTGGTCATATTGAGGCTACATCCCCTGTGAACCATTTTGGGGGCTTTGAGAGAACTCCTTCCTATTTTTATATCTTCCTTCTCTTCTGGTGGGTATCTTGACCACCCTTTTGGGATTCCCCCCAAACCTGTTCTTGTGGACCCAGGTGCAGAGGCAGTGGTCCACACCTTAACAAACTCCCTGGGGTCAGACACCTTATTCTCATCTATGCGTACGTACTGCTCTGTAAAACAATTGCTGGACATGTGCTCTCTTGCAACCAAATTGGAAAGCTCCTTGTAATCATTCACTTCACTTCCCTTACCCAACCATCCAGCACCTTGCAAAAGAGGTCCACAAAATCTACTATCGGGCAACTTCTGCCTTAATTTTTCTGGGGTAGGCCCATACTTCCTGGTGAGAGTATCCTTTATGAGGGAATACTTTATCATGTCCCTTTTCCCTAAGGCTACCACGGCATTGCTCCCTTCACTGGGAATGCACGTCTAAAGGCTGGCCTGCAGATCCTTCTTAGGGACCATGTACATCTACAAGGCAACCTTATAGGCCTCAAATCATTTATCTATGTCAGCCCCCACAACAATGTTAGGCATCAGATCTTTGAGTCTGTCCTTGTTGCTTTGGCCAGCATCTGTGGGACTGTTTTTGGTAGTCTTTGGAGCACGTTTCTGACCACCCACAAGCTCAGAAAATGTTATAGCTGATTTGGCATCTGTAAAGTGATGCACAGAGCCATCATACGTCACCTTCAGTTTAGCAGGATATAAAAGGCATAAGGGATCTCAGTTTGTAGCAGGATACATTTGACAGGTGCAAATTCCCTTCGGGCCGCCTGCACTGCAGAAGTGAAGTCAGGGTAGAACGAGATGTTGTTTCCTTTGTGATTAATGCTTCCCCGTTCTCTGGCCAGGCGCAAGATGTATCGCGATCGCAGTAGTTCAACAGACGGGCCAGAATCAGCCTGGGCGGGCCTCCCACTGGAAGCCTGGGTCCCAAGGTACAATGGGCTGTGTCAATAAAAAACACAGCAGAGAGATCTGGGCCAAACAGTTCTCGCAAAAGGTCTTCCACAAAGGTTTCCATCTTGAATATGACTGTGGTTTCTGGTATGCCCGTTATTCCAAGGTTGGCCCTAATTATGTTAAGTACCATGTCCATTTGCAACAGATACTCCTTTGTTTCAACCTGGAACTTGTGGGCATCAAAGGCACGGTTCTCTAGCTGATCCAGGCGTGTTTCATGGTTGTCAACCTGTTTCCTGACTTGGTCCAATTGGGAAGTAAGTAAATCCAGCTTATTGTCGATGGTTTTCAGGCTAGATTTCATATCTAACAAGAGTGAACGGAGATCATGGTTTTGGCCGTCTACTGCCTCCCTAGGGCCGTGGTTGGCATCTCCTTCCGCCTCGGCGTCCATGTGTCTTGTGAGCCTCTTTTTTTCAAAGGTTAATTTGGGCTGTTTGACATCATGTTTCCCCATAGTGCTAGGCACAGCGGCCCCAGAGCCAACAGGACTATGGGCTTGATGTGGGATGCACAATTCTGGAATGCGTTTGCCACAGCGTCCCCTTCGCGCCTCCACAACTACACTAGCCTCCTCTTGCACCTTAGTTCACTCGACTGCATATGACCGCAAAGCTCATAGGGAAGGCGCTTACTCTTCTCCCCCTCTACCCACGCGCAGTTGTTGGCAACTCGGCCAGTCTCTGCCCAGCCGGGGTAGCCCCAGTGAGCCGTCTAGCTCTTCGCGAGTCTCCAAGCCAATCAGGATAAATGTAGTCAGGTCCCTGGGGATGTCGGCACATGTATTCTTGCTGGGCGCAACCCCATGCCCATCGCTGAGTGGCCGGGAAGAGGGGGGTCAGTGTCTCTTCCTCCGGTAGCACCAGGTCTGCCCTCTTCGCCCCAGCCGATCTTGCTGTAAGCAGCACAACGTCAAGGCCCTTGAGCACCCCTCTGCTCCCGCTGGGGTCCTCTGCACGCTGGGCCTCGGTTTCCTCCGTCTCAGAGTTCGGTCCTCTCCTCCTGCTGCATCAGCAGCCTGCGACATACCAGCCCAGCCTGCTCGCCGGGTCCCCTACTCCACAATCTTCTGGCGGATCTGTAATGATGTTAATGCGTCCCCCACACAGTGCTCTGAGTCAGCTCACGTTTAGAAACAGCTTTATTCCAACAGTTTACAAGTGATAAGCAGATAGAGCGCCGAGCGTCTAACTATCGGCTGCTCCGGTCGCCAACTGCCGATTCCGCTTTCGCGCTCTTCGTTTTCCCCACCTTGCGCATGCGCGCGTACTACGCTCTCGTCTACAGCGTGACGCGTCATCGCGTTCACGCTCGTAGACTAGAGCGCAACACCACATATCTCCCCCCTTTGACACTCTAAACTTAAAGCAGTACTGTAGTCCATCTCTAATGTCCACTCATATCAAAGTCTCTATATCTTGAGGGCAAGGAGACAGTTCTGCCCAAGCGGGTGTGCCTTACCAGGTTGCTCTCCTCACCGTCGTCTCCTCCAGGACACTTCTCAGGGTCTCTCTGATCCTCCTTCGCTCCGTCGTTATCTGGGATGGAGTGGCCTCCCGCTAATTCCGCTGCCTGTGCATCTCTTTCTCCTCCTTCTTCTCTGTCTTCTGGTGATACTCTCTGGTCCTCTCCACCATTGGACATTTCTTCGTCTCCCCCTTTGCGTATCTCCTCTTCCTCGGATTTGGGCCATCTTACAATCCTGTTGACTTTCGCCATGCGCTCTTGGGACCACACCTTGCCATCGCTGAGTAGGGCGGCTCTGCCTCGTACTTCCTTGACTTGTAGGGGTTGGCTATACTTGCTCTCTCCTTTCTTTTGCAGGGTGGGAAGTTTGACTCTGACCCATTCTCCCTCCTCCAGCGCGGTTTCTTTAGTGTTGCGCCGCTTGTCATAATGGGCCGCATATACCCTCTGGGCCTTCTCAAGGTTGTGTTGCACCACTGCTGGGGACCATTTGCTGGTTACAGTTTTTTCTCTCCACACCACGTTGTCCCGGGTGAACGGGAGGCGGCCCCTCAAAATCTGAAAGGGGCTATACCCCACCACGGTGGGGGTGATCCTGTATGCCCACAACATGCTTTGTACTTCCGCCTCCCAGTCCTTCCCTTGCATGATGGCTGCTTGTATTGAGCCCATGAGCACGCGGTTAAACCGCTCCACTTGGCCGTTACACGCTGGGTGGTAGATGGCGGTGTGTTTCGATTTGATTCCATTCCTCCTCATGAACCGGGTCCATTTATCTGAGACAAACTGAGTTCCATTATCACTAAGTATTGTTTTTGGTATTCTTTCCCTTACGAACAGGGCAGTTAGGAACTTCAACACTGTTTCAGTGTCCATGGACTCTTGCACATCAACTTCTGGCCACTTTGATTATTTGTCGATGACCACACACAAGAATTTATTTATTCCACGGTTGTCAAGCACTGGTCCTAAGAGGTCAATGGCCAAGTCTTCCCATGGGTTCTGGGGGTTTTCGAATTTCCCCAGCGCTGGCCTGAGGGGACGAAGTATTTTGTCAGCACCTTGGCATTGTTCACATTCCCTCACCTGCCTTTCTATTTGGGCGTCCATGCCAGGCCACCAATACATTTGTTTCACTCGGGCTTTTGTCTTTACGATGCCCAGGTGTCCCTCGTGCAGTTGGTTCAAGAACGTCGGTACAAGGGCTTCAGGTGGTATGACTCTCTCACCTCTGTACAGGAAGACTCCCGAGTCGCTCAAAGATAGTTCCTCCCGAATTTCATAGAACTTCCTCACCTCCGCTGTGAGCCTCCGTTTATCCGGCCATCCCGACGTGAGGTGTTGTTTGACTTCAGACTTCTCCAAGTCTTGCTCATACGCTGCTGCCCATTCTTGTCTGCTTATTGTCATCTCGTTGTCGGCCATGCTTGCTACCATCTCATCCAGGTCCGGTGCAACTTCCGGAGCATCCTCCATGGCGGAGGCTCTACTGAGGTAGTCAGCTACCCTGTTCTGGGTTCCTGGTAGGTATTCGACATCATAAGTATAGTCCAGTAGTTTGAGCGTCATTTTTGCAATGCGCGGGGTAGCAGTGTCATGGCCTGAAGACGTCAGGACTTTGACCAACGGTTTATGGTCGGTTTGGAGTTTAAACCTGGTGCCCCAGATGAATTGTCGGAACTTGCTCATTGCCCAGGTGACCGCTAGCATCTCTTTCTCAATGACGCTATATCTTTGTTCTGTGGGAGAGAGAGCTCGTGAAGCAAAACTGATAGTCTCTACTGAGCCATCCGCCCTCTCCTGTGCTAGCACCGCGCCCAGGCCTTTGTCACTGGCGTCCGTAGTCAGGATCGTGCTGCTTGAGGGGTCGTACCCTTGCAAGGGGATGGCCTCGCTGATGTCTGCCTTTATGGTTTCAAATTCACTTTGCGCTTCAGTGTCCCATTCGAACTTAGATTTGTCTCTGATGAGCTGGCGCATCCTGTGCGTTTTGGTGGCAAAATGTCTCACGAATTTACTACAGTACTCGGCCATCCCGAGAAATGACCGTACCTCTTCTTTAGTTCTCGAGGCGGCGGCTTCCTTGATGGCTCTCACGTTCTGTTCCTTGGGAGATATGCCGTGCGTCCCAATCTCGTGTCCCAAGTAGGTGACAGATGACATCCCTATTTTGCATTTGCTCCATTCCGCCGCTTTGAGTCCTTTGTCTTGCAGCACGGTAAGGACCTTGGTCAGCTTTCCGTCGTGGTCTTCCTGGGTGGACCCCATTACTAGGATGTCATCCTGGAAATACTGGACTCCTGGTATTCCTTTGAACAAACGGTGCATCAACTTTTGGAAGACCGCGGCTGCCGATGCCAGGCCAAACGGCATGCGGCGGAATTGGTAGCACCCAAACGGCGTGATGAAGGAGGTGTATTTTCTGCTGGTGGGATGCAGGTCGATTTGGTGGTACGCCGACGTGAGATCAATAGTGGAGAAGTGGGTGATGCCTTTTGTTCTCGCCAGCATTTCCTCTATTCTAGGAAGGGGGAACTTTTCCACAACGAGACACTTATTGAGTTCACGGAGGTCCACACAGAGACGGACTTTGCCGTTGGGCTTCTTGGCCACAACCAGGGGGGCCAGCCACTCCGAACTGTCTATGGGCTCTATGATGCCCTGTCTTTCCAACCTTTGGAGTTCTTGTTGTACGGCCTCAATTGTGGATAGGGGGATGTTCCTGACCTTGTGGGACACCGGTGTCGCCCCTTCCTTAAGTATTATCTTGTGGATGAATTTGTCCAGTTTTCCTACTGTTCCGTCAAACACCTTGGGGTAAGTCAACTACCACTCCTCGCCGCTGGTGGTGCGTAGCACCATGTCACCTTCCTCCAGGTCGTCCTCCACACAGAATTCTGATGGTGCCGACTCCACGCACTTTACTGTGGACCTTTTTCCCTTTTTGCGGCATACTTTTTCAAAATGGCCGACCAAGCCACAGAACGCGCATCTGGCGCGAAACGCCGGGCAACGTTTATCCTGAGCTGAGTGAGCTGTGCTCCCGCACCTGTAACACGAGAACTTGCTGTCTGCAGACTGTCATCCCATCTGCTTCCCTGCCCCTCTGGGTTCTTGCTTCTGGTCTCCGTATGGTCCTTTTTGCTTGTATGTGGTCGAGGCTTCATCGATCTTGTTGACCATCTGCTTCTGTGTGCTTTCTCGTTTGGCTGCGTCTGCACAGCGCTTCGACATCTCGGCTTTTTTCACCATGGCTATGACATCCTTAAGCGATGTTTCGCTCTGTGCCCATAGTTTGTCCTGGACTGATTTGTTGGTAGTATGCATGACTATCTGGTCTTTTATATACTCATCTTGCAGTGTTCCATACTTGCACGTGATGGCCAGACGTCGTAGTGCGGCCACGTAATCATCTATTGATTCGCCAGCTTCCTGTTTCCTTTGCTGGAAATTGTAACGGTCTATGGACACGCATACAGCTGGTCGAAAGTGGTTATCTAGGTCTTCTAGCGCATTCTTGAAGACGTCGACTTCTGTCGCGTCGCGTTCCTTGGGCACTATGTTGGCGAAGACCCTCACCCCTTCAGGACCTAGGTTATGGAGCAACAACCTCTTCTTCCGTGCTGGGGCGTATGGTTCTCCATTCTCGTCCTCTAATGCTTCTATGTAATTCCTGAAGTACTCCCTCCAATCTTCCCACTTCATTTGGGGTTCACCTGGTCTGGGTAGGAAAGGGATAGGAGCCATCAATGCTGAGGCCTGGTTTGCCATCTTGGGTTCGCCTCGGGGTGCTTCTACTTGGGCCCTGGGGCTGTTAGGCGCGCTGGGGGCCTCCGCTACACCTGCGGTGTCTCCTTGGATTCTGGGGCTGCCTGGGGTGTTATCCCCTGTCCCTCGCAGTGGATTGGTTGACTGCTCGCCCTCCTCTGGCTCCTGGTCGGTGCCTTTAGTTGCCAGTGTGCTGGCTGAGGGACCCCCTGCCTCTGGGACAGCACTGACCTGAGGGTTGTCTGTGACTGCACCTCTGCTGAGTGATGGGGTGCGCTGCTGCCACGCTCTATGCTTCCACGTTGGTGCTGCTGTGTGCGCTGTTCTCTTGGCCTGGGGTGGTCTCTTGGGGTTGAGGTTCAGCTCCCAGTAGGCTGTGTGTGGACGGTGGGGTGATCCCAGTCCTCGTCGCCACTGTAATGATGTTAATGCGTCCCCCACACAGTGCTCTGAGTCAGCTCACGTTTAGAAACAGCTTTATTCCAACAGTTTACAAGTGATAAGCAGATAGAGCGCCGAGCGTCTAACTATCGGCTGCTCCGGTCGCCAACTGCCGATTCCGCTTTCGCGCTCTTCGTTTTCCCCACCTTGCGCATGCGCGCGTACTACGCTCTCGTCTACAGCGTGACGCGTCATCTCGTTCACGCTCGTAGACTAGAGCGCAACACCACAGGATCGGCTGCCCATCCGGGCCTGAAACTCAGCTCCTCCGATGCCCAGCTCCCTCGCATACGGACATCAGTAGGTGGCAGGTACTTCCAGCTCTCCGATTGACAGGATTTGAAAAGGATTATAGCTCGGCCGGCAGAGCTCACGTAACGAGTGGCCATTTTCCTGCTCGGTGAGATGCCGCCCCAATGTTTTGAGTGTATTTAACTGAGTGGCACGTTTACATGGAAACGCAGTCAAATAACCTGAATACGTATCCACCGCTGTGCATGCATATTGACATCCTCAGCTGTTCAGCAGTGGCTTGAAGTGTTCCGATTTAATCAATCTGCCATATCTGCCGCAGTAACTTTCCTCTCCTCTAACTGACCCCTGACCATCTGTGGAACAGATCTCTGCTGGGTGCGTTGACAATTAGTACATTGCATAATCACAGTTTTTAATCTAATCTAAGGGCCTGTATATTCCTCTAATCTCTGCCCACCGGTTAGTGGCCTTCTCTCCCAGGTGTCCACATTTTTGGTGCGCCCACTTAGCCATCCCCACTAAATCAGAATCCTACGTTGCCACTTCCGCTTCTGAAATGTTGTCCTTTTCGTCTGCAAGGGAATGAAACCATTGTTCTAATGAATCAGTGGGACAGTGGGTGTCTACATGATACACAGGGACTGTACTGCGTGATATCCTTTCCCGAATTTCCTGCCACAGGTCTTAGTACCACACCTCCTTAAAATGTATTTGCCAATGGTGTGCATGCTACGTGGGGAGCCAAGTAGCTAGCCTATTGTCAGTGGACCATGAATCGGTATGAATAAGATATACGGCTTACAGATCTGCATGGCTGTTCTTCCCGTCTCTAGAATTAGAAAGCAGCTTTTTGGTCACAGGATTGTATGACACTGCCTTCCAGTGTCTCTTGGCCCCCACGTATGTGGCTGAATTATTGGTAGACCATGCATGCTTCCTATCCTCGGGAGACAATGAGTTGAACGACTCACCCCACTTTACTGGAGATTCCTTCATCTCCGGCACATCTTTTAAAATCTGTTTATCCTCAACCGTGGTCTGTGCTACCTTCTCATGCTTAGCCGTAGGTCCTGCTGGGCACACTCGTGCCTTCGTTCTTCCTCATCCAATCTCATCTGCATACCCAGGATCAGGAAAGCCAACTGTGGTGGCAGAGCCTTCAGCATAGCGGCAGCTCATCTGTGGAATAGACTACCTATTGACATCAGGAAAACAGATGACTTGATGGCCTTCCGAAAAAAGGTGAAAACATGGCTTTTCCTTAAAATCTAACTATCCAGAATCAAATGATATCCTTTCTACCCATGATGCACAGCGTTTTCTCAACTACATGAACACAGCGCCAGGATGCCCGTAGGGTTGCAGAGCGCTCTATAAATACTATAAATAAATAAATAAAAAATAAATTATCCTGTATGTACCACTTCCACTTGATTACATTTGCTCCTTGCGCATGCCCTTTTTTGTGCGACTTAGGGGAACCCATCCCCCATTGCATTATAGGAATTTTGGACCTCAGAATCACATTATGCCCTATTGCCATCTGCTCAGTATCCACCAGTAGCCCAGTAACATGCCAGCAACTGTTTTTCAACGGAAGTATACCGCTCTACAGCTTCTGGCAACCTTTTACTCCAGAATCCCTGGGGCACCCTCTTCCTTCCTTGTTTTTGCCACATACTCCAATTGCTATACTCCCATATGGGCGATAGATCTAGGGCATGTTGTATAGCCTCCTTTGATAACTCAAAATCACACTGCTGCTGTTCACCCCTCTCAAACTCATGTTTCTTCCAGGTTACATTGTACAAAGGGGACAGCATCTGACTCAGGTGAGGAATGTGCTGCCTCCAGAAGCTGAACAGTTCGATAAACCACTGGGCTTCCTGCCTGTTCCGGGGTGTAGCAAATTCTCGTCATTTATCTTTCACCTGTGGAAGTACCTCTCTGTTTCCCTGATACCACTGGTTTCCTAAAATGTTTACATTTTGGGAGGATTCTTGCACTTTATCAGGATTTATCTCCTACCTGTAGTCCCATAAGTGTTCCATCAACCTGTCTAATTGTGTCTGCACTTGTCCTTGTGTTTCTCCTTGAACTATCGTCATCAATTTAATGAGAAAGCTGCACCCCTGGAATGCCTGTTACCTCCTCCAGGTGTTCTGCCACCAGCCGGTGGCAGATGGTAGGGTTATGCAAATAGCCCACGGGAAGCCTTAAAAAGGTATACTGCCTTCCCATCCAAGAGAATGCGAACTGCTCTTGACTTTCAGGGGCTATAGGTATAGTGAAAAAGGCATTAGCAATGTTAATCGTTGAATACCATGTCCCTTTATGTTTCTGTATTTTTCAATTAAAGTATCTGGAACGGTGGCCGTCAAGGGAGGTGTATGTTTATTCAACTCTCAATACTCTACTGTCATCCTCCAGGTACCATCCAATTTGCGAATGGACCACATAGGATTATTCCAGGTGGTGGTGCCCGGGGCCACTACCTCTGCCTCTACCAGATCCTGTATTGTCCTCCTTGGATCCAGTACTGCGTCAGATGAACCACCTTGGAGGCTAGGGGATCCTTTACTGGAAGTATCCCAACTGACCCACCCTCACTGCTGCGACTGAAGTGTATCTTTTTGATCCACATTGATAGCATCCATCATCAGTCCTTTCAAAATATCAATCCAAATAATATATTCGGAGATGGGCACTATCAATATAGTGTACTCTGTATCTGATAGAGACATCTAGCCACAGATTCCTTAACTTAGAATTTCCCCAGGCGCCAGACTGGATCCGGAAATTTTTCAGCAGTACCTCTGCGCGCCACTGTATGGCGTTGCATGAATCCGCTTTGACATTGTCCACGGATATAATGTCAGTGGAGCCAAATAAGTCTCTCCCAGCACGCAGACGTTAGTTTTCTTCTTTTCCGCGCTGCAACGCCTCTTTTGGTTTTTTAGCCTTATTGACGCATTCAAGTCCGGAACAGTGTGTCGATGCCTTTGGGTTTCAGGGAGTGCAAGACCTGTATGCTGCAGATGTCGGCAGTGGATCGGCACGTCATTTTTATGTGGTGCTTAGGGAAGCTGGTAGGTAGCAGTCCTATCGGATGTAGGACTGTGTCCCTGGGCACTGGGTATGTGCTGTGATGTCCAGCTATGTTTCAATAAATCAAATTATATTCAATGTTTACTGCGGAATTTCATTTATTCGTTCGATATGTTCTTTTTTATAATGTTCAAATCACATTAACTTTTCTGGTATGTCATCCTGACAAAACTTTCTTGTTATGTATCACAAATATTCTTCTTTCCAATGCATTTCGGCGACATTTTCGCCTTCATCAGGGAAATATTCTAAAATATAAACATACTTAATATCAAGCAATGTCCATGGTTCACTTTTATAACATTTTCTGCTTTCTAATTATATACTGCATTATAAGTCCTGACTTCATTCGTTCATAGTTATGCTAGTGATTACTAGTGAATTGACTCCACGCCTTATCTTTACCTATCCTTACCAGTGGCTGTGTTTCCTGTTGTTAAACTGCATTATGATTGTTAATGCCGATTGTTATCAAGCTATGGCTGCGCCCATGTTTGATCTACGTTCCATGCCTTATGTTTTCTTTACTTGTGGCTCATTATGAAATATCCCTACATCGGTGTTTATTAATTGTTTATCTACACACCGTGTCTTATGCTCTCATTACGTGTAACTCATTCCATCGATGATATGAAAAACGGTTACCGTATGCATTAACCGCTAAGGTTCCCTCCCGCTTCTTGTGTATAACGCTGTAATGCGCTTCTATGTTTCTTAGCTCACCTTTGCTGCAGACGTTATCTCTGGGTACTCCTCTCTGTTTCTCCAATGCGGCATTTGTGAAACGTGAGCTTCCCGCGACTATTTCCACTTCTCCCCTACGTTACGTGATTACGCGCGCATGCGCAGTTTCTAAATGAGGGATCTAAACTTTTTTTAATTGAATGAGCTTTATTAATGTGTAACGCGCTGTTGACAATCTAGCGTGGCTACTCTTTCTGGATATGACCTTGTGTTGTATGCCATTAGCTACACGGCTTCTGTGATGTAAATGCATTGAATTAAATCAGTTCTATGTGGCTACTTTTTCAGGCAATGGAATTATGTTTAAACACCTCAGGCTACATGACTCCTTTGAATTAAAAACGTTGAGCTACATCATTTCTATATGAAATTAGGTATCTCAAGATAAATCAAAATTCTCAATCAATCAATCAATCAAAACACTTGTATAGCGCGCTACTCACCCGGAAGGGTCTCAAGGCGCTTGGGGGAGGGGGGCCGCTACTGCTCGAACAGCCAGGTCTTGAGTTGTCTCATGAAGGCGAGGTGGTCCTGGGTCAGCCGAAGGTGGATGGGGAGGGAGTTCCATGTCTTGGCCGCCAGGTAGGAGAAGGATCTGCCTCCGGCGGTGGCTCTTCGGATGCGTGGTACGGCGGCGAGGGCGAGGCTAGCGGATCGTAGCTGGCGGGTGGGCGTGTGGAAGGTCAGGCGGTCGTTGAGGTACTTGGGGCCCAGGTTGTGGAGAGACTTGTGTGCGTGGGTGAGGAGCCTGAACGTGATCCTCTTGTTGACGGGGAGCCAGTGCAGGTTCCTCAGGTGGCCGGAGATGTGGCTGCGTCGAGGGATGTCTAGGATGAGTCGGGCGGAGGCGTTCTGGATGCGTTGTAGTCTTTTCTGCAGCTTGGCTGTGGTTCCGGCGTAGAGGGTGTTTCCGTAGTCCAGCCGGCTGGTGACGAGGGCCTGGGTGACCGTCTTCCTGGTTTAGATCGGAATCCATTGGAAGATCTTGCGGAGCATGCAGAGGGTGTGAAAGCATGAAGAGGAGACGGCTTTGACTTGTCTGGTCATCGAGAGGGAGGAGTCCAGGATGAAGCCCAGGTTGCGTGCGTGGTCTGTCGGCTTGGGGGCGGTGCCCAGGGCTGGGGGCCACCAGGAGTCGTCCCAGGCGGTGGGTGATGGCCCAAGGATGAGGACTTCCATCTTGTCTGAGTTCAGTTTCAAGCGGCTGTTCTTCATCCACTCGGCGACGTCTTTTATCCCTTCGTGGAGGCTGGTTCTGGTGAGGGAGAGGGTCAGCTGGGTGTCGTCGGCGTAGGAGATGATGTTGAGGTTGTGTTGGCGTGCGATGGCTGCGAGAGGTCTCATGTAGACGTTGAAGAGGGTGGGGCTGAGTGATGATCCTTGCGGGACGCCGCAGATGACTTCGGTGGCCTCGGAACGAAACGGGGGGAGGCAGACTCTCTGTGTTCTTCCAGCGAGGAACGAGATGATCCACTTCAATGCCTTCTCTTGGATGCCGGTGTTGCTGAGGCGTTGGACTTGGGTGCGGTGGCAGACAGTGTCGAACGCGGCGGAGAGGTCCAGGAGGATGAGTGCCGCTGTTTCCCCGTTGTCGAGAAGGGCTCGGATGTCGTCGGTGGCTGCGATGAGGGCGGTCTTGGTGCTGTGGTTGGCTCTGAAACCGGACTGCGAGGGGTCGAGGGATTCATTTGTCTCGAGGAAGGCGGCAAGCTGTCTGTTGACGATCTTCTCGATGACTTTGGCAGGAAAAGGGAAGAGCGAGATGGGACGGAAGTTCTTGAGGTCTGTGGGGTCCGCTGTTGGTTTCTTCAGTAGGGCGAGAGCTCGGCATGCTTCCAGCTCTCCGGGAAGGTGGAGGTATTGAAGGAGGTGTTGATGACGTCTCGGAGTTGGAGTGCGATGGTGGAGTCGGCCTTGTTGAAGACGTGGTGGGGGCAGGGGTCAGTCGGAGATCCGGAGTGGATGGTGTTCATCGTGCGGGCTGTGTCTTCGGTGGTCACTGCGGTCCAGGTGCGGAGGGTGGCAGTGGGGTGCGTTGGTTCGACGGTTGGTTCTGAGTATGGTGTGCCGAAGCTGTTTTGGATGTCGGCAATCTTGCAGTGGAAGAACGAGGCGAGGGAGTCGCAGAGATCTTGTGAGGGGGTGATGTCGTTGTTGCCGGTGCTGGGGTTGGAGAACTCCTTGACGATGCTGAAGAGTTCCTTGCTGTCGTGGGCATTGTTGTCCAGTCGATCCTTCAGTGATTTCTTCTTGGTGGTGCGGATGACCTGGTGGTGCTTGCGGGTCGCGTGTTTGAGGACGGTCATGTTGTCAGTGGTCCGGTCGAGGAGCCAGGCTTTCTCGAGGGTGCGGCAGGTCTTCTTGGAGTCCTTGAGTTCGTCGGTGAACCAGGGGGCCTTCTTGCTTCTGGGTTTGCTGGGAGGGTTCTTTAGTGGTACGAGGTCGTCGGCGCAGGCGGTCAGCCATTGTGTGAAGTTGCGGGCTGCTTCGTTGGGGTCCGGTGTGCTGGCAGGTGGGTTCTGGCTGAGGGAGGCGGTGAGCTGGTGGGCGGTGATCTTGCTCCAGCTTCTGTGGGGAACCTGTTGCGGGTGGTGGTGGGTGGTGGTTTTTCTGAAGCTAAAGTGGACGCAGCTGTGGTCGCTCCAGTGAAGTCCGGTGGAGTGGCTGAAGGTGATGTGCTTGCTGGATGAGAAGACGGGGTCAAGCGTGTGGCCGGCGTAGTGGGTGGGGGTGTTGACCAGTTGCTTGAGTCCGAGGTTGGTGAGGTTGTCCAGCAGGGTGACGGTGTTGCGGTCCTTGTTGTTCTCCAGGTGGAAGTTGAGGGCCCCTAGGAGGATGTAGTCGGCGGAGGGGAGGGCGTGTGGGCTGATGAAGTCCGTGATGTCTTCGCTGAATTGTATGCGTGGTCCCGGGGGTCTGTAGATGAGGGTGCCTCTGAGGGTCGTCTTTGGGTCGGTGTGAATCTGGAAGTGAAGGTGTTCAGCGACGGTGTAGGTGTCGTCGGCGTCGGTCGTGATGCGGATGGTGTTCTTGTGGACGATGGCGATGCCTCCTCCAGTCTGGTTGACGCGGTCCCTCCTGATGATCTTGTATCCATCCGGGATGGCGATGGCGATGTCGGGGGCTGAGGAGGCATTCATCCATGTTTCAGTGAGGAAGGCGACGTCTGGTGATGTTGTGTCGAGCAGGTTCCAGAGTTCGACGGCGTGTCTGTGGACGGAGTGGGTGTTGAGCAGGATGCACTTGAGGTCGCTGCTGGGGTTTGGCTTGGCGGGCGTGGTGTATGTTCGAAGGCAGGTGAACTTGCAGGTAGTGCAGGTGAAGGGTCCGTGGAAGCATTTCGAGGCGGCCCGGCAGCAGGCGGGGTTCCGGCCGGCATTGAGTGCGTTGAGGGCGGCGGCTTCGTAGGTCTGTCGGGTCGTCTTGCGTCAGTGGGGGCCAGGGGTCCTGGTGCTGGGCGCCGTCCAGGCGCGGACGGGCGCAGACGGGCTTACCTTTGGTGCCCCTTCGGCGCACAATAGGCGCGCCCACTGCGCGTCCGCGCAGTCGCCATTTATGGCGAAGTGGGAGGGAGGGAGGAGCAGCTGGGAGGCGGGAGCGGGGAGGGCACACAAGGAAAAGGGGGCGTGGCCACTAGCACGGCGGCGGGAAGCGGGTAGCGGGGCGGGCATGGGGCAGAGACACAGTAAATAGTACAGGCAATGACAAAATAATCAAACACAGAACATGGGAAATAAAATATAGAATAGCAAGCTGCAGGGAAACAAAAAAGAGACAAAGGAGACAAAATGAAAATCAGCAGAACACGAAGATACGGCGGGGAGCGAAGCAGGCTCAGCGAGGCTGCGGGCAGCAGCGGGGCAAGTTACACATGCAACAGCTGGTGGCCGTGCGGCGCGGGGGTGTCCTGAGAACAGGTCACACTCACCTGCGCCGCGCGGTCGCCATTTATGGCCAAGTGGGAGGGAGGGAGGAGCAGCTGGGAGGCGGGGACGGGGAGGGCACAGAAGGAAAAGGGGGCGTGGCTGCCTGCACGGCGGCGGGAAGCGGGGAGCGGGGCGGGCGGGGGGCAGAGACACAGTAAACAGTACAGGCAATGACAAAATAATCAAACACAGTAAATGGGAAATAAAATATAGATTAGCAAGCTGCAGGGAAACAAAAAAGAGACAAAGGAGACAAAATGAAAATCAGCAGAACACGAAGATACGGCGGGGGCGAGGCAGGAGCTGCGGGCAGCAGCGGTGCGAGTTACACACGCAACAGCTGGTGGCCGTGCGGCGCGGGGGTGTCCTGAGAACAGGTCACACTCACCTGCGCCCCGCGGTCGCTATTTATGGCCAAGTGGGAGGGAGGGAGGAGCAGCTGGGAGGTGGGCACAGAAGGAAAAGGGGGCGTGGCCGCTAGCACGGCGGCGGGAAGCGGGGAGCGGGGCGGGCAGGGGGCAGAGACACAGTAAACAGTACAGGCAATGACAAAATAATCAAACACAGTAAATGGGAAATAAAATATAGATTAGCAAGCTGCAGGGAAACAAAAAAGAGACAAAGGAGACAAAATGAAAATCAGCAGAACACGAAGATACGGCGGGGGCGAGGCAGGCTCAGCGAGGCTGCGGGCAGCAGCGGGCGAGTTACACACGCAACAGCTGGTGGCCGTGCGGCGCGGGGGTGTCCTGAGAACAGGTCACACTCACCTGCGCCGCGCGGTCGCCATTTATGGCCAAGTGGGAGGGAGGGAGGAGCAGCTGGGAGGCGGGAGCGGGGGGGGGCACAGAAGGAAAAGGGGACGTGGCTGCTAGCACGGCGGCGGGAAGCGGGGAGCGGGGCGGGCAGGGGGCAGAGACACAGTAAACAGTACAGGCAATGACAAAATAATCAAACACAGTAAATGGGAAATAAAATATAGATTAGCAAGCTGCAGGGAAACAAAAAAGAGACAAAGGAGACAAAATGAAAATCAGCAGAACACGAAGATACGGCGGGGGGCGAGGCAGGCTCAGCGAGGCTGCGGGCAGCAGCGGGCGAGTAGTCATGGGCGAATTTTGCGAATCTGGCGTTCGCAAATTTTGCGAATTTGCGAACTCGCAATCTGCAAAATCCGCGAATTCTCGCGAATTTGCAGATTTTTTTTTTTTGTGTTCGCAAGGATTTCTGCCAGTTCGCAAGGATTTCTGCCAGTTCGCGAGGGTTTTGTACCAGTTCGAAATTGCGAACTTACATGTCGGCTCGCAACTGTCACAATTATGTTGTTTCTACGTCTGGTTCATCATCACAGGTTCCCAGCACCCTCTGTTTCACCCCTGCCACCCTCTGTTTCACCCATGCCACCCTCTGGTACATCAATGCCACCCTCTGGTTCATCATCACTGTAGATTATGGGGGGAAAAAGCAAGCACACCTGCTTGCTTCAACTGACATGAATTAATTTGGGGTTGATTTATTAATGTGTCACTGTTTTAAAATTCCAGTCTGGCACCTGCTTCCTTATCTGTAATTTGCTTTCTGTTGCAGTGAAATTTTTTTTCCAGGACCTTTGTGGCCTACTTGTAGCTATTCTATGAGCCTGCTGTGATGGTCAGAGCAGGGTCATACAATTGTTGCAACTAGCAACTGAACTCTGGAGGGGCCCTTGTCAGGAAGCACTACAGGGAATGGTTACTAAGGATGAGTTTGAACTTTTGAACCTGCTGAATGCTTTCACTATTGCAAAACTCGTTTTTCTGCAAAACAGCATTACAGCAACTGTAATGCCCCAAACAAGCTTATATGAGAAAGTTGATTTCTAATCCAAAAGTTATCCAAAGAAAATCAAAAGGCCTCAAATCCAAAAAAGTGCAGGCAAATGTCAACCTGAGGAGTTATTCTGATAAAAATCATCATTTTCAGAAGGTCTATGCTGCTTGCTAGTAGATTTCTTGTGCAGAGATTGTTGCTGCCCGCCGCACCGACATGTTCGCAATTGCGAACTTACACCGCACGCCGCAAAATTGTATCACCCAAAAAAAAAATCCGCTGCGTGCGAATTTGCGGATTTTCGGTAAATTAGTGAGCGTTCGCGGATTGCGAATTTACCAAAAATCCACAAAATCCGCGAGCGGAACGGATTTTCCGCCCATGCTTAGGGGCGAGTTACACACGCAACAGCTGGTGGCCGTGCGGCGCGGGGGTGTCCTGTGTTGCATGTGTTACAATAGAAAGTGAATTCAACCCTTTCATATAAACCATTCGGTTTCAATAAGTTTAAAAAATAAATCCAATGATTTTCTCTCTTTAATACATTTTTCTTATTGTCCATTCCTTCTTTTTTCAGAACTTCCTCCAAGATGCAGGCTCTTAGTTGGCTTATGTGATGTTTGGCTTCATGAAAATGAACCGCTACGGTTGATTTTAATGTTACTCTTCTGTTCATTTAGTCATATTTTCAATTTTCATTCTGTGTGTCCAACATATACTGAGCCACACGGGCATTTCAACATATAAACTACATTAGTTGTATCAAATGTTGCATTGACTTTTAAGTTGAAGTTATGACCTTTCATGGGGTGTGTAATCTGGTTACCTCTAATGATATTGTTGCAATTATTGCAATTTAGACACGGTGTGGTACCCCGGTATGTAGATTTTGCGATGCCTTCCTTTGGTTGCTTTAAAAGTTCACACAAGTTTTTAGCTCTGGTATAAGCAAAAAGAGGTTCAGTGGTGAATATGCCCTTGAATTCCTGTTCCAATTTTAGTATGGACCAATGTTTTTTGATGATGGACTTAAATTGGGTGCTCATGTTAGAATATTTGCTAACACATGTTATTCGTTGTTTCGTTTGACGAGTTCTGGCACTCAATATTTCTTCCCGAGTTTTGGTGTTGGTCCTGTTAAGTGCCTGCTCTATGATACTGTCTGGGTATCCTCTCTCATGAAACCGTCTTGCCATATTAGTCATTTGATGATGCTGTTGGTCTGGTTCCGAGACTACTCTTTTCACCCTAAGAAATTGAGAGTAGGGGAGGTGTTTCTTCAACGATGGAGGATGATAACTTTCATATCTTAAAAGATTGTTCCTATCTGTTTGTTTCTGTAGAGGTTAGTTGTAAATTCTTCATTGGTTTTGGTGATCTCTACATCCAGAAATTGAATGCTATCTTCCTTGATATGCCTCGTACATTGGATCCTGTCATCTTTTGTGTTTAACGTTTCCACTTCATTCCATAGAGATCCTTTTGTGCCACTCCAAATTACGAACATATCATCAATGAATCGAACATACATCTCTGTGTGTCTTTTCCATATGCCATTTTCATATATGTGTTCCTCTTCAAATGCTGTCATGTAGAGCTTTGCATATGCTGGTGCGGCGCAATTTCCCATAGAAGTTCCACTTTTTGTATGAACCATCTATTATCGTAGGTGAAATAGCAGTGCATCAATGTGAACTCCATGAGTTCCATTAAGAACACTTGCAGCTCCACTGTGTAATCACTTTGTAATAGGGCTTTTTCAACCGCTTCTAAGCCTTGTCTGTGCGGAATTAACGTGTAAAGTGCTTTTACATCTATGGTGGCTAGTGTTATCAGCTGATCTTTCTTTCTCTTGAGTGTCTTTAGTTTGTTAAGAAAGTCCGTGGTGTATTTTATATGTGACTTGGTTTTGATGACCAAAGGTTGTAAATATCTATCCAAGAATTTCCCAACCGGTTCATGTAGACTTTTTTTTGTGGATTTAATCGGACGACATGGTGGTTTTTTAAAATCCTTATGCACCTTGGGTACCATGTACAACGTGGGGCTTACTGGATGATCCTGTGTTAAATACTTTCTTGTTCTGTCGTTAATAACCCCTCTCTCTTGGGCTTTTTGTAGGATGGTCTGTAGTGTTGTTTTGATCTCCGAGGTCGGATTAAAATTAATCTCCATATACATGTTTTCATCTTTCAAGTGTTTGGTAACTTCTGAATGATAACATGATTTATTTAAAATTACCAACGCTCCCCCTTTGTCTGCTTTCTGGCAAATAATTTGTTCATTGCTAGCTATGAACTTGAGTACTCCGAATTCTTTGCTGGTCATGTTTGTTAATTTACATTTCTTTCTTGTATTTAATTGATTTATGTATTGTTTGCACAACTGCTCAAAGAGGTCGATAGTTTTGTGGCTAACCGGTGGCATGTAAGAACTGGGTGTTTTCAAGCCTTTTAGTTGGTCGATTCCTTCTCTTTGGGTTTCTACAACTACATTGTCAAAGAAGTGTCTCAATCTTATTTTTCTGGTCAATTTGAAGAGACTGACCTCGAGTTCCAATGTGTTAGTATGTGCCGTTGGCACATATGATGTTCCTTTTTGTAAAATGATAATCTGTTGTGGACTTAACTTACATTCTGATATGTTTAATACTAAGTTGCTTTGATCGTCTAGGTTTGATGTTTCTTGATTTTGTCCTTCTTTGCGGTTACATTTCTGGTCTGTGGTTGTCCCCTCTCTTTTTCTTTTGGCGAGTCCCCTCCGGGGTCTTCGTTTTCTCCAGGGCCTCTCTCTAAAAAAGGCCCTGTAGTAGATGTACTTGCTATTTCCTGTGGGGTGGCTGTTTTCTGTGGGCGAACTCTATCCTGGGGTGTTTTTTCACTGTCTGTGGATGACATATCAGTCTGTGATGTGTATGTTTTGGTCTGTCTTCTTCTCGCGTATATTTCCGCCCAGGTGTATACTTCTTCCAGTTTACAAACTAGAGTATCCCTCATATACTTTCTAAGTTTTCTTTCGTTTACCTCTTGCATGTGTTTCAACAGTTGATTATTGATGTCTTTCATTATTTTGGTGAGTTCCTCTGGTGTGACCATTTTATCTAACTCCTGTGTAGTTTTGGCTATGTTCGTCTTCAATTCTTCCAGTATTTTAGATAGTTCCTCTATTATTAGGAAGATTAAATCCAAGCTGCACCTATTTAGAATGGCGAACCATTTTTCTGTGAATGGTTTGGAGTTTTTGCATAGTGAGGGTCTTAAGGATATTCGGAGGCCTCTCGGAATCCTTTGTGCCTTATGATATTTGATCATAGTGTTGGCATGTAGCCGTTGGTTAATCTCCTTCCGTGTGAGATATAATAAGTGTCTAATCTGTTGTTTCTTGCTTTTTGTCAAGATGTGTTCCATGGACTCTGTTTGTATTAAGGAATATATCCGTTCACTTGCTTCTGCGGAATATGCGAAAGTGTCCGCTCTGCTCTCCGTGGAGAGCGTTATTTATTCAAATTGCGTTTCGTCTTTTTCTGGGTGTTCTACGTCCTTCTGGTGGGTAAAGTGCAAAATAGCTTAGGATTTTGGGCGCGCACTACCTCTGCTATTCCAAGTTTTTAAAAACTTAGAATAGCAGAGGTAGTGCACGCCCAAAATTCTAAGCTATTTTGTGCTTGGGGGAGCACCATGACTCTGAGGAGTGCGACGCCTTCAGAAGGCGGAAACCTAAGTCCTTGAGGGAACGCCGGATGAAGTTTCTATCCGCCCGGATGTCCTGCTTGGAGCCTGGGGGTGTCGATCCTCATCCCATGCCGAGGCACCTGCTGGGAGTAGATTGCGAGGCTTTTCCCGTGAACGCCGTTCAAACTCCACAGGTAGACACAAGAAGTCGATGTTACAGACGCCGTCAGCCTCACGTAGCCATGACACTGGTGCCGTTGCTCCTGGTCTTTACCAGAGACCGCACAACAGCAGTCGGCCCCACCTATCCACCGTTTCCTGGTGAATGGGCGACTAGAGCCAGATGGAAGCCTATTTTCAAGCCTTGCAGGCCATTTTTGTGTCAACCCCTCTCCCTGGGGCGCCTTCGGGCCCCACAGAGATGCTGATGGCGTTTTCGATTCCGAATGGATTTTCCAGATTTATGCCCTTATATAGATACAATTCACGTTGCCCTTATAGAGGCATAGAAATCAAGCCCTTATTTAGGCATGCAACCCAAATACAGGCTTGGCTACTTCCATCCGTTCACCAAACGTCACAACGATTTCTCGGAAAACCAGCTTAAGCCGCTAGGGTCTGCCCCTTGCTTGAATATTGATTTTTCCAAGAACTCAGTTGGTTTTACAATGAACATCTATTCCTTAGGGGTTCAGTCATGACGTTCATATGCCCGACTTTACGTCAAAGCTGGCATTCCTAAACACCTTCAAGGTATAAATATACCTTCACTTGCTATGGCAAAGCACAGTGGTTTGGAGCAGTTCGACGTCCTACTTGCCTGATGCAGCTTGCTACAGCAAGTGCAGAAGGAAGCTGACTCTCCAGCTGACGCACTGACCCAGAAGCTGCCCTCCTCTGCTGAGAATCCAGCTCCAGTGTTTCGGATTCCCCTTGCGGGATGTTGGGAAATTGAGTCCCGAGACAGAGATACCAGAACTCCTTCATTCTAAGGTATGGAGCTGATTAGAACCTAGAGAAGCCTTTGGTAGATTTTTGGCAAAAAACTAAACCTATGCTAAAGACCATACTTACTTCTTCCCGCCTACTAGACCTAGGTTAGGTACCTTGAGGTATGCATATTTTAGAAGCACCAGTTGAGTATTTTAGCCTGTGTTATTTATGTATGTATTTTTATATGGCTTAGAAACCATACAATGCTATTACAGTATTATTTTATAATACTATTCTCGCTGTACGCATTATACTTTGCATTCTGTCTAACAATTGTAGCAGATCGCCTCTCTTGCATGAGAAAGAAGACTGTTCAATAAACCTTTTATTGAAAACGCCTGTCTCACTATTTCTCTGCAAACTCTGTAGAAACGAAGCATGCACGATTGACTAAGTGAAATACTTATCTATTGTTTCCACAACTCTGAAGATAGTTATTCCAGTCCTAGGGAAACAAAGTTGTCATGTTTATGCGGTTGTCAGAAACTAATCCCTTCTTGTGAATTCAAAAAGTTTCTAATGACATCTGAGCTAGCTGGCACTCACAATTAAGTTTAGTATATTAGATATAGACCTACTGACCTTAGTCCTACGTCATATCTATAGGATATATTATTCCAATGCGCAGAGCCTATTGGGAATATAGAAACTACACTACATGGTGCCCAACGTTTGGTCTCCACTAATTTAACGCTAGATACTAAAGTAACTCAGTCGTGCTTTTCTCAGAGACCCCTTTTTCTTTAATACTCCAATAGACGTCTGGAGTGGGTAAAAGGATAATATCCGCCATAGCTGAGTAGGACGAAGATCCGATGTATTCGTTTTTGGCTTGTTCAACGTACGCAAATCCAGTAACACATGTGTTTCACTTCTACAAAGAAGATGAACCACCAACGGAATGCATTCCTTTTGAGGATATTGAGGAAAATTAAATTTTGGTCATGATGTGTTCCCTAGCGCGTACCCCACCGACTCCATGTACCAGCTTAAAGTACATGTAACTTCCCTCCTGTGCCAGCCATGAAGACGCAAATACATTTGCGTCCACCGTTAACAAGTCCTCTTTCAGATCCACCATGAATGGATTATATAGCCCGTTCCTAAGTATGCTATGCCACCGTCTTTTTGTAGTACACTTTTCATGTATTCCTGCTTTAGCAAGAGTAGGCCCTGAATTCCTCCCATCTGAACCTCTTTTGTGGCTCCTGACTCTGCCCAGGCTACCTCTGTACCCGTGAACTCTGTCCTACTTTCAGCGCGGCCCCTCGCGCTCAGCTCAAGCCTGCTTTCTGCCAAGACTGACTATAACCTTCGAGTTATCTGTTCCGCTCCCCGAGAATACATTCCTGCCTACTAGATCCTGTAAACATCCTCTCCAGCTGCAGAGCCAAAGGGCCGACCTGTCTTAATGCAAGTAATTCATAGCCTCCGTTGCCATGCTTCCATGGAAGGCCCCGTGCCCCCACGCTCTACATGTAGACACTTAGGCGCTTATACACGCATCCACAGTTAGCATAGAACAGCTTCTGCCCTAGAGACCTTTCCGCCCAGATAGTACAGTTCCTAAACACCAGATATCAGATATGACAAGGTACAAGTTGATCTGACATGCCAGACTTCTGTCTCTTTCCGTCAGTATGCATGTCAAGTCCCCTGCACCCCGTCAATCACACGTCATGCAGCTGCGCGCGCATCCAAGCTTCCGATTTCTGCTGACATTGCAACATTCTGTTAGCACCACCCCTTGGTGCCACCCACTTGCGTCACCTATCAGTGACGTTTCTAGCACACACCTCTGGTTCACGCCTAGTTTACGCCTCTTGATGATGTATTAGTACCACGTGTATACTGTTATCTTGTCTTCTCTCAGCTGTTACGCCTCTTACATTGACTCCTATGGTATAAATCAAGTATATAAGCTATGTATTGATAATAAACGAGAGCGCGCTCATCTATCCCTTCTGACACCCCTGTGGTGGTCAGAACATGATATCCTGATTCCTTTATGAGGAATAAAACCCTTAGAAACTCTAACACCACGGACTCTGTTTTCTTTCATTTCCGATTGAGTTATTATTGATTAAGTACTTGCCTGCATAGAAATTAAGAGAGTAAATTAATTATTTACGTCATTTTGGCGCCCGAATAGGGACCCCTCCCCCACCTCACGCGCCGGTTGGTGCGTTGCAAACTCTGCCCCCTGCCCCCTGCCATCAGTTAGACGGAACACACGTGTACTGGCAGGATTTCCTGCATCTCCCTCTGACCCACGGAGGTGACGAAGACTGCGATCAGTGCCCAGACGAGGCGGTGAGGAGTGCGGAGGATCCCGACCAGAGCCCAGCCGAAAGAAGCAAGGTCCGAGGTGTGAAGAGGCCCACCAGTTTTCCGAAGTTTTCCGAAGTTTTCCGAAGTTTTCCGAAGTTTTCCGAAGTTCCGAGTCGAGTCCAGTCGAGTTTTCCGAGGCCTTCTGTTTCCGTGCTTCCCGGTGAGTACCACTGCTGGGTCGTATCTAGACGGGTTTGGGTACGCAAGTCCGGTCTGCACTGTTTTTAGGCAGTGTATCTGTACTGTTTAGCAGTATATCAAGTATTCCGAATTTCTGCACTGTTACACCAGTGTATCCGTACTGTTGAGCAGTACATCTAGTATAGGGGGGTAGTCATCTATGTTTTCAATGTTTTTATGTGATTAATGTTGTGGTATGAATGTGACTGTTTAAACGCGTATTATTGTGTTTCTCGTACAAAATAGCTGTAACTTGTATTAAGGAATAAAGATCTAGCGTTCAGTAACAAGTCAGTAAGATGCCGTTCTTCAACAAATTAAAACAGATAGGAACTAGGAAAGGGTTACTGGAGGAAGAAATTCCTATCCCCCCTAGGGACACTCCAGGCAATTTTATGTATCAGAAACATGGCATAGATGCCATATTATATCTAGATTTATGGGCCGATTACACCAAACACCTAGACGAAAGACACAGATGGCCTGTTACCGGAACGTGGGATGCCGAGTGCATCATGAGGGTAGAAGAAGCATTATGGAAAAAGAAAGCTAGACAATCTCAGAAGGACGCCATAGAATTTTGGCGTAAGGAATCACGTAAGCGTGCTGACAAAGCACTCCGTAGAGAAGACAGACTTAAAGAATCAGATAAAGAACAAGAAAACGAATTAGTTACTGAAGGGATCCGAGTAAAAACAGAACAAATAGACCGTGCCCGAAATAATCTTGTAAACGGTATGTATCTTGCAGCAGATGGCACATCTGAAACTGAATCAGAAATACCGAAAAACTTACCGACACCATTAGTTCCAACTAAAGTAATGCATAAAACTACTAAAGACATATTCCTAAATTCATATCTAGAGGATGTAGCACCAGCTTATACCAATCTGCCTGTTCGTGCCCTGCCTACTGACAGGGATGGGGGTGGCACTGCGCCCCCAGATAATGTACCGCCAGTACCACGACAGACCTCCCCCGTTCCGCCAGCTCCGCCACTCCCCGTACTTAAGACAGACCTACCGAAACCAGTCCTACCTGACCTTACTAAACGACAAATTCAAGTCCAAATCCAGACTCCGCGGAGAGATAATGCCCAAGCATCCGCCTCAGGAGGTGCGACAGCGGGTCTACAGACCCCGCCACCGACACACAGATTGCATTTAAGGGACACGCAGAATCCTTTCCAGTCCCCCTACTCATCCCGGCTTGACGCATTTAAAGATAAGATGTCAGTTTGCAGATATGATCCAGTACCCGGAAAAGACGATTTAATGATATTAGCATCACTCCGATTAAGATCTGCCACCGATAACTTGCTATGCTATGTAGGAATGCAGGAAATTCTCGACAGACTATATAAGTTCATACAGACAGGGAAAGACCCCGACAGTGTCAAAGCTGCCTTGCATAAACAGAAAGTTGACATTCAAGCACAGATATTACGATTTTTCATAAATTGTGTGATAAGAGAACGAGACAGGCCCGGGACAGATCAAAGTGAATTAGACGCATTAAACAAGTGGGGTCAAAATATAGCGGACGCAAGGCATGATAAGGGGGCTTGCATAGCCAGTATGTCCCAGAAAATTAGAAAGGCAGTATTGACTGCACACCAGGAAGAGAATGATAAAACTTCCTCCGAGGAGGAAGATGAACATGAGGCACCAGGAAGGTCTACAGATACTATAGCATATGTAGGTAGGGGAGCCTACCTTAGGAAAGGCATCCGTCCGGAGAGCAAGAGAGTTCTTTTCTCTGCTTTAACAAATCCGAATTCTTCTGAACATCAGTTCCAGGAAACTGATAAAAGGCTTCGAGACCGAATGGGGTACCATGTACTCAATTCTATGGATGAACAGGAACTAGCCCGGTCAGCCGTGTTATGGGCCGAAAACCCAGACATATATAATGATGACACGTTAGTACAGACATTCTTGAACCTTTCCCCGGAAGAGCAGAAAATAGCAGGTATATACATGATTCAGCACCTCCTCATCAAGTTCAGAAATCACCATTCTGATCCAGGTCCCTTACACGAGACATTAGAAGCACTACTCATGGATAGATGGAGAGGTTTTAGTACCAAATTAATACAAATAATTATAGAACAACGATGTAAGTATAACACCTTCATAAGCTCTGAATATGTTCCCCCCCCGCTTCCAGAAAGGAAAACGTACCACATGCAATGCGGTGGTGGCATTGAAAGTCAGAATCCCTTACGAGAAGTACATCCAGTTATGGGTGAGGACCAACGCTTGAAACGTGTGTATGTTCACACACCACTGACTAAGTTAGAACTGTTAGAAATGAAGAAATTGGTTCCGTGCCATGATAAAGACCCTGCAGGTTTTCATAGAGAGCTTAAAGACATGTTACTGATGGGAGATTACACGTATGATGATATTATGAAAATGTTAAAGGTACTGTTGCCTACGGGCATTTACGAGAAATTAAAGGAAAAAGATTGGGAGGTGGGAGAGTCAAAGATAGCATGGGCAGAAATAGAAGACGAAGAAGGCAAACGAGTCCCAGGGGTAGGCCTTGGGGACAAGACTAAAGCATTACCAGGTTTAATAGTACAGGTTTTGCCAAGATTATTGACAACAAGAAAGGAAGATTGGGACGCAATCTCGTCCTGTAAACAGAAACAAGATGAAGATACTAATGACTTTTATTCAAGATTCGAGAAATGTTTCATCATAAATAGTGGCCTAAAGGTTAGCAGCGAGTCATATCCACACCTTTTTGTAACAAAACTAGTCGAGAACGCCCTACCATTAGTTAAAAATAGAGTGTACAAGGTTGAAAGTACTTGGCAGGCAAATACGCCATCACAGATGTTACAAATGTTACAATATCACCAGAACAGAATAAGGGAAGAACAAGATCAGGAACAGAAACGTATGAAAGACACGAAAATGAAAATGTTAGTAGCTCAGACGATTCCAGCCGAGGGTCATAGAAAAGGTGGGGCCCAGACCAATCATTCTACCGCTCCCGTTAAAGGGACATGTAATTATTGCAAACAGCCAGGTCACTACGTACATGAATGTCCAGTCCTGAAACATAACATTGAGACAGGTAAAACTAAAGAAAGACCGCGTCCGCCTAGACATGAACAGGGTCATCAACAGACATCACAGAACGAACAGCCAATGCAGAATACACAGCCTATGCATGATCAGTCCCATACAGTACAGACAGTAGCAGTACCGCAGCCACAGCATGCTCAGACACAGCCCGCCGCCGCAACTCGGCAAGTCTCACAACAGATGTACCAGTATGCCCAGTCGGCATATCCAGATTATCAGCGATATACATGAAACAGCCTAGAGAGGGAAGGTGATTTGCCTCTTATCGAAATTCCTGTAGATCAAGAAGGTCCTTATGTACATAGCCACGTATTAGGAAAAGACAGAAAGTTTTTAATTGACACAGGGGCAAGTCGCACTACTATAAGTCATAATGAAGTTCCAGGGGCACCCCTCTCAGGCTCACAGAATGTTTCCCTTGGTTTTTCAGGACAGCCTATTGTAAATGAAGTATCAGAACCAGTACCACTAGCTGTGGGTCCATTATCTCGAGTTACCGATTTGTTACTTACGAAATCATGTCCAGAAAATCTGTTAGGAATTAAAACACTGAAAGCTCTAGGAGCTATAATATGCTGCTCCCCAGAGGGGGTCAGACTCTTTCTACGGGATTTCAAGGGTCATTATGTTCTACGTGACTTTGATGTAAGATTGAAAAATGTACCAGATCACTTATGGGCAAAAGGCCCAGCAGATGTAGGTTGTATGCATATCACTCCATACCGTGTAACACTCAAGACAGGAGTTGTTTTACCCAGAATCAGACAATACAAGTTACCAC
Source organism: Lissotriton vulgaris (assembly GCF_964263255.1). Classification (NCBI taxonomy): domain Eukaryota; kingdom Metazoa; phylum Chordata; class Amphibia; order Caudata; family Salamandridae; genus Lissotriton; species Lissotriton vulgaris. The sequence continues at coordinate 365,414,862 of NC_141693.1, read as the reverse complement.
CCGATGCTGTAGTGGCTTTACTGAAAATCATTGAAGAGCTTATTGCCCAGGGAGTGGTCGTAGAGACCGACTCCAATATCTGTAATTCACCCATCATTCCAATTCTTAAACGTACAGACCGCAATGCACCGCCAGTATATCGGCTGGTGATTGACCTTCGAGAACTGAACAAATGTATTGTACCACAGTATCCTGTGGTCCCCGATATCTCCTCCCTATTAACAGCTATTGACTCAGAAGCAACGTTCTTTACTGTAATCGATCTCAAGAACGCTTTCTTCAGTGTACCTATTGACCCGGAGAGCCAATATCTCTTCGGATTCAGTTTAATTGGACGAAGTTTCAAATTTTCCCGCGCACCTCAAGGATTTACAGAAAGCCCCAGCATCTATAGTCAAGCACTGAAAAGACAACTAGATTGTATTCAAATGCCAGTTAATACCGCTTTACTGCAATACGTCGATGATCTACTGATCACCGCACGAAGTGAGCCCGAATGTGAACAAGCATCACTGACAGTTTTGCATTTCCTGGCCGACAAGGGACACAAGGTGTCTCCTTCAAAGCTACAATTCTGTGTTCAGCAAGTTGTGTACTTGGGTCACTTGCTGTCCAAAGTGGGGAGACAGCTCACTCCCGATCGCATTCAGTTAATTGTAAACATGCCACGACCCCAGACACAAAAGGAAGTGCGGGCCTTCATAGGCCTCACCTCGTACTGCAGACAATGGATTCCTCAATATGCATTTCTAGCTAAACCACTCATTCAGTTAACAACCCAGGAGGCTGCAACTTCCATTGCCCTCCTTTGGACTCAGGAACATACACAAGCCTTTGAGGAATTAAAGAAAGCTTTATGCCAAGCACCAGTTTTAGCAACACCATGTTACAGCAAACCGTTTACACTTTTTGTTACAGAACGTGAAGGTACAGCGTTGTCTGTCCTCACTCAAGAGCAAGCAGGTTCACATAAGCCTTGCGCTTATTTTTCAAGTACATTGGATTCAGTAGCACAGGCGCTCCCTGCATGTTTAAAGTCAGTAGCAGCAACAGCGTTAGCAATCAGACAAAGTGACTCAATTGTTCTAGGTCATCAGTTAACAGTACAAGTTCCACATTCTGTAGAGGTTCTGTTAAACAGAACCCAGACTCAACACTTGACTATAGCACGACTTACAGGTTACGAATTGACATTATTCCAACCACACATAGAAATCAGACGCTGCAGTATCTTGAACCCAGCGACATTGTTACCTACAGTTATGACAGATCCAGCTCCACATGATTGTATAGAGATCATTAATGCAGTAACAAAGCCCAGACGAGATTTAACAGATGTTCCATTGACAAATCCAGACCTGACACTTTATGTGGATGGTTCATGTATGAGAACAAGTACAGGAGAGTTAGTGGCCGCGTATGCCGTGACCACTGAAACCGAAGTTAAAGAAACACATCGTATCGATACACTGTCTGCTCAAGCGGCAGAGCTCATCGCTCTGACCCGAGCCTGTATTCTAGCCAAGAACAGAAATGTTAACATATACACTGATTCCCGTTATGCGTTCGGAGTCGTACATGACTTCGGCATGCTCTGGCAGGAACGAGGTTTTCTGACCTCTCATGGTACAAAGATACAGCATGGTCCTCTCATTCAAGCACTATTAGAAGCAATACATCTGCCTTCAGGCATATCCGTCATGAAGTGTAAAGCACATACTAAAGTCACAGATTCTATTTCCCAGGGTAACGACCTGGCAGATCAGACAGCAAAACATACAGCACTGACTCACACTCAGACAACTGATACGATAAAGACAACAGATCCGACAAACTGTATGACAGTCAGGGATCCCACACTAGATGTTATTGATATTCAGACACATGCTACTGCAGACGAAATAAAGAAATGGATCGAACTAGGAGGGATCCAGACAGATCAAGGTTGGATGACGAAGGGAAAATCTACATGGTTTCTCCCTGACTCTATGGTTCAAGTCATGATAAATACAGCACATAGTCCTGCACACCTAGGAGAGAAGGCAATGCTAGACAGTTTGCAAAATCTCTGGAACAATAAACACTTACGAGCAGCCGCAAAACAGAAAGTGCGTACTTGCATGATCTGTTGTCAGTTCAATCCAGGTAAAAGCGTCCCTGTAGAGCAAGGTGGATTTCATCCTCCCGATCACCCTTTTGAAGTCCTCCAGATGGATTATATCCAGATGGACCGTTGTCGAGGATTTAAATATGTTCTCGTAGTTGTCTGTGCTCTGTCCCGCTGGACCGAAGCATACCCAGTCCCAGATTACACTGCTCCGACCACTGCCAAACAGTTGGTTCGTGAATTCTTCCCACGATACGGCATGCCTCGTGTCGTGTACTCAGATAACGGTCAACCATTCTCATCCGAATTAATGAAGCAAGTTTCCTTGGTATTGGGATACCAGTGGAAGTTCCATTGTGTCCGACATCCAGAAGCAGCAGGCCTTGTAGAAAGGCATAACCAGACATTAAAGATCCGCCTTGCCAAAATATGTCAGGAAAAAGGGGTCGACTGGATAGTCGCCCTGCCAGTGGCACTATTCTATATGAGAATGGTCGCCCATTCGAGATCAGGGCTATCTCCGTACGAAGTGGTCTTTGGAAGACCACCGAATATGTGGGGGACGCCCATTCCTAAAAAGATTACCGATGTTGATTCTAATATGTTGACAGATTACCTTGCCTCCTTGATGTCTGCACTCCAATCATGTCGTTCACAGGTTGCCGCAGCCTTCCCTGACAACACTGATGTGAAGCCGCATGACGTCCGCCCCGGGGACGTTGTCCTCGTCCGTAACTTCGACAGGAAAAGTCCATTGGAGCCCCGCTGGAAGTCTCCGAAGACCGTTCTTCTTACTACAAAGACCGCAGTCAAATTGGAAGGCAGAAAGGGGTGGGTCCACCTAAGCCATATCAAAACATTCCCAGGACTGAAACCGGAACAAGACACACCCACCCCCACCAAAGACTGTGTTAACAAAGACTTTACCGAAGCCAAACGAGAAAAGACTCCTCAAGAACAATACCGCATGAAACTACGATCTAGCAAGTCAGACAGTTTAATTGTTTAAGTCCTCCCCTAGGTGAATCGGTTAAATAGTTTCTGACATGTATCCCCTAGATCGAGTTAGAGAGAGAGAAGAAAAGAAAAGAACATATTGCAAATCACTTCGTAGTCACTGTATAGTGACACTAATAATTATGTTTATTCTCAGTATTTTAATCATTGTTGCTAGCATCTTATTACCTATCTACTATCCTATTTTCAAGCGTGAACAATCTGCTTACAATGTCTCTGCTGAACACACTTTTAGTGAGTTACCTCCTCATGAGCTTTCCTACAGACTTGCGCTGCGCAACAATACATTCATTAGTATGTTACATCATTCTCATCAAACTAACAATGCTACAAATTGCTGGATATGTGGCCGACTCCCTCCCTACCAGAATTACAAGGGAGCCCTACCTCTCTTTCCGTACCCGTTCTCTCACAATGGCTCCTGCGGAGCATGGTTCAAAATAATTAATTCTTTAGATCCCGACATTGCTGTTTTCGATGGGGGTTGGGTTTGGGGAAACCTGAACCTGGTCCTACTAGACGTCTGTTACCCGGATAAGGAGGGACTTCCCACTAGAATAGGAACTGATCTAGAAAATGAAGTATATGGATTAGGTAATTATACAATTAGCCTTATGATTCTTACTGTCGAATCCGAAGCCACATCAGTTCTACCCATTATGTCAGTACTGCCAGTCACTGGTGAATTATGTATCAAGAAGAAAGGTTCAGTACACTTAGGTCATAGTAAATGCACTACTGTGGTCGAATTCAGTGATGATGGAAAATCATCTTTCAAAGCTACCAGCCATTCTTACTTTGTTTGTGGTCATATCGCATACATACGTCTACCTCCAGATTGGGATGGTACCTGTTACATTGCATTCCTCCTGCCACCTGTTTTTCTAGCTCCTTCCGATTATCACAGAAATAGCAATCTAGTAAAGAACAGACCCAGAAGAGACATCCCACTTGTCGACTACACAGAAACTGCATGGGAACAGTACATTGACTTTAATAAAGGATTCTTTTTCTTTTTAGGCCCTGTCCAGAATAGTAAATTAATACGCAAATTAACTAGAACACTTGAAGCCGTAGTAAATGAAACTACCTCCGCCTTAGGTAACTTAACAGAAGAGCAGTCCGCTATGCGGGTTGTTGTCCTTCAGAATCGTCTTGTAATTGACGTCATCTTGGCAGATAGAGGTGGAGCCTGTAAGGTCATCGGGTCAAGCTGCTGTGTTTTCATCCCACAAAATGCACCATCTGTATATCAAGCTATCACCCGTCTCCATAAGATTGCAAATCAGATACATCAGACTCCAGGCACCTGGACTTGGTCCAGTTGGTTCTGGACAACGTTAACAGCTTGGGGATGGAAGATCCTATCCTTCCTAGGCATTGGCCTAGTCCTAGTATTCAGTTGCTGCCTGTGCCTGCAGTGTGGGCCAGCGATTTGTGGACTGTGTGCCACCTCTTGTATTGAACATTCCAGTTTTCACTCAAAACGTAACCGAAAGAAAGAAGAACAAATGATGTTACAAGAACAGACTGATCGATTCATGAGGATCGATATTTCATGAAGGGTCCGTAGGGAACAAGGAGGGAATGAGGAAAATTAAATTTTGGTCATGATGTGTTCCCTAGCGCGTACCCCACCGACTCCATGTACCAGCTTAAAGTACATGTAACTTCCCTCCTGTGCCAGCCATGAAGACGCAAATACATTTGCGTCCACCGTTAACAAGTCCTCTTTCAGATCCACCATGAATGGATTATATAGCCCGTTCCTAAGTATGCTATGCCACCGTCTTTTTGTAGTACACTTTTCATGTATTCCTGCTTTAGCAAGAGTAGGCCCTGAATTCCTCCCATCTGAACCTCTTTTGTGGCTCCTGACTCTGCCCAGGCTACCTCTGTACCCGTGAACTCTGTCCTACTTTCAGCGCGGCCCCTCGCGCTCAGCTCAAGCCTGCTTTCTGCCAAGACTGACTATAACCTTCGAGTTATCTGTTCCGCTCCCCGAGAATACATTCCTGCCTACTAGATCCTGTAAACATCCTCTCCAGCTGCAGAGCCAAAGGGCCGACCTGTCTTAATGCAAGTAATTCATAGCCTCCGTTGCCATGCTTCCATGGAAGGCCCCGTGCCCCCACGCTCTACATGTAGACACTCAGGCGCTTATACACGCATCCACAGTTAGCATAGAACAGCTTCTGCCCTAGAGACCTTTCCGCCCAGATAGTACAGTTCCTAAACACCAGATATCAGATATGACAAGGTACAAGTTGATCTGACATGCCAGACTTCTGTCTCTTTCCGTCAGTATGCATGTCAAGTTCCCTGCACCCCGTCAATCACACGTCATGCAGCTGCGCGCGCATCCAAGCTTCCGATTTCTGCTGACATTGCAACATTCTGTTAGCACCACCCCTTGGTGCCACCCACTTGCGTCACCTATCAGTGACGTTTCTAGCACACACCTCTGGTTCACGCCTAGTTTACGCCTCTTGATGATGTATTAGTACCACGTGTATACTGTTATCTTGTCTTCTCTCAGCTGTTACGCCTCTTACATTGACTCCTATGGTATAAATCAAGTATATAAGCTATGTATTGATAATAAACGAGAGCGCGCTCATCTATCCCTTCTGACACCCCTGTGGTGGTCAGAACATGATATCCTGATTCCTTTATGAGGAATAAAACCCTTAGAAACTCTAACACCACGGACTCTGTTTTCTTTCATTTCCGATTGAGTTATTATTGATTAAGTACTTGCCTGCATAGAAATTAAGAGAGTAAATTAATTATTTACGTCAATATAGAAATTCCACTAACATACCAGGAGCATGCGCTCTGGTTTAAAGGCGCCCTAAAAAATATTAATCACATTACCAAGCTCGGTCCACTAGGTAGACCAGGAACAGCATAGCTGGTTTTAGCTAGCTATACTCCACATCCTGAAATCAATGAAATGACAGATGTGGTACTACTAGCTCAACTAAAAGAGCTAATAAAAATGTATAGGCAATTGGTTCAATATGTCATTCAGACTCTTACAGTCCGAGCAGCAATAATGATTCCACAGCATTCCCCCCACCAGGGGAATGCAAATAAAATTTCACCACAGACTCTACATTCGGTCGTTGGTAAATTACCTGCAAATTGGGAACAAATTCCATTCTGGATAGCTCAAAAAATTACTAAAATCGAGGCAGTATTTCCGAATACTACCCCTAATTAGAAACACAGAATTTTAACAATCTGTTTACCAATGGGGATCGCACCACATCTGGAGGACTGCGACACTTGGGGTACAGTCTTTGCTGCAATTTACACTAAAACACGCTGTGTTCCGTCTATGGCGGTAATACCAGATGTCCTGAAACAGATTCAGAATGAATACGGGGCAGAGCCTGCTTTAAATCTAGGTATGAAATTACTGAAAGATTTCAAACAGGTCTCAACAATAATATTAGCCAATATTAAAGGTGAAGCAGCAACCGTGGCGATCCGCCAAAAGTTAAGGGAATTTGATGTAACTGAGCAACCACAAGAACTGGCCAGAATAATTGAAAAATCCTATGAAGAATTAGGCAGAGACAGCTTGGGTGGGAAACCAGTTAGAAGGTATTTACTAAAACCACTCCTACTCCTATTAAAAAGAAGTGGGAAAATACTAAACAAACTTCTAAAGAGAAGCGTTCTCAATCCAGAGGTAGGTCTCCTCAAAAGGAGCCCTCTGGAAGGAGTTATAACCTCAGGAATAGGGATGATTTGAGAAAACCTTATAGAAAGATATTAAGATACTGATAGACGTTCCTCTCGTACCTTTCAGACTTCGTCACAGAAATCCAAAAGAAGATGACCATCAGAAAACAAGGAAGAACGCGTGAGGTCCAAAGACGATCAGCACGTTGAGAAAAACAAGAAATCTCAATTCACCAAAAAGAAGGTAGTAGGTCTAAAAATCAGACATGCTGAGGATCTTGAGGACACAACTCAAGAACGGGGAATGAGCTCAGACAATGTTGGACAGCGCAGCAGAAGTCACCATAGCTTGCAAGAACTTGAAGGATCATCTGGAGACAGTGGACTTGAATGAATTCATTCAAGTTGAAACTGCAGGTACCAGGTTTTAAAACAAGCAGACTAGACCCCCAACAGGTGCAGACACAACACTCAGGAATGGTTACTAGTCACAGTGTTGGGAAGTTATGCCAGCAATGGTTACAACATTTGACTTTATCCGCAGTTAAAGAGCATTTATATCCTTTCATGGATTTACATGATTTCTTGTTGGGTCCTAGATCACCACATTCCAAACTTTATTCATACAACATATGCAATGAAATTTGGAAAGTTTCCTAATAAGAAGCTGCTGACATTTTGAGAGAAATTGACAGGGCTAATTTGGAAAAGGCTTTAGCTGTTGTAGATAATGGCATGACCACATTGTCAACTAGCATTTATTCTCTGAATATTATTGTGTCATCTGCATTTGACATAATACCGAATGACACATCTCTCCTTCAAGGTGGACAACAAAGTCAACTGAGATCGATATGCATTTGAGTTGGACATTACAGATTTTAAAATCACATTGCATGCCTTGGAAATATCTGAATGTGAATGATTTATTTTAGCCTTATAATTTAACATACACTAAAAGAATAATGACAAAAAAAGGCACGGCGTACACAATGTCAAGCATAGAGCACTTAGAGAAATTGCCCTTCATAATAGCTGAAACACCATCAGCCGTATGGCTGATTCATAGATTAATTTCCTTAACTTCAACGTTTCATTTTACATCTTGTTTGAAACACTTTCAGGTAGGCAGATATGAGGCGTTGGGGGAGAGATTTGTTCACAAAACCTGGGTTTTACCTTTCAATTATAGGTATCTAAGTAGAGAAACTGAAGTCTTTTTCAGTGGAAACCAACGTGAAACTTTGTTTTGCCACTCATTAGTCTGTAAAGAGGTAATGCTTTATGGCGTGGGCAATGCGTCCATGGCCATTTGGCGTCTTTTCGGAAGGGTGTCCCTGCTGCCTTAATTCGGCCAATTTTCAGATTACTTTCAAATGGAAATAATTTGATTCTGAATGACCAAGGTTCTTGTGGGATGAAACCAGGAGTACCATTTGGGGTGACGGTTTCCTGGGTCGTGACCTATTGTAATAGTGTGTTTTTTCCACCTGCACACACAATCATGTAAGTTACAGTATGGTCTTCAATAGCCTATTTTTAACGTTAACTTCGATACCCGTGAGGTGAGACTCGGGTGCCGACTGCAAGCACCGTACTGCCTTGTCTGCCTGTTTGCAGGGTAAGGGAGGCGGGAGCATCCCACAGCACCGGTCTGACGCCTTGAAAGAGGCAGCTTCTTTCCCACAACACAGGATACCCATTAAGAGAGACTTGAGGTGAACTGCAAGCCCCATGCTGCCTTGCCTGCCTGTTTGCTGGGTGAAAGAGGCGGTAGCACGCCACAGCACTAGTCTGGTGGCTTGAAAAAGGCAGCTTCTTTCCCCCAGCGCGGGATACCCATGAGGCGAGACTCGGTTGCGGACTGCAAACCCCATACTGCCTTGCCTGCCTGTTTGCCAGGTAAAGCAGTCAGGAGCAGGCCGCAGCACCGGCCGGATGCCTTGAAAGAGTGGGCCCGTCTACGCCTGGATGAGGTTGGGCTGGGTCTGCTCTCTTGGCCATATTATCTGGAGGAGCCTACTAAGGTATTGTGGCACTTTTTGATTTATGGTTTTAGTGGTATTTGCAAGTGCCAAACAGCATATTTGTTATAGGTGCCTTCTTCTCCGGTGTCAGCTGACTTATTGCTGGATCAATCCTGCTGGTAAAGCGGGACATGGGGACGTGCAAAAATATCCCTGAATCGTCTGCTTCTGGTACTAACCTTGATGAGTTTCTGCAGCGAGCTATAGGCCTTATAAGTAAAGAGATTGAATTGGCAGAGAGAAGGTTATCTATCTCTGTCTTCACCTTAACCCCCCCTTCCTCCTCCCCATACACACACATACAGCAAATGAACTTTCAGTTTGTAGTGTAGTTCCTATTTTCCCAATAGGCCCTGCGCATTGGAATAACATAAACAGTAGTATCGACGTAGAAGTGCGGATCTTCCAGGCCTCTACTGACTATGCTAAACTTAATTGGGTTTGTTACCAACTAGCTCAGAGGTCACTGGAAACTTTCTTGACTGAATAGGAGTGATCAGCTTCCCTGGTACAGACAAGAAGGGATTCAGTTTTCCAACAACCGTGCAACATGACAACTTTGCTCCTCAGATAAGAGTCAATCTCTAGGGTTGTGTGAAACAATAGACAGTTATTTTACTCAGTCAGTAGTTGTGCAGATTACTTTCACAATATGTAGAGAATAGAGAGACAGGCGTTTTCAATAAAGGGTAACGTTTATTGAACAGTCTTTCTTCTCGTACAAGAGAAATGAATTGCCACAATTGCAAGACTTGTTATTATAAAAAGTACGTTCAGTAAGATGAGTATTACGAAATAATACTGTAAAAGCATTGACATGGTTTCTTAGCCATACAATGGTTTAAAATGAATAAAACATATATACATTCATATATACATTAGGCTAAAATACTCAACTGGTGCTTCTAACTACTCCTACCCCAGTGTACCTGACCTAAGCCTAATACTTGGGAGGGGAGTAAGTAAGTTGCTTTAAGTTAAGTTGGTTTTGCCAAGGTTTGCTTCAAGAATTCTCGCTAAGGGCTTAGTCAACCCCATACCTCTGGAATAGAATGCTGGAGGTCTGGTATCTCCTTCAGGGAACTCGATATCCCAGTCACTCGCAAGAGTGGGCTGAAAACGCCGGAGCTGGATTTCTCGGCAAGAGAAAAGACAGCGTCTCTCTCAGCGCGTCAAAGAGGAGGAGGAGGGGCAGCGTCCGCGGGCAGCTTGCATCTGCTGGGCTCTTGCAGGGGACGGCTGTTCAGCTCCTGTGTTCACCACACCATCGTTCGCTCGTTTGGCAGTGATAGCAGTAGCGATAGTGTCAGCATTAGCTTGACAGCGATAGCTTCAGCATAACAGCAGCAGCGATGGTATCATCAGCATTTGCTTAAGGCAATGTTGGTAATATTTATACCTGAAAGGTGCCTTGTTTGATGTAAGTTTTTGGACATAAGACGTCAATAAAGATGTCACTAGGAAGTGATCGTCTATCAGTGCTCATTAGAGTTCTATTACTAATCAAAACATAGCAAGCGGGGCTTTCCCAGGTTGCTGAGTTTTTATCTTGTTGAAGAACTCGGAGTGTTAATCTAGGAATCTTAGATAGTAACTTCTGCTATGTCATTGCACTAATGAGCTGCAAAGGAAGTTGCAGAGGAAGCGATTCTGAAATGTGGCTCTGTTCGTGTGAGGCCAGAGAAGAGTTTCTGAATGTTGCATTTGATCGGTTATGCCAATATAGGGAATAAATGGATTTATAGCCGTATAGGGGCATAAGGTCACCGTATCGATCAGGGTCCTAGATTAGAACGCGACACCCACTCCACGAATTTATGTCCATCAAATTACTAAAACTAGAGCAATAAGATGCATGTGTAACATTGCCCACCCCAAAATACATATTTGCATTTGAAATAGGCGTATTTGAAATACGTGAAAATATAGGTACTGTACGTCTTTGAAGCATAGAAATCATTCAAAATTATAGCATATGCAATCAATGAACGATTTTGCAAAAAGAATTACACATGAAATATCTCTGAATACAGAAAAGAAGGGCGAGATAATTTCATCACATATAAATGCATTGCAGTAAAATGTGCTATAGGCTGGTTGAAAGTTATTATGTCTCTAGATTTACCTAAATAGAAGTCGAAGCTTCTGTTCTTTATGAATAGTTTTACTTTAAGCAAAGAATTTTTGTGCCAGAAAAAGGTGAATATATATATTTTTTTTAAAGTGTTCAATTCAAAAGAATTCTTGGTGAATGGGGGAATAGAGTTCCAACGCTTTTTGGCAGTTTTTGTTGTTCAAAACTGAAGGCCGAATTCAGAGTTCATGGGAACGCTGTGTGTCGGAATGCTTCTCTAAAGTTATTGTTTCTGTTCGGGTGAGAACATCATATCAGACAGGCTCTCAAAGAATTGGTCTACAAAATCAGGTGACAGTTCGATCAAATTCCATAGTGCTGTAACTTGGCAGGTGTGAGAATGATTGCTGTCATCAAAGGCTGGATCAGCAATGTTCACAGAAGGTCGTACCTGGGTGATGTTGCTTTTTCTTTAAAAGTCTTTTTTGTTTCTGGCATCACTTCGGATTTGCTTTGATCCTCGGAAAAGTTGTCGAAGTTGATGAAATAACCAGAGGCAGTTCTGTCAATTGTTGGAATTGTTCTTTCAATTTGTCTTTCGGCAGCACATTCTGATGCCACATCATTGTAGACTTGTGTTTCTTGACAAACTGTTTCAATCTGTGTCTCAAGAGGCACGAGTTCCATGGCATTATTGCATAGTCCCTCTCTGTGCACTGTAGGCTGATCGAATGTGATTAGTCTTTCAGTTTGAACCTCTTGGATTGTTGCAAGTTTGGGTATTCTGTTGTTTCTCGTGACTCCACTGGGCCTACTGTTGATTATAGGCCACATGCTTGTGGTTTTACCAGGTCGATTGATATAACTCTATTCTCCTTTTTACCAGCAAGGGGCGGTAGTACTACTGATCTTGTTCCGTTGATAGCTAAGACAGGTACTGCTTTTCTGTAAGAAGGCCCAAATTCCTTCTTCACCGCTATTTTTTCTCTGACTAGATCCCCAATCTTTGGAATCCAGACAGGCCTTGCTGGGGCTGTTGCTTGTGGTGCCTCGTCAGTGGTAGATGGCTGTTGCTTTAACTTTATGTTGCTTAAGGATTTTCTTGTTTCATTCAAGTCCTGTAAAACAGCCAAACGATCTTTGATGTCAAAGTCTGTTTTCTTATCTTGTACCACTGATACCTGACTATCTAAGTCCTGAACTCGCATTCTAGTTCCGAACAATAGTTTGTATGGGCTGAAACCTTTTAGAGAATTTCTTGGCAAATTATTAAGACTGATCTGGACACTTATTAAATGTTTGACCCACCCAGCACCCGAACCTAATACCTTCGCTGTTATAGATTGCTTTATGTCCCGGTTTTTTCTTTCTACCACACTGTTCCCTTCGGGGTGTGACGGACAAGAATACCGCAACCCAACTCCCATGCTGGCCATGGCCTCCTTATAAGCTCGAGAGCTGAAAGCAGGACCCTGGTCAGAATGGAACAAGGCAATTGCGTATGTGCCGATAAAGACTTGCAGATCTTTTATAACGTTCTGGCGTCAGCCGAGCGCTGGGGCCACATCCATATGAACCTCGTACAGGAATCCACTGCGACCATGATATATTTATAGTTGCCGTCCCTTTGTAGGGGACCACAGTGGTCCAGGTAAACACATGCAAATGGTTTATCCGAGATGAGAAGGGGAGTCTGCGCTGGTCGTTTTACTGTTGATACTTTCATTCTTTGGCATATTTTGCATTCTAATACATACTTCTTAGTTTGTATTCTCATGCGAGGCCACCAATATCTCTGTTTTAATAAGGATATTGTTGCAGAAACGCCAGCGTGTGCAGAGGCAAGCCCTTCGTGTGCCGCTTTGATTAGTCCTAACCTGTGTTCCATGTTTGGAATTACTCTATCCCCCACTCCAGGGATTTGAGCAAAAGGAACATTATTTGTATCTGTTGAATATATGTACTTTTCTGGAAAGCCTTTTGGGAGTGTTTTCTTATCATCTTTTACTGACGCACTGACAGCTTGTAGAATGTCGCTGTCTATTTTTGTTTGTGACCGAGTAATCGCAGATACGGAAGCCGTTTGCACAGCTGCCTTCGCGGCTTCATCAGCCAATGAATTCCCTGCAACGTGAACGCCATCACGTTGATGACTCAGAGTGTGTATCACGTGAGTCTTGTGTAGTTCTTTCGGTAAAAGAACTACCTGTTCCCAAAGCATTTTATGCTTTATTGTGCCACCTTTTGCATCTTTGAAACCATTTTCCACCCAATTCTGCAAGTATTCATTATAAGATTGTACGCAATAATAAGAATCGCACACTATTAGTGTCGGGAATTCGCGATCGGTATTTTCTAGCGCCATCTTAAATGCTACCAATTCAGCTCGTTGAGCTGAGCAATCTCCTAGAGATTGTGTTTTAGTGACCATTGGTCTAAATTTTCCTTTGTGCCAACGACCTTTAACAATCGCGCACGCAGCACTATAAGCTTGTTCGCCCCCAACTGCGGGTTGTGCTGATCCGTCAGTATATATAATAATTCCGTATTCTTCGAGAGGCAGGATTTCAATTGGCAGAGGACATTCATATTCATATTGTAAAAATTCCTGTGTCTTTAAGTTAGGATCAAATTCGTAAACTACGTCTGTTGCAGCAAGAGAATTAACCGACTGAATCCATCTCGGATGCAAAGCTTTAGCATTAGGAATGCTTGCTTTAGTTACCGCTTCTAAAGCCGGTATAGGTATTACGATTATTATTTGTTTACCTTGTGCTAGGGGCCTTTCTTTTGCTACATCAGTCTGAACCGCAGTTAGAATTTTCTCAGTTGAACTGAATTTTATTTCAGCCTTTGTGTACAAATGTGATTTGTAAGCTATTGGTACCTTTTCTCCCTCATTAGAGGTCAGGTACGTGAATCCGCATCTTCCTGGGATGACTCGGATTACAAGATTGCGTGTGTTGTCACGTGTATCTAATTTTGTTTTTGCTAACATGTCTGTTTGCAGTGATCTCAAAATTTCTGTGTGTTTTTGAGTCCAATTGATTGGTTTAAAATCAGGTTTAATTAGTTCGTAGAGAGGTTTAACCCTCTCTGCGTAATTTAGAATGTAAGTTCTACCGAAATTCAGAAAGCCTAGAATCGATTGTAAATTCTTCAGCGTTTTTGGAGCTTGGAGTACAGCGCACTTCTCTAAGAAGTTGTCCGCTAGGCTTTTTCCTTCACTTGATAAGTCGTATCCTAAAAATAATACTGTCAGATGGGCAATTCGAGACTTTTTAAAGTTGAATTTGTAACCCTCTGCTGCGAACCCAAGTATAATGGTGTTCACTCTTTTCAAGTGAGTCTCCAAGTCGTCGTCTGTGAGATAGATATCATCAACGTAAGATAATGCCTCATCATCATATATTTGTAGTAACTCTGTTACTCTAGCTGAGAATAGTCCTGGGCTGTTCTTGAACCCCTGTGGGAGCCTACAGAAATTTTTCTGAGACCCCATTACTGAGAAAGCGGTCAAGTATCTGCTTTCTGGTGCAATGTTTTGACAAAAGAAACCATTAGATATGTCTAATGTCGTTTTATATTTTTTCCTAACTATGTTGTTCATTAGTGCAGCACTATGCGAATTTTGTACTGCAAAAGTTTGGCAACATGCATTAAGGTGTCTGTAGTCCAAAACTAGACGATATGAATGGTCTGGCTTGGAGACAGGAAACAAAGGATTGTTCATTTGAGAGGTGCATGTTTCAATCACCCCCTGGTATTCAAGTTGATCTAAGATCTCCCTGACTTGTTTTTTAGCTTCTTGCTTAATGGGATACTGCCTTTGTGCAGTCGGTTGACTTTTTAACTGGATTTTGTGAGGAGGTGAGCCCTCATCCCATCCTACATGATTTTTATATAATGCTGGTGCCTGGGCCACTGCCCATTTCCTTGCATAAGTATATTTTTTGTGAATCGGAATGTGATTCGAGAAGGCAGGCATAATCATTTCTTTGCCACGAGGGCACTCCCTGACAAACTCTGGGGGCCAATCTTTTTCAGCTAACAGAATATCATAGCCTTTTGAGAGTTTATCCCAAAATAGACCCTTTATTTTCCTAGTCTTATCACCCTCTATACGCAATGTTATTTTGTATATGTTATGGGGCTCGCTAAGTCTGGTGTCGGCAGTTTCAACCTGAATCTATTCATTCGTGTCCACTGTCTCCAGATGACTCATCAAGATCTTGCGGGCTATAGTGATTTCTTCTGCACTGTCTAACATTGTCTGAGCCCACTCCCCATTTTTCAACTGTGTCCTCAGTATTCTCTGCATGTTCGATTACTCTAATACTGGCTACCTTCTTTTTTGGAAATTGAGATTTTTTACTCTGAGCAGGTTCCTTGTCTTTGGACTTGGTGTGCTCTCCTTGGTCTGACCGTCCTCTTCTTGCCGATTTCTGCGAAAAAGATCGAGAGGGACGTGTATCAATACTTTGATATCTATCAGGCTTTTTCAAATTATCCCTATTTCTAAGGTTATATCTTTTCTCAGAGGGCTCCCTCTGGGGAGACTGGTGTTCTCGAGTCGGAGTTCTTTCCCTCCGTCGAGGAGACCTTCCTCTGGACTGGAAAACTTTTTCTTTGGGAGTGGATTGTTTATTTCCATCCCAGCTCTTTTTAGGAGTATTTGAATTATTTTTAATAAATAATTTTACTAACTCTCTATATGCTTTTGTTAATTCTCTTATTTTAACTAAGAGTTCTTCACTTGACATTTTTTCAATGTCCGGATGTGGTGTGTAGCTGGCTAGAACCGGCCACGTTGCTCCTGGTCTACCTAGTGGACCGAGCCTGGTAATATGATCATTGTGTTTTAGGGCGTCTTTAAACCAAAGTAAATGTTCTTGGTATTTTAATGGGATTTCAATCTCCTCGAAAGGAGCTTACTCTTCCGGTGGATCCTCTATTTTATAATAGTGGAACTCATGTGTTGCAGCGTTTGCCGCTGGAAATTTTATCCATGAATAGAATACCTCTGTCTGCCGATATTCGTGTGCCTCTATCACGAAGACGACTGTGCCACCTTGTGTGGTCAGTCCATTTTCTATAAGTTTTGACGTTATAGATTTTCTTAAATGTGCCGGGATGATTATTGCACCCGGTTCAGTAGTCCCGTCGGGACTCTGCTGAGTCGCATCTGCTGCGACATCAGTTCCGTTGTTTTCTACTGACATTTTATAAATGCAGGTTTTGCAGAGCAGGTCTCCAAGGAGACAAAGATTAGGTGCACAATATTTTGGAACACTGTATCCTTCAACGTTGAATAAACCAGAGCTTTACATAAGAATCTCTTCCTACTAAGGTCGGGCGGATTTTAACCTTTCACCCACTCCAGACGTCTATTGGAGTATTTACGGGGGAAAGGGGTCTGTGTGAAAAAATGCACGACTGAGTTACTCTAACGTCTTGCGTTAGTTTATCGCCTTACCAAACGTTGGGCGCCATGTAGTGTAGTTCCTATTTTCCCAATAGGCCCTGCGCATTGGAATAACATAAACAGTAGTATCGACGTAGAAGTGCGGATCTTCCAGGCCTCTACTGACTATGCTAAACTTAATTGGGTTTGTTACCAACTAGCTCAGAGGTCACTGGAAACTTTCTTGACTGAATAGGAAGTGATCAGCTTCCCTGGTACAGACAAGAAGGGATTCAGTTTTCCAACAACCGTGCAACATGACAACTTTGCTCCTCAGATAAGAGTCAATCTCTAGGGTCGTGTGAAACAATAGACAGTTATTTTACTCAGTCAGTTGTTGTGCAGATTACTTTCACAATATGTAGAGAATAGAGAGACGGGCGTTTTCAATAAAGGGTAACGTTTATTGAACAGTCTTTCTTCTCGTACAAGAGAAATGAATTGCCACAATTGCAAGACTTGTTATTATAAAAAGTAAGTACAGTAAGATGAGTATTACGAATTAATACTGTAAAAGCATTGATATGGTTTCTTAGCCATACAATGATTTAAAATGAATAAAACATATATACATCCATATATACATTAGGCTAAAATACTCAACTGGTGCTTCTAACTACGCCTACCCCAGTGTACCTGACCTAAGCCTAATACTTGGGAGGGGAGTAAGTAAGTTGCTTTAAGTTAAGTTGGTTTTGCCAAGGTTTGCTTCAAGAATTCTCTCTAAGGGTTTAGTCAACACTATACCTCTGGAATAGAATGCTGGAGGTCTGGTATCTCCTTCAGGGAACTCGATATCCCAGTCACCGGCAAGAGTAAGAGTGGGCTGGAAACGCCGGAGCTGGATTTCTCGGCAAGAGAAAAGACAGCGTCTCTCTCAGCGCGTCAAAGAGGAGGAGGAGGGGCAGCGTCCGTGGGCAGCTTGCATCTGCTGGGCTCTTGCAGGGGACGGCTGTTCAGCTCCTGTGTTCACCACACCATCGTTCGCTCGTTTAGCAGTGATAGCAGTAGCGATAGTGTCAGCATTAGATTGACAGCGATAGCTTCAGCATAACAGTAGCAGCGATGGTATCATCAGCATTTGCTTAAGGCAATGTTGGTAATATTTATACCTGAAAGGTGCCTAGTTTGACGTACGTTTTTGGACATAAGACGTCAATAAAGATGTCACTAGGAAGTGATCGTCTATCAGTGCTCATTAGAGTTCTATTACTAATCAAAACATAGCAAGCGGGGCTTTCCCAGGTTGCTGAGTTTTTATCTTGTTGAAGAACTCGGAGTGTTAATCTAGGAATCTTAGATAGTAACTTCTGCTATGTCATTGCACTAATGAGCTGCAAAGGAAGTTGCAGAGGAAGCGATTCTGAAATGTGGCTCTGTTCGTGTGAGGCCAGAGAAGAGTTTCTGAATGTTGCATTTGATCGGTTATGCCAATATAGGGAATAAATGGATTTATAGCCGTATAGGGGCATAAGGTCACCGTATCGATCAGGGTCCTAGATTAGAACGCGACACCCACTCCACGAATTTATGTCCATCAAATTACTAAAACTAGAGCAATAAGATGCATGTGTAACATTGCCCACCCCAAAATACATATTTGCATTTGAAATAGGCGTATTTGAAATACGTGAAAATATAGGTACTGTACGTCTTTGAAGCATAGAAATCATTCAAAATTATAGCATATGCAATCAATGAACGATTTTGCAAAAAGAATTACACATGAAATATCTCTGAATACAGAAAAGAAGGGCGAGATAATTTCATCACATATAAATGCATTGCAGTAAAATGTGCTATAGGCTGGTTGAAAGTTATTATGTCTCTAGATTTACCTAAATAGAAGTCGAAGCTTCTGTTCTTTATGAATAGTTTTACTTTAAGCAAAGAATTTTTGTGCCAGAAAAAGGTGAATATATATTTTTTTTTTAAAGTGTTCAATTCAAAAGAATTCTTGGTGAATGGGGGAATAGAGTTCCAACGCTTTTTGGCAGTTTTTGTTGTTCAAAACTGAAGGCCGAATTCAGAGTTCATGGGAACACTGTGTGTCGGAATGCTTCTCTAACGTTATTGTTTCTGTTCGGGTGAGAACATCATATCAGACAGGCTCTCAAAGAATTGGTCTACAAAATCAGGTGACAGTTCGACCAAATTCGATAGTGCTGTAACTTGGCAGGTGTGAGAATGATTGCTGTCATCAAAGGCTGGATCAGCAATGTTCACAGAAGGTCGTACCTGGGTGATGTTGCTTTTTCTTTAAAAGTCTTTTTTGTTTCTGGCATCACTTCGGGGTTACTTTGATCCTCGGAAAAGTTGTCGAAGTCGATGAAATAACCAGAGGCAGTTCTGTCAATTTTTGGAATTGTTCTTTCAATTTGTCTTTCGGCAGCACATTCTGATGCCACATCATTGTAGACTGGTGTTTCTTGACGAACTGTTTCAACCTGTGTCTCAAGAGGCACGAGTTCCATGGCATTATTGCATAGTCCCTCTCTGTGCACTGTAGGCTGATCGAATGTGATAAGTCTTTCAGTTTGAACCTCTTGGATTGTTGCAAGTTTGGGTATTCTGTTGTTTCTCGTGACTCCACTGGGCCTACTGTTGATTATAGGCCACATGCTTGTGGTTTTACCAGGTCGATTGATATAACTCTGTTCTCCTTTTTACCAGCAAGGGGCGGTAGTACTACTGATCTTGTTCCGTTGATAGCTAAGACAGGTACTACTTTTCTGTAAGAAGGCCCAAATTCCTTCTTCACCGCTATTTTTTCTCTGACTAGATCCCCAATCTTTGGAATCCAGACAGGCCTTGCTGGGGCTGTTGCTTGTGGTGCCTCGTCAGTGGTAGCTGGCTGTTGCTTTAACTTTATGTTGCTTAAGGATTTTCTTGTTTCATTCAAGTCCTGTAAAACAGCCAAACGATCTTTGATGTCAAAGTCTGTTTTCTTATCTTGTACCACTGATACCTGACTATCTAAGTCCTGAACTCGCATTCTAGTTCCGAACAATAGTTCGTATGGGCTGAAACCTTTTAGAGAATTTCTTGGCAAATTATTAAGACTGATCTGGACACTTATTAAATGTTTGACCCACCCAGCACCCGAACCTAATACCTTCGCTGTTATAGATTGCTTTATGTCCCGGTTTTTTCTTTCTACCACACTGTTCCCTTCGGGGTGTGACGGACAAGAATACCGCAACCCAACTCCCATGCTGGCCATGGCCTCCTTATAAGCTCGAGAGCTGAAAGCAGGACCCTGGTCAGAATGGAACATGGAAGCAGTACATTGGTGCATCAGGAATGCAGACTGTCACTCAGCAGTTATAAACAAAGTAATTATGGCACCGAAAGTGTGTTGGGTTGGTCCTTTCAAGAAATCTGGAGAGGAGAATTGTGTTGTTTTAAATTTCAAAGATCCTGAGTGCGTCCGTTCTTTGCTGTTTCACCTAAGTAATGGAGGGGTAACTCAAAACAAAAAAAAAGGCACGCCCACTAGGTTACCTTTATCCTCCCCCACCTGGCTTCAGTTTTAACCCTGAGCATAATTACACACCAAGATTTTTGAGTAGACCAATGTTTCCACCCCCTTCTGTCCATGCCAGTCATTGTGAGGCACTAACAGGGTTAGAAGACATTGATTGACTCCCGATGCCAATCCCTAGAGAAGGAATCAATGGAACAAATGAGGCGCCAGTGTTTTCCACCAACCCTAAGCAAGTAGAGACCCCTGACATCGGCACTTGAGCACTGGCATTCACTGGTTTCAACTGTAAACTGCTTAGCGCGGAATTTTGTGGAGACGAGTGGAGCGATACCTGACATTTCTGATTTTTTTGCAATATTGTTCTGGAATATAGCCGGAATTCGCGCAATGTTGGGCAATGAGGACTGGGTGGGTTTTTATTTCTGGTTGTGATTTAATTTGCTTACAGGAGACCTGGGCGGTTGAGGATTTCTACCCTAATGGATACCGTTCTTATTGTGTTCCTGCATTTCCTTTCACATTAGGAAGGGTGGTCTGGCGGTGCTTTTAACTCTTAGATATGTGTCGGTGGAAGTGAAAGATGTAAATTCTTCCTTGTAGTATCAATTGCTTTTAGTTTTTTAACTTAGGCACTGTGAACTTCCTAATTATAACATTTTATTACCATATATTTGATCAGTGTAAATCACAAGTGGTTGAGAAATTACAGGAGGACATTAGTAGGGTAACCTTATTGAGACGACCATTATGCATACTGTGGTGTGGGGATTTTAATTGCACAAGTTGTAATTTTAGCGGCTCACAAGTTTGAGGAGTGGAAAACAAGCTAATGACCCAATTTACTCAAGTGGTTCTTCGGGATGCATTAAATGGCATTGTGGTCTCAAATGACTATGGGGCATATGTAGGTAAATCCGAATTTGCGATTCGGAAAAAGCGATTTTCGGCGAATCGCACTTACCGAATCACAAAATCGGATGTAGGTAAAAATGCGCAATTTTTTTGCTATTCTCAAAAATGTGCAGAATCTTTGTGCGATTACTCAAATAGCGATTCCTTAATAGCGAATTCGCTAATAAGGAATCGCAAAAACGGGAAAGAGAAATTCAGGTGCAGAATGATGACATCACAACCAGGAAGTGTGAGTCTCCATGCTGCACCTAGTTGCCTGCAACAGTCCCAGAGTCAGTTGCTGGCTGAGAGACAGAGTGGAGGGATTGTGGAATTGGCTCTGACTTTAAACACTGCAAAATTGAATCACAGGGTGCAGAAAATCAAGGTGGAGAGAATCAGGCAGAAGAACAATACAGAAAAAGGAAGCTGAATTTTTTGAGATGGAGTTGGAGGTTTTAACAGAGGAGGTGGTGAGGCAACATGACCTTCTTTTTGGAAAAGCCTCACTTAGTGTGCCTGAAGCAAGGAAGAGAAAAATATGGGCAAAAATACAGGAGAAGGTGATTGCAATTGGCGTCACCCATCATACCACCAATGACCTCAGGAAGCGGTGGTACGATATGAGGCAATGGTCCAAGGAGAGGCTGGCCACGAGATTGGCAGAAGCCAAAGCAACTGGAGGTGGGTGGAGACAGCCCTAATGCCTGAGGCAGTGACTGGCGTGGCTGACCTGGACAGCTCTGAAACCAGAGACACCACAGAAGGTAAGATGCATGCCAAAATCACCCAATGCATTCCCATCCCACCCAAACTCCAAAATCCACATGCATGAATAGGAATCCGGTCCATGTTTTTAGTAATACCCAGTGAAGCATCCTGGGAAATGTAGTCTTATGTTATGTAAATAGGGACAGATATACATACAAAGGGCATATAGGGAACAGCTCCAATAGGTATATGCAAAGTACACAAAATAGACCAGCAGGCATGTAAATGGTGTTGTTCAAAATCTTTATTGGAAAAAAAAGAAAATTACACACAACTCGTGTGATTTTGTTTTTGGGCAGATGGACCACCAACACAGGACACTGTTGCAGCAGTGGGAGAGTCAGCTTCAGCAGAGGACCAGGCAGGGCAGGAGAGGCAGGGTGCCACAACTGACACACCTTCTGTGCAAACAAAACGGCGCAAAATAGTTCCTGCATTAATACAAATGCAATCTGGGTCCACAGATGCTGAAGACGAAACACAGGCTGATGCATCACTTAGCACAGCTAAGGGCAGATCCCAAACACCCACATCCAACACGACTGGCAGTGGAGCCAGACAGAGGGCACGGAACAACACCTGCAGTGGCAAAACAGGCTGAGTCTGTTTTTGCTGGGCTGGAGGGCCAAATGTTACAAGTGCAGAGCCTGCAAAGCAAAGGCATATCATCAATCCAGCGTCAGCTGGCTCAACACAATCGACACATGTCAGAGGTGAGAGTTGTGGTTTATTCTCTTACCTAGAATGTGTGATGTCATCACGTCGCATGCGCCCTGCAGCTGCCCCAGCTCCTCCTGCACGTCTGCGTTGGGGGGCAGGTTCCTCCTCATCGGATGTGTCGGAGTCAGTCAGATCCACTGGGGTGCCCTTCTTGATGGCAATATTGTGTAGCATAGCGCAGGCCACCACTATCTTGCAACATGTTTCTGGACTGTACTATAGAGTGCCTCCACTCTTGTGGAGGCAACGGAAACGGCTTTTAAGGATTCCAAAGGTTCACTCTATGGTGGCTCTTGTGGCTCTGTGGGCAGTGTTGTATCTCCGCTCAGCAGCTATGGTTGGATTCAGGTAGGGTGTGAGTGTATAGTCACGCACAGCATATGCACTGCCTCCTGCATGGAAGAAGAATGGTGAAGGTTAGTGAGATGTTGAAAGTTTCAACATTTCATACTACTCTTTGCGTGTGCCATGTAATTACCTAGCAGATATCCCTCTCCAAAATCGCCATTTGTAAGTCTACGATGTAAAGCGCAGTGTCTGAAAATGAAGGTATCATGAGTGCTCCCTGGAAATTTAGATACAATATCGGTGATGCATTTTTTTGCATTGCAGACTACCTGGATGTTAATTAAATGGTATGATTTTCTGTTTCTAAAAACATACTCGTGTGATTGGGGGGGGGGGACAGTGTGACATGTGTACCATCTACACAGCCAATCACGTGTGGAAATTGGGTAATTTGATAAAAATCCTGTTTTGTTTGGTCAAGGTCCTAAAGTGTGGTTGGAAATTTGATGTGGGTATGCATCCTCTGCATCATAGCATTGAGAAAAGCATGGAAGAAACGTGAAAGTGCGCTCTGGGACACCCCTCCCACTGTGGCAATTACCCCCTGGAAACTCCCTGACTCTAGGAGGTGCAGTGCAGCATCAAAGCCCCTGGTCCAGATGGGATTCATCCTGATCTATTTAAGGATAATCCTAGTTTTTGGGCACCGTTGTTAACTAATATCTTTAGATCCGCCATCCTTGGTGACTTGCCTCCTTCCTGGAAAGAGGCAACAGTGGTACCTGTTTTTGAAAAGGAGGACAGAAATTATCCAGTCTGTTATAGGCCAATATCACTGATTGATGCCACAGTTAAAGTCTTGGGCAGGGTCCTCCTGGCACGATTAGAAGAATGGACATCTGCCAGTAAAGTACTGTCACAGATAAAAATATTTTTATAGGCAGGGGTGGGCACGACAGAACAATGCCGTATTCTGTCACTGATTGTCAGTAAGTACACTAAGTTAATGAAGAGCTCTTTACATCTGACCTTCAAAACTTATACAGTGCATTTGATACTGTCAATAGTGACAGATTGTGGGCTGTGATGGAAGATATGGGATTGGAGGAATCCTTAGTTGTTCTTTTACAAAGGTTACACTTTGACACCGTGGTCAAGATACACTATGGCAGGGGTCTTCAGACTGGGGGTGGGCCCCCCTAGGAGCGCTTCAAGTGATCCTCAGGGAAGGGGCACTAGGCCCTGGCCAAAAGAAGCATTATACTGATAACAGTGCTTTGTTTTCAGTTGCAAAAAATGAGGGTCAGTAAACCGCTCTGTAATGGGCCATCACTAACATTCTTTACCATTTATACCCCGGATGGGAGAAGGGAAGGGGCTATTAATTTTTTTCAAATCCACCACCCCATTTCTAATAATCACAATGTGGATACTTTCACAAATTGGTAAAGGCCTGCCTGACCAGAATAGTATGTGTGGCAATCATGTATTTGAATGCATTTTTTAAATGATAACCGAACTTAACTGCAATGTTTATATCAATCTAAACATATTTAAACATTGCCAGTTTAATAGAATATTTTGGGGGGAGCTCAGCATTAAAAAGTTTGAAGACCAGTGCGCTATGGTAGTAAAGGTGAGAAAACGCTCTTAATAGTTTCGACTGAGGGGTTCGCCAAAGCTGCATCTTGGCTCTTTTTTATTTGTAATTTATACAAATGGTGTACATGCTTTCCTACTGCAGAAGAAGTCAGATTATCTGAAGATTGGCAGAGATTTTGTCCCAACACTTGTATATGCAGACAACGCTGTCCTTCTTGCAAGGACAGCCTTGAGCTTATAGATAACTATTGATGCTTTTGTTGACTTTATGGCATCAAATGATTTAAAAGTGAATTATAAAAAATCATATATAATGATATGTGGCCCTAAGGAAACAAAGTCTAAAAAATTTATGGTGCAGGGTAAAGTGATTGAGAAAGTTAAAAGCTTCTCTTATTTTGGGGATCCTTGTTAATAAACAGCTAACATGGGACCCCATAATGACACTAAGAGCCCAACAGACAGCCAGAGCAGTGGAGGCTGTTTTTTTGTTTTGCTGCAATCTTGGGCCAGAGACCAGTAAAATAAATGCTAAGTCTTTATGAAGCAAAATGTCTCTTGATCACCACTTACGAGGCAGGAGTGTAGGGCTACAGTAAGGGCACTAAGGTCCAAGTTGTGGGGACAATTTTATTAGAAGGTACCTAAAAGTGCACCGCTTACCTTCTGTCATTCTGAACTGGATTCGGATTATCTTGAGGATCGCATTTGCCTTGCCCCTTTGTTGCTATGGGCAAATATTTGTCTCTCTTTTATTAGAGATTGTCTTTCTATGGCAAATGCTGAGAAGATTCCCTGGTTCAGTTATTTAAAATGGGCATTCCGTGAAGTGGACCTAGTTTATTTTTGTGATACTCCCATGGATTATCCACTCAAGCTTATTTATCAAGAGTAAACTCTCAACAACAGCAGCTGCCGAGTGAGCACAGAGTGTTGAGTTTTGTTACTGTTAGTCCTTTGACCATTCAGCAGCAATTCGGTCTATCCCTTATTATGAACTCGCAATATAGATTTTATCTTACTAGGTTGGGCACAGTGCACCTTTGGTGACCTTCCCACATCAATATGGTTGGTCCGACAACTTTACACCATGTCCCTGTAATAATATGTCTGAACAAAGTGCCTTGCACTTTGTCCTGTTTTGTGCTCTCTATAAAAACCCATGGGCAAGATTTTGGCTCCCACTGTTAAGGGCACAGCACCCCTGTTCCCTTAGTAAAGGTTTTATTTATTTGGATATGATAGATTCTACTGACATTTGCTGTGCCGTTATAAACTTTATAAGAGGGACGTTGGTTATTAGAAAGCGTTATGGTTCCCCTGCGGACCCATGCCCCCCCGGAGTTTTTTGTCTGGCGCTTCCTGTTGTTGAGGATCACATCATCTCCCGCTTAAACAACTCGTTAGACACTGGCCTTTTACCAGCTAGTTTTAAAGAAGCACGAGTCAAGCTCCTGATAAAAAGGCCGGGGGCTGACCGGGCTATTCTGAAAAACTATAGGCCAATATCCCAGCTGCCTTTTTTGTCCAAGATCCTGGAACAACATGTGCTAAAGTCCCTGTCTTCGTTCCTGGAGTCACACCATCTACTCCAGGAACGTCAAGCGGGGTTCCGTGCACATCACAGCACCGAATTAGTAATGCTCTCGGTGCTGGATGAGCTTAGAGGCACGTCTGACAGTAAGAAACCAAGTGCCCTGATACTTTTAGATCTATCAGCGGCATTTGATACTGTCAGCCATGCCCTGCTTCTGGACAGACTGGCCGCATTTGGGATAAAGGATCTAGCACATCAATGGCTAAAATCCTTTCTTTCGGGGAGGACCCAGAGGATTCAATTAGGGGATCGTATATCTGAGGTGGGTGCTCTTGAGTGCGGAGTCCCGCAGGGCTCTGCATTGTCCCCACTCTTGTTCAATCTTTACTTACAACCACTGATAGACTCCCTGGCAAGCATGGGCTGCAGAATTTTTAATTATGCAGATGATACTAAGTTGTTACTGAGTATTGACAACACGGCAATTGCACAGACCCAGGCCCAGAATATACTTAGCTATACGGTTAGCTGGAGGACGGCAAATTTGCTGAAAATAAATCCAGAAAAACTGAGGTTTTGGTGGTTTCAACTGCTGCCTCGCCCTGGAGTGATTTGTTTTGGCCCCAAGAACTTGGCCCCACCCCGAAACCGTGTCCCAATGTAAAAAGCCTTGGTATTAAGATCGACCATGAGCTGACAATGGCTAGCCAGATATCTTCTGTTGTTGGGACCTGTACTAACCTAATCAGGCAGCTACGCAATCTAGTTCCCCTACTTTCACTAAATATGCTCCGGACCATTATCTCGGCGACAATAATTTCAAGGATAGATTATGGGAACGCGCTCTACCTAGGTTTGCCAAAAATCCTGATCAATCGCTTGCAGGTAACTTTGAATGATGCGCAACTGATTTTTAGATTACCTAGACAGACCCATGCCTCTCCATTACTGCACAGGTTACATTGGCTCCCCATAAAGCAAAGGGTGGAATTTAAAAGTTTATGTATTGCC
This sequence comes from Lissotriton vulgaris, assembly GCF_964263255.1. Lineage (NCBI taxonomy): Eukaryota > Metazoa > Chordata > Amphibia > Caudata > Salamandridae > Lissotriton > Lissotriton vulgaris. The sequence goes on along the minus strand of NC_141693.1, from coordinate 365,388,173 downwards.
CATAAGGCAATCTATGGGCATGCGCCTGCCTATATAAAAGAACGGCTTGGGGTCTATAATCCCGAACGAGCGCTGAGGTCTTCTAACTCCCAATTGTTGTCTTGTCTGCGTTTTAAAATGGCAACCAAGGGAGGGAGATCTTTTTCTGTCCAGGTCCCACAGATGTGCAACAAACTACCGGAGTCCCTCCGCAAAGAAGTAAATCTTCTTCATTTTAGGAAGTCATTGAAAACACTCTTGTTTAGGGAAGCTTTCTGCTCCATTTGAGTAATGTTGTTATATCTGTACCTTCTGTTTACCTACTCAGTTGTTGTTACTGCTTCTGTCATGAGCACCTAGAGACCTGATGGTGATTTGACGCTATACAAACCTTAGATAACAATAACAATAACAATGGTGAGAAAACTTTTTAGGAGGTGTATTCTAGCCCCTTTTGAAGAATTTATATCTTGCATTTTTATCTGAGACATATCACTGATTCATACGTGTTGTTTCAGAATTGTGAGAGTATTGCTAAAAACTAATGTTGGATTGGCTTTATTGTGGGGTATTGTGTTTTTATTTTGTTTGAGTCTTTTGTTTATATGACTGAAGTATTCCTAGTTGAATAATGTATTTTACTCCTGTTTCTTTATACTAGAATTTTTTTTATGTCAAATTGTTTTTTAATAAGTATTTGACTTTGTGGTTTTTAGGATTTGCTTGCTAAATCAAAAAAGGTTTGATTGACAGTTAAGAGAGACAAAAGTCCGTGGCTTGGATGCCGAGGGGAATGGCAGCGTGAGCCCGGAGCTCCGCGCCCGATCCCCGCTGACATCCTGCAAACGACACGACATCCGGCGTGCAAGGAGATATCCTAGGAACGTGGAACATTGGAGGAACGACGGAACCCCAGAGACCGCATTTAACGCCACTCCGGCGATGATAAACTGAGTTGGCGAAGGGTTGGTCACTCGGGACGCTCTGGCCCAAAATGGCGGACGGCACCCAGAGCCGGAACAACTAAGAATCGAGGGCGAGAGGCAGCCCCTTCGGACGCTCCGGAGAGAGGAGCGGAGCCGCCCGGGGGCCCCCCTGATTATCACCGACAACGGGGGCCGTGACTGGGACCCCTGAAGGCGGAGGAAGACCCGACCGCAGACCGGCTGCCTCAGTCACAGGTGAGCACAAGTTGGCGGCCACCCCGCGAGTCAGAGAGTAAGGGGTCGCGGTGATCATAAGCGGAGAGAGGGGACCAAGACAACAGCGGACAGCGTGCACTCTGCATGGGGGCTACCTGCCAGAAAGGCGGCTCCTCTGCCCATGCGGAAAGCGAAGCTCCCGGTGACCCGAAGCTGGAGTGCAGTGCGCCTGATCAGGCCGCGGGAGGATGGGCAGCGGCCAGCGATGAAGAGGTGAGGAGCGACTCACGCCGGCGTCCCAGGATTGTGGGGTCAAGGAAACCGGGCAGCGCTGAGACTGAACGCGCTGTCGGGAGCAGGGGAGTCAAGCGCTCTGGCCGGCCTGGGGGTGCAGAGAGCCCTGGTGGGAGGACTGAACAGTGGCTGCCTTGGGGCTCAGACGCCGGCGGCACTGGCAGTGGGGGTGCGAGCCAAGGAGCGCACATAAGGAGGAGAGCCCCCTGTGGGGATTCACCCTGCATAAATGGCACCAGAAGCAGCAATATTTGCAGGAGAGCCCTGTGACTGCGGCAGAGGACCCTAAAGCGGGGGTTTTAACACTAGGGCCCAGGCAGTGTTGGCGCTTGGAGGCCCGGGAAACAGGGAGCTCTGCAAATAAACCAGCAGCAAGAGCGGAGACACAGAGATAGCCTGAGGCCACGCCACGCATTGGAGGTGAGCGGAGGGGAGACTGCGTAGTGTCTGGGGATCCACAGAACCCTGGGAGAGCGCCTGCCTGAAAGACGCTGAAGGGCTGAATGGTGCACTGGGGCTGGCCGGACCCAGAAGTGAAGACCTGCATGAGCCATGAGTTATAAGTGGCCCCTCGGAACTGGAGGCTGGGATAAGGAGGTGCTGAACGACGGTTGGGGCATTGTATGCTGTCCGAAACCTATGAGCTGAGGTGAACTGGTAACGGCCCGGAGTGTCGTAATTGGCCCGTTCGCATTAGCGATTAGCTGAACCTACACGTTGTCCTCCTTAACTTGGCTATGTATGATAAACGCCATTTTGAATGTTACGGTGGCCATCTTAGATCATGAGCGGCCTCGTGGCCGACGTGCCCTTTAGTCCGTTGTCCGTTCCACTGACCACTTTTGTCTGCCCAGCAACAGGCTATTTTTAGTACTGGTCAAGCCGCACATGCGCAGCTCCCACTGACCCGTAGATCTTCAGGAATGTGCACCAAACTGACCAGCGGAGTTGTGCCCCCTCCAATGAGCTGGCAGTATTCCAAAACATGACCATATATGTCTCGAAAATGTGTCTTAACTTGTGCCGCCTATCCTTTATTGCCCCAAAACTGTATATAATATGAGGTTGCACCGATGTTCGGTGTGATACCTCTTGCATTGCCGAAGGGTGCTGTTTGAGTGTACCACCACCCCATGGGGTCTTAATAAACTTGTTCTTTGCCTTTTACAGTTTCCGTGCCAACAGTTCTTGAGTGTGAGTGGGTTATCTCCGGAGCGTGTAGGCCTTGGGAACCCCGAAATACTTCAATTGGCGACTCTGGTGGGACTCATCGGCGACTCGGATGCCCGAAGGAGAGGTCGTGACGAAGGCTTGGAAACCCGCCATGGGCGCGCGCTGCCACGAGTGACCCGAGTCTTGGCTGCCACGGTGTTTTTTCCTTTCCTTCCGATCTGACCTTCCAGGTGGCGCCGGTCTCCGACTGAGTCTTCGAAGTGTCTGCATCATTGAGAAAGTGCCGTTTGGCTGATTTGGCTTACAAGACCTTGGCAGTTGGAATCTGGACAGTTGGGAATTTGGTAAGCTTTGTGTTCGGTAAGGTAGTCTTCGGACGCTTACTGAAGTTCTGCGATTTGTGTTCGGTAAGGTAGTCTTCGGACGCTTACTGAAAATCTGTGCTTTGTGATCGGTGAGGTAGTCTTCGGACGCTTGCCGAGTCCTATGAACTTTGATTTGAGTTAGCTAACATTGTGAATTTGTGATCTTTGAACTTATATGTGTAGTGCACTTCACATAGGCAGGCATGTAGAGATGTTTCTCTAACTTTGTTTTTTTTCCTTTGAGCGGCACAATCGTGTGGAGAACTGTAAGTGCCATTTTGTCCGGTGTCACGCTTTCGTGATACTTTTTGAACATGCCTGTTTTCAGCACACTCCGAGGAATGTGTTGTCTAGGAGAAGGTACCTCAATTAGGTTAGCGGAATCACAGCCGGCTCCCCCAGAGGAAACTCCAAATAGGGACATGTACATAAAGCTTGGCCTTCCCCCTATTATGTACAGTAAATTATGGCATAAATACACCAAGGCCGATCCTGAATTGCAATGGCCTCTACACGGGTCGTATGATTTGAGTAAAATACAATTTGTAGAGCAGTGTATGTTTCAACGCAGGTCTAGACAAAACATGTTTGATTGCGTGCGAATGTGGGAGAAAGCGGCGCGTGAGCGAATGAAGCGTGAGGTTGCCTTGGCGGACAAAGAGCAGCGCAAGGCTGCTCGGGATAAGGCTTTACAGCTTGAGGAAAAGGAGGCTCAGGAGAAGAAAGAAAGGGAGGAACGGGAACGTAATTTGCAAACGACTGGTCAGTTTCCTATTCGCCGACCACTTTATCCTGTCCTTAATAATGAAATTGATGATTTTTCTTTGTTAGATCGGTCACCGCCTCCGTACGTTTCACCGACGGCTCTGGCTGCGGATTCCGAGGATGATGGACAGGATCAGTCGAGTCAGAAGGGGGTATCGGCTCTCAGGTTTACTGCGGAGAGGTCCGCTCATTTACGCAGTTGGGCTCGTAAAGTGAATAAGCATTGTGTTACTCAGGAGCAGTTGTTAACAGAAAAGAAAGGGTGGTCGGATCTTGAATTAATGTATTTTCTGTCCAGTCTGGCGGATGAAGTTGTAAACGCATATCGTGAACTTTCTGATACGTTAGAGCCTAAAGTGTTGTCAGTGTATCGGGAGAATTTAGCTAAAGGTGATTTTGATCTTACAGATGTTGACGACCTGTTCAAGCAATTGATCAAGCTGCGGGATGAGACAACCCAATTGCGACAGGAACGAAAACGGAGGCAAAAGGAGTCCGAGCCGGGAAATAACGGGGAGGCTAAGGAGTGTTCTCTTCGTGGTTCAGATAAGAGTTCTGCGTTGCATGTTATGCCTATGCGTGAAGCCGCGCCTTTGTATGTTCCACCAAAAGGGGAAGGTACGGATGATGATAAATTGTCGAAGGATGCGAAAGGGTATTTTGTGTATAATTGGGTATATACGCCATGGAATAGAGCAGATGTCATGGCATTGAAAAATTCTTTACCTGATCTTCGGAAGAATCCGGCGGCATTTTATGAGGGGGTGGAGGGGGCTATATCGTCTTGTGTGATGACTCTTGTGGATATAGATTTGTTTTTTGGACTAATTTTACCACCTGATATGTGGAGGCAAATTCGTAAAAATAATGATGAAACGATATTGGGGGGGACATGGAAAGACATAAATGCTGCAGATTTGGACAGAGAACCAGCATGTAAGCCTTGTCAGTTAATTCTAGACCTTCCGGCAGCTATATTGAATAAATTAAAAACGCTCGTCCCCCCCAAAAAGATTGATTGGACCATGTTAACGTCGTGCAAGCAGAAACCCGATGAAACGGTCTCAGATTTCTTTACACGCTTCGAAGAGGCGTTTCATGATTACAGTGGTCAATCTTTAACTGATGATACGGGTCGGCATTTGTTTGTAGATAAGTATGTAGCTAACCTCCTACCGGAGATTGCAAAGCGATTGAAGTCGAGTGAAAGTTCCTGGGCCACGGCGACCCCTGCGTCCTTGTTAACTATGGCTCAGTATTATGAGCGGCAGGAAGTGGAGGCTAAAGAAAGTGTACAGAAAAAGGCGAAGGAATTGAAAATGAAGGTGATGTTGGCGCAGGTTCGGGGAACACAGGGTAGAGGGAATGATAGAGGTAGACGAGGTGGAGGAAACGCATCGTATGGTCGTACGGACATTGCGGAGGATCAGTGTGCTTATTGTAAGGAGTTTGGGCATTGGGCCGAAGATTGTCCGGTACTTCGTGAGCAGCGTAGTCAGCGTGGTCGAAGAAGTGGAAGGTCAAGAGGAGGTTATGCCATTCCTGCCATAATTGGATTGCTCCTGTTGTGCCTGTGAGGGGAGAAGCCTAAGGACACGCCGCAAAACCGACCACCCGCCCTCCCGCCGCCAAAAACTACATCTGGCCGCCGAGTGGAGGAGCGGCAAAACTACACTTCCCAAGGGGCATAGCGGAGCCCCACGTCATCGGCCGACACCGGAGGCGCTAGAAATTGCGCGCTCTCCCGGTGGAGCGAGTCTGCCATTCCTGCCATAATTGGATTGCTCCTGTTGTGCCTGTGAGGGGAGAAGCCTAAGGACACGCCGCAAAACCGACCACCCGCCCTCCCGCCGCCAAAAACTACATCTGGCCGCCGAGTGGAGGAGCGGCAAAACTACACTTCCCAAGGGGCATAGCGGAGCCCCACGTCATCGGCCGACACCGGAGGCGCTAGAAATTGCGCACTCTCCCAGCTTCGCGGGACGCGAGCGGGACGCCCGGACGAAGCCCGGGCAAAGGGCGGGCCCTCTGAGGTCCTCAGAGGCCGAGGTAGGCTGGGCTGGGCCCGATCTCTTACACTCAGCTTTTAATTCAATTACACCTTCTATCTTTATAGTTGAAGGAATCTTGGCATTGTGAACATTCACTCATTAGTCCTGGCTTATGTAGCCTAAACACGTGCACAGATTTTAATTACAGTTGAAGTTAATCCATCTCTAATCTTCTTAACTGAATCTTATTTTTAATTACCAATTTGCGTCTAACCTGAAAGTCACTAATTGGTAGTTGCAAAGAGCACTATGTCAGTGAGGAAATTACGTTCTGGAAGAACACTCGAAGGGCGGCCAAATACATCAAGAAGATCGAACCAATTGCAAAACAAATACGCTAACAGCTTGTTGCTAAAGGGCCAAAGGCAACTAATGGAAATTTGGGAGAATTCGGCTAAAAAGGAAATGGAAACTCCTCCAAAGGTTGAGGGGTTGCTCCCACATATAGTTTTTCCTTTAGACTCTGACCTGTCGCAAGATTCAAACTTAAGGTTACCTCTAATCTCTAAGGAAACAAGTATCATCCCACCCTCTACCGATAGTGAGCTCTCTAGGTTGAAATCACCGAAGCAAGAAGTTATTCAAATAAATAAGAAGGTGGGACAGATGGAACAGGATGCAGTGGAACTATCTATGTTGTCCAGTATTGATTTAGAACTTTGTGGCCGATATATGGATGAGAGACAGGGGAATCAATCAGAATTAAATAAAACTCCCAATAAAACCCATCCACCTGGACTAACATTATTTAGTAGTACTCCATCCATTGCACAAAATGATACTCCTTCTTTACAAAGCGAGATGAAATCCCCAAACCTTAATCTTTCGGGGATTCGTGCTTACGTAGAGACCGAATTCCCAAGAAATGAAAAACCCATCTCAGACTCCTTAATAGCGCTTGAGGACCTACTATCCTCCATATTACTGTTACTAGGAAGATTTGCTGTGAGTACGGACTGTATTATGGACTCAGTAACTGAGATATTGAAGGTTCTAATGTCAAAGTTTGCGGAGAATGGAAAAGCTATGGCTACTACTCCAGTAAAGCCTAATCATGTGGAAGACGAAATTATGTTAATAACAACCTCTGCGAACCAAATACCTGCGGTAGGAGATAACCTGTTAAGCGCAAACACTGTGGATGGACCAAAGCTCAAGGTAGAAGTGCATGAGCAGGTCGAAACTTTATTACCATCCCCTCTATTAAAGTCGAATGAGAAACAAAGTGACTCTATAGTGATGGATGAAAGCTCACGCCTCACTTCCGATACAACATCAAAGAGTCAAACAAAGGAGGAAAATGGTTGTCTAGTGAACAACCAAACCACAGGAAATGCGTTATTTCCCATCTTTAGTCATGACACTAAGGGTACCAAAAAGGGTAAATGCAAAAAATATAAAGGAAAGAACAGGAAGCCAGTTCGCAAATACTCAAGAAGACGTCAAAGGCAAGTTATTTTCCAACAACATGTAAATGAAGCTTTGGAGGAGCTAGAATTCTCAGATCACTCCATAGTAAACACTAATATGATAGTGGCAGAGGAATGTGCCCCCACCTTGTCTGTGAAAGTCACTCCAGCTGCCAAAAAAACTGAAGGAAGAAGACAAAGTTCAGAGATTAATGAGACAGAACCTTGTGTCCCATTAGAAGAAAACATAAGTAAGGAAACCACGGTAATAAGGTCACTTAATCCATCTGCGCCTATTTTTCAATTGCCTTCAGAAGTACCACCAGAACCAATTAATGTGCTACAAAAAGCTGCTCCAGTATGGATGGATACACTGACATTGGACTTTTTACCATTGTTTGATTTTGACCTAAATCTAAACAGGTCATGGTTGCTTAGCTGTCTCAAAGATATTGAAAGCTTAAAACTAATTCAGTCTAGTGACATTGATCTGGTTTCAATTGTAAATTGTGAGAATGGTCAACGAGCAAGGGTTAGATTCTGCTCAAAAATAATTTCTAATATTGTATTACAACAAGCAGAAGCTTTTCAATGTCGAGGTATAGATGTATTACCATTTACTAGTTTTTATAATAGAGAAGGACCAACTACTTTGGGTATTAATCAACATGTCTTGAGTGCTAATAATAATGACTTAAAAATCTGTGTATCAAGGGGAAAGCGTATGGTGTCTAAGATTCAAACACGTAATGAGAATGTGAACTCATCCCAATGTCATGACCCCCAGAAATGGAATTGGCTACCTGGAGCATTATCGAGTAATACCTCGATGAGTAAATGCTTATTTCAGCATCTTTAACAGACAACTTAATATCATCTCCTGGAATGCTGCAGGTTTATACAATTCCCCCGAGAAATTGAACTACCTTCTTTCTCTAAACGCTGACATATTGTGTATCCAAGAAACATGGTGTAAAGATATACAATATGGGGGGAAAGACTATTTTGTCTTTGAGGCCCCAGCTACGCCATCCCATAGAGGTCATGCAAAAGGGGGAATTGTCTGCTTTTTATCTAATGTTTTTCAATGGCAATTCTCTCACCATGTTGATACTAGTAAACTTTTTCAAGTAATATCCATTAACAATTTAGTTTTAAAGAGTCCTCGAAGTTCATTGGTGATTGTAAATGCGTATATACCCCCAGAACAAAAATTTAGCACTGTTTTAAAGCGAATGTTCTTATATATAAAACAGTTGATAGAGGGGCCTGCCCCTCCTTATATTCTCCTTATGGGTGACCTGAATTGTAAAGTCTCCAACATAAGCCTAGAGCTATTTAGAAATAAGACAAAGGAAGAAGCGTATAATATTCCTCAATCTCTTTTTCCCAATAAAATAAAAACCAACAAAAGAGGAAAACTGTTACTAGAGGAATTAAGCTCGGTAGAGGGGCTCATAGTTAATGGCAGAATGCCCTCTGATGTCCCAGCTAAGTTTACACATGGGTCTTACAAAGGTGAATCTATTTTAGATTACATCATCACAGACTATGAAACCTACTCATTTATTCAGGATATTGTGACCTTAAACTCTACATTGAGCGATCATAAAATTATTAATCTAACAATTTCCCTCCAACCCATGGCGACTGAATCCTGGTCTTTGAGTAATACAGGATTTAATATTAAGTGCAATGGAGGCAGATGCTTTTGGGACTCTAGATCCGTAAAGAATGTTCAAAGTATCTTGGCCCAAACCATATTGGAACTAGGGGATTGGCAAGGTGCAGAACTCCTTCAGTTTGAATTGTTATCACAGAAACTAAGAAGGATGGCAAAGACAAACTGTAACCCTAAAAATCCTCCACGCCCTCCTCCTCTATTGCTAACATTAAATAAAGAAGTAAATAAACTCGTTAGGCAAAACTACCTAAATAGAACTCGAGAAAACGAGCGAAACTTAGCCCTACTCAAAAGAAGGAGGAATAGATTGAAAATTAAATTAAAGAAAGAAAAAGAAGATAAATTATGGATATGTTTAAGAGAGGCATCTGTCCATAATAACTCTAGAGACTTCTGGTCTGTAATAGGAAAAGGATGTGGAACAAGAACTACTCCGATTCCAGTTACCATAGCAGAGGAAGTATGGATGGCATTTATCTCTAATCTTTACGCTTCCAATGGAGTGGAAGATAACATTTCGGTACCTATCCTGAATAAAGATGAGTATATAGATCTTCCCACTGAAGAATCTATAGCAGCTGTGATAAGAAGTATGCGTTGTTCTGGGGCTATGGGCCCAGACGAATTGCCCATGACTATGATTAAGCAGGATGTTACTCTATGGAGCAAGATATTACTCCCATTGTTTCGGAGCTGTTTTATTACTAAATTAGTCCCCAATTCTTGGAGGGGTAGTATTCTGATTCCTCTATTTAAAAAGGGTGAACGGGATAACCCTAAGAATTATCGCTTAATCGCACTTTTAGACTCAATAGGCAAAATCTTTGCTAAATGTGTGCTATTACTAATTATGAAATGGATAGACGTAAATGATATTTTACCTATGCAGCAAACAGGCTTTCGTAAAGAGCATGGAACCCTGGATAATTTAACAGCTGTACAGGTTCTTGTAGATAAATATGTTCGAGTTAGAAGAGGCGGAATATATGTGGCATTTATTGATTTTTCAACTGCATTTGACAAGGTAGATCGGTCAACGCTATGGGAAAAACTTGCCACAATGGGAATGCCAGCATACTTGTTAGAATTGGTAAAATCCCTTCACACCAACACATGGTGCAAACTTTTGCTGGGTGGGGAAAGGGGGCTTTCCCAATTAATCCCTTCCCAGAATGGACTAAAGCAAGGATGCATACTAGCACCTATTCTGTTCTCCCTATATACAGCTGACCTACTGTCCCAAGTAACATCTAGTGGAGGAATAGCCCCAAAAATTGGAGGAGTACCGATTGCTGTTTTAATGTATGCAGACGACATACTTGTTCTTGATTTAACACCGAAAGGCTTGGCAAGTCGCCTGCATGCTTTATCACTCTTTGCAGATAAACACTTTATGAAGATCAATGCTTCTAAAAGCAAGATTATGTGTATTTTCGGTAAGAAAAAATGCAGGTCTGCAAATTATAACTGGATTTTGGGAGGACAGAAATTAGAGGTAGTTAAAACTTACACCTTTTTAGGGAAAATAATTACAGCAAACATAAGTGATACTGCCCATATAGAGCACAATTCTCGTAAAGCGTTATCGCATGGGATGGGATTGTGCTCTATGTATAATGCTACAGGGAAAAGACACTTTAAATTGTTCCTTGATGTGTTTAAAGCCAAGATACCTGCCACTCTCCTTTATGGGATTGAACTAGTGGATATTAAACATTGGGGATTTGTGTCGAAAGTTGAAGGAAAGATCTTAAGGAAAATAACATCCCTAAATACAGCCTGCTCCGACAGCTCATGCAGGTTAGAATTTGGATTGAGAAGTGGTTGGGTGCAGGGGCTGATCGCCCTTATAAGATGGGTAGCCTGTCTGGTTAGAGGAAAAAATGGTTCCCTGAGAGAAGTGATTAAAAGAGAACTGCTGGGAGATCTCAATGACTTCTCTCAACTGGTTAAAAACTTTAGAATGGCTGTTGATCTACTAGAGTTGGATGCAAACAGTTTGTTCTCACTAGATCCTGTCGAACTCAAGACGAAATTAAAAAACGCATCCTGGGAACTATGTTATAAACTAGATTGGATTGCCCAAACAAAGAAAAAAGATAGACAACCTTTGTTAAAAACATATCTGTTTAAACAGCCCCAACAATATCTCACCTGGAACATCCCTCATAGAATCAGAAGGTTATGGTTCTTATTGAGACAAGATCTGCTTCCGTTAAATTCTCTTTATGCAAAATGGCACGGGGTGTCTCCTGTATGTAACTTATGCCATAAGGATGTACAGAATCGCAATCATGTTTTGTTTGTATGTAAGGTATTGCGCCCTTTTCGCCTCAAATGGCTAAAACCAATTTGTCTACAGTTAGGAATTTTAGATGTATATACTTTCCTCCATGCACTTTATAGCCCACCCAATGAAATATTTTGCTACAGGATTTTTAACTTTTTTAAATGTTTTTTAGATATTTATTAATATTGCACGAATTTGGCTGAAGACTGCGAGACTAATGATTGTATGCTCTACATTGCTCTTTTTTAGACTGTAAGATGTAATTCTGTTAACTTTTTATGTGATGTATATTGTATGTCTTATTTTATGTGGCCCTCAGTGAGAGCCAATACATAATAAAATTTGAATTGAATTGAATTGAGGAGGTTATACTGGAACGAGAGGTGGCGGAGGTGATCGTAGACAGGTTGAGGAGAGGGGCCGTGGCCAGGACGAACGAAATACGTTTGACAGACGGAATCAATATCAGATTTCGGAAGGAGAGCATGTGGAACATCAGGATTATGTGCATGCATAGGATTGCGTAGGATGGGGTAAGGAATCAGTTGAAGTGCCGGTAGATCAGCAAGGTCCATATGTAACAGCGGGTATTTTGGGTTCTACTGATCAGTTTCTAGTCGACACAGGAGCTACTCGTAGCGCTCTGTCGAAAAATTTGGTTCCGAGGGCTCCCCTGTCTGGCGAAATGATTACGTGTGTAGGGTTTGATGGCACACCCTCCCCCAGCCCATTGTCCAAGCCCCTTGCACTATGCATTGACAAATACTTTAGCTTTGGCCAATTTTTGTTATCCCCTCATACCCCGGACAATATCCTGGGGATTGATTTGCTTAAATATTTTCGAGCAACAATACGCTGCGCTCCAGAGGGAGTGCGGGTTATTCTGAACGATAATTACCCTGACCCTGATGATTGCCCTGACCCTGACAGATTTTATGCCATTTTAGACATCCCTGCTTTGGCTTCCCTGCCGCACACGTTGTGGGCGATCTCAGATACGGATGTGGGAGAGATGCGCATTCCACCAATACGCATTACTGTTAAGGAGGGGGCCCCTCTACCACGAGTGCCCCAGTATAAGATTTCGAAAGAAGGCGAAATTGCACTGACACATATTGTACAGGACTTGATTTCTGCAGGGGTGGTGGAGGAGGTCCCTTATAATGTTTGTAATAGCCCTATTCTACCGATTCTTAAGAGAGACTCAGATGGCAAGATCTATCGATTTATTATTGATTTGCGTGAGATCAACAAAATTGTCATTCCCCAATACCCGGTGGTGTCTGATATCACGACTTTGCTTACTCTGGTTCCACCGACGGCCACCACCTTTAGCGTTATTGACTTGAAGAATGCGTTCTTTTCCATCCCTGTGCACCCAGATAGCAGATATCTGTTTGGTTTTACGCTCAATAATAAATCGTATAGATTTTGTCGTGTTCCCCAAGGATATACTGAAAGCCCTAGCATCTACAGCCAGGCTTTGAAACGACAACTAGATTCCTTTAAATTGCAGTCTGGCGTTGCGCTCATCCAGTATGTGGATGACCTTTTGCTTGCCGCCGACTCCTATGCACAATGTGAACAGAGTACGCTTGCGTTGCTTTCCTTTTTGGCACAAAACAATCACAAGGTTTCCAAGAAAAAGCTTCAATACTGTAGACCCCAGGTGACCTACCTCGGTCATCTGTTGTCTAAGGAGGGGCGGGCATTAACATCTGATCGAATTCAAGCAATTTTAGACACACCAGTCCCCCGTACGCAGAGGGATGTGCGTGCCTTCATAGGATTGACGTCCTTTTGTAGGCAATGGATCATGGGTTTTTCACATATCATAAAACCTTTGCTAGCATTACTGTCCAAAGCTACACCGATGCCTCTTGAGTGGACAGATGAATGTCAGAAAGCTTTTGAACAGTTGAGACAGGCCCTTTGTTCCGCACCCGTGTTAGGAACACCAGACTACACGAAACTTTTCACATTGTACGTGCACGAGAATGATGGGTGCGCGTTGTCAGTGTTAGTGCAGTTACACGGGGATAAGCAGAGACCATGTGCATACTTCTCTGCCATTTTGGATCCTGTAGCACGAGGGTTGCCTGGGTGTTTTCGAGCGGTAGCGGCAACAGCAGTAGCCATACGACAGAGTGAGGGCATAGTGTTATCACACAAATTGTTGGTGTTAGTCCCTCACGCAGTAGATGCCCTGTTAAATCAAACAAAGACCCAATACCTCACGAGTGCACGACTTACAGGATACGAGCTGACACTCTTAGCGCCACACATAACATTGAAAAGATGCGCTACTTTGAACCCTGCCACCTTATTGCCCTATCCGGCCGAGGAGGGTCAGGAAGAAAAACATCACGACTGTGTTTTCCTGACTGAGGAACAGACAAAGGGTCGTGTTGACTTACAGGATGTGCCACTTCCTGATGTGGATGGGGAACTGTGGGTTGATGGATCGTGTTTAAGGCTGCCAGATGGTACGACTTCCGCAGCATATGCGATCACGACTCTTAAGACGGTGGTAGAAACAGCTAGAATACCACAAAAATCGGCTCAGGCAGCAGAGCTGATAGCCTTAACAAGAGCCTGCGAATTGAGTGCCGGACTATGTGTGAACATATACACGGACAGCCGGTATGCCTTTGGAGTGGCCCATGACTTCGGGCTTCTTTGGAGGGAACGCGGGTTTCTGACATCACACGGGGAGCACATTATGCACGGAGAGCTAGTGCGTGATCTCCTAAATGCGTTGCTTAGTCCTAAAAAAGTAGCGATAGTGAAGTGCAGTGCCCATAAGAAGATTACGGATAAAGTGGGTCAAGGAAATGCCTTTGCAGACAGCATAGCAAGGCAAACGGCTATGTCCCGAACTAGCTCCCCCATGTACGTGGTACAATCACAGGCTGAGCGATGGAGTGATGCTAGAGCAGAGATACGGGATATTCAAAAATCAGCCACAGAATCTGAACTTGCGGCTTGGGCAGCAGATGGGGTACTAGATGACGAGGGTTGTTGGAGAAGCAAAGACATGGAGAAGTGGAAATTGCCTGCGGCTTACTTACAGGCGATGGTCCAGATGACACATGGACTGGCCCATGTCGGAGCTCTTGCAATCACTCGGCTTTTAACACGAGTTTGGGAACATCCCGAGATTGCGAATACTGCAAAGAGAGTAGTGCAGACCTGCCTGGTATGCTTGCAACACAATCCTGGAAAGGGGACCCATACTCCGAAAGGAGGGTTCGTTCCACCTTCTGCACCGTTTGAAGTGCTTCAAATGGATTACATCCAACTCGAGCGTTGCAATAACCTGAAGTACGTCCTAGTGGTGGTGTGTGCTTTTAGCAAATGGGTTGAGGCCTACCCCACGAAAGACAATACGGCTTTGACAACAGCTAAGGTGTTGCTTAAGGAATTCTTTCCTCGCTTTGGAGTTTGCAAATTTTTGTGGAGCGATAATGGGCCCCATTTTGTTGGAAAGATTGTGGAATATGTACTGAAGGGGTTAGGGATTCAGCAAAAGTTCCACGCTGTATTCCACCCTCAGTCAGCAGGTTTGGTCGAGCGGTACAATGCCACGTTGAAGCTTAAGCTGGCCAAAATTGTGGCGTCTACATCGTTGAAGTGGCCAGATGCGTTGCCGCTAGCACTACTATCTCTTAGATCAGTACCCCACTCACGAACTGGCCTTACGCCCTATGAGGTGGTGTTTGGCCACCCTATGAATATCTGGGGGGTGCCCAAGCCGCGATTAATACATGATGTGCCTTGTGTTATGATGGATGATTATTTGGCACGATTAACAAATGATTTGCTCTCTATTCATCAACAGGTTCGAGAAGCGCTCCCTGATAACTCTACTGGAGAGGGCCACGATCTTCGTCCTGGTGACCATGTAATGGTCCGCTCGTTTGAGAGAGCAAGCAGTCTGGAGCCCAGGTGGAAGGGCCCCGAGCAGGTCCTCCTGGCGACCCGCACCGCAGTACGAGTGACAAACAGGAAGCGGTGGGTGCATTCGACACATTGTCGCCGTGTCTCTCCGGATCTGGTGACTCCTGCTGTGTTGACTGATTATAAGGAGATCTTGGAGAAAGAAAAGAGCCCAGCTGTGACGTCGGCCGAAGTGGAGGGAGCCTTCCCGGACCAATCTGCTACCGGAAGAGAGCGCTACGATCTGCGTCCACGATAAGAAGATTTTTGTTCCTTTTTAATGACTGGTTGGTTACCGCTCCAGGTTTGTGAAACGGAAACCGGGAATTCCAAGGGGGGGGGATCAGTTCTGCCAGAGTAGCGACACCCGTCTTGGCCCGGAGAAGAAAACAACGACTACCTCGGAGTTCAGCACCGCATTTTTCTTTTTTTTAGGTATACACGCACGTGTATCTGGGACAATTTGTGAACAATTTGTGAACAATTTGTGCCACTTGAGACTTTGCACAAACTTTCTTGAACTATGGCACCAACGGCATCTCGTGATAAGAAAATATTGGGTGCCTTTCTCTTTGTTTTGACCATTGTGGTGATAGCTGTTATAGCCTGGGTAGTCGAACTTGTGGTACCTGTACGTGAACATTTGCTGCCGACTACCCCGGCACCGTCTGAACACTTTCATTTTACATTGCCTTTCCATGAAGAGCGCCATCGTCAAACGTATTTAAATAACAGCTTCATTCAGATTCTTCACCACACGCATAATATGACCAATACCTCTAATTGCTGGGTGTGTGGAATGTTGCCTGGGCACCAGAAGAGAGGGGGCACCCCACTTATTCCACTCCCGTTTTCACACAATGGGTCGTGCAACGCCTGGTACACCCTCCTTTTTACTCTGAGATGGCCAACTAAAGGGGGGGTGCTTTTCCGTCTGAATAAAGTATGTTCCCATGACAAGGATGGGTTTCCCCGGGCTGAGGGCACACGTTTCGAATGGGAAGAGTACAGGCCTGACAATGTATCTGCTCCACGTGTATATAGCAATCAGCGAAATGTGAATGTATCTAGTGCTCATGTCATAAATGTCATTGCTACAAAAGCCGATTTATGTATTAGAAACAAGGGCACGATTGCAGTGGGGAAAAGTGAATGTAACATTACTCTCACGTTTGATAGCCCGAATGGCATTTCATTTGTTGCATCTCGAAACACATATTTTATCTGTGGAACGAAGGGGTACCATCAGCTTCCAGTGGGGTGGTTGGGCACGTGCTACGTATCGTTTGTGCTACCTCCTGTATTCATTGCCCCTCCAATGTACCACAACGATTACACATTGTACCACGATTTCGTTTTGAACAGGGTTAAACGAACTGTTGCCCTAGAGGACATTGATCAAACGAACACTGCATTACAACAGTATGTGGATTTTAATCTGGGACTATTCTCCTTTGTGGGGGCTGCATTGAACAGCCGGAAAATAAGACGACTGACACGCGTTGTCGAGGCTGTTGCGAATGACACTGCCGTTGCCCTGGGGAATATTACCGAGGAACTACAGATTTCCAGAATTGTCACCCTCCAAAATCGAATGGTTTTGGACGTTGTTTTGGCTGATCGTGGGGGGGGCATGTAGAATTATCGGAAGCAGCTGTTGCGTATACGTCCCGGACAATTCTCCATCTGTGTATGATGCTATTTCCAAGCTGCATAAAATAGCTGCTGAGATACACCCGGACAATGGGACTTGGACACTTTCAGGATGGTTCTGGTCCATGATTGCAACTTGGGGCTGGAAACTGTTGACAATTCTCTGTATACTTGTGGGAGCAATGTTCTTTATATGCTTATGTATTCAATGTGGCCCCGCCTTATGTTCAATGTGTCTATCAGCTTGCTTACCATCGAGGCGAGCTCTTGCCCACGACAAAATGATGCTACACAAAGAGGTGACACAAATTATGTTAATAGACATCGAGGACGAACATCCTGACTATGTTCATTATGAGGTAGATTCAGCTAAACGCTAAAAGGGTCGTCTGTCGTAATTGGCCCGTTCGCATTAGCGATTAGCTGAACCTACACGTTGTCCTCCTTAACTTGGCTATGTATGATAAACGCCATTTTGAATGTTACGGTGGCCATCTTAGATCATGAGCGGCCTCGTGGCCGACGTGCCCTTTAGTCCGTTGTCCGTTCCACTGACCACTTTTGTCTGCCCAGCAACAGGCTATTTTTAGTACTGGTCAAGCCGCACATGCGCAGCTCCCACTGACCCGTAGATCTTCAGGAATGTGCACCAAACTGACCAGCGGAGTTGTGCCCCCTCCAATGAGCTGGCAGTATTCCAAAACATGACCATATATGTCTCGAAAATGTGTCTTAACTTGTGCCGCCTATCTTTTATTGCCCCAAAACTGTATATAATATGAGGTTGCACCGATGTTCGGTGTGATACCTCTTGCATTGCCGAAGGGTGCTGTTTGAGTGTACCACCACCCCATGGGGTCTTAATAAACTTGTTCTTTGCCTTTTACAGTTTCCGTGCCAACAGTTCTTGAGTGTGAGTGGGTTATCTCCGGAGCGTGTAGGCCTTGGGAACCCCGAAATACTTCAGGAGGGCTCGGTCTAGTGAACCGGCTGACCTGGAGGGTGCGGCTGCTAGTCGCACGGACCGGCCCGGAGATGCGGGGAGCCCCGGAGAGAGGATCGGACAGAGGCTGAGTCAGGGCTTGCACGCTGACAGTGATAGTAGCGCCAGGGCTGCCACAGGCGCGAACACCAGACGGAGCGCCCCCTGCAGGGGACCCCCTCTGCACAGGCAGCGCTGGGAGTGGCATTGACTACGTAAGGGCCCCGGAACTGCGATAAGACGCCCAAGGCAGATTGCCACTGCGGCCCAGGCCCCGAGGGTGCTTGGAGGTTTGAGAAATACTGGGCCTCACAAAAGAACGGCGCCGTGAACTGGGGCATAGACGTAGCTTGAAGCCCCACCATACTTTCGAGGAGAGCGAAGCAGGGAAGCCACGGTAGTGGGGGAACCTCTAGACTCCGGGGGAGAGCCTCCTGAAAAAAGATTGAAGGGCGGAACGCTGTGCCGTAGTGGATTAGGCCCGAAATAGAATACTGAGTGCGCCTACCATCTGAGTGACCCCTCGGAACTGGAAGCTGCCACGGCAGAGCCCTGCACGGCAATTGGATGTTGGGGACTAACCGGAGCTCTTGACCTACCGCCAGAAGTGAACTGAAAACGGCGTAGCAGCTCAGGCTAGCGACTTGTGGGCCTGGAGGAAGCGTCTGTTGAGTACTTACTACCCGGGAGGCGGCACAGGGACCCCCCCTGGAGCCACGAGGAGGGCGCTGTTGGCTGGCGAAAGGTACGGGATGTGGAAACCTAAAGGGAGAGTGGAGGGAGCCGCCGGCACTGAGGCGATAGATGGCTCGACACAGAACCCTACGGACCTACAGCAACTGCAGGATCGCATCCTGGAAGCCATAACGGCCACGAGGGACGCACTGCGACAAGCTATAGCCCAAGTGGCTACAGGACTGGGGCTACTGCGAGCTGCAGATCACAATAAACTGAAAGACAGGGTCAAAAACACGGAGGATACCCTGCAAGAGTTGGTACCAGGGCATAAATCAATGGAGGGGCGACTGGGGGATGCGCTTGACCGCATACAAGCACTGGAACGGCGAGCGGAGGACACCGAAAACCGTAGTAGGCGCAACAATGTACGCTTGGTGGGTCTGCCGGAGAAAAAAGAAGGTGATGATATGGTGGGGTACCTGGACAACTGGTTACGGTCGGAGGTGGCGCCGGAGGGCCTCTCACCTTTCTTCACCCTGGAGTGAGCGCATCGAGTCCCAACTAGACCCCCTAGGCCTGGCCAACCACCCCGCCCGGGGGTGATAAAACTGTTGCACTATAAAGACAGGGACTGGCTATTGAAAAGGGCCAGGGAGGCAGGTCCATTCCAAGTAGATAGTAGCAACGTGACACTGTTCCCCGATTATATATTTGAAACTCAGAAACTGCGGGCCTCCTTTTTATCGCTCAAGCGGGAACTGCGAGCGGAGGGCATTAAATACTCGCTACTTTTCCCAGCCAAGCTCATAGTTGTGGTGGATGACAAGACGCTCTTCTTTCCTACCTCAGCAGATGCCTGGGCGTGGTGGGACACTTACAAGGCTGGAACAGATGAGGCCAAATTTAGAGCTGAAGAGGAGAAGCGTCAACAACCGGTCAGGAAATCGCAGAGGCTCCGAAAGCATAGGCAGAGATCTAGGAAACCAACGGAATCGCAAACGGAAGAGGAGAGAAGGGCGGCGCTGCAAGCAGTGGTGGACTTGTCGGGGGCTGGGAGCACCCGATCACACAGGGGCTCGGACTCGGAGAGCCATGCTGGAGAGCCATGCTACGGGCTCCGACACGGACCTGTCGGAACTTGGTGGTGCCAAGGGCCCAGTGGTGACGCCACAGACATCGGGAGAAATTATTGAAGCTTGAGGACTAGGACGATCAGTGCACACTATACATGAAACCTGGGGGAGCCGGGGCCTCCAGCTGCTGAAGCTTACAACAAGGCAGATCGGATGCTCGTGAATGCTTGTGGGGGTTGCGGGGCGGGAGGGATGGGACTGTGGTAACCACCCTCGGGGCCGAGTTACACCCGGCTGGCCCTTAAGGTCACCGTAGTTACGACTGCGGAATAGGTGGGTTGTTGTGGGGGATTAGTTAACCATTATTAAAGTTTGGATGGGAGCTGCTTTTGCGAAGTTAGGTCCTGTTCTAGGGGGGAGGATGCTGAGAGTAGATGGGGTGGCTTGAGGCGATGGGCATGGGGAGAGAGAGCTTTTTGTTTTGGGGTTGGGGTTGGATTGGGGGGGTGCCACCACAGACGCCTGGTTGTGGACTTCTATTACCTTATGTTGGTTGACATGGGACTATGGCTAATTCTAGAGCAGTGAAATGTGTAACCTGGAATGTGAGGGACTACATACGATGGCAAGGAGGCACAAAGTCCATGCTTACTTAGTCCGTAGAGGGGTCCAGATTGCGTTCTTGCAAGAAACACATCTAACAAAACAGGAGGGTATTGCGTTGCAGCGAAGATGGAGAGGGCAGTTGTTCAGCACCACGTACTCTGCATTTGCAAGGGGCGTGCTGATCTGGATACGGGCGGGGGTTCCCTTCCAAGTGGTTAGACATGTAATAGACCCAGAAGGTAGATATGTGGCCGTAGAGGGGAAACTTAGGGGCCTATAGTGCTATGTAGCGTGTATGCTCCCAATGTCGAACAAGCAGCCATCTTAACGAAGCTCTCTGGTGTGCTGGCAAGTTATCTTACGGGCCCCATTGTCATGGGAGGAGACTTTAACTCATTGGTAGATACTGCGCTGGACAGGTCCCATCCGCCGCTAGGTGCGTCCCCAGTGCACAGACTGGCAAAGCGTAGGATGGAGTGGCAGGAGAGATGGGAGTTGGAAGACGCTTGGAGGACGCAGCACCCGACTATGAGGGACTACTCGTACTATTCTAGCCTGCACGACCTACATGTCCGCCTGGATGCCTTTTTGTGCTCCCCGCTCGTGGCCACTACTGTGGCTAATGTTGACTACTTAACGCGCACGCTGTCTGATCACAACCCCTTGTCACTGACGCTCAATTGGATGACTGAGACTTCGCGAGTTCCGACATGACAACTGCAGCCGGACACTCTAGACGACCCACTGTTTAGGGAGGCGCTAGGAGAGAGGATTACACAATATTTTGAGGAAAATCACGGCACCTCGACATCTAGAGCGATGGAGTGGAATGCCTTCAAGGTAGTCATCAGGGGGCACTACATAGGGAAATACGCGGGAGTACGCAAGGCTCTATTGGATGATTTGGATAAGGCAGAAAGGACATTGTGTAAGGCAGAATTAGCACAACCTAATCATACTGAGCTGCAGGGCGCTGTCTGTGAGGCCAAAGAGGCAGTGGCGGTCGAAATGGAACAACTCCGAAGTTACGACCACAAACTCTATTTGACGAGGGCGCATGCCGAGGGGGACAAGGCTGGGACGCTACTTGCGTGGTTGGCTAACCCCACTAGGCGCAGCCACCCGATCTTGGCCATTGAAGGGGAGGGGGGCCACATATGCCACAACCAAACAGAAATTTTGGACAGCTTCCAAGCGTATTATGGCACGCTTTATGAAAGCGCGTTGGAAGGAAGCGAAAGTGAAATTGACGCCTTCTTGGAGGGACTGCAATTGCCGCAGCTAGACCAAGAGCAGGCGGAAGCCCTGGGCAGGGACATTACACTGGGGGAAATAGGGACGGCGGTGAAGCAGATGGCTAGGAACAAAACCCCGGGCTTGGACGGGTTGCCCATAGAATTCTATAGTAAATACCTGGGACAACTTGCCCCGCAGCTCCAAATAGTATACAATGAAGCCAAGACTAGAGGCAGACTACCCCAATCTATGTGCGAAGCATTGATGATTCCGTTACTAAAGCCGGGAAGGGAGAGCAACAGACCAGCATCCTATCGGCCGTTGTCCATGCTCACAACGGACTACAAAATCCTAAGTACCATATTGGCGACCAGACTGCTGCAGCACATGACGGAGCTGATCCACAGTGACCAGTCTGGCTTCATTCCCAAGCGAAACACAACTATCAATGTACGCCGGTTGATACGACTAATGGGTGACCCAATGCAAGAGGCGCGAACGCCCCTAGTATTGTCAATCGATATCGAGAAGGCGTTTGATAGTCAGGAGTGGGAGTATCTATACAGGGTCATGAAGTACTTTGGCCTTGGAGATGGCTACATAGGCTGGACGAAAGTGTTGTATTCGTCAGCAATGGCGCGAGTGAGGGTGGGCTCCCTCATTTCACACCAGTATAGAGTGAGTCGTGGCACTAGACAGGGGTGCTCGCTATCTCCCTTGCTGTTTGCATTAGCGATAGAGCCATTCGCAGCAGAAGCCAAGATGGGTCTTTATTACAAGGGCCTAACCTACCGGGGTAGCCCACAGGTTAACTCGCTGTACGCAGACGACCTCCTATTATTCTTAGAGGACGCGGGCAAAGTGCTCGAGGGTGCAGAAAGACTTCTTGCGCTCTTTGGTAAGCTGTCTGGCCTAAAAGTCAACTGGTCTAAATCCTGCTTATTTCCACTGCGACAAGGGGAGATGCGAGCTGCCATTCGCCAGCAGCTCAACTAGGAGCCTAATTGTTTAAAATATCTGGTAGTCCATATCTATCACACGGCTACAGATCTGATAGAGGGCAATGTGGGTCGCGGCATCCGGGCACTGAGGGGCAGCATGTCCTTTTGGGCCACCTCCGCTCTCGGTAATGGGACGCATCTCATTGGTGAAAATTAAAGCCTTACCACGCCTCCTATACTATTTACGCACACTGCCTGTGTGGATACCTGGCTCTGTCTTTCGACAACTGAGGTCACTGCTGATATTGTTCTTGTGGGACACGGGAAGGCGCAGGATAGCGCTAGCCACGCTGATCCGACCAAAAGACGAGGGGGGCATGTCGGTCCCAGATTTTGAGCTCTATTATCTGGAGGCGCAGTTGCAGGTTTTAACACAGGAGGTGGCGAGGGTGTACCGGGGTCCGGAGAATGAGAGGGAAGGTGGAACCCCCCGCTATGTCCTGGCGTACATCACCCTACAGCAGAGGCTCACCCTCAGAGAGTTGTCTCTGGAGGAATAGACGTTTAGGCTCTGCTGGAACCGAGCGCGACGACGAGCAGGGGTGCGACGTATGTACGCACCTGAGATACCGCTGGGAATGATGACGGCACTCCCCCTCGGCGGCAATTGGTCGCGATTGCAGGGGTGGGAGGATGCAGGGTTGCAAGTATTAGGGGACCTCTATGAGGACGGGGCGTTAATCCCATACCAAACCCTACAAGATCGATTTGACCGCCTGAGGGGGGACTATTTGATGCATGCGGCTGTGACTAGAGCCGTACAGGCGCACTGGGGAGAAGGGTTTCTGGAGCCTGCTACGTCCATGGCCTGTCAATACACAATGTGACAGCTGGTACTTATAAAGCGGTAACGTGTTTATACTCTAGAATGTTGCGTGAAACTTTACAACCTCTTACAGCATTGAAAGCTAAATGGGAATTAGATCTTCAGACAGGGATCCCGGACACCACCTGGGCGCAAATACTGAGGCGCGCGAGGAAGAGCACGAGGAACGCACGTTTCCAACTGATACATTTTTATATCCTCCATAGGGCCTACCTTACACCAGGGAAAATTGGAAAGTATTTTGGAGTGGAGAACGCGGCTTGCCCCAGATGTAACACAGCAGACGCGGACCTGGGTCACATGTTATGGGACTGCTCACATCTGCGAGATTAATGGCGGGAGGTTGGTGGGACATTAAATGAAGTAACGGACAGGGAATTGCATACCATGGCTGTGGGAGTATTGCATTGGTTCCCGCACACACCCAAGAATAGAATGACGAGTACATTTATTGATATGGGATTGGTACTGGCCAAGAGGGAAATAACTAGAAATTGGGAATCGAAAAAGGGTCCCACACATAGGAGGTGGGTTAATGAGTGTCTTAAATGGGCGGCGAGCGAGAGTACACTTAGGTATCAACTGGCTCACCGCAAATCCGACGACAGGGCACTGGAGGCGGCAACGGCATGGGAGTCTATGGTACAGGCGTTACGGGACAGCGCGCTGGAGGAGGAGGAAGGGATCTCCGACTCAGGTGCTGAAGTTCCCACAGACACACCAGGTGCACTTTCCTTATAGATCATTAAACACTCCTGATAGCACTCATACACATACACGAACAGCGAAGTCAGGCATAGGTGGAGACACTCGGAGGTGGGTGGGGGAGGGAGACAGGGAGTTAGGAAGTTGGGGGGAGAGGGGGTTAGGAGGGGGGGGAATGACAAATGTAAAAGCAGACTGAAGATGTGCTTACATAGGAAATACTACTGCTCAGAGGCTGCCATGGATAATGCTCCACAGCATGACGCCGCCCGACCTCTGGGTTGTGGGCTTATGGGCCGTGTATGGGAACCATGTGCACAAGAAACACTCCTTAGTGCTAGTAATGCAAGGTGTTTATGACTGTATGCCGTGTAACTTGATTCTGCAATAAAAATGGTTTAAAAAAAAAAAAGAGAGACAAAAGTCCTATCATGGAATGAAGTTAATTGATTCCACTGAGGGCACCCTTCTTCCCCTATCTCCTTGATCGACGCTGTGGAAGCCAGAGTCTGACACCAATATCACCAGAGGGACTGGTGGAAGAATCTTCCGCTCTATCTGTAGGGTGCTCTGGATTTGAAATCTTCATGCTGAACAGGGCCGCTGCCTCCGGCAAAATCGGTGAAGTGGTGTGAGGTAATGTGATAGGAAAAAGCCAGGCCAAATAGATATGTCCATCTATATTTAATGTTTTCTTGGTGAAGTTTCTCAGTGATTGGCATGAACTGTTGCCTCCTTACCAGGGTCACTGGAGCAACGTCTTGGAAGATAAAGGAAGGTCTCTTCATTCCCTTTTCTTGCTGCTTGGAGAATGGCTTCCTTTGTTTCCAAAGAATGTAATGTTGCTAAGATATGTCTGGGTCTTCTCCCTTCTCCTTGATTCAGCATACTTACCCTGTCGACTCGCTTCAGCTTGACTTCAGGGCCCTCCACGCTCAACAGTTCAGAAAATAAGCACATCACAAACGCATCAAGAGCTGTGCCTTCTGCTACTTCATCCAGGCCCCTCAGCCTAATGTTGTCACATCTGTAGCGATTCTCAAGAATCTTGCACTTTAAAAGCGTGGCGATGCGTTTTTAGATGGCTGGTAGAGCTCTCTAGTGTTCTACCCTCTGAGTGGGAGTTTGGTAAGTGTTATTCAGATCAAGTGCCCTTGTGCCAATAGAGTCTACATCTTGCTGAAGAGCCAAAAATGTTGGGGTCAGTACAGTTCGGAGGGTATATTTAGAGGAGGTCTGGTCTGCTTTTAAGTCTTCACAGAAATCGTTTAATCTTTTTTGTAGTCCCGAAGAGAGAATAGGAGGCCTTCCTTAGTGTGAGCAATGTCACTGTCTCCGCGTGCGCGTGGGGTGATTAGGATATCTGTGAATCAGTCATTTGAAAATAGCTTGAGACCCTATTTATTTGGGATTTTGTGTGGGGAGGCATGAAGCTTATTATTCGAAAAAGTTTAATTCTTACGTTACTTCAAAGCCTTCTTGACTTCTCCCTTATTGTATCCCAGGAGGTGAGGAGACCGTGCAACCTTCTGCTAGAGTGGCAATGGCACGTGGTTCAGAGCGCTAATAATGCTATCATGAATGTAGGTAGAAATAGCAGGCGATAGAGGATGGAAACCAGATATATCGCTTGGGAGTTGCTAGTGTCGTTTCACAATGTACTTTCAGCAAGCCAGCTATGGTCTAGGTTAGTGGGCCAGTGGGAACAAAGACGTCCTAGTGATCAGCAGTCCAGGTCTTCTCAGCTTTGATCGTAAGCTTGTGAGCCAGAGTGTTGAGAGAATCAAAGAAATGTTGTGCTCCTATTATAATCAGTAATTGGTGTCACTTTATATATATAGGCTAGGCCTGATATGAGTGTAAAGGACTCCAGCTAATTTTCATGGGTACTTCAGTGTTCACCAAGTCTCACTCGCCACTGGATCGGGACTCTAGTAACAAAGGTGATGAGTTCCCCCCCTTTTTAACAGAAGATCACTATGTGGTGCTCAAGGCATTTGGGCCTCCTCTCAGCAACAACATCATCTCTACTGCCTCAGCCCAGGGCTCCCCACGGCAAGGACTCCACGTCGAATTCAGGGGGGCAGGCCGTACCATGTAGCTAAATAATGTACACTCATTTGCTTAAGGCCCAGAGCGGGCATGTCGGCGTGTAGAGGTCAATACTAGGAATGTGGGGGGTGGTGGCAGTGGGGGCACCCTGGTACTCACCAGGGCACCGGGCAGGCAAGCGTTTCTCCTCCACTCTCCACAACAAAACGGAGGACTGCTGTCGCAGGGGCTACAGACCAAGAGGCCTATCCTTATTTGTCTCCTCAGCCCCATTTCTCGTGGCCAGCGCACAGGGAGGTCAAAGCCTCCTGGCCCCCCAACCGGAACGGCGTCTCTCGTCCCAAAGATAGCAGTGTACATCAGGTGTGAGAGATCATCCCCATTGGCCGAACCTCCACCGATGCCCCGTCAGCTCCTCCGTATTAGGGTGCTGCAGGCTCGCCCACAGCATGCCTATTTTACACTCTTTCTTTTCCAGTCAGACTTTACACATAGTTTATTGGACAGTAATACATTAATTTATCAAGTGTATACTTTTTCATAGAAGAGGTGATGCATGTAAAGTGAATTGCCCCAGAACAATTTTGCACACACTAGGGTGTCATATGGTATACCAATTAAGGTCGTACTTACCAGTCAGTGAAAGCTGTAGGTTACCAAATACCTATTGGGGCTTAGCAATAATTTACATTGGTTTGCTCCCAGCGCATTGCTTACTATTGGTTGGCTTTATATTGCTTCTCATTTGCATGCTTCTTATTCAATTGCTTTCCTTGTTCCAGCTTGTCCACGCCTAGTGCATAGCCTCTTTACCATCTACATGGTTGGCTATCAATCACTCCCCTTCAGAAACTACTTTTTTCATTTTGAGTAAGCACTTCATACTTCATGAGAGTGCATGTGTTTTTAGCTCTGTTCCTCGTGTGATTCTTCTGCCCTTGTATACACAAAATGGGGCTGTCCCTAGTTTGGATTCCTACAGATCCCTACTGAGTTTCCTCGAGATGCGACACCAGTGGGGGCATCTCATAAAAAGTTGCAGACTGGCCTCACACACCGCCCGGTGTCATGCTTCATCATAGTCTGTCCTCGCCCTCTAAAAACTTTGTTGGATAGAGGGATGTGTAATTGTCTGCTACTGTCTGTTTTTTGTTTCCTCATCACCTCCAAGACCACCCAGCATAGTTCTGAATCATTGTGTTTTTTTCTGTGAAATGTTTAGTCAGTTTGGTGTTGGTTTTCCTGCACCGGATCGTACTGTGATGTTCGCTGATCCGTGTTTTAGCCTTCCTAGTCGTCATCCCGACGTACTTCAGGTTGCATGGGCAAGTCAGGAGGTAGACCACGTTTTCCGTGTTACAATTGCTGAAGTCTTTCAGCTTCCATAGGTTGTCCGTGCAGATGTCGACTTCTTCTGCCCTTGCCAAATACCCTCCCCACCAGTCCATGTTGCTGTCTCCCTCGTGTGCTGCTACTTCTTTGTTTTAATTTTGTATTCACCGATCTATTTTGGATTGATAAATAAAAAAAACATCCTGCCAGTGTCATTGTCTAGGCGCTCAGGTGTATTGATGTATGAGCGTGCAGACTTCATCACACATGCACTCACCTCAAAAATGACACGCTTGCGTCATCTCGTCTTTTTTTTATGTTTGGTCATTCTGCATAGCATCTTGCCAATGCTGTACAGCATCACCAAAAGGAGAGATATATTGGCTTTTCCAATACTTATTCTATATTTTTCACTGAGTAAGGATGGCTTTCAGGCTGTGGTTATGTTAGCACTAAAAATAAATGTGAATTTTCTTTCTCTATAATGTGAAGCTCACAGAATGTTTTATGTGCAAACTTGTTATACGGCTTCTAGTCTACATTGCTTCAGCTAAAGTGAAATTTCCCATGTATTTGCTGAATGCTGTATTTGCTGAATGCTAGCAGCTGAGGCTAGAAGCTGACCTTGTAAGGGAGTTCAGTTCCTTGGTCACTTGGTGTATGAGTAACAAGAGCTAATATGTCTGCTCTTCTAAAAGTCTTCAAATGCAGCATTGTTCAAACTTGGTATTTTCTAAGTAATACTTTTCCATCTCCTGAATAGCAGTACATGGACCTGAAAGATATAGATATTGAATCTCTCTAATTAATGAGAAGAAGGAGAAAGTGTAAGACTAGTTGCTGAGAGGAATGCTATCTACCTGGACGCTGAAATGAGGCACTGTTGGTCTGTAAGTATGTAGCGGTTTATATGCAACAACAGTTAGAACCATAATATGATATCAAATAGAAAAAGCATTAGAAATGCAATCGGGCTCGGATTTATTTGAGTTTGAGCTAATGGCATTGTAAATGCCAATGTCTTTTCGCCATGTGTTATGGAGTGTGTGCATGTGGTGTGTAGTGGAATTATGTGGGTTGGATTGTAATTTTACCAATGGTGGCATGCTGTGTTTTATATGAATATGTTTAAAAGTAAAGTGTACCATACTGCAATTGCTTGGTGGAAAAGTGCACTGCCGGCTGGAGGTGTGTGTGCCTGGTGGAAGTGTGCACTGACGGCTGGTGGGTGTGTGCTTGGTAAAAGCGTGCACAGATGGCTGATGGTTGTTGGTGTTTGTGCATGGTGAAAGCATTCATTGACGGCTGGGGTGTGTTGTTCTGTGTGTTGTATTCTGTGTACTGGTGAGTGTGTGGCGGTGAGTCTGTGGGGGTGAGCCTGGGGAGTGAGTGTGGTGGTGAGTGTGTTGTGTTGAGTGGTGACGAGTGTGTGGTGTTGAGATACTGAGGTGTGGGGTTTCTGTGTGCCTTATGTGTGTGTGGTGTGTGTGTGGTGTATGGGTCTATGGTGTGTGTGTGCTATGTGTGTGTGGTGTATGTGTGTGTGGTGTTTTCTGCACAATCACACACTGCCCCTACACATTCACACACTGCTCACCCGCACACTCCCAATGTCACCCTGCATAGTCACACACTGTTTATTCTGCACCTGCACTCACCGCCACTCTGCACTCACCGCCACTCTGCACTCACCGCCACTCTGCACTCACCGCCACTCTGCACTCACCGCCACTCTGCAGTTACCGCCACTCTCCACTCATCGCCACTCTCCACTCACCGCCACTCTCCACTCACCGCCACTCTGCACACACCGCCACTCTGCACACACCGCCACTCTGCACTCACCGCCACTCTGCACTCACCGCCACTCTGCACACACCGCCACTCTGCACTCACCACCACTCTGCACTCACCGCCACTCTGCAGTCACGCCACGCTGCACTCACCGCCACTCTGCACTCACCGCCACTCTGCACTCACCGCCACTCTGCACTCACCGCCACTCTGCACTCACCGCCACTCTGCACACACCGCCACTCTGCACACACCGCCACTCTGCACTCACCGCCACTCTGCACTCACCGCCACTCTGCACACACCGCCACTCTGCACACACCGCCACTCTGCACTCACCGCCACTCTGCACTCACCGCCACTCTGCACACACCGCCACTCTGCACTCACCACCACTCTGCACTCCCCGCCACTCTGCAGTCACCACCACTCTGCACTCACCGCCACTCTGCACTCACCGCCACTCTGCACTCACATCCACTCTGCACACACCGCCACTCTGCACTCACCGCCACTCTGCACTCACCGCCACTCTGCACTCACCGCCACTCGGCACTCACCGCCACTCTGCACTCACCGCCACTCTGCACAAACCGCCACTCTGCACTCGCCGCCACTCTGCACTCACTGCCACTCTGCAGTCACCGCCACTCTGCACTCACCGCCACTCTGCACTCACCGCCACTCTGCACTCACCGCCATTCTGCACACACCGCCATTCTGCACACACCGCCACTCTGCACTCACCGCCACTCTGCACTCACCACCACTCTGCACTCACCGCCACTCTGCACTCACCGCCACTCTGCACACACCGCCACTCTGACCACACCGCCACTCTGCACACACCGCCACTCTACACTCACCGCCACTCTGCACACACCGCCACTCTGCACACACCGCCACTCTGCACTCACCGCCACTCTGCACACACCGCCACTCTGCACTCACCGCCACTCTGCACTCACCGCCACTCTGCACACACCGCCACTCTACACTCACCGCCACTCTGCACACACCGCCACTCTGCACACACCGCCACTCTGCACTCACCGCCACTCTGCACACACCGCCACTCTGCACTCACCGCCACTCTGCACTCACCGCCACTCTGCACACACTGCCACTCTGCACTCACTGCCACTCTGCACTCACCGCCACTCTGCACTCACCGCCACTCTGCACTCACCGCCACTCTGCACACACCGCCACTCTGCACTCACCGCCACTCTGCAGTCACCGCCACTCTGCACTCACCGCCACTCTGCACTCACCGCCACTCTCCACTCACCGCCACTCTCCACTCACTGCCACTCTGCACTCACCGCAACTCTGCACTCACCGCCACTCTGCAGTCACCGCCACTCTGCAGTCACCGCCACTCTGCACTCACCGCCACTCTGCACTCACCGCCACTCTCCACTCACCGCCACTCTCCACTCACTGCCACTCTGCACTCACCGCAACTCTGCACTCACCGCCACTCTGCAGTCACCGCCACTCTGCAGTCACCGCCACTCTGCAGTCACCGCCACTCACTGCCACTCTGCACTCACCGCCACTCTGCACACACCGCCACTCTGCACTCACCGCCACTCTGCACTCACCGCCACTCTGCACTCACCGCCACTCTGCACACACCGCCACTCTGCACTCCCCGCCACTCTGCACTCACCACCACTCTGCAGTCACCGCCACTCTGCAGTCACCGCCACTCTGCACACACCGCCACTCTGCACACACCGCCACTCTGCAGTCACCGCCACTCTGCAGTCACCGCCACTCTGCAGTCACCGCCACTCTGCACACACCGCGACTCTGCACACACCGCCACTCTGCAGTCACCGCCACTCTGCAGTCACCGCCACTCTGAACTCACCGCCACTCTGAAGTCACCGCCACTCTGCAGTCACCGCCACTCTGCACTCATCGCCACTCTGCACTCACCGCCACTCTGCAGTCACCGCCACTCTGCACTCACCGCCACTCTGCAGTCACTGCCACTCTGCAGTCGCCGCCACTCTGCACTCACCGCCACTCTGCACTCACCACCACTCTGCACTCACCGCCACTCTGCACACACCGCCACTCTGCACTCACCGCCACTCTGCAGTCACCACCACTCCGTAGTCACCGCCACTCTGCAGTCACCGCCACTCTGCAGTCACCGCCACTCTGCACACACCGCCACTCTGCACACACCGCCACTCTGCACTCACCGCCACTCTGCACTCACCGCCACTCTGCAGTCACCGCCACTCTGCACTCACCGCCACTCTGCAGTCACCGCCACTCTGCAGTCACCGCCACTCTGCAGTCACCGCCACTCACCGCCACTCTGCACTCAATGCCACTCTGCACTCACCGCCACTCTGCAGTCACCGCCACTCTGCACACACCGCCACTCTGCACACACCGCCACTCTGCACACACCGCCACTCTGCAGTCACCGCCACTCTGCACTCACCGCCACTCTGCACTTACTGCCACTCTGCACTCACCGCCACTCTGCACTCACAGCCACTCTGCAGTCACCGCCACTCTGCACTCACCGCCACTCTGCACTCACCGCCACTCTGCACTCACAGCCACTCTGCAGTCACCGCCACTCTGCACTCACCGCCACTCTGCACTCACCGCAACTCTACACTCACCGCCACTCTGCACTCACCGCCACTCTGCACACACCCCCACTCTGCACTCCCCGCCACTCTGCACTCACCACCACTCTGCAGTCACCGCCACTCTGCAGTCACCGCCACTCTGCACACACCGCCACTCTGCACACACTGCCACTCTGCAGTCACCGCCACTCTGCAGTCACCGCCACTCTGCAGTCACCGCCACTCTGCACTCACCGCCACTCTGCAGTCACCGCCACTCTGCACACACTGCCACTCTGCAGTCACCGCCACTCTGCAGTCACCGCCACTCTGCAGTCACCGCCACTCTGCACTCACCGCCACTCTGCAGTCACCGCCACTCTGCAGTCACCGCCACTCTGCACTCATCGCCACTCTGCACTCACCGCCACTCTGCAGTCACCGCCACTCTGCACTCACCGCCACTCTGCAGTCACCGCCACTCTGCAGTCACCGCCACTCTGCAGTCACAGCCACTCTGCACACACCGCCACTCTGCACACACCGCCACTCTGCACTCACCGCCACTCTGCACTCACCGCCACTCTGCAGTCACCGCCACTCTGCACTCACCGCCACTCTGCAGTCACCGCCACTCTGCACTCACCGCCACTCTGCAGTCACGCCACTCTGCAGTCGCCGCCACTCTGCAGTCACCGCCACTCTGCAGTCACCGCCACTCACCGCCACTCTGCACTCACCGCCACTCTGCACTCACCGCCACTCTGCACTCACCGCCACTCTGCACACACCGCCACTCTGCACACACTGCCACTCTGCACACACCGCCACTCTGCAGTCACCGCCACTCTGCACTCACCGCCACTCTGCACTTACCGCCACTCTGCACTCACCGCCACTCTGCACTCACAGCCACCGCCACTCTGCACTCACCGCCACTCTGCACTCACCGACACTCTGCACTCACAGCCACTCTGCAGTCACCGCCACTCTGCAGTCACCGCCACTCTGCACTCACCGCCACTCTGCACTCACCGCCACTCTGCAGTCACTCTGCACTCACCGCCACTCTGCACTCACCGCCACTCTGCACTCACCGCAACTCTGCACTCACCGCCACTCTGCACTCACCGCCACTGCAGTCACCGCCACTCTGCAGTCACCGCCACTCTGCAGTCACCGCCACTCCGCACTCACCACCACTCTGCACTCACCGCCACTCTGCAGTCACCGCCACTCTGCAGTCATCGCCACTCTGCACTCACCGCCACTCTGCACGCCTCATGTCCCACGAGCAACAAAGACAGACGTAAACACACTCACAGCAGACGACTTCCGCATTCTTAATGAGGTAACAAGCAATGGAAAGGATGTATGAATGCAGCCTTGTGCTGATGAGCCTGGAGGCATAGCCTGGAAAAACCAAAAAGTTTACTAATATTCTATATTGATTTTACAGGTGACAAAACGTAATTATTAGTACAGTTTTTAAAGCAGACACATGCAAACACACAAATTGTATTGCCGTATTCCAATTCAAACTCAAAAGAAGAATGGAAAGTTAAGTGGTAGACCTCTGCTACCAGCGCCTAACCCACTGAGCTAGCAGCACTGAGTGTCTGGCAGCAGAGCAGAGGTGAGGCTGAGGCTGCAGTGCAGAGCGAGCCAGCGCACGGAGCGCTGCTGAATGGTGAACGCCCCCCGGCCGTCTGCATTCACTTAACGAGGCACCCTGACAGCTCCTAATTTTTATTTCTGGACGCCCGTGCGCGAAACCGCAGAGAAAATGCCCACAATGGCGGACGCAAATCACATAAAGCCTATCGCGTCAAGGCTACTACAAAGACAGCACAGCGAAGACGAATCACTATGCCATAAAACAGCCACGCGCACTAAGGAATGTTTGGAATGTTTCTGGCCAGAGCCCTAAAGAAACCTTTTTTTTTTTTTATAACAATAGAGCTCGAAGCTCCGCCCCACTTCGTGGTGACGGAGGCCGAGCCCTAAAAATACGTTTTTAGACTGTTAGGGATGTGCGATTAAAAATGTGCCCAGTATATTTTATTCACTGTAATAATTCTTATGAATTACATTTTCACAAGGTTAGCAGCGCAAAAAAAATTCTAACAAAATACCAACGTTTGATTTCACTCAGCGGAGAAAGTATGCTTTATTGTGTTTAAATACAGAGAGGGTTTGTAGCTGGAAGGGTAAATACTATTCTAGGGATGTAAAGCCGTGGAGTAGTGATGGTATTAACAGTTAGATACTATTTCACCAGGTCAGAAATCCAAGGTCTACTTGATCAACCCTAATGTCAAGGGACTGGACTCTCCACCGAAAGGTTACCTAAATCAAACTGGGACCACATGTAAAACAAGAGAGTGACTAGAAGCTCGAGAACTTAGGGAAATGTACAAACGAATGGGGTTGAAGGTTTGGTGCTACCCTTTCACGCTCTGACTCAGCGGTGGCAGACAGCCATTGCTGTTCTCGGTAGACGGCATTACCCGCCTGTCTTCCACTTTCAAAACTCTGGTCCTAAGGCGATATTTGTTGAGAAACGACCATTATTGCGTTTTCTCGATTACGGTAACCCGATTCGGACCGGGTTGGAATTATCACCGGTCCACCGATACCGCTTTATCTCACAAGAGATCAGCCCTGAAGAGTCACAGATAACTATCCGCTGACGACACACGTGTCAGTTGGTTAAATTCCCCGGTGTAACTCCTTCTGAGAGGAGCACCAGCGGTGAAAAGGAATAAAAATCTTTAAAGAAACACTTACTGGTGACGATCTCATCTTTTGTTGCTTAAACGTGTGATACACTTCACAGTATTCAATCCTCATTTGTGTGCTCTGGACTTGGCTTGATTAATTCCAAAGAGGGGGTCTCGGCCCACCCTTTTCTTTTTCAGAGGTTGTGGTTTTCCTTTGACCAAGAAGCACCAAAACTAAAATATTTCCAAACAAAACAGTTTTCTCCACGAAACAATATCGTAAATTGTTGAGCGCCATCATTTTCTGAAAAACTCAAAAAAAACTCTCGCTGAAACCCCATAAAACAATAGAATGTTCATGAGGGGCTATAAATGTCCATTGCACACAGTCATCCTCCTCTTTTGTTAGGTGCTCCTCAACCAGATAAGTATACCTTTTCTGCTACTTAATATATAGATACCAATACTTGTTTGTTTAATAGAACTTTTAAAATGCTATTGGTATTATTCAATAAGTGTCTAAGTTAAGACTTTTTTTTAGTGATTGTGTATTGATACCCATCCAATTTATGGTTGGGACAATAAAACTGAATCGTTTCAATTGTAAAATGACCTAGGGCCCGATGTAGGTAAATCCCATTTACCGATTTTGAAATACCGAATTTTACCGATTCGGTATTTCAAAATCGGTAAATAGGATGTAGGTCCCAACATCTGGATTCGTTACCGAATCCTTAACAATTCTTTAATTACCGATTCGGTAAATACCGAATCGGTAATGCCCATTCATTCCTATGGGCTTTGAAGCCCATAGGAATGATTAGGCATTACCAATTCGGTATTTACCGAATCGGTAATTAAAGAATTCACAAGGGTGCAGGGGGTGTCACTTTGACACCCTCTAGCACCCCCAAAACGGGCATGTGTGCAATGTGGCACACAGACATGCCCTAAGGGCACGTCTGTCTGTCACATGGCACATGTGTACATGCACAGATGTGCATGTACACAGGAATCGGTATTTTACCATGGATTTGTATTCCATGGTAAAATACCAATTCTGTAAGCCATGTGCCAATGGAATATTGGCTACCTACATTGCATTTTCGGTAATTTTACCGAATCGTTATCATTACCGAATCGGTAAATATTACCGATTCGGTAAATTTACCGATTCGGTAATGATAACGATTCGGTAAAATTGCCGAAAATGTGCCCCTACATCTCGATAGCCCTTTACCGTTCGGAAACGGCCGAAAATCGGTATTTTCGGCCGATTCCGATCGGTAAAGGGCTACCTACATCGGGCCCCTAATGACTATTAAAATGAGTCAGGAAGCCTTTTCAGTGCTCTCGCTGCTCGGATTGAACACCTAATTAACATCCTGTGACTGATAATTGTCAGTCGCTAGACGGTAATAAAAGCATTTATAAACTGTGCCCTAAACTCCCTTCACACCTTATAATTATAGCGAGTTGACATAAGTCCAAAATTACCTTTATAAAGCAACAGGTTATATCCCCACCATCCCGGAAATCGACACATTACCTAGCAACTGCTGCCGGGCAGTGCCTAAGCGCAGCCGCGTAGCTAGGGGGGGGGGGGTTGGTCCGCCCCAGGCGGCACCATTTTTGAGGCGGCACTGAAGGCCCGTTGCGGCCGCGGCCGCCTTTATAATTTATTTGGGATTCTTGGGGGAACGACAAGGCCCACAGTGTCCCAGATAAATTATTAAGGCGGCCGCGGCCGCCGCCCGCGTTTGTTTGCACTCACTGTGCCTGACTGCTGCAGTTTAAAAGAAAAAACTTACAAGCAGGTCAGGAGTGTGCAGGCTGCAGCGCGGGCGCGGTCTAAGTCCCGCCGGCGCGTTAATGACGTCCTCCGACCGTTGTGGTTGTTGCCCCCCTCCACCCTCGTCCCGCCCAGGCTTGCTCAGAGTCCTCCAGAGGGGGAGGGCGTCAGTAATGCGCAGCTCGTGGGACTGTTCCAGGGCCTCCCGTCTGCCCCAACCGGTCCGCAGTTTCTCGGCTGCAGGGCCATCCCGGTGCCCAACATCCAGTACAACAAGGTGAGGCTGAAATCTATGTCTCAGAGCAGTAGAAATATTGTCCCTATTAAAAAATGTAAATTCAGATGTAAAACTTATGTTAATCTTGCTGAAATTTACTAAGTGATTCTTGGCAGATGTAAGAAGGGCTTACATGAGCGCACATACTTACAAACTAGTAAATGCCACTCAAGGGGTGAGAAAAGGTCGTTCCAAACTTACTTTTGTAGGCATTTCCAAACTTCCACGGCAAATATTTACATTTGTGTCCATTTCGAAACTCCTCACCAGACCCTTTCCATTTAGTCTAGCACATGCCTGTAGTAACTCTCATTCCAGGATGGGAAGGGGAACAAATCATTAAATAATTTGTGGGAGAGTACAGGAAAGGCGTTCTTCGTGGAAATAAATATTATTGCTGTAGGAAAAAAGAAAATGCATTTGCTCTGGGAATCCTCTTTTACCTGGTCGACTTCTCTGCTAAGGGAAGTTCTGCACGAGAGGAATAAGAGAGTGCTGGGAAAAGCCACCTAATCTTTTCAGGAGTATGCCTGGGGCAGGTTTCCAGGTATACAACTTGGAATGTTGGTAAATAAGGAAAAGATGCAAAATATATTAAAAAAAATATTGCATTTAAAACCAGTTGTATCTGAATATCAGGTAGGGCAGTAAGGAGGCGAAAAGATTACTTCCGCAACGAGAGCCACTAATTTTATCATAGTTTGAAAATGTTAACAATATTCTAAATCTTTCTAGAAATTGTTGTTTTCTGGAACTGATCTATTAAAAAAGATAAGTAAACTACTACTGTGCACATAGTTTCCTACTGGGCTTTGGTCATCTGGATGATAAAGCTAATTACTTAAAAAATAATTTCACTAGTTCTTCATAGCTCAAATACTTTGCATGGCACAAAGTCTCTTTTCTCTTGTAAAACACTGTTTGCTACCTCTCACATTTTGTTGGCTTTGATACTTGCACAAGTGCCACCATCGCTTACGTATAATATGTGTATAAAATGAGAAATAAAGTTTAAAAAGAACAACCATGGGAGAAAAGGGGGGGTATTATGTCTAGACAAGTTGAGCAAGTGTCTGGTAGTAACGTTAAACACATTGTCCTGTGGGTAGAAAAGATGACGGGTGGCTCAAAATCAGGCTGTTTCATTAGCGCATTTTAAGTACCTCTGAATTATTGCTTTAGTGCAATAGAATTGTGTCTAATGTGCAAGAGGCAATTTAAAGTAGAGAATAAGCGAGGTAGAGGGAGATCATGCGCCAGTGGATGGAGAGAATGTTCAAATAGATCTTCAGTGTTAGGTATTCAAGGTTTATCTGGAGAATTAATAATATTGGTAATAACATAATTTTGAAGAGCATTATATAATACTAAGTAGTGGTATTGTAGGTAGGGTATCGGAGTGTGTAGCAAATGAGCAGGTTGTTAGCTTAGAACAGGCAGCACACTCAAAAATAAATAGCATGGTACATACTGTGGTTTGTCGAGACTTTGAATAGGAGCCCTCATATAGCATGATTGAAGTATCTGGTAAAGCACTCATAACATCCGAGGCACTATATCATTTTGGAATAAAAAATATTATGTAGAATGACTAGCTCCCTTGTCCAGTCGCAACAGGAGTAAACAGGGAATGTGCCATTTTTCCTCCGGCCTTCATTGGGCACCCTGGCAAAGACGTCTTGAGGAGGGCAGATATGAATAATTGGGGAGCAAGGACTGTACATCCTGATACTGGTGGGCAAGAGATGTGGAGCGGGGCCTAGCCTTGAGAGGGCCTCCTGCTTTGGACAATGTCTGCCTAGCATTAAACAAGCTGTGAGTGGCAGGACAGTGGAATACAATGTGGGCAGTGAGGGAACTGGAGCTTTGTGGATTTTCTCAGTTCCTATTAGTGTCATTATACCTGCTTGAAAAGACAATTTTGTAACATGCACACGCCACTTTTCTCTTGTAACACACTGTTTGCTACCTCTCACATTTTGTTGGCTTTTGATACTTGCACAAGTGCCACCACTGCCTACGTAACGTTTGTTCTTGTGCCTGAGTGTCTGACATATATTGAAGTATTATACCTCTAATTGTACTTTGTTTTCTTTTGTAACCTGCACTCTTGTCACTTTGTCCTCCTGTAATGCACCGTTTTCTACCTCTTGTATTTTGTTTGCTCACAATTGTCACTTTTACCTCATGTAATTTAATGTTTGCTTTTGTAATTTGTTCACTTGTAATTTTCTCCTCATATATCATTACTGTTCCTATTGTGAAGCGGTCTGACGCCTTCGGGTAAAGTGTGCGCTATATAAAAATGCATAAATAAATAAAAATAGGAGCGGCGGTGTGACGCAGCTGACCACCCCATGCAGAATGTCAGGAGGGGCCCATATTCTCCAGTAGCTCACAGATATTCGTTCATTGGCCTGGAGTTGAATAGGGACCCCACTCAAGGGTTGCGAGGCCCCTGTATGTTCGCCCCCAGGTTATGCTGTTAATGCAGGGTGCTGAAACCAGTGTGCAGGGGTTCTCGACGCTGTCCTTGTGCAGCCCACAGCTGTGTGGGGTCGCCTTAAAGTGCTTCAAGGTCTTCTCTGCGCTGTTTAGGGAGCTCTCGGTTGCAGTCTCTATTACCAAAGTTGCTTCCTCTAAGAATGCATATTGTCAGTGCACACCTTGGTGCTGTCCTGCCCAGCACTGTAACAATCAGAACATCCCCTTCACTGTTCCCTCTGCGAAACTGCCATTGGAGAGCATTGCACACAGAGAATGACACTGTTCTCATTATTTCCTGTATTGCAGGGTCACCAGCTTTATTCCACCTGTTTCAGGTGATGCATTCAGAGCTTGAAATGCTGCGCTTTCTTCAATCCATTTATTGCCCGCGCATTTTAGGCTTCACGCTCGTTTAAAAAGCTATTTCCTTTACAAAGAATGTCTCCGGCTGTACAATCTTGTTCACTGACTTTTTTCATAACTGTGTTCTATTGACTGTCGACAACTGTGGCATACTAGTGCTTAAGGCCTGACCTGCTCCATAATCCTAGACAAGTGATCCATGGAGCTAGGACTCGCCAGAGTATGCATATCAATAAACTTACATGC
Organism: Lissotriton vulgaris; assembly: GCF_964263255.1. Lineage (NCBI taxonomy): Eukaryota > Metazoa > Chordata > Amphibia > Caudata > Salamandridae > Lissotriton > Lissotriton vulgaris. The sequence continues at coordinate 365,348,653 of NC_141693.1, read as the reverse complement.
ATTTATTAAGTTTTCCCATTCATCATAATTATCTAATTAATTGATTGTCAGTTAGAAATTATGCCACTGTCTAAAGGCAACGTTGGGAAAACTGCAGAAATGAATACATTCTGAGGTAGAAATATCACCACAGAGGCTGAAGAAGGGCTATTAAGCAGCTGGGACAGGAGGGGGGTGATTATGAGATTTATTTGCGAACTTGTTGCAGCAGTAAACAAGCTAAAAGCGGATGCAAATTATTTGATTGACTCTACGATAAAGATGTGAATAAAAGGTTTTGCTTTTGACAGTTAACGGGCTATTGGGCTGTGCGGTGGGATTTATTTCAAGTGCTCACCGTCCTTTTTCCCCAGCACTCCCCCCCCCCCCCACCCAAGGGGCGGCAATCTGAGGGATAGCCCCGGGCGCCACAAGCTCTAGCTACGCCCCTGCCTAAGCGTGTTGACCACTTTGCGTCTTTCCGACGTGTTGCTAGCTGCCTTTGCATAGCGATCAAAGCCGTCCTTCCTCTGTTTTAACGCGTCCGCAGACGGTTTACCAAGGAGACATCTCCCAGCTTGAGACCGCAAGGACCAGAGCACCGGAGACATCAGCCCACAGTACGAAGCAGTTCCTTTTAAAATAAAGCACAAATAGACCTAGTGACAGCATAGAGTTACAATGCCACCTAATGACAACCACTTAAAAAATAAATTGAAATCGGGACTTATTAAATCCTAAGGGAAAATAAAAATAAAATCAGGTACTAAAGTACAAAGATTGGTAAAGAAAGAAAAAAGGAAAAAACTTCATACAAGTGAGTAATCTTGGCACTAGCCTTATTTGAAAGTATTTATTATACAATATGGAAAACACTAACCCTCAAACCCTTATAAGGCAAAATTAACTCATGGGAAATACAAGAAGATTTTTAGAGGAGGAACTTTGGTCCTCAGTAAAGAGGCGGTGGACACCGCACTTAATAAGAGAGGGTCCCCCATAGAAGAAAATTAGTATTCCCTCTCAGATGGGGATTCACCCTCTACTTTTGAACCCCAGAGAGGGGGCAGGGTTTCCCAAAAGAGGGAACATACTGAGAAGGCATATAAACACGCCTATGGCAATGGCAGTCTTTGGGAAACAGCTTTTCCAATGCTGTCTCCACAACGCGGTTCCTTTACAATGCGGTTGTTACAACGACCACGTTGTTACCACGCGTACCATTACATCGCAAGTCTTTTCAACGACTTGCTTTAGGGGGTGCACTGGTGTTGGATTTGAACCCAACACCTTCTCTGCTGTTGCACAAACTGGAGTAGGAATAGTAAATTATACTATTCCTAAGTCCAGCACGCCCACTACAGCAAGTCATTGAAACGACTTGCGATGTAATGGTTCGCGTAGAAACAACGCAGTCGTAACAACTGAGTTGTAATGGAATGCGTGAACAACGCATTTGTTGTAAAGAGCCATATTCGCAGCCTTTGCGCTACAATAGAGAGTGGTGCTTTCAGCAGCACAAAAGAAAGAGGCCACCGTGACGAGGCACATGGAAAAGTTGCTCGTAGCAGCATAATGGGAAGAGGTGACCTTTACAGCTTAAGGGACTTTACAAGATACCCTTAATTCCTCAACAGAGACTGTGGATAACGAGGAAATGGAGATGGACGTGTTCATTTTTTACCCCCGAGATAGCGGGGAGCTCCTAGGCACTCTAGATGAGGACCTGGTGCAAAACCCTTCAAACAATCAGATTAAAGATTTATTTGGGGGGGGAGATGTTTGACCCCCACTACTATTAAACATCTGCGCAGAGCAGAATGTTGGCCTCTGGACCACGTGTCGAAATATCTCACCCACTGGATAAAGAAGCCACTAGATAAAGAGACTCACTATCTATTAAGAACCAAATGCCCCAGTCCTTCCACAGAAGATAAAGTGTGAAACACATCTAACCTAGAACCAGAGCATATAACCTTCCTGTTTAAATTGGTAAAGGCCCTAGAAATGGCATGGAAAAATGCTTAAATCAATGCCAAGATAAGGTACTTGACATATTGGGACCACTCACCTGTATACTGATTATGGCAGAAGATGCCTGGGCTAAAAATACTCACTCAAACACCGAACTGTGGGGGCACAATGTGCCATATGCATGCTGGGCAATGCAAACGCTAATTTAATTACAGAAATAAGAAAGGCTGTGTTAATGAGAATAAACCCTAAGCTGGCAGACCTGTCTACTAGAGAGGACATGGGAGATACAACGGGCCTCCTCTTTGGAGAGAATTTTGTTAAATCTTTAGGGAAATACTTCTCTACTTTTACAGCCTTCAGCAAGGTGTAATGGCAGGGTTTTTGGCTCTATTTAGCAGTGATATAGACTTTAATCTTGCTCACATCTAGGATAGGTATTCTTAGCTTGTGTTGGCCCTTTTAAGCCCTTTCTTCCAGACCTAGAAGAGGATAGCTGCTTAATATGATGATAGATCCCTTATTCTTGACTCTAACCTGTCTATTGCCTATTGGCTTTGACATACTTGACACATTGGTATGGTTTATGTAGGTATTCTGGCAGAGCTAAGGGGCATTTCATCCCTTTCAGGCCTACAGGCCTAGAACTAGAGAGACTCCATCTTGATGGAGCTGAGAGGCTTTTCAGGGTAAAGGTAAAGTTTATAGTTAAAGCTGTTGTTCACTTGGAGAGAACCGGTCTGGGCCAGCCCTTATCGGTAGGCTGTATTATTCTCTGTGTCAAAGACACCACAAAAGGCTGGCCAGCTGGGTGTGTGTCCTTGATGCGAAGTGGTGCAGAGATCTGGTGGGCGGCAGGCTGATGGCTGGAACTTTCCATGAGGAAACAGCATTCTATATCAGTGAAGTGCAGAGGCGGAGCCAGGCAGTCGAGTTGAGGTGGAGGAGTGGTGAGCAGTCGAGTGGAGTTGGCGGAGCGGAGAGGAGTCAAGCTGGAGTGGTAGAAGAGTGAGGAGCTGTTGGAGTAGGAGAGAGAGAGAGGGTTCAAGCTAGAGAGAGCTGAGTTGAATTGAAGGAGCAGAGAGTGTTGGTAGAGTTGGAGGAGTGGAATTGCAAGAGTAGAAGAGACAGGACATGCTTGGAACAGAGAGAAGACAAACAGACAGTCAGTGAGCTGGAACTGAAGGAAGCAGTCAGAAGCAGTTACTTATCAGGAGGAGGTGTGAATAGCTGGAGTCTGAAGTAATGCCTTTTAGAAGAGACGGAGGAGAGATCGTGGACTAATCTGTGGGAGCAGCTGGAGTTATTTGGACATTGGTACAGAGACATTCAAAATAGAGTGAACAAGCTAGTGGAATGAAGAGCATCAGAGCGGCAGAAACCATTAGATTGAAGCTGGAAAGTGGAGACAGTTCGTGGGGGAGAGGAGTCCAGTGCAAAGTGATCAGCGCAGAGGTGTATCCAAGAGTGCAGGAGAGAGAGAGAGTCTGAGATGAGCCAAGGCACAGACGAGAGAGGAACCCAGATGACGGCTAGAACAAGACTTCACACTAATCAGGTGATATCAGTCCTGTCATATTAGTTTACTTCACACTTTCATCTTAATCTTGTCTTTATTCCCTAGGCTATTGTATTGCTAATCCTTTTCCTTGCAGCGGTGTGTTCTATCTATAGTCTTTGTCAGTTACAGATCTGTGTAGGTGTTTATATTGTTCTAATAAAGAAACCCCCAGTTTTTAGTAAACTGAAATGTGCCTTGTATTCTTGTTCAATCCAGGTAAATGTATCTCCTAGGTGGTTGTTGTTTATATGAATGGATGAGTAACCCCAATCAGGTAAGTGGTGATCACATAAATAGGGAGCGAGTGGACCTTTGATGCCAAGAATAAGAGGTACATTATATTAATTGGCTAACTCCTAATATTGTAGTAGCAAGCCCTTAGTGAACAGAGAGAGAGAGACTTCCCAACATATAACTGAAGGTGTTCATAGGAATGTGGTCGTCGTTGATATACGGCGTTAGTGAGAGCGTTGGGGTGGATTACCAGCGCGTATACCCACAGGATTGTGGCTTGTGTAAGTGAGAGCGCTGGGGAGGATTACCAGCGTGGAGGTTTGCCGGATTGTAAACCGTTTGGAAATAAGGGAGAGCACTGGGGCTGCAGACCCACGTGTGTAGACACGCCAGATTGTGTGTCATATCTGCCCCAGGGTAGATTAGTCTGGGTCTGAGTGGCCGCGAGACTATAAGGTATGAGTGTAGTGTAGGGCATGGATATCCTTAGTAATCAGTGAGTATTCTTAGTATCCCTATAGATTTAGTGGTGTTTCTAATAATATGAGCTTGTATATTGCGAGTTCCCCATCCTCAGGTAGGTACCCAGGTGCCTGGATAGATGGTCCTGAGGAGGGATGTGGTTATGTTCTGGCTGGGTTGGAGGGGCCCCTAGGGGCTGATCCCATCTAATCAGAAAATCCAGCCATAACATCTGGCGTCACGAACTGCTTATGAATCCTGTGTGCCTGGCCATGTGCTTGGATAGTTTCCCATGTGTTGTGGAGGAAGTGCCCTGAGCGCCAGACGTAACATCTGGCGTCACGAACTGCTTATGAATCCTGTGTGTCCTGGCCATGTGCTTAGATTGTTTCCCATGTGTTGTGAGGGAGTGCCCTGAGCGCCAGTTCTATCTGGCGTAGTTTGGCAGTTTATGTAGCCTGTGTGACCTATGGGCTTGAACAGTTGCAGCGTGAGGAGATTGCATTACATCATGGCATTTGGCTTATTCAGGGTGGAAGGAATGGTTTTCGTTTTGGTGTTTAAACTGTCAGGGTTGAAGGATGGCATTACATGAGGGAGCCAGTAACATCTTTGTGGTGGTCCAATTGTATAAATGTGTGTAAAAAATGCTTTTAAATTGTCCATTAACTTGCTTGCTGCATTTGCTTATGCTGTGCAATGTGAAATGTGTTCATTGTTATGATTTGTGGAGTTCTTTGCGTATAGCTCCTTGTAAATATGGCTTGTGAATAGCGCCATGTTGATGTGGCTTGTGAGGAGCATGTTCTCATGTTGATTTGCTGTGTTCCTTGTGCATTGCGCCTTGGATATATTCCTTGTGAAAAGCGTGTCATTTTTTGAACTTGTTTACTGTCTTGTAAATATGGCTTTTGAATAGCGCCATGTGGTCATGACTTGGATAGAGCATGTTATTGTTGCATTAGGTAGGAGAGAGCTGGTTCTCTTTCAAATGCTTGGAGAAATTGTTTTGTAGATGTGTGTACGTATTATCTGTAAACGTGGAGAGATGAGTTCATGATTTTCCCATGTATCTGCAGTCATTGGGAATTGATTGTGCTTGAGCTGCCAAAGGGTTAATATCTTGAATTGAGATGGCAGTCTTTATTTTAATATGCTGTTTAACATGCATGGTTATCTGAACTGACTATAAAAGTCAGTGAATATTTTGATGATTGGTGGTTTGATTTGGACTTTTATTGGTTCCTGGGTTTGCCTACGTGCTTTGTCAGCTTCTTGAAGGAGAGGTAACATCTTGTGCTGAGCGAAGGGCTCTGTTCATTTAAAATTCTTTTTGAAATGCGTCTACGAATTTGTGTGGGTTTGCCTTGGAACAGATGACTTCATGTGTCTGACTCTTAGAGGTCGGTAAGTTATAAATCAACCAGTCGGATTGAGATAAGGGTTTGCACGGAGAGAGCTGTGTTCTTTTAAATGTGCTTCTTAATATGCATCCACAGACGTGTGGAGAATTATTTTTGAATGCATGGTTTAAAATGTGTGAAATATTAGAAGATGGCCCAGTTAGTGTGCGCGCGCTACGGGGCTGTTTTCATTAATTATTTCTTTGAGGGTTTTCCATCTGGAAAGCAATGTGCTGGCCGATGTTTTGCAATTATCACAGGTGAGAATTATCAATCTTGCCCGACAGTGCATGGTAACATGTGCTTTTAATTAGTGAAAGGCAACCGTGTACTTTTAAAAATAAATGTGTTCTCATTATTATTTTCCCTGATGCAAGCTGAACCTTTTTTCAAATGTGAATGTTTTGATATGCAGCAAAACCGGCATATGTAAGTTAACCTACTCAGTTATAAAATAAATGGCTGTTTGATAATATCTGAATGTGGCGCTTTTATTAGGTTGAATTGAAAAGTTTGCGCTATAAATTACGCTGTAATGCAAGATTACATGTTGCCCCTGGTTGAACAAAATGCAATGGTGAAATGTGTCTGCATTTTATGTTGTTTTAAAATTATTTCTCTTTCAACAGCTGACAATATATATTTTTAGTTTAAATTGCATTTAGTTACAAGGCTCGCCTATGTACTTTGAGAAGCTGTTGATAGAAAGGTAATAACTTGCACGATAAACATGCTGCCTGATAGATATATGTGCAGAGAAATATTAAATCCAATAGTCCATGATAATTTGTTTTTTCGAATGCAGACTGTATAGTCTTGTGTGCAGAAGTAAATTGCCCCTTTTTGTATGTTGATCTGCATGCTGAATAAATGATGAATTAGTTAGACTACAGGTTTTTTTTTTAGAAAGTCGAGCTTTTAAGTAGCAGTACATTGTAACAGAATTATTTTTAAAATGCTAGCTTTCGTTAGTTAGAAAATCTAGCCTGGGAACGGCTTACAAAGAATGTGTTTGTCGACCTTGGCAGACCAGCTGGTTTGTGAAGACGGGTTTTTTCCTCTGCAGGCTCCGAACACGGCCTGTCTTGTTATGATTGGCCAAAATCCAATTTTGTTCCGCGGACGGAATGTTTATGTAAGGGAGGGGTGAACTCGCTCTTCCTTGCTGTCGGCGCAGACAGCTTCATTGCCTGCTGATAAGGGACTCTTGGCCCTTGGAGTTAGTTAGATACAGTAGGCCTGGGCAGGCTTCCCTGATCAGGGAAAGGGAGGCTTGCAGCGCCCTGCTCCTGCTGTGAGATCATCACTTTTTTTTATTTTAAAATATATTTTTATTGCAGGAATCAGTAAATCAATACAGTAACGACCAGCATCATATTATTATCAACGTATACAAGATATAGCCCACCGCCCCTCTTCCATAACATTGCTGTACAGCCAAGCAGCCCATATCCCTGGGGTTGGGCGGCGAATGTAGCTGGGGTCAGTAGGATGCTGGAGCTGGTCCGGATAACACACTGTCCGTCATCTGCTTTTCTAAACAAACCCCAAACCCCAAAAAGAAACCCCCCCCTCAAACTTCCAATGACTGTGAAACACCCCCCTCCCCCCCCCCCACCATCAGCGCCATGGAGCTCATCAACATAGGATCCACTGCTTGACCCACGGGGAAGGTGATAGTGCTGTCAATGCTAATGTTTAATGGGACTCGGGTCGAGTTGCTTCCTCACTGTCGGAGTCGCTGGGGGTACAATAATCCCTGAGGGCCTGCACCAGCGTCTCCCATTCTAACGCGGCCTCCTGCGCCTTCTCATTGTTCTGCCTCCAAGCCAGCTGATATCGCAGCGCGCTCTCACCCGCCGCCCACTTCAAAAGTTCACTGTGCCATCTGCTGCCCGTAGGACCAGCTCGTGCCTTCCAGTTCCTGGTCACCTCTCGCTTAGCAAGTAGGAGCCCCAGGTCAATAAATTTACTGGTGATTTTATTCCGGGGGGTATGGGGGAACCAGTGCAATAGCCCCACCGCCACATCGAATGATAAGCGCCTCCCCGTCACCTCCTCCAAAGTCGCCGCCACCTCCTGCCAGTAGGACGTCAATCCTGGACAGGCCCATAGCATGTGAAGGAGGTCCGCCTCTTGAGCCGGGCACCTAGGGCATTCCGCCGAAGCCGTGGCGAAATAACGCCTGATCTTCACCGGAGTCAAGTACGCCCTATGAAGAACATAATAGTGGACCAGTTGGAAACGGGCGCTCCGTGTGCCCTTCCAGGCACGCCTCACCAGCTGGGACCAGGTCGTCTCCGGGATCTCCCTACCGATGTCCTCTTCCCATCGGGACTTCAGTGTGGCGAGAGGGACCAACCCCTCGGCAATCAACCTGCCGTAGAGGCAAGTGACCGCCTTCACCGTGCCCGCCGACATCATTACATACTGGCACACCTGAGACAATTGAGGTTCCTCTAGCCCATTTCGCCAGTGCGCCTGGATCACTCGCACAATGGCCGAGTGCAGCAGAAAGTCGCCCCGGGGGATCCCAAAGCGGTCAATGAGATCCTGAAAGGACAGGAGCGCTCCGTCCTCGTACAGGTCCCCGACGAGCTGTAAACCAGATTCCTCCCAGTCCGCCAGTCGTGACCAATCTCCTCCGTGGGGGAGGGCCGTCAGCATCCCCAATGGTATTTCAGGCGCGTATGGTGTCCGCAGGTGACCTCTGTTATGAGCCCGATTCCAACAGAGTCGGATAGTCCGCTCCTCCATCGACAGGGCCCGTAGTACTAAACGTTGTCGCAGCACGATAAAGGAGAGGACGTGTCTAGCTATACCCGTCCCTCTACCGTCCTCCGGGCCTCTGAACTCCCTGGCTATCTCCTGGGTATATGTCTGGAGCTGCGCTGCTAGGTAGTACTTCTCAAAGTCCGGCACAGCGAGCCCTCCCTCGTCCTTCGGCCTCATCAAGGTATTGAGGGCCACCCGCCGCCGGCCTATTCCCCAGAGGAACCCGACCACCATAGAACGCAAACGGCGAAACGTAGCCGGTGGGACCCAGATCGGCAGAGTCCGAAAGTAATACAATAGTCGGGGGAGCGCCACCATTTTGAGCAGAGCGATGCGTCCCGCCACGGAGAGCGGCAGCGTGGCCCAAAAATCCATGCTACCCCGGAGTGCTCGTACGCAACGGGCAATGTTTCCATCTAAGAGGTCGGGCTGGTCGTGGTATACAAATACCCCAAGGTACTTAAAGCAGTCGGGCTCCCATCTGATCTCCTTACTTAGCGCAGGAGTGGGGACACCCCTACGCATCGGGAAGAGGCAAGTCTTAGACCAATTCACTCGGAGGCCCGAGACCTCCCCGAACTCCGTTAGCGCCAATTCCGCTCCCCGCAAGGCGTCGACCGGGTCCTCCAGGAAGAGCAACAGGTCGTCCGCATAGAGCGAGACATAATGTGGGCCCGCCGCTGTCCATAAGCCCGTATAGTGGGCTCCTGAGCGAAGATGCAGCGCTAGTGGCTCCACCGCCAGTGCAAAAAGAAGCGGGGATAGGGAGCACCCTTGCCGCGTGCCACGCTCCACCGGATATCGCGATGAAATCAAAGGGCCCGATCTAACCCTGGCCGAAGCGGAAGCGTAGAGGACCGCTGTCCACTTAATAAACCCCTCCCCGAGGCCGAATTTCCGTAGTACCGCGCATAGGTAGTCCCACTCCAGGCTATCAAAAGCCTTCTCCAGGTCCACCGATAAAACTACCGGGGACGGGGCATCCACGAATGGTTCCCCGAGCAAGCGGAACAACCTTCGGATGTTCATGGTCGTATTCCGCCGTGGGATGAAACCGGCTTGGTCTTCATGTACTAGGGAACTCATATGTCCTAACAGCCTCGAGGCCAAGATACTGCTCAGGATTTTGTAGTCCACCGTCAGCATTGAAAGGGGACGGTAGGACCCCGGGTCAGACGAGTCTCGGCCGGGTTTAAGGAGAGGAACCACCAACGCCTCACACATCGAGCCAGGGAGACGACCCAACCTCTTCGCTTCCCTATAGACCACCAGTAATCGAGGGGCCAAGAGGTCAGCATAAGCTGCATAGAACTCCACCGGCAGGCCATCTAGGCCCGGGGTCTTGTTCCTCGCCATCCGTTTGATGGCCCCGCGGATCTCCCCCAAGTCGATGTCAGAACCCAGGGTTTCCGCCACTTCCTGTTCCACTGTGCGGAGTTCCAGTGGGCTAAGATAGTTATCAAGCCGGTCTGGGTTACGCGCGGAGCGACTGCGGTATAAGCTTTCGTAGTAGTGCCGGAAGCAATTAAGAATCTCCGGTTGGGTGTACACCTCGGTCCCATCCGCCCTACGCATATTAGTCGTCGTTTGGGACTGGCGCGTAGGGTTGGCCAACCACGCCAGCAACGCGCTTGACCTGTCGCCCTCCGCAATAGAACGGACCGTATAGGCCTTGTAATCGAAACAGCGGAGCCGCTCGACCTCCACCGCTACCCTCTCCCTCGCCTCCACCGCTTGTGTCTGCAATTCCGGGTGTCCGGGGCGGCTGATTTCGAGCTCGCGGAGCGCTCGGTCCGCCGTGTCTAAGTCAGCCAGGATAACACGCCGCATGCCCACCTTCTTAGAGATACAGTAGCCCCTCACCACCACCTTGAAGGCGTCCCATTCGAACGCCCTGGTACTCGCGGAGCCGCCGTTGGACGCAAAATAATCCGTGATTCTCTCCCCTAGGTCCGCCTTGAAGACACTGTCCTCGAGGATCTCGGGGCGCATCTTCCAGGTGGGTACTGCCGGCGTTCCAGGGAACCAGCGAATGTCTAGCAGGAGGGGGTTATGGTCCGAAATGGTCCGCGATAAGTACTCCGATCGGACCGCTGCCGAGACTAATTCGGACGAACCAAGAAAGCCATCCAGTCTGACATGCAGCTCATGAAGGCTCGAAAAGTACGAATAATCTCTAGACGCGGGGTGATGCGCCCTCCAGATGTCCGTCAAACCCCAGCGGGTCTGCCAATCTTGACGGCCCTTAGCCGTCCGCCGGACCGGGGAATCGGGGAGCGGGGGATGCGAACGGTCTATGTCTACATCCACTACGGAGTTAAAGTCTCCCCCCAGCAGGAGGGGACCGGCGAGAAAGTGGGCCAGCGAGCCCGATAACCTGGAAAGGAAGGCAGTCTGGTCCACATTAGGAGCATACACACAGCAAACATTCAAGTCCCTCCCTCCCAGTGTGCCTGATATGGCCACGAAACGCCCCTCTGGGTCTAACACTGTCCTCGTGACCTGGAAGGGGACTCCTGCCCTGATCCATATTAGCGCCCCCCTGGCATAAGCAGAGTACGCCGTGGAAAAGACCTGCCCTCGCCATCTACGCTGAAGCGCCGCCCCTTCCGCCTTGTTCAGATGCGTTTCCTGCAACAGCGCCATTTGCACTCCCCTACGCACTAAATAAGCATGGACCTTGTGACGCCTGGACATAGTGTGAAGCCCCCTCACGTTCCAAGTAATACACTTCAAGTTAGCAACATCAGCCATTGTCCCAGATCGTTCTTGCACAGTCTCCCCGTTCGGGTCCCCACCAAGAAAAAACATCAATCCTCCCAGCGCTGACGGCGGCCATTTTCCCCAACCAAAACCAAACCACCCAAAAACCAACAAAGCCCCCCCCCAACCACCCCAGAACAGGACCCAAATAGCACCATCTAGATCCCATCCAAACCTCTACAGAGAACAACCCCAAAATCCCCACTAGTCCTACGGTCGCCACCGTAGGAAAGCCTTATGGGCCAGGTGCGGGCTGAGCGGAGGCAGTGGGCCCTCGTCGCCCAGGCTACCAGGACTATATTAAGCCCCCTCCTGTGTCAAAATCTTCCGGGGCAAGAGCAGGAGCCCCCCAACCCTCCCTCCTCCGTTGTCAGCAATAAAGAACGGCAACCGCCTCCCCCCTGCCGGGCCCCCACCCAAAACAAGGCAGCCCATCCCGTTACCCTTGTCCGTCCAAAAGGTCCTCCACCGATTTCGGTGTGATCACCGGTGTGTGGGTACTGTCTGCCACTGAGTCTTCCGAGTCCGATGGTGCCCCCTGAGCACCCGGGTTTTCTTCCTCCTCCTCGATGCCTTCGCCTCTTGCTCCCGATAGTTCCGATAGAACTTCCAACACTCCCCTCCGCTCAGATGATGTCTCCGATGTCGAGGGTCCTCCAGTGCGGCCTCGGCGGTTCCTGACCCTTTTAGATCGCCTCCTCTGTTCCGGCTCCTCCGCCTGATGGGTCGAGGCGCTATAACCATCCTTCCCCGTCCGGTACAGTTCGAGCCAGTCACAGACCTCCTCTGGGGTGTCGAAGAACTGGGTTTTGTCGTCGACAATGACTCGGAGCCTTGCGGGAAACAGGAGTGAATATTGGATACCCTCACTCCTGAGTTCACGCTTAACCGCCAGGAAGGAGAATCGCTTGCGCTGCGTCTCGTAGGTATAGTCGGGGAAGATATTCACCTGACTGTTTGCAACCTGGAACGGGCCATTGTGTCTGGCAGCATTTAGGATCAGGTCTCTGTCCCGGAAATGTAGTAACCGCGCCACCACTGGCCTTGGAGCTCGTCCCTGCTGTGGGGGCCGCGCTGGAACTCTGTGGGCCCGTTCTAGGGTGTAAAAGGAGGACAGGCCCTCCGGGACCACCGTGTCTCGGAGCCAGGTCTCCAAGTACCGCACCATATCGCCTTCCTCGATCTTTTCCGGCAGGCCCACCACCCGAATGTTATTCCTCCTGTTTCGGCCTTCCGCATCTTCCGCCCTCCGTTCGAGGGTCTCGATTCGGGACATGGCATCCTTTATCGTCGCAGCCAGGGTTCTCTGCGCCGGTTCGATAGTCTTCACCGTGCTCTCCACCTCCTTGACCCGGTCCGAGAGTTTACCATGGTCTGCCCTAAGGAGGCCCAGGCCAGTCGCCACCTGGGCAATGTCCTGTTGTAGGGCCGACCGAGTTGCCTCTATCGCTTCCAGTACACGGTCGAATTGTTGCTGGAGAGGTGCGCCACCAGGTCGTTTAGGATCTCCATGCTCTTCCTTGTCCTGGGCCTCAGTGTCTGAGGTGGTCTGGTTGGATCCCTTGGCTCCTTTAGGTTTCCCCATGCTACCAGGGGCTCTCCGCGGAGGTCCCGGAGCAGGCGACTCCGTGTACAAGTGTCCAGCACGACCTTCCCGGGAGTTCGTTCTCCAGCCTGGTACGGGCGATCTCCTTCTCCAGAGCTTGTGGAGACTCCGCCGTTTCGGCTCACGCCACCGCCACGGCGTTCGAGGGCACCGATAAGGGGGCGGAGACAACCGTCGCCGAGTCGGGCAGGCCCGTTCACCCACTATAGCTCCGGGGCAAGGGCCACCAACTCCCCCGGTTGACCTGTGGCGCCAGAGTGTCGCATCATCCATGTAGTTGGGCTGGCCAGTAACTCGTAGCTAGTTGCGGAGTCGCGGCGCAGACCACCGCCTGGGACTGAGGGCACCCGCGCCCGGTGCCTTCTAGCGCGTGGGCATCCGCCCGGTCGTCTAACCGAGTGTGGTCCCGCTGTAAGTGGTCCGGACCAACCACCGTCCAACGTCTAAAACCACTGAGGATGGTGAAGTCGGGTGCCAGACGACATCCGCGAGACCTCCACAACTCCATAGTGCCGATCAAGGGGACAAAGGGGTCCGGGCGCCATGTTGGGTCGCACTCCGCAACTCCGCAAATTTCGGCACTTCCTCGGAGCCACCCCCGTCTAAACTCCACCAGGGCCCCCGGCAGGGTGTCGTCGCCTCGCTCAACCGAATGCGGGGTCTGGGGCGCCCCTCAGCCTCTGATGTTCAGGATAATTTCGGGCTCAGTCCCGGAGCCGAGCTCTCAGGCGACCATCGCCATCGGCGCCCAAGCCACGCCCCTGCTGTGAGATCATCACTTGGCAGTGATTCAAATTACTTCACACTGTAGCCTGGCTTCTGCGTATTTATTGGAGCAGATTCAAAACCCTGAGCACGAACCTCCTTCTGAAGGGAGGGGCTGTCTCACAGAGGATTAGGGTATGACTAGGCCCTTCTGGATGTGTTTAAAAATTAGATTTTGATAATGTTTTTAATTAATTAGGATATTTTCTTTTCAATAATGAAAGGCACTCGGGGTGCTTTTTAAATAGAAATTTTTATTTTGCAAGATTAATGATACTTGTTTTCTTGTCCTAGGATTGCTGGGTTGTGGTGTTGGTGTGTGGGTCGGCCCCCCCCCACTTCCTTTCTTATTTTAGTTTTTTACTTTCATGTTTTTATGTTAGTTTATTATTTTTGGAAGATGGAACCAGACCAGACCAGACCGGATTGGTGGTGGATGGCCGCATCGGAGGAAGTGTCCGGATACCGAAGATGCCGGGTGGTGACCTACACTGATGTCCCAAAATTGACATTGGACTTATGTTTTTGGCAAACTGAAAATAATTTTTATTTTTTTTATTTTTGACAGACTCCATCCTAATACGATTTCCCGCAAAAGGATTTTGTTATGTAATTCCTTGGCCTGCATTATTCTCATGTTTTTCTTTGCAATCACTACGAACAGGCCCCACTTTAAAAAAAAAAAACATGTCATCATGAGGCGCCTTGACGCCCATTGGGCATAGCTGCGCAATATAAATAATATTTCTTTCATTCATTCATTCATGTAGTATTATCTTTGCTTTTTAGGATGCAGTCACCTATTATATATACACCAGCTATCTTGTAGAAATGGGGTTGTCTTTATTTTCCTGTTATTACACTTTCACCTTGATTGATCAAAGGGTGGTTACCCTAGACTTTAGGTTGTCCTGGGAGGTGTGTCTTTTAGTATGATTATGTATTAATGTTTGCCCAAACCTTGAGCAGATTTCACCAAATTTTTTCCTTAAGTTGACCGATGTCAGTAGGCCTCATTTAGGCCCATTGTTATTCTCATCCCACAAACAAGCCCCTACACCAATAGATTTCATGAGTCATCATTAGCTTAAGTTGACCATAGTAGGTAGGCCTCATTTAGGCCCTTTGTTGCTTTTTCATTAGAAGTTGAAACACATTTAGTTCTTAAGTTGTCCGAAGTAGGTAGGCCCCATTTAGGCCCCTTGCTGTTTTCATTCAACACATAAGTCCCTACATCACTAGATTTCACCAGTTATCACTAGAAGTTGAGGCACATTTAGTTTGAGGATGCTTTGGTTAGTTTCTGTTGTTATCAGATCCAATCTTAGATATGTTTCAGCATTCAAGTCAAGGGTGCTTTGATTTGTTTTCAGTTGGTTGTTAGATTTGTATTCCCTACATTGAGTTTCAGGTGGAATTTCCTTAAGTTGTCATTCGTTTTAGAGAGTCTTTTTGGTTTTTGGTTTGTTGATAGATTGTGTTGATGTTTTTTTATATGGATGTTGTTGTGTATAGATGTTTGCAAGATAAAGATCTAAGGGTGGAATGTAATGGCAGGGTTTTTGGCTCTATTTAGCAGTGATATAGACTTTAATCTTGCTCACATCTAGGATAGGTATTCTTAGCTTGTGTTGGCCCTTTTAAGCCCTTTCTTCCAGACCTAGAAGAGGATAGCTGCTTAATATGATGATAGATCCCTTATTCTTGACTCTAACCTGTCTATTGCCTATTGGCTTTGACATACTTGACACATTGGTATGGTTTATGTAGGTATTCTGGCAGAGCTAAGGGGCATTTCATCCCTTTCAGGCCTACAGGCCTAGAACTAGAGAGACTCCATCTTGATGGAGCTGAGAGGCTTTTCAGGGTAAAGGTAAAGTTTATAGTTAAAGCTGTTGTTCACTTGGAGAGAACCGGTCTGGGCCAGCCCTTATCGGTAGGCTGTATTATTCTCTGTGTCGAAGACACCACAAAAGGCTGGCCAGCTGGGTGTGTGTCCTTGATGCGAAGTGGTGCAGAGATCTGGTGGGCGGCAGGCTGATGGCTGGAACTTTCCATGAGGAAACAGCATTCTATATCAGTGAAGTGCAGAGGCGGAGCCAGGCAGTCGAGTTGAGGTGGAGGAGTGGTGAGCAGTCGAGTGGAGTTGGCGGAGCGGAGAGGAGTCAAGCTGGAGTGGTAGAAGAGTGAGGAGCTGTTGGAGTAGGAGAGAGAGAGAGGGTTCAAGCTAGAGAGAGCTGAGTTGAATTGAAGGAGCAGAGAGTGTTGGTAGAGTTGGAGGAGTGGAATTGCAAGAGTAGAAGAGACAGGACATGCTTGGAACAGAGAGAAGACAAACAGACAGTCAGTGAGCTGGAACTGAAGGAAGCAGTCAGAAGCAGTTACTTATCAGGAGGAGGTGTGAATAGCTGGAGTCTGAAGTAATGCCTTTTAGAAGAGACGGAGGAGAGATCGTGGACTAATCTGTGGGAGCAGCTGGAGTTATTTGGACATTGGTACAGAGACATTCAAAATAGAGTGAACAAGCTAGTGGAATGAAGAGCATCAGAGCGGCAGAAACCATTAGATTGAAGCTGGAAAGTGGAGACAGTTCGTGGGGGAGAGGAGTCCAGTGCAAAGTGATCAGCGCAGAGGTGTATCCAAGAGTGCAGGAGAGAGAGAGAGTCTGAGATGAGCCAAGGCACAGACGAGAGAGGAACCCAGATGACGGCTAGAACAAGACTTCACACTAATCAGGTGATATCAGTCCTGTCATATTAGTTTACTTCACACTTGCATCTTAATCTTGTCTTTATTCCCTAGGCTATTGTATTGCTAATCCTTTTCCTTGCAGCGGTGTGTTCTATCTATAGTCTTTGTCAGTTACAGATCTGTGTAGGTGTTTATATTGTTCCAATAAAGAAACCCCCAGTTTTTAGTAAACTGAAATGTGCCTTGTATTCTTGTTCAATCCAGGTAAATGTATCTCCTAGGTGGTTGTTGTTTATATGAATGGATGAGTAACCCCAATCAGGTAAGTGGTGATCACATAAATAGGGAGCGAGTGGACCTTTGATGCCAAGAATAAGAGGTACATTATATTAATTGGCTAACTCCTAATATTGTAGTAGCAAGCCCTTAGTGAACAGAGAGAGAGAGACTTCCCAACATATAACTGAAGGTGTTCATAGGAATGTGGTCGTCGTTGAGATACGGCGTTAATGAGAGCGTTGGGGTGGATTACCAGCGCGTATACCCACAGGATTGTGGCTTGTGTAAGTGAGAGCGCTGGGGAGGATTACCAGCGTGGAGGTTTGCCGGATTGTAAACCGTTTGGAAATAAGGGAGAGCACTGGGGCTGCAGACCCACGTGTGTAGACACGCCAGATTGTGTGTCATATCTGCCCCAGGGTAGATTAGTCTGGGTCTGAGTGGCCGCGAGACTATAAGGTATGAGTGTAGTGTAGGGCATGGATATCCTTAGTAATCAGTGAGTATTCTTAGTATCCCTATAGATTTAGTGGTGTTTCTAATAATATGAGCTTGTATATTGCGAGTTCCCCATCCTCAGGTAGGTACCCAGGTGCCTGGATAGATGGTCCTGAGGAGGGATGTGGTTACGTTCTGGCTGGGTTGGAGGGGCCCCTAGGGGCTGATCCCATCTAATCAGAAAATCCAGCCATAACACAAGGCTCAAACAAATATGCAAAGAGTTTTTGGCTCACAAGCTGTTTTTGGACAGGCCGACAGGAGGGGACTGGCTGTCAGCTGAGGAAACTTTATGTCCCATTTCTACCCACAAGAACACAGAGGTATGGAAAACTACAGTAGAGGCTACCGCCAAAACTGGGGAATTTCTATCCCCAAAGATGGAGATTGTCAAGGAATCATGGAGGAAGGTCGAGAACTTCAAACCCAGGATACCAAGGTGAGCAATACACTTTCTTCCCTCCTAAAGTTGGGAGGAAGCTTAAGATTCTTTATACACAATTGGGAGAAAATCACTCGAGACAACTGGGTGTCCGAAACAGTTGGAGGTATCAAATTTGACTTTCGGGAATACCCAATACAAAAAATAAGACCCAGGGAACTCATATTAGATGCAGAGAAAAAGTTACTCATAGATTCAGAAGTCTCCTGAATGCTTCTCAAAGGATCATTAATTCAAGTCCCAGAGCACAAATTATCAAAAGGTTTTGTGAGCACATTCTTTCTAGTAAATAAAAAGACCAGGGCTGACTCCCAGTTATACATTTAAGAGATTTAAACAAATATCTAATATACAGATATTTCAAGATGGAAGGTACCTATCTCTAAAGGGATATCCTACAAACCAAGGATTGGCTGGTAAAACTAGACCTCAAAGATGTGAATTTTACAATACCCATGTACGAAGACAACCAGAAGTACCTTCGTTTTTCGTGGAAAGGCATAACTTATCATTTTCTTTGCGTACCCTTCGTACTGTCTTCGGCTCCATGGTGTTACACCAAGGTACTCAGGCCATGTAGTAACTTACCTCAGACAGAGGGGAGTCTGACTGATAATATATTTCGACAATATTCTCATTATGTCTCAGGACAAGTTGGAAGTTCTAAAGCACTTACCCTGGACAATAGACCTTCTCCAGTGTTTAGGTGTTATAGTGAACACAAGAAGTCTGTGATGACCCCCATAAAAAACATAGACTTTCTAAGATTCCAGGTAGATTCAAATACATCCCAACTAGTACAACCACAAAACCAAGTGTCCAAGATGAAAAAGGAAGTAAGATCAGTACTGTCCAAAACATCAGTTCTCCTAAGGGACCTAGCAAGAGTCTTGGGCCTCTTATCATCTTCCACTCAAGCCATTTCTCCTGGCCCTCTGCACTACAGAGGTCTACAGAGACTGAAAGCACTGGGCTTATGGAAAGGTTTACGGTACAGAGATTCTCTGCCTCTATCAGAGGACGCTCGTGAGGATCTACAGTGGTGGTTAAAGAATCTCGAGAGTATGGAATGGCAAGGCCATCTTTGGTAATGTCTTTTTACTTCTCTCACTTCACACTCGTGGCCCATACACGATTTGATTGGTTCCTCAATATATTCACACACTAAAATGAAGTGCTTACGACAATTTATTCAAGTATAAAAATGCATTACATAAAACAATACTGTTGTATATTTAAAAAAAATTCAGAAACATCCGAAGACACTATCAGTAGTTCATATAATTTAAAATAACCCTTTCACAGTATGGATGTACAACTTGGTGAAGCTAAATGAGAAGCTATACTAACATTTAAAAACACCGTGATACATCCTACAGTATAATCAATCTCATAGACACTTGCTGAAGACGGCTAAAATGCCAGAAACCGGTCCTAGGAAGCTGGTTTCCGGTCCAGGGGAGGCATGGCTTGGCAGTTCGGGCTAGACTGTTCCCATGAGGCACAGGGTCAGACTGTTTTGCATATGGCCATTTTTGAACTGGGGTGGCAGAGTGGGCTAAAGAACGGTGATGGATTAAGCCCAGATCTGTTGACTGGGTGTGAGTGTTTGATTGGCTCAGATGCTCCCGTCCATCACCACCCCCTTTTGTACCACTTTGTTTGCCATAAGTTGGCAGGGTATGCTCAGACGTGAGACCCTTGCTCACTTTGCCACTGGATTCAAGCAAGCCTGGCTGAAGACGACTGGAATGCCAGAAACCTGTCCTAGGAAGCTTCTTTCCGGCCCAGGGAAGGCATGGCTTGACAGTTCGGGCTGGACTGTTCCCATGAGGCACAGGGTCAGACTGATTTGCATCTGGCCATGTCTGAACATGTGGTGGCAGAGTGGGCTAAAGAACGGTGATGGATTAAACCCAGATCTGTTGACTGGGTGTGAGTGTTTGATTGGTTCAGATGCTCCGTCCATCACCACCCCCTTTTGTACCGCTTTGTTAGTCATAAGTTGGAAGGGTATGCACAGACGTGAGTCCCTTGCTCACTTTGCAACTGGATTCAAGCAAGCCTGGCTGAAGCCGGCTGGAATGCCAGAAAACGGTCCTAGGAAGCTTGTTTACGGTCCAGGGAAGGCATGGCTTGGCAGTTCGGGCTGGACTGTTCCCATGAAGCACAGGGTCAGACTGATTTGCATATGGCCATGTCTGAACTGGGGTGGCAGAGTGGGCTAAAGAACAGTGATGGATTAAACCCAGATCTGTTGACTGGTTGTGAGTGTTTGATTGGTTCAGATGCTCCGTCCATCACCACCCCCTTTTGTACCGTCTTTGACACTAGGCATAGCTTGTGGGAAACAACACTGTTTATTAGGGAGGGACACAACATCTCACACACACGCACACACACACACAAATGTATGCAGATGAGACTCTTAATATTCTCTGCTCTGGTTCCATATCCTGCTATCCTCAGCTCTTGGGCTGATCATGCTCCCAATAAACAAAATTCACTGTCTCATGAAGTTTCACACTTTGGTGGTTCAGCACTGTTTACTGCTGCCGCTCTTCTATGGTGGTGTATTGTTCACACATGCGGCAACTTATAGGGATAGGGTAGTGCACTTAACGGGCATTCTTCTTGTGAATTAGTTAGGTTTAGAGTGGGTACAGATAGTCATGTGGCAGACCCCATAAGCCATCACAGTGTGTATTTCAATGTAATCATGAGGGCCTGCCAGTGGTTTGTCTGTCACTCTATGGGTTTTTAGATGAACAGTGCTAACTTCTTTAATATGCACAGATTCTGTAAGATTTACTTGGCATGGCTTCACCTCTGATAGCTACTTCGAGGGTGCTCGCGAGCTACCAGAAGCTCCCAAGCTACTCGTTGAAGACCCAGATGTAACCAAAGTGTTTAGTCATATTCACCAGGTACTCTACTCTGTCGAGTAAAAAGATGGAAAAATGACGACATTAATAGATGAGACACAAATACAAGGGCTTATAGATTCACAACTGCTGGAATAGGAAAAAGCAATACATGATGACGAAGTCATTATGGATAATTCCAAATTGAAAGTCAATAAATAACCAAGCCCAGATGCCTTCTTGGTGCCTTCCTATAAAACGTATTGTAACACGTTAGCCCCCTTACTGCTTTACCTGTTTGACTATTTTACAGAGGCTGGAGGAATTACAGAGTCACTATTCCGAACAATCATTCATTCATTCAGGAACCCGGCAAAGGTAAATTGCAATATCCTTCATACAAGTCGATCTTGGAGTTAAAAGTGGATGTAAAAATATTCACAGGTATCCTATCAAGGAGACTTGGAATGGTCCTGCAGAGGACTGTGGAGCGGACCAGTTGATATTCATACCAGGTAAAAATTGTGAAGGCAGTACGAAAAACTTAATACACAAGATCAACAATGGCCATAGAAGGCTAAGGAAAGCAGTGTTGATTTCACTAAACACAGAAAAGGCATCCGATCTGGGCCATTGCAGGTTGCTGGAGTGCGCATTGGAAACATTTGGGATTGGGCCACAATTTAGAAAGTGGGTACTCAGCTGCTGTAGCAACCCCAGAGTCTCAGTACGGGTTTGCTGTTAAATTTCTACTATGCTGATGTGCTAGTCACCTCAGCTGTATGGGCTCTAGCGGACTTAGAAGCACAATGCAATTTGTGAGCTGGGGATTTAATTGTGGATAACCTGTATCTGCCCAATGGATTTACACTCAGCTTCTGGCACTGAAGTTAGTAAACCGGTCTCCATGCCTAAATATGAAACAGAGGGGAGTCCTTGATATGCCACGGACCCATCTCAAGACCAGCAGGTTGTCCATTCATATTGATGGGGTAGGGGTAAAGGGAGTTCAGCACAAATGTAAGAAAGTGCTATTTTGTTTGCATGATCACCGCCCAAATTTATGGACTGATGCTTCTGCTTTTTCAACTCTGAAGTAGACTTGGCCCTGCTGACCAGATCCCAGTGCATGTGCTCTGACCCCCAAAGTGTATGTACAATTGGCTAATCCCTGATTGGCATTTTTAACTTACCTATAAGCCCTTAGTATATGGTACAAATTGTACCCAAGGCTAGTAAGTTAAAGGTCACTAGTGGCCTGTAGCACTTATTTATTGGTACAAAAACCCAACTTACTGATGAAATCGAATTTGAAGTAAGGTTTAGTGTAAAAGTGAATTCAGATCACTGGGTATATAAACCCCTGAGTGAGTCCACATATAGGATGGACCGTCACAACATGCAACCGGGAGGGTATCTTAAGGGGCTGTATGGGGAAGGTGCAGTCGATTCCTTTTACCCCCTAACCGCGACTACGCTCCGAGTTTGGCAAGAAGGGTCAAAGGCGCTGGGTTGGCGGGGTAGAGTTACTTTGATGACTCTCCTGTGGGACTCGAGGAAATTAGGCCTGTTGGGGCTGAGGGCGAGCTTTGCTGGATAGGACATGATTTGGATTTCGAAAATGGGTGACCATTGGGAAGGAGGGGACATTAAGACCTTTCTGGCTCTGCAGAAGGAATACCAGATGCCTCAATCTTAAACTTTTAGCTATCTACAAATCACGCAAATGCTAAGAGCGGCAATACCCAGGGGGACTGTACTCCCAGAGACCTCCCCAGTGGAAGACAGGTTACTAGACCGCTATCTTGACACAAAAGCGACATCATTGGTTTAGCGTAAACGTATAAATGATCTGCCGGACCCCTTGACATCGCTGCGGAGTAGGGGCTGCAGAGTAGGGGGGAGAAAGACCTGGGGGGGTTTAGATTATGAGGAATGGGTGGAAGCTATGCCCTCGCCCAGAGAGGTGGCCATAAGATTGCACTTCAGATTAATATAGCTCAAGATCCTTCACAGAGTTTATTATGCATGCACCACGCAGGTAAACATGGGGATACTTACCTTGCCATTGTGCCCACAGGGGTGTGGGCAGGAGGGTACCTTCCTCCACCTGATATGGGAGTGCCCACCATTTCAAAATTACTGGACAGCACTATTGAGGACTATGAAGGAGGTTTCTGAGGTGGAGGACAAGTCGCCACAATGGTGTTTGCTAAATATTTGGGGAGACTCGGACCTAACCAATGCAGAGCGCGCATGTGGGTAACGATGGGGGTTATGATCACAAAACATAATATTGCAACGAAACATAGGGCGCTGGATGCCCAGACTCTGAAGGTGTGGGAAATGGAACTGGACTGGTGTATGCAGGCGGAAAGGATGATCTATGAGAGTAGAGGGTGCCCGAAAAAATGGACAAAGATTTGGGGAAAGTGGAACAGCTATTGGGGAATATTGTGTAGCCCAGTTGCCGGACAAGATCAGGAGCAGGAGACATTATAATCGACTGATGTGCTTGAGTGGGATAGGGGGGACTTTCTGGATGTCTTTTATGTACTAAAATATGATTGTTGTGAAATTTACTGGTTTGTACGGGAATTATCAGAACTATTACAATATGTATTCGTTAAAGAGATGGTATGTTTTTGATTTGATAATTTATAAAAAAAATAATTTAAAACAAAGTGAGTTCAGAAAGTAACCACTTTTTCGCTCCAAAGTTCCAATATCTTTTTCTGATTAAGTGCAGCAGTTGTCACCTGAGACAGCCTGCTGCCCTCCTGGCAGGAGGTGTGAAGCGCTCCCAAGAAGGGAAACAAAAGGTCTGTTGGTGGGAGGAGGTGTGACCTCGTCCTGACAGGATGGCCAGAGGGCTGTGGCCACAGATGGCCCTGCCTCAAAGACTCTATGGTCTCTGATAGGCAAATACAAGTCACATCTTAGCTTACCTGCTGTTTTGTGTAGGTAGACAGGCTGGTTTTTCTTCCGGAGGGGGAAACCGGTTGCAGAACTGGTTTTTCAGAAGGAGTGGCTGGTTATACTGGACACCCCTCAGGGTTGTCCCTACTGCTTTGACCAAGGGAAGAAGGGTCCCAATATCTTGGATTTGGGAAAATAGATGTATTGTGGGATTGTTTAATGCCAGTCCCCCAGGATTTGATATGAGTAGATAGGGTTGTCCTGTGGGAATTTTGACCCCATTGGTTAGGGTGTCCTTCCCTTCTACAAACTCAAAATTGGCATACCAGTGGCGCTCCTCATAAAGAACAGAAGAAGGACTGCGCCTCCTCAGCCTGTGGACCTCAGAAAGAAAGACTGCACCAAGAAAGACTGCGCCTGCTGAACCAAGACAAGACTTCAGAAAGACAAGGGCTGCTCCTGCTATTGAACCCATGGCAAGAGACCCCAAGGGCTGGACTTGCTCCCATTTGTGCCAAGGATTAGTGAGTGGACTCCATGGGCTAGTTGGCTGGCCTCCTGTTAAGCTTCAGGAGCACAAAAGCTAAAGAAGCTTGCATCTGCAAAGTGCCCGGCTGGCCAGTTACCACTGGATTTGCTGTGGACTTCACTGGTGTACCTTATGAGATCAAATCCATGAGGTGCCCCACAGGTTCTGAATCCTTGGCTGGTGCTAGAGTTTATTACTTCTCACCCCAGAACTGCAACATTTGAACCTAATGGAAAAGATAACAGTTTTTGGCATGAACTCAGAGGCTCATATACTACTGCTACTTTCTGGTTTATTGATAAGTTTGAACACTGCCGAAAACCAAAGCTTTCACCGGAGCGCTGGACTTCGCCTGTCCCACGTTGAACCCAACTTCAGACTGTAGAGGACCCTGCTAATGAGCTCGTTTGCGAGAAAAAGAAGTTGAAAAATTTCTAGGTGCAACAGTAAAATCTTGACTGGGACCATTTCTGCATCCCACCCTGCACACCATCACAGTCGGCCGGAAACTTTGATTTGGCCCTGAAACTTCATGTTTGAGGCTTATAGACTACCGATGAGATTGAAAAGCTGTAATTTACAAAACATTTTAGAGTGAATTGCAGGACTGTATGAAAACCTTGCAAAGATAATTAACTCTGATTCCCTTCATCTGATATTTGTCCTTTTGGTGTCTTTTTAACCCCTTCGCTGTTAGGCTTTTCCCCTCCCTGTGCTAAGTCTTTTTTTGGCTATTTGGGATAGTTTGTGCTTAGGCCCCTGTAACGTTTGGTGCACATAAGGTATCCACGCTAAATTTGTGTCCTTTTCTTCCAACATCTTGGGGATTCTAACAGCACCCAGGGTTTGTGGATTCCCCTGCAGGGGACCAAGAAGTTGGCCAAAATACGGCAAAGAATTTTTTTGGGGGGCAATGGGGGAAATGTGTTGCAGAAGTGTAGTGTAGTTCTTATATTCCCAATAGGCTCTGCACATTGGAATATTATACCCTATAGATTAGACGTAGGACTTAGGTCGACTAGGTCTCTATTGAATGTATTAAACTTAATAGTGAGTGTGCCCGCTAACTCAGAGGTCACTAGAAACCTTCTCGAATACACAAGACACAAGAAGGGATTCGTTTCTGACAACCGCATAAACATGACAACTTTGTTTCCCAAGAATAAGAATTGTATCTCTAGAGTCGCGAAAGCAATAGATAAATATTTCACTCAGTCAATCGTGCATGCTTCGTTTCAACCGAGGTGCAGAGAACTAGAGAGACAGGCGTTTTCAATAAAAGGTTTTATTGAACAGTCTTCTTTCTCATGCAAGTAAAGTGAACTGCTACAATCATAATGCAGGCTGCAAAGTATAATGCGTACAGCGAGAATAGTATTATAAAATAATACTGTAAAAGCATTGTATGGTTTCTAAGCCATATAAAAATACATACATAAATACACAGGCTAAAATACTTAACTGGTGCTTCTAAAATACGCCTACCCCAATGTACCTAACCTAAGTCTAGTACGCGGGAGGGAGTAAGTATTGTGTAGCATAGGTTTGGTTTTCTTTGCCAAGAATCTATCCAAGACTTCTCTTTAGTTCTAATCAGCACCATACCTTTAGTTTAGAATGAAGGAGGTCTGATATCTCTGTCTCTGGACTCGATTTCGTAACACCCCTCAAGGGGAGCTTGGAAACACTGGAGCTGGATTCTCAACGAGAGAAAGGACAGCTTCTCGATCAGTGTGCCATATGGAGGGTTGGCTTCCTTCTGCACTTTCTGTAGCGAGCTGCGTGGAGCAAGTAGATAGTCAAACTGCTCCAAACCACCGTGTCTTGCTAGAGCAAGTGAAAGAAGTGGAGAAAACATCAAATCTTCTAAGCTGGTAAAGAATTTGTCCACTACAGTAGGTGAAAGTTGGAAAACGTTGTTAAGCAGATCAATTGCACAAAGATAAGAAGCATCACCGTCAGCATCAGCCGCATTAGCAATGTTCGAAGGAGATGGTACCTGTGTGCCTGTTGCTCCACGTATTTCACCGTCTGCTGTTTGCGTCGGTAAGATCTCAACGAATGCCGTCATCAGGATTGATAGCCGCTGGGGACAACACGGTGCATGAGCCTTTACCGGTCCAAGCAAAGTATCAACATCCGTTGGCAGGTCTGATGGGAGTGTCAGACAGATGTCTAACACGCATTCTTCTCCACATAGCAGGCATCGTAGAACAGGTAAGATGCAATCTTGCCAGATTAGTCGGAATGATAGAAACCACGTGGTATTCAGATCTCTTAAACGAGTAAAGCCCAGAATCTGTATCATGCGCTCACGACAGTTCGTTGCCAGGAGAGTAATCTCTAAGGTAATCTGGGTGTCGTTGGTGACTAGACTTGCCATATTGGAGCAGAAGGAACAAAAATAGTATTCCTGCTACGAGTCCGAAAATAAGAGGCAAGCTGCCGAACATAGAGTGCACAAAGTTTGGAAATATGCCGAGGACTGCTTCAAACGGTGCTAACAGTCTTGAAAAAACTGTCTTAAATACATGTACAATACCACTGGTATCAGACATGTTTAAGATACGACCTAACATTTCTGTGAAATGTATAGGGCAGTTTGTCGATAAAAGGACATATATCTCTGCAGAAGACCTTGCAACTTGCAGTTCATATGTCTCTTTGGACAAGGTCAGTGGCACAGTTTTTTATAAAAGAGTGGCTTTCATTCTGCTTAAAGTATCAATTTGTATAGAAGAGATGTTCAGTGAAGGCCATAACGGCGACTCCCCGTCTGTCTTAGTTTTAGGAAACAATACTTGCTTACAAAAGTTAACCTGGCTGACACAGTTACGAGATAGGCTATTCCTTGCAACATGCCACAGCAGCTGTGATCATTCAACATAATATAGCTTCCATTAAAAAGCTGCCTAAAAATTGGATCTATCACTGCAGCTAGAAAACCCTGCAGGTGGCAGGATAATTTGGTTGAAGAACCATCGCAGGCCCCGTGTAAGTTAATACCCTGACATAACAGTGTACCGCTTAGTGCGCTTTTGCAGTTTGTACCACTAAGAAGTACTTCTTTTCCCCCACTCCAACATCTGGGTGTATATGGTAAATCCCCGGTTGACTTGATGTATTCTCTACCCAACCTTTCATATACGCCAGCTGGTATATGTTTTAAACAATACTGAAAATGGAAAATTTTGACAGGCAGAGTGATTGTTCAGCGTATTGGCCATTCTGTTGCAGGTTTTTCCTAAACAGTTAATGGTAATCTTTCTAGTTTCTCAATGCTCAGCACCGTATAGTCTGCTCCTCTTTGTGCCAAAGTGATTTGTTTATCTGTAAGGTTAAATACAGAAAACAATGACGTGGTGTTGATTAGACGCCATGGCACATAGCCAGAACGAAGATTTTGCAAAGTCCAGCCTAAAAGCATTATAGAACGCAATTGTGACTGTCCATGCTGTAACATGAGCAAGTCCTGTTCCAATATGTCTATGGCAGAGGATACTATGCTGTCCAAAGAATAAATTCTGGTTAACAGAGTTGTTATAACATTGTCAACTACAGAGAGAGATTTCTCTAAATTAATACGATTGTTTGAGCTACCCTTTGGTGGCATTGGACAATGTTCCCATTGATTAAAAGTATAAAAATTTCTAGGGTTTGCAGATTTGTGCAAATAATGATGCCCATAGTGATTATAACAGTACATTTGTTCATAATCTGATGAACCTTCTAAGTATTCATGCTTTGTAAATTTTGCAGACATCTCTAAGTCTGATATCATATTATTGACAGTCTCAAAGTCCCAATCATCAGAAAAAGTACTAGATGAAACAAAGTCACTCAAGGAAACCTTGAATTGGTGTGGAATCTTCAACAGCTAGGCAGGTCCAAAGATGTCATAATCAGTTCTGTCCCAAGCTATACCACCAGGTATAGGAGCGGCTGTGATGTTCACTGATGACAAGTCTCTTTGTTCACAATGACAATGAGATGACTTGTGTGGCGTGAGGAGTAAGTTGATGTTCTTACTTGCTGTGTCCTTTTTACTATATCTTCCATTTATCAGCATCCCTGAAGTTAATACAAGAGTCAACCAAAGTAGAAGAAAAAGTACATCCAACACAAATCCAAAGTTCAACCCATGGTGAAACCCGATAAGTCTTTTCCAGTAGATGAAAAAGTTCTGTTGCTTGTTCTTTGAAAGTTCCTTTTGTTGGCGTTGTTTCATGTTCACTGGGATCCTCGGAAAACGTATCAAAGTTAATGAAATAACTAGAGGCAGTTCTGTCAATTGTTGGTATTGCATCAGAATTACTTGAAATCGCTGGAGCACCTGGATCCCTTGTCATATTAGTATAGTCGGATGCTATAGCATTGTAGACAGGTGTTTCTTGACGAACTGTTGTTTGGGTCTCAAGAGGCACAAGTTCCATCGCTTTATTGCTTAGTTCTTCTTTTCGCACTGCAGATTCCTCAAAGGTGATGAGCCTCTCAGTTTGAACC
Source organism: Lissotriton vulgaris (assembly GCF_964263255.1). Lineage (NCBI taxonomy): Eukaryota > Metazoa > Chordata > Amphibia > Caudata > Salamandridae > Lissotriton > Lissotriton vulgaris. Next base: position 365,320,406 of record NC_141693.1, on the reverse strand, counting down.
TCGTAGATAGTAGCCAAATTCGTTTGTCTGCTCTATCTTTGGAGTCCACTTAGCCTACTACTTATGATTGGCCACATGATGTAATTTTACCAGGTCGATAGATACAAACCTATTCTCCTTTCTTCCAGCAAGGGGCGGCAGTAACACTGTCCTTGATCCGTGGATTGCTAGCACAGGTACTGGTTGTCTGTAAGAAGGCCCAAATTCCTTCTTGTCTGCGATCTTTTCTCTGACTAAATCCCCAATCTCTGGAATCCAGGCAGGCCTAGCTGGGACAGGTGGTTCCCCTTCAGTGGTCGTTGGCTTCTGCAATGTGTTGCTTTGACTTCTCCTTGTTTCATTTAAGTCCTGCAAAACAGCCAAACGATCTTTGATATCAAAAGGTTTTTGGTTCTACCACTGAAGTGTTGCGATCAAGGTCCTAGACAATCATTCTAGCTCCAAAAAGGATTTCATATGGAGTGATTTCACCCAGAGAACTTCTTGGCAGATTGTTTAGTCTACGTTGGACACTTATTAGATGTTTGACCCACCTGTCACCCGAGCCTAATACCCTAGCTGTTTTTTTCTCTCCACAACCGAATTTCCCTCAGGATGGAATTGACTACAATACCGCAATGCAACGCCCAGATTGGCCATGGCCTCCTTGTAAGCCTTTGAGCTAAACGCAGGCCCTGGTCAGAATGTAGTGTGCCAACTTGTATCTGCGAATAAAGACTTGCAAATCTTTTATAACAGTTCGGGCGTCAGCCGAGCGCTGAGGCCGCATCCAAATGAATCTGCCCTAATAGTTGTGGGACCGCATTCGTCCATTGTGACGTCTGCGAGTAGATAGTCTAATGCTGTCTAACAATGGTGTCTGTACTGGGCTGGCTACAATGTAGTCAGGTATCTGACAGCGTTCTCTGCTGCAGTCATGGCAATTATTTACAAATGTGTGAATGTGACCATTCATCCCTGGCCACCAGTATGTCTCTTTTAATTCAAGTATAGATTTAGAGATCCCTTGATGTATCAGACCCTCTCCCATATGTGCTTCGTGTATCAAAGCTACTCTATGTCTCCTGTTTGGAATTACTCTATCCCCCACTCCAGGGATTCGAGCAAAAGAAACGGAGTTGGCATCAATTATGTATGAATATTCGAGTGGATAATTTTGAGGTAATGCTGCACCGCTGCCTTTGCTTGTCGCAATGACAGCTAGCATTATTTTGCCGTCTATTTTCGTTTTTGAACAAGGGATTGCAGCTACGGAAGCCGTTTGCACAGCTGCCTTCGCGGCTTCATCAGCCAATGAATTCCCTGCAACGTGAACTCCATCATGTTGATAACTCCGTGTATGGATCACATGAGTCTTTTGTAGTTCTTTTTGTAATTGAACTACTTGTTCCCAAAGCAACGTATGCTTGATTGTGCCACCTTTTGCATCTTTGAAACTGTTTTGAATGAATCCAGTTCCACAAGTATTCATTATAAGATTAAACACAGTAATACGAATCGCACACTATGAGTGTGGGTATTTGCGATCAGTATTTTCAAGCACCATCTTGAATGCTTGTAGTTGAGCTCGCTGAGCTGTACAATCTCCGAGAGATTACGTTTTTGTGACCATAGGTTGGAATTTACCATCGCGCCAGCGACCTTTAACGATCGCGCATGCAGCACTATAAGCTTGTTTACCCCTAATTGCGGGTTGTGCTGATCCGTCTGTATAAATTATACATCCATACTGTTCTAGAGGCAGAATCTCAGTGGGCAGAGACATTCTTGTGCGTATTGTAGAAATTCTTGTTTTTTCAAATATGGGTCAAAAACGTATTCAACGTCTGTTGCAGCAAAAGAGTTAACCCATTGTATCCATCTTGGATTTAAAGCCTTTGCATTCGGAATGCTTGCTTTTGTCACTGCCTCTAAGGCAGGTACAGGAGTAACTACCATTATGCGTTTTCACTGTGCGAGGGCTCTCTCTTTTGCTACTGCAGTTTGAACCGCTGTCAGATTTTTTTCTGTAGAAGTGAATTTCATTTCAGCTTGTGTGTACAAGTGTGATTTATAAGCAATTGGTACTTTTTCACCTTCATTAAAGGTTAAGTATGTGAATCCGCATCTTCCTGGGATGATTCGGATTACAAGGTTGCGTATGTTTATGAGTGTCTGTAAATGTGTTGTTGCTAACATGTCTGTTTGTACTGAACGCAAAATTTCTGTGTGTTTTTGAGTCCAATTAGTTGTTTTGAAATCAGGTTTGATTAATTCGTAGAGGTTTAACCCTTTCTGCGTAATTTAGAATGTAAGTTCTTCCAAAGTTTAGGAAACCTAGAATTGACTGTAAGTTTTTCAGCATTTTTGGAGGTTGGAGCAGCGCACACTTTTCTAAAAAGTTGGCTGCCAGGCTTTTGCCTTCACTTGATAACTCGTATCCTAGAAAAAGGACGTTGAGGTGGGCAATTCTTGATTTCTTAAAGTTGAATTTATACCCTTCAGAGGCGAATCCAAGTATAATGGAATTCACTATGTTCAAGTGCCTGTCCAAGTCATCGTCTGTTAGATAGATGTCATCGATATAAGATAATGCCTCATCATCATAGGTTTGTAGTGACTCTGTTACTCTGGCTGAAAATAACCCTGGACTATTCTTGAATCCATGAGGGAGACGACAGAAGTGACGCTGTGTCCCCATAATTGAGAAAGCGGTCAAATACCTACTTTCTGGTGCAATGTTTTGACAGAATAAACCGTTAGAGATATCTAATGTGGTTTTATTTTTTTTACGCACAATGTTATACATTAGTGCTGCACTGTGTGCATTTTGTACTGCAAACGTTTTGCAACAAGAGTTTAAATGTCTGTAGTCCAAAACTAGACAATATGTATTGTCTGGTTTGGAGACAGGAAACAAAGGATTGTTCATAGGTTAAACTTTTTATCATGGAACGTCAATGGCCTGCGGTGTGGTAGAAGACAGCGGCTGATCATGAAATACCTTGAGCAGTCAACTGCCCAGATATTTCTTATTCAGGAATCCCACTTAGGCCATGTAGAAACCGAAGAGGTTTTCGCTAGATATAAATGGATAGAGCACTCCATTTGCTCCCATAGTATGACACATAACAAGGGGGTGGCGGTTCTTATAAGGAAGGGAGCAATCAATACCATTAAAAATGTAATAACTGATAGCTCGGGTAGGTGGATTGCGGTGCACGCAAATCGGGGGGGGGGGGGGATGAGATTGCAATAGTATCTTACTATGGCCCAAACATTGACGACCATGGTTGCCTTCTTAGAGTACAAGACAAACTAACAGAAATCACAACTCCAATAATTATAGGGGGTTATTTTAATGTTCTTATGGACCCTGTTCGAGATAGGTCTAATCACAGTAAATATGTAGTAGCACCGCGCACTCGCAGAACAATGATTAATATGATCCATGATCTTGGCCTGGTGGATGAATGGGAAGCCTTGGGAGGTACAGGATTAAGGTTTACCTACTTCAGCAAAAAACATGGTCACTCCTCTAGACTAGATTACATCTTAACTGATGCAGCAGGAGTAGAAAACATAGAGGATATCCTTGTCCAACCTTCCATTCTCTCAGATCATGCACCCATTACATTTACATACGTAAGTGGCAAAGCTAAACCCCTCCCTCGTTGGACATTAAACAGAGGGATATTGGTAGATCCAGAACTGACCATTAATATTAGAGAATCAACGCGTACATTTTTTCTAGATAATGTAGGGTCAACAACTCCAGATGTCGTATGGGAGGCTTTTAAGGTCTATATCCGTGGGGAATTTCGTAGCTTCACTTCTTTTATTGCCTTTCTTTTCAGTTTAAAAATATACGTAGTCTTCTGACTACTTCTAGCGATAATAACTGGGGGAGGATTTTGAAGGTTATGGCAACATATGAGGGGAGCGCAAATGGTTTCCTATATAAATTTGGAGCTATGAGGTTCTTTAAGAAGGTCCGTTTAAAGGTCACTCGGGCGGCCATTAACTCATGGCAGAATTTGAAAACCAGGTGGGGTATAAAATACTACTCGGACTTCGCTCCAGTCTGGGACTCTCCTGGGCTCCCAGACTGTTTGAAGGATAGCCTGGCAGTGTCGATTGAACTGGCAGGCATAAGCATATGGTCCGAATTAACTGCTGAAGATGGGGTTCTTCCTTGGGAGGTTTTGAAAGCAAGGATTGGGGACTCTTTTTCGCAATTTAAATTTCTACAATTACGCTCATGGTACACTGCCGAAAAAAACAATATAGGCGGAAATTGGGAAATAGAGTTCAAACTTCAAAACCCCATTCCTTTTAAAAAAGAAGTTGGGATATGGTATAAGAGTCTATTAGACAGAGAAGACATAGAACTCCCCCCACCCCACCTAGCGTGGAGAACATCAATATTAGAAAATGTAGCTGCAGAACTTTATCTTCCATCTATTACAAACCTCTACAAGTTTGTAAAATCAGCCTCCTTAAAGAAAAAACATTTCTATACTATTAATAGGATATATTATACCCCCTATAAAGTTGCAAAGTTTGTTAGTAATCCAACCCCCAGGTGTCCTAAATGTGGTAAGCTTAAGGCAGATGATCTGCATATGTTCTATGAATGCCCACAACTAAAAAAATACTGGCAGAACGTTGAGCAAGCGTTAACGGGTATATTAGATTATAAGATTAATTTAGACCAAGCATTGGTTATTTTTGGTTTAAATTCCTCACTGGAAAAGTGCATATCTAGAGCACAGTCTGGCCTTTTCTTAAATCTGATTCTACTAGCCCGAAGGGAACTATGTATACTATGGAAAGATCCAACCTCTCCTGTACACGAGAAGTGGCTCCGGGCCGCATTTGTAATGGCAAGGTTTGACCTTACAGAAGTCAACATCTGGGCGCCCTTGGTGGGCTGGGGGAAGGTACTAAGGTTGATTTAAGATCGTCCAAGGATTACAGCAAGCCTCGTACAAAGAAGCAGGCCTAGCGGCCCGAGGTGTATGCAGGGACATGGACCCAGGGTGCCCAGGATCAATTGGGTCTAATATGTTACGATTGCAGATGCTTACGGTGGTATGAGGACAATAAAGAAAAAAAAGAAGGATTGTTCATTGACGAGGTGCATGTTTCAATCACCCCTTGGTATTCAAGTCGATCTAATATCTCCCTGACCTGTTTTTTAGCATCTTGCTTAACTGGGTACTGCCTTTGTGCAGTTGGTTGCGTTTTTAACTGGATTTTATGGTGAGGGGAATCCTCACCCATCCTTCATGATTTTTATATAATGCTGGAGCCTGGGCTACAGCCCATTTTCTGGCATAGGTGCATTTTAAATTAATTGGAATGTAATTGGAGAAGCCTGGCATAATGATGTCTTTGCCATGTGAACACTCCCTGACAAATTTTGGTGGCCAGTCTTTTTCAGCTAGAAGAATGTCATAACCCTTAGAGAGCTTCTCCCAAAAGAGTGCTCTTATTTTTCTAGTTATATCCCCCTCCATCCGGAGTGTTACTTCATATAACATATGGGGTACACTAACCCTGGCATCAGCAGTTTCAACTTGGATGTACTCATTCAAGTCCACTGTCTCCATGTGATCCTTCAAGATCTTGCGGGCTACGGTTACTTCTGCTGCGCTGTTCAGCATTGTCTGAGCCTACTCCCCGTTTTTGGGTTGTGTCCTCAAGATCCTCGGCATGTCTGATTTTTTTGACCTGCTACCTTCTTTTTGGTGAATTGTGTTTTCTTATTTTTTGGAACGTGTTGATTGTCTTTGGATTTCACGGGTTCTTCCTTGTGTTCTGACCGTCCTCTTCTTCCCGATTTCTGTGAGGAAGTCTGAAAGATACGAGAGGAACGTGTATCAGTATCTTGATATCTATCAGATTTTCTCAAATTATCCCTGTTCCTGAGGTTATACCTCTTTTCAGAGGGCTCCATTTGAGGAGACCTATCTCGCGATTGAGAACGTTTCTCTTTAGAAATGTGTTTAGTATTCTCCGACTTCTTTTTAGGAATAGTTAGAGTGTTTTTAATAAAGACCTTTTCAGGAGTTTCAGTTAGTTGGGGTTAACTGGTTTCCCACCCAAACTATCTCTACCTAGTTCTTCATAGGATTTTTCAATTATTCTGGCGAGTTCATATGGTTGCTCAGTTACATCAAATTTTCTGCTGCTTCACCCTTAATATTAGCTAATATTATATTTGAAACCTGTTTGAAATCTTTCAGTAGTTTCATATCCAGATTTAAGGCAGGCTCTGCCACATATTCATTTTGAATCTGTTTCAGGACGTCTGGTATTACCGCCATGGATGGAACACCATGTGTTTTTGTATAGATTGCAGCAAAGACTGTACCCCAAGTGTCACAGTCCTCCAGGTGTGGTGCGATCCCCATTGGTAAACAGATTGTTAAATTCCTGTGTTTCACATGAGGGGTGGTATCAGGAAATACTGCCTCGATTTGAATAATTTTTTTAGCTATCCAGATGGAATTTGTTCCAGTTTTGCGGGCAATTTACTAACCCTGAGCGAATCACTACGCTACGCTCGCGGAGTTTGCGAAGTTTGCGCAACTTCGCACTACGCGAGCTGCACGTAGCACAGTGCGAACACGCGTAGTGCAGCGTAGCATAGTGCAGCGCTCATTTTTTGCTTGTTCGCGGTCCTGAACGTCATGTTCGCGACCGCGAGCAAGCAAAATGACATCCTAGCGAGATTCTCAATGCGGGGAGGTAAGGTTGCGCATGCTCGCGACCGCTCTCAATGAGAAACTACCAGTTCACGTTGAGAAAGCTGCAGCTCGAGTAATAATCTACTCGAGCAGCAGAAAACTACAGCTTGCACTGTGCAAGATGCCGTTTTCAATGATTGCACAGTGCCGGATGCTTGTCCGCACTGTGGAATCATTGAAAACGCATCTTGCACAGTGCGAACATGCTACTACGCAGCTCGCGTAGTGCTACGTGAAGTTCGCGTAGTGCGAAGTGCACTTCGCGTAGCGCTACTTCGCGAACTACGCCCACCCTTACAATTTACCAATGACTGATTGTATAGTCTGTGGAGTAATTTTATTTGTGTTCCCCTGATAAGGGGTGTGTTGTGGAATCCTCATAGGAGGTTGGACTGTTAGAGTCCTCATGACATATTGAACCAATTGTCCATGTATTTTAATTTGTTGTTTTAGTTGAACTAAAAGCTCTTCACCTGACATTTCTTCAATGTCAGGATGTGGTGTATAGCTGGCTAGTACCGGCCATGTAGCTCCTGGTCTACATAGTGGACCGAGCCTGGTAATGTGATTTTGATGTTGTAGGGCGCCTTTAAACCAGAGCGCATGCTCTTGGTAAGTTAGTGGAATTTCAATGTCCTCAAAATAACGTATTCCGTTGGATTTTCCTCCACTTTGTAGAAGTGAAACACATGTGTTACAGGATGTTACTGGATTTGCTTCAGGGAAGGCAATCCATGAATAGAATACCTCTGTCTGCCGATATTCATGTGCCTCTATGACAAAAATTACCCTACCACCTCTTGATGATAGGCCATTTGTTATACGTTTTATAGTGATGGTTTTCCTTAAGTTTTTCGGGATGATTATAGCATCCCGGTCGTCTTGTTGGAAACCTGTAACGTCTAAGCCCGGTTGGGTTGCAGCTGCTGCAGCTCCACCGGTCCCGTTTTCAGTCATTTTGTTGGCATAAGGTTTGCAGAGCAAGTTTCAAGGAAACAAAGATAAGGTGCACAATATTTTGGAACACTGTATCCTTCAACGTTGAACAAACCAAAAACTAATACATAGGATTTTCGTCCTGCTCAGTTATGGCTGATATTTTATCCATTTACCCACTCCAGAAGTCTATTGGAGTATTTTTACTGGAAAAAGGGTTCTCCAGTATTAGGGTGTCTTTCATAGATTCACATGCTTGAATATTCCCCGTCGTCGAAGTGGGAGTCCCACGGTAAATAAAATAGCAATAAAAAGAATCCCAATAAAGTATGTATATAAAAACATATCACATAATTTGCAATACCAGAAATACTTATAAGTACTTGGTTAGCATAACCACATAGAAATACATAGAGAAAAGAAAAAAAACCTGTATAACATATCCATGTCATTATGTTAGTCCAAACTACGGCCAATCAGGCGCAAGCACCCCTCCAGAACCTTCTCCTCAGTGGCTCAGGCCCTCAGATTTTCTACCGCACGTCGTGTGAAGGGAGTCTCCCTGAGCTCTGCTCAGTTTTCTACTTTCTTCTGGTTTTCCAGTGTTTCCACTATGTCTTCAAGTAAGAAGTCTTTGTTTGGACCTTGTTCTTCTTGTGGGTAGTTACGGCTCTACTCTGAGGACCCCCACAAGAAGTGTATATACTGCCTCTATCCTGATCATGAGGTAGGCAAATGTAAAATCTGCAGGACTTTTTCCACAACAAGCCTTAAAGATAGGGAGGGTCGTCTCCTTCTTTGGTTGCAAAGATTGAAAGACAAGGACTCAACTCTTTCTGACGCAGAAAGCCTGGTGTCAGGTACTTCTAAAGCCGCTTCTAAGCGATCTGCCTTCCCCCTTCTTGAAGAAATAGAAACTTTCTCTCATGAAGTCCCCTGCGGTGTCTCTACCTCCTCCTGCTACGCCTACGCCCACGAGATCTGACTCTCTGGTGTCTTCGGCTTCTTCAAAGCATGTTTCTGTCAAAAAACTTGCAAAATCGTCAACGGGAGCGTCGACGATCGTCCTGACGAACGAGATCTGCCGTCTCCGGCTCCTCGACGACAACTGTGATGCCAACTTCTGCTTCTAGCTCGTCGACAGTGGCTGCGTCGACGTCGTCTGCATCGACGAAGGTATGCCTCAGTTTTAAAACTGTCTCGTCGACGATTCCTATCGCCTCAATGTCGAAGAAGAGTCTATCGTTGTCGTCAGGATCTTCGTCGACGAAGGTTGTGAAGAGTGCCTCGTCGTCGTCGGTGGCTCCGTCGAAAAGTGCTCCGTCGACGACTGCTTCATCGACGATGGCTCCGTCGACGGCAGCTCCGTCGACGTCTGTACTGTCGTCTTCGACGATGACCCCGTCGACGGTGGTGCCATCTCTGCCTTTGGTGCCACTTTCTGGGTCTGATTCTTCCACTGTTGACCCTCTGCATCAACGTCGCCAGGGCCTTTGGACCAGCCCAATATTCCAAGTGACACACAGCCTCATCACCCCTGTTTGCCACATGTTCTGAACAGACGAACACTTCCGGCCAGCATGAAGCCTTTCTGAACTTGTCATAAAATGTCAAGATTATGGGGATGATCAAAATGGTTCGTATTTACAAGAGGAGGAACCTTCTACTCAGGTTCCTACAGCGACACAACCACTTTCCTTCATTTCCAATCTCCAATATCTGTTGGAAGATTACAACAGGCGTTTTTCACCATCTCGCCATGGCTCTCCTTTTCCTACAGCGCCCGCTCCTGCAGCAGCTCCTGCTGCTGCCCCGCAGCCACCACCGGCAGCGCCATCTGCTCCAGTTGCGACCTCTATTCAGGTCCATGCTACAGTGTACGAGGATGATGATGCTCGTCCAGAGAGAGAGGACGGCGAGGTTCAGGATGACGATGATGGCAATATGGCAGATTGGGACGATTACCAGATCCAAACACCGTCTCCGCCTCCTGCAACTCACGGAGATTCCCCTCCTGTTGACATCGCAAGTTTCCACCAGCTGATGGATAGAGCGGCCCTCCGATTTAAACTTCCTATGGTCCAAAAGGACGAAGACTGTTTTCTTTACGACTTTAAAAGTCAACCCTTCAAACAGGTCCGGACAGTCCCCATGATCAATTTTATTTGGAACAAGAGTGTCAAGTTGATGCAAATGCCGAATTTCATCCCGTCACAGTTACCTCGTTTGGAGAAGAAGTATAAGGCACCCCATGGTTCTCCATTTTGCCTGGTTGCGCAGCCTAAACCAGATTCCGTGGTCACACAGGTTGCCCAGCGCCGTTCCAGAAACGCCTCCTCTCCAATTACGTCTCCTCCTGATCGCGAAGGCCGTCGCCTTGATGCCATTGGGCGAACATTTTCTACTATGGCTTCCACTACTGTGAGGGCTGCAGATTCTCTGGCCATACTAGGACGCTACGACTGCCAGATTTAGGTCTGACATGTCTGCCTTTGTTGCTCTCATTCCTGAGTCCTCCAGAGCAGAGGCTCTAAAAATTCTTCAAGAGGGGGAGAGAGCGTCAGAAGAGATCATTGACTGCTCGGTGGATATCGCCTGCAATGGCTTCTGTCAGCTCGCAGGGGCAGCTGTTCTGCGGCATCAGGGCTGGCTTCGTTTAACCTCTTTTCGCCAGGAGGTTCAGGCAAAAATCCTGGATATGCCGTATGACGGCGAGTCGCTCTTCGGTCAGCACGTCGATGAAGCATTGCAGACGATAAAAAAGGATACAGAAACAGCTTGTTCCTTAGACACTTTACAGTTCCGCAAACAGCCTTTTCGTGGTGCGCGCGGACCCCGGCACCACCTCTTCCTCTTTTCTCGGCGGATCCGATCAATACCGTTCCTACGATCAAGGAAACCAGCGGTACTCCTCACAGTCGCAACAGCCTCTCGCCAGCAGTCTTCCAAATCGCACCGAGGAAAGTCTTCCCCGCTGAAAGTTGGAGGTCGAATCTCCCTGTTTTTTTCTCAATGGTCCTCAATCACTTGTATCAAGGGGCCATGCCCTGGAGTTCGTCAAGATTCCTCCTCACACTCCTCCGGCTGGTCCGCCTGCACCGCACCTCAAAGAACTTTTCCAACAGATCCACAAAGGTGCCATCAAAGTGGTTCCCAAGTCTCAGAAAGGGATGGGATTCTATTCCGGATTTTTCCTCACCCTCAAAAAGACAGGCGGCTGGCATCCAATCCTCGATTTACGGGCACTGAACAAATATCTAAAGTGCCAATCCTTCCGCATGCTTACGCTCGTGGAGATCCTATGTCTTCTCTCCAAGGACGACTTCATGACTACCATCGACCTCCAGGACGTTTATTTTAACGTGCCAATTCTTCCACGGCACCGGAAGTACTTGCGCTTCCAGGTAGGGCAGAGAGACTTTCAGTTCAGGGTGCTGCCTTTCGGCCTGCGCTCCGCCCCTCGCGTCTTCACAAAGGTCCTAGCTCCAGTGGTTGCTTACCTCCTTCTGCAAGAAGTGCACATTTTTCCATACCTGGATGATTGTCTAATCAAGTCGCAATCTCGCAATCAGCTGTTCCAGGACACTCGACTCTGTCAGACCTTATTTCGCTCCCTCGGTCTTTCCATCAACACCGAGAATTCTCAGATCGACCCAGCTCCTTGCAGAATGTTTCTAGGCGCCACTCTAGATACGTCACTAGCCAAGGCATTCGTATCGCACGAATGTCAGCTACGGATTCGGCACTTGGTGGCTCTTATCTGTTCAAAAGGGTCCGTTTCAGTTTGTCTATTGAAATCATTTCTGGGGATGGCGTCCTCCTGCATTTCTCTGATCCCAAATTGCAGGCTCAAGAGTTGCCCCATTCAGGAAGAATTAGACAAATAGTGGCGTCAGGTCACCGGCTCCGGACCTCATTCTGATGACGGACGCCTCCTTGGAAGGATGGGGCGCACACCTTCAAGGGCTGTCCATAAAGAGCAAGTGGACTCTGTCTTAACGCTCCTGGCGCATCAACAGGCTGGAGTTAATGGCCATCTTCCTGGCGCTCAAATCATTCCTTCTTCTGATTCAAGGAGAATCGGTGCTCATCCAAACAGACAATACCACCAGTATGCACTATGTGAACAAGCAGGGCAGCACCAAATCTCCTCTTCTGTCTCGTCTGGCACAGAGTATTTGGGATTGGGCACTTCGGCACCACATTACCCTGACAGCAGTTCACCTACCAGGCGTCTCCAACATCCTGGCGGATTCCCTCAGCAGGTCGGCATCCTCGACTCACGAGTGGGAGCTGCATCAGCCGGCTCTGGACATCATCTTTCGGTGTTGGGGTCATCCGCCCATGGATCTCTTTGCTAGCCCTGTGAACCGGAAATGCCCGTCCTTTGCAAGCTGGCTTCCCCATCCAGAATCATCCGGGAATGCCCTTTTGATGGACCGGTGCGAGCTATTCGCCTACGCTTTTCCGCCGATTCCACTAGTTCCTCGAGCGTTATGGAAGATGCAGAGACAGCCGTGCCACATTATCCTGATCGCTCCCAGATGCCTCGCCAAGCGTGGTTTTCTGAACTGCTGCTTCTCTCACAGTGCGAACCCATTCTCCTTCATCCTCGAGCGAATCTACTCACGATGGACGAGGGTCAGATCTGTCATCCGGGCCCCTCCTCTCTCAAATTAGTGGCCTGGAACATGAGCACCTTGAATTTGCCCATTTGAACATTTCGCCAGAATGCAGGGACATTCTTGCCAATGCCAGGGCTCCGTCCACAATAAAAACATACAAGCTAAATTGCAAAAGATTCTGTCACTGGTGCGCTGCTGCCAACATCCATTCCGTTCATTCCACTCCAGCTAAGTTACTGCCGTTCTTTCTACAACTGGCACAATCAGGACTTTCCCACTCCACTTTGAAGATTTTCTTGGCGGCAATCTCTCGCTTCGGCAGGATGGCTCCACCTCTCTCTGTTCCTCCAAAATCATTTGTCAATTTTATTCGGCATCCTGTCCTGGGCAGAAGCGGTCGCTCCCACCACCTCCTCCCTGACTTTGTATCGTACCTGCGAATCTCCTGCATTTGTAGCGCTTCTTGACCCGACTTTGTAGCGCTTCCTGAGTTCTCACTGCTTGTGTGCCATTTACTGTATTGTATTTAACTGTATTTGTAGCGCTTCCTGACCCATCTTTGTAGCGCGTCTTGACCCGACTGCGTGGCTGCACAATCCGATCGCTTAAGGGAACTTTGCTTTGAAAATAGTGCCAATCATCCTAGCGCTTGTGAGCCCTCCATTGCGCTTTATTTTCGAAAACCTCTGCTGCATTATTCCCACCCCACAAGCGGCATTACCCCGTGCTACCCTGCAGCATTTGTTTTGTTGCTGCCATTTTGATCTCGATTGTTTGGCCGTCCACACACACCTTCCCCCCACCTCGCTCCCGCCTCCCAGGTGCCCCTCCCACCCACAGAAACTACAGGGCGTCCGAGCCCTCGTGAGAGCTGTGACCGTCCAGTCCTGGGCAGAAGCGGTCGCTCCCACCACCTCCTCCCTGACTTGGTATCGTACCTGCGAATCTCCTGCATTTGTAGCGCTTCTTGACCCGACTTTGTAGCGCTTCCTGAGTTCTCACTGCTTGTGTGCCATTTACTGTATTGTATTTAACTGTATTTGTAGCGCTTCTTGACCCATCTTTGTAGCGCTTCTTGACCCGACTGCGTGGCTGCACAATCCGATCGCTTAAGGGAACTTTGCTTTGAAAATAGTGCCAATCATCCTAGCGCTTGTGAGCCCTCCATTGCGCTTTATTTTCGAAAACCTCTGCTGCATTATTCCCACCCCACAAGCGGCATTACCCTGTGCTACCCTGCAGCATTTGTTTTGTTGCTGCCATTTTGATCTCGTTTGTTTGGCCGTCCACACACACCTTCCCCCCACCTCGCTCCCGCCTCCCAGCTGCCCCTCCCACGCTCCGCCCCCTCCACTTTCCACTTAAGTCAGATGAACCAACGTGCAGCGTCCACGCGCTGCGGTCGCGCCGAAGGTGCGCCAAAGGTAAGCCCGTCTACGCCCGTCCGCGCCAAGACCGCGCCCAAAGCCAGAACCCCTGGCCCCCGTACCACCCACCCCACCCGCATTACATACGACGCCTCCACCCTCTTAGCCCTAAACCCCGGCCGACTCCCCAACTGCGCCCAAGCCGCACCTGGACACACCCATGGACCCTTCACATGCAACTCTTGCAAGTATGACGGCACCAAGACCAACTCCTCATCCACTAACACCAAACAGAGATCTGACACCAACCACCTAAAATGCATCCTGCTCAACACCCGCTCGGTCCACAGACACACCATCGACCTTTGGAATCTACTAGACACCATCTCTCCGGACGTCGCCTTCCTAACAGAAACATGGATGAACGCCTCCTCAGCCCCAGACATCACCATTGCCATCCCGGAAGGCTACAAGATCATCCGAAAAGACCGCACCTACCAAACAGGAGGAGGCATCGCTATTGTCCATAAGAATTCCATCCGCATCTCAACCAGCTCAGACGTCAACCTCGCTAGCGCCGAACACCTTCACTTCCAGATCCACACCGACCCCAAGACCACACTCAGAGGCACCCTCCTCTACAGGCCACCAGGACCCCGTGCACAATTCAGTGAAGACATCACTGACTTTATCACCCCACACGCCCTCCCCTCCGAGGACTACATTCTATTGGGAGACCTCAATTTTCACCTGGAAAAGAGCAACAACAGCAACACCACCACTCATCTGGACAATCTCGCCAACCTCGGACTCAAACAACTTGTTAATACCCCCACACACTACGCAGGTCACACACTCGACCCTATCTTCACCTCCAGCAAACATATCTCCTTCAGTCACACCACAGTTCTCCATTGGACGGACCACAGCTGCGTTCACTTTATCTACAAAAAGACCACAACCCACAACCATCCTCAACCTACTCTGCGAAGAAACTGGAACAAAATCACCATCGACCAGATCTCCTCATCGCTTCTTCAAAACCCCCCTGCCCACTCATCGAACCCCAACCAAGCAGCCATTAACCTCACTCAATGGCTAACCAACAGCGCCGACAACCTAGCACCTTTGAAAAAACGTCAAATCAAACTAGGCAGCAAAAACGCCCCCTGGTTCAACGATGATCTTAAGAAATCCAAGAAACTCTGTCGCTCCCTTGAGAAGGCCTGGAAAAAAGACCCAAACACCAGCACCAGGGACGCCTTCAAAAACGCCACCCGCATACACCACCAACTGATCCGGACTGCCAAGAAAGCCGCATTCAGAGACCGACTAGACAACAACGCCCACAACAGCAAGGAATTATTCAACATCGTCAAAGAGTTTACCAACCCCACTGCCAACTCCAACGACATCACTCCCTCTCAAACCTTTTGCGACTCCCTAGCTTCGTTCTTCCATGACAAAATCGCAGACATCCACAACAGCTTCGACAACCAACCCGGAGACCAACCCACCCAACCTTCTGCCGTACCTTCACCCCCCCTTGAACATCCTTAATGACTGGAACCCAATCTCCACTGAGGACACCATCCGCCTGATGAACTCCATCCAGTCAGGATCCCCCACTGACCCATGCCCTCACCACATCTTCAACAAAGCATACTCCATCATAGCACCACACCTCCGAGACGTCATCAACTGCTCCCTCAACTCCGCCACCTTCCCGGAAAGCTGGAAACACGCCGAACTCAGCGCCCTTCTGAAAAAACCCACAGCTGACCCCACCGAACTCAAAAACTACCGCCCCATCTCGCTCCTTCCATTCCCGGCCAAAGTCATCGAGAAAGCTGTCAACAACCAGCTCGCCGCCTTCCTCGAAACCAACAAATCCCTCGACTCCTCACAGTCCGGCTTCCGAGCCAAACACCGTACTGAGACCGCACTCATCGCAGCAACAGACGACATTCGAACTCTACTGGACAATGGAGACACAGTCGCCCTCATCCTCCTCGACCTCTCCGCAGCCTTCGACACAGTGTGTCATAGTACCCTGTTACAACGCCTCAGAAACATCGGAATCCAAGGAAAAGCACTGGAATGGATCACCTCGTTCCTTGCCGGAAGAACTCAGAGAGTCCGCCTCCCACCATTCAAGTCAGAGGCCACTGAAGTCATTTGCGGCGTGCCACAAGGATCTTCACTCAGCCCCACCCTCTTCAACGTATACATGAGCCCCCTCGCGGCCATCGCACGCCAACACAACCTCAACATCATCTCCTACGCTGATGACACTCAACTGATCCTCTCACTCACCAAAGACCCTAACACCGCCAAAATCCAACCTACATGAAGGAATGAAAGAAGTAGCCGAGTGGATGAAGCACAGCCGTCTGAAACTGAATTCAGACAAAACAGAAGTCCTTATCTTAGGTACCTCCCCCTCCGCCTGGGACGACTCTTGGTGGCCAGAGGCCCTTAGAAAAGCACCCATCCCGACGGACCACGCACGGAACCTGGGCGTCATCCTGGACTCCTCACTCTCGATGACCAGACAAGTCAACGCCGTTTCATCATCTTGCTTCAACATTCTTCGCATGCTCAAAAAAACATTTCGCTGGATCCCCACCGAAACTAGAAAAACGGTCACCCACGCACTGGTTACAAGCCGCCTGGACTACGGAAACACCCTATACGCCGGTACCACCGCAAAACTTCAGAAAAAACTCCAACGCATCCAGAACGCATCAGCCAGACTCCTACTAGACATCCCGCGTAAAGACCACATTTCTGGTCACCTGAAAAACCTCCACTGACTCCCCGTCAATAAGAGGATAACATTCCACCTCCTCACCCACGCACACAAAGCACTTTACGAACTTGGAACCGAATGCCTCAACACACGACTTTCCTTCTACACCCCCTCCCGCCAGCTACGCCTTTCCAACCAAGCCCTTGCTGCTGTTCCTCGCATCAACAAAACCACCATGGGAGGAAGATCCTTCTCCTACCTGGCGGCTAAAACCTGGAACTCACTTCCCATTCACCTTCGCCTCACTCAGAACCACCTAGCATTCAGAAAGCAACTTAAAACCTGGATATTCGACAAGTAATTCCCCAACCTTCTTCAAGCGCCTTGAGACCCTCTGGGTATGTAGCGCGCTATATAAATTAATTGACTTGACTTGAGGTGACTTGACTCCTACCTAGCATCTCAATATTGTTTTGGCGCAATTGATGAAGGCACCATTCGAGCCTATCCACAAAGCGGATTTAAAGTTTTTGATTTGGAAGGTGGCTCTCCTCCTTGCTTTGACATCTTCATATCGCGTCAGTGATATTCACGCCTTTACCCTTAAACCTCCTTTCATCCAATTTAAATTGGAGTGTGTTGTGCTTCGCACCAACCCGTCTTTCATGCCTAAGGTGCCAACGGACTTTCACCTCAATAAACCTGTTTTCTTAAAGACTTTCTTTCCTAATCCTCAGTCTCCAGCAGAGCAACATTTGCATTCACTGGATGTTAAACGATACCTGAAATTTTACATCGACAGGACTGCACCCTTTCGCAAATCTGATCAGCCAACTATTGCTTGTTGGATTTCTCAGCAATTTCCTTCTGTCATCAAAAAGCTGGCAAGCCTCTTCAATCATCAGTGAGAGCTCATTCCACCAGGGCGATGTCATCCTCTACTGCCCTGTTTGCTGGTGTGCCGAGTCACCAAATATGCCGAGCAGCTACGTGGTCCAGCAGGCACACTTTCACAAGACATTACTGCCTTGAAACGATCAACGAAGCCGATACGGCAGTGGGCCAAGTGGTGCTTCGCAATCTTTTTAAATAAGGTGAGCCTCTGCTTTCTTCCCTCCACATTTATGGTTTATGTGATGATATTGTTATTATTATTATCTTTTATCATCACTATCTGGCTATTTTATGCTATCTTTGCATTTTTCATACCTTTGCATTACTGATTTATTTGCTCTTATAGCCAGATGTTACTGCTCACTATTCTATTCAAGCATGTGAATCTATGAAAGACACCCTAATACTGGAGAAGAGCAATTGTTACTTACGTGTAAACAAGTGGTTCTCCAGTATTGGTGTCTTTCATAGATTCACATGCGACCCACCCCCCTCCCCTCAGAGGCTCTCTTCTCCTCCTAGACTCTTTTGTCACTCCTGTGCTACAAAAATCTGAGGCCCTAAGCCTCTGAGGGGAAGGTTCTGGAGGGTTGCTTGCGCCTGATTGGACGTAGTTTGGACTAACATAATGACATGGATATGTTATACAGGTTTTTTCTTTTCTCCATGTATTTCTATGTGGTTGTGCTAACCAGGTACTTATAAGTATTTCTGGTATTGCAAATTATGTGTTATGTTTTTATATACATACTGTTAGAACCTAGTTGGTACATTCCATACACCCCTTCTCCCTGACCCGTGTTGGGTCCTCCCACTGTGAAGCTTACTGTAGAATGTTGAGGTGCTCTTTAGTGAGGAGAGTGGATGACCAATAAAAGAGTTGTACTTGCCTCAGCTGTGTCCTGTGTCCTCAGTACTACTCTACTTCTGACACTGGTGACGGAACTGTGCAGGGGACAGTGGTGGTCATCTCCCCTTTGCGTGCTCTCTCCACACAGAAGAGGAAAAGAGATTTGAAGTAAGGCTTGTGGATAGCGAGGAAACAGCTTTTCCCTGTGGGGGATCGTGAAGAAGCAGTGAATGGAATTGACTTTCCCTGTGGTTGCTAATTGATTTTAGCAAGTGGAAGACGTGAGGGGGGCCCCTCTCTGAGCCGTTTCGGAGGAGCGTGTGTGGTGTCCACGCTATGCCCTGATATCCCCTGCCTTAAGGCATACCTGCGGTTGTGGAGGGCTGTGTGAGCAGTGTCCGTGTTGGCAGATAAGGTCCCCTGGTGACCGCTTCAGTTTCCAGGAGGCGATCCTTGCTAAGGTGTTCCCACCCCTTCAAGCTCTTCGAAGCCTGCACTGTGAGCTTGCGAGGAATAATGCCTGCTCAGTGTGCGCGTTTGGACGATTGCTGCGTCATGTAAGCCTTTACTCTTTCAGCGTGGTGTGGATAGACGCTGTGTGAGGATTCCGTATCGGCGAGTAGTGTCTCAGCCCAGCGACGCCTCAGAAGGTACCATCCCGCCTACCCTGAGCGAGTCACCGTGACAGAGTGCATCCGGGGCCCAGCAGTGTTTTTGTTCAGCGCCTGCGTTTTGGTGTGGAAGCGGAAAACATCGTGAGCAGTGTCTCATGTCAGCGACGCATCAGAGCTAACTACCCGCCTTTCCTGTCAGAGAGTTCAGGACTTCGGAGCGTTTCCTGTCAGGTCGCGTCTACTGAGGTAGTGTCCGTGTGTGTACTATTCCGGTACACCCTCGACGGGGGCTGGCTTCCAAGAGCCGAGTTGGTGAGGACGCCCACATTTGTGTGACTTTTCTGCTCGTGCTAACGGAGGTAACTTTTGTATGTGCCAAATCTAGCCTGCAATTTTCAACAGTAGTCACCTGAAGAATAGGATCTCTGTGAGAACTACACCGCCTGCTTTTGTTCTGACTGAGTTTTTTCCGCTCTGCCTATAGGGAGTCTATTTGTTTTCAGTTCTCCAACTTTATTCCAATTACTTACTGCGCAGTATGGTCTCTGTCAAGTGTTGATTACATTTAAAGAAGGTAATACATAAAATTCTCTTGACTGTTCTGCTCCGCCTTTTCCCCTGTTGTGGCAAGGATTTCATTTTTGTCTATTTTTCGCAGTCCACTATGGCAGCAGCAAGCATGAACCAACCCCCGCCCTTCCTAAATGACATAGGGGAACCCGAGATAACCTGGAAAGAATGGGCGAAGCTTTTTGAGTCCTATCTTATAGCGATTGGGGGACAGAGGTTTAATTCCACAAGGAAACAGCATATCCTGTTACACAATTTGGGTGTGCAAGGGCGTAAAGTATATGAGAACCTACCTGTACCAGAGCGTGATGAGAATGCAGTGGGGGAGGTGGATGTGTTTGTGCAGACCATGGAAAAATTAGAGAAACATTTTGGGGACAGAGTAAATGTGGTCCTGGAGCGTCATAAGTTCTTTAAAAGATGTCAGGGGAAACAGGAGTCTGTACAAAATTATATTGCAGTATTGTGGGGATTGACTCAGCTTTGTGAATTTGGGGATATCACTGACTCCTTAATAAGAGATCAATTGGTAAGGTGTACTAATAATCCACGCATCCAGGAGAAACTGTTAGCCAAGAATCCAGGGCTAAAGGAAGCGGTAGAGATAGCGAAGTCAGTAGAACATACAGCGAGATGTGTTAAGGAAATGAAACCTGAGGGAGAGATAGTAGCTACCATAAATGATGCAGAGGAGAGAGTAGAGGTATACAAGATGAAGTTTAGGGAAAATGCCAGTACCAAGGTGGAGCAAAGAGAGAAAGGCCCGAAGTGTTACCGGTGTGGCAGTAACAACCATTTTGCCACTTTCTTCCAATGCCCAGCCAGATATGTCACCTGCAAGAAATGCAATAGAAGGGGGCATTTTGCCAGGGTGTGCCGCGATGGTGAATTACATCCTAGGGAGAATGAAAGAGGTACTGAAAGAGGTGTTAATAGGGAAGTGAAATGCATTGAACAAAAAATGGAAAAGCTCATTTTGCAGGTGAAAGATGTTGATGACACTGTTAATTCCATATATCCTAAATGTGAAGTATTAATTGACGATGAACGCATTGAAATGTTTGCTGATTCTTGCTCGCCGTTCACCTTGATAAATAAAGATGACTATGTGTCCATGGGGGACAATAAGGTTAGCGATCTAAAGAACCCTGATATCTCACCTGCAGGATACAATAGGGGCAGTATACCCCTACTGGGGATGAAGGAGGTGCGGCTACAATTTAAAGATAGGAAAACACATGGAACTATATATGTGGTCAAGTCTGGTTCAAACCTTTTGGGATGGGTTCATCAAAAGCAGTTGGGGATTATTCTGGACCCCAATAGTGCAGAACAGGTGTTGCTTACTGAAAAGTTCCTGGGGAGTAATAAGATCTGCGAGGAATTCAACCAGCTGTTCAAAGAGGAACTAGGGTGCCTGCACAACTTCCAACATAGGATCAAGCTAAAACAAAATGCCAAACCAGTAGTGCACGGGTTGCGCACAGTGCCCCTCAAACTGAGGGAGCCCCTAGAAAATGAACTGCGCAAGTTGTGCGACTTGGACATTATTCAACCGGTTGAATGCTCTGAGTGGTTGGCCCCAATTGTTCTCGCGGCCAAATCCAGTGGTGATGGCATCTGCCTCTGTGTGGATTTGCGCAGCTTAAATGACTGCATCTGGGTGGAGAGACACCCTTTGCCAGTCATAAACGAGATGCTAAGCACGATGGGTCATGCAAAATATTTTAGTGTGGTAGATCTATCCATGGCGTACCACCAGATCGAATTGCATCCAGACTCAAGGCCCCTCACAGCGTTTATTACGCCGTTTGGAGCCTTTATGTTCAAAAGAATGCCGTTTGGCCTTGCGTCTGCGGCGGCCATTTTTCAGAGAGTCATGCAGAAGATCCTCGAGGGAGTGGAACACACTATGTGCTTCCAAGATGACATCTTGGTGTACGGTAAAGACTCAGAAGAACACGACATGGTACTAAGGCAGGTTTTCAAAAAACTCATGAATGCAGGCCTAAATGTAAAAAAAGAAAAGTGCAGAATTAAGGTGAAGCAAGTTGAGTACCTGGGCCATTCCATCACAGAACAGGGGTTCAGACCTAAAGGGAGTTTGATCCGCGCAGTGAAGGAAGCGCCTAGTCCACGCAACAAAGAACAACTCAAATCCTTTTTGGGACTCATGGAGTACATGTCAAAGTACGTGGAACATTTTGCAACTAAGTGTGAACCCATGAGAGAAATGTTAAAAAAGGACAAAGAATTTGTGTGGAGTGAGGAGCAGGAAGCTGTTGCCAACACCTTGAAGGAAGATCTAATCAACTCACCTGCACTTGGTACGTTCGATCCAACCAAGAGAACCATCCTGGCAACAGATGCATCGAACTACGGATTGGGGGCCACCTTAGTCCAGAAGGATGGAAGTGAAGAAAAAGTGATTGCCTATGCGTCCAGGAGCCTTTCCCCACCAGAGAAAAACTACTCTGTAATAGAACGAGAAGCCCTGGCGTGTTTTTGGGCGGTCAGGCATTTCAAGTTTTTTCTATGGGGTGTGAGGTTCACTATACGGACGGATCATAAGCCCCTCATGTATGTGTTCTCCGTGAAAGGTTTAGAGAACTGCACCCCACGCATTAGCAGGTGGATCTTAGGATTAGAACATTATAACTTCAAAATCGAGCATGTGCAAGGCAAGGAAAATATCATCGCTGATTTCCTGTCGTGGTCACCGCTACCGGAGGAGGGGGGACCTGAGGAAGCACTGGACAGCCCCATAATGATGATGGATTTCCCTGCCATCACAGAGAAAGAGTGGGAAGAGAGTATGAAGGAAGACAGTGAACTTAAGGTACTAGTGGAGCAGATAAAGAAAGGTTGGCCTAAAAACAAGAGAGATGTTGAAGCAGAACTGGAAGGGTTCTGGGAGGTACGGAATGAATTGAGCGTCATCGAAGGAAAGGTCTACCGTAATAACAGAGTGATTCCACCCAAGGGATTACGGAAGAGAGTGATAGACCTGGCGCACGAAGGTCACCTTGGGCGAAGCGCCACGAAAGGAAGAATAAGAACGAACTTTTTGTTTCCTAAGATGGACAACATGACGGAAGAAACTGTAAAAGAGTGTGGAGCATGTGCTAAAAGCGACAAGGTTAAATTAGTACACAAGACACCTTTGTCTCCAGTGGAGGTTCCTACAAAGCCATGGAATAAACTAGCATTAGACATCATCGGACCCATGCAAAACCTTGGGGTGCAAAAGAAGTTCATGTTAGTTCTGATAGATTATACCTCCCACTGGGTGAAGCAAAAATGTGTGCATAACATCAACACCAGAGCAGTGATCGAATTCCTAAAGGAGGTGTTTTGTGAAGAGGGCATCCCCTCCACTTTAGTTACCGACAATGGGGTACAATTCACCTCCGAAGAAATGCAGAATTTTCTGGAAATGTCTGGCATCAGACATGAGACCACAGCGCTTTATTGCCCAAAAGCCAATGGCATGGTGGAGAGGGAAAATAGGGTTATCAAAGAGAATATCCAGCTGACCACCATAAACGGACAGGATGTTGAGGATGGTTTGAGGAAATGTTTGTGGGCCTACCACACGTCGCCCAATAGAATAACTGGGGTCTCTCCTTTCGTGTCCTTGCGCGGGAGGGAGCCTAGTACCAAGTTTAACCCCTGTTGGTTAAGCGGGGGAGAAGTCAGGAATGTGGACAGGGAGGAAGCAGGAGAGAAGGTTAAACAACATCAAACTAAATACAAACAATGGTATGACAAGAAGCATGGTGTGAAGTTGCAAAGGTGGGAAGTGGGGGACATGGCGCAAGCCAGAAGGAACACTAAATTGGGAACTGACGTCAGCAAGTTCCATTCTCCCAGCAAGATTGTTAAAGTGTTAAAAAATGTTGTTCAGTTTGAAAATGGTCAATGGTGGAGTTGTGACAACATTGTGAAAGTACTGCCATAACCTTTTTTTTTTCTACAGTTAGTTACTGTTATCCCCCTAGGGGAGCCTACCAGTTGTGTTGTGAACCTGTAATTTCTTGGCATGCCTGGTGGGAACTCATTATAAGGAAGGGAGATGTGTTAGAACCTAGTTGGTACATTCCATACACCCCTTCTCCCTGACCCGTGTTGGGTCCTCCCACTGTGAAGCTTACTGTAGAATGTTGAGGTGCTCTTTAGTGAGGAGAGTGGATGACCAATAAACGAGTTGTACTTGCCTCAGCTGTGTCCTGTGTCCTCAGTACTTCTCTACTTCTAACACATACTTTATTGGGAATCTTTTTATTGCTATTTTATTTACTGTGGGACTCCCACTTCGACGACGGGGAATATTCAAGCATGTGAATCTATGAAAGACACTAATACTGGAGAACAACCTGTTTACAGGTAAGTAACAATTGCTCGTCTCTGTGAAAAGCACGACTGAGTTACTCTAGTATCTAGCCTTAAATTAGTGCCTTACCAAACGTTGGGCGCCATGCAGTGTAGTTCCTATATTTTCAATAGGCTCTGCGCATTGGAATAATATATCCTATAGAAAAGACGTAGGACTTAGGTTGACTAGGTCTCTATCGAATGTATTAAACTTAATAGTGAGTATGCCAGCTAACTCAGAGGTCACTAGAACCTTTCTCGAATACACAAGAAGGGATTTGTTTCTGACAACCGCATAAACATGACAACTTTGTTTCCCAAGAATAAGAATTGTATCTCTAGAGTCACGGAAACACTGGAGCTAGATTCTCAGCGAGAAAGGACAGCATCTCGATCAGTGTGTCAGCTGGAGGGTCGGCTTCCTTCGGCACTTGCTGTAGCGAGCTGCGTCGGGCAAGTAGATAGTCGAACTGCTCCGAACCACCGTGTCTTGCTAGCGCAAGTGAAGGCAGATTTATACCTTGTATGTGCCTAGTTTGACATAAAGTCGGGCATAATAACGTCAGAAAAGAACCGCAAGGGAATAGTGGTTCTTTGTAAAGTCCATGAGCTCTTGGACAAATCAATATTCAAGCAAGGGGAGGTCCCTGACTGCTTAAGCCAGTGTTTCTCAAACTTTTTTGACCCGTGGCTCCCTTGACCTAATTGGCAGTTGGCCGTGGCTCCCCACCATGTTTTTACCGGTGGGCGGAAGGGGGGTGATGTAATCACGACCTCAGGAGTACTTAGTGTTGGCTTCCTAATGTAATTGGGATGCAATGAAGGTATTATTATCATATTTGTAACAAAATAAAAAGATACCAGTTGTTTAATAAGAACTCCTTAAGTGAGAAACGATACTACAAGATTAATAGCCATATGTTTCCATGCACCTTTTTTTAAACACACAATTGTTAAATTAAACTTCTTTATCAATGCTTGTTAGCTGCATAAGATAAAATAAATAATCGACAACTCTATGGCTTTGTTGTTTTATAATATTGAAAATGCTCCAGTTGTGACATGCTAAGACTGTTTAAGAAACATAACGAGTATTTTTGATTTTACGCCAATGTCCGTGAAGGGTGGTTCTGCTGCCGAATGAAGATTGTTTTTTACCCAGATGGTGAGGGCAAAAATGGAGAGCCCGAAAGAGACCCATCTCAGCACCTGCTTTTAAGAACTGCCAGTGTGCACTGGCAGGACACAACCCACATAAAGCCCTACATTTGGCATTTTTTTTCTCCAGAGTTTTATTCAGTGCAAACTGGACCCCAAGGTATCAGAGCGCTTTATATTGATTAGCACTAGTTGCGATGGACACATTCCTTTTCGTTCAGCACTGGGGAGATTAAGTGATTTTCCCCTAGATTAGAATCACAGGATGTTGAGCATTCCAGCTGAGAGTCAAACCTGGTTCGAGGTCTTCCGGTTTAGCTGTAAGAGGCCACATCCTCTCCCCAGTTGAGAAATCACTGATGCTTAACCCATATGTGCCTGGATTATTTGGTGTGCACATCCACAGGTTGCTGGGGAAGTAATCGGGTTTGATAAATCTATGCTCACATTTGCAGAAAGTGTTTACTTTACTAAATGTCCCACTGCTGCAAAAGCAGGTATTTGATTATTAATTTTACTGTGAAAAAGGCGGGCTCCATGGAGCGAGTAAAGCGCAAATTGTACTTTTGAAGAAGAGGGACAATTAGTAAACATTTTCTGTAATGCCAGCATAGATTTATTAAACAAGGTTACTTCCCCCAGCAACTTGTGGATGTGCACTAAGAATAATCCAGGTGAGTTCTTCATTCAGGCACACGTGGGTTTGGACTGGGTTGGGGAGTCGAACTTGTGGCCACAGTGAACTACATTTAAAAGGCACATCACACAGGATCCGCAACAACGAAAGTAGTGAACAACTGCTCAGTGCAGCCCCCACCCCCCCCTACCAAATCCCACTTCCGCCACCCTACTTCCAGCACCTTTGCTCTAAAAGCAAAGAGACATGTCAAACATGTTGTTGTGCGCGTACATCTAGATGGCTTTTGGCACTGAGTAAAAAATAAAGTTTTAAAAAATATAAAAGGTTCTTGGTTCTTCATTTAAACGAACCGAAACGATGCCTCAAAATTAGCATTTTCTCCTGTTGTATGTTTAGGAATAAAACTGCCCCTGGCCCTGATTGCCCACTCATTAAACGGAATCCTTGTTATTTTGGACTAACTGTATCAGAAGACACACTTTGAGAAATTATTTTGTTGACCACCCCCCTTCTCACCCACACACACTCCTTCATGCTCAGTCTAAGATAAACACGACTCCAAATGTGCCGAGGTCGCGTCCAGAAAATATCGAACCACACAACATCCAAATGGGAACAAAAACAACACATCCGCGCTATTTATTTCCAAAATGTAAACGATAAAAAATAGATCCAGGGGGTTTCAGTCCAAAATTAAAGGGGATTTTGGTGGCGTCCGATATCAGAAGGCTGCAGCGCCTCCTCCAGGGGGACGCCTGACCTACGGGTCAGAGTGTTCTGTACAAGTGAAAGTCCCCCTGTTCCCTGAACAGCCCAAACATCTGAAGAGGTGGCCTAAGCGAACCCCTCGGCCCTTTGATGGGAATAGCTCTCTCTCTCTCCATGGAGTATGCTGCCGCCGTGGCCTAATCCCCATTCAGAACCGCCGACAAATGCCTGAATCCCTGTCTGTCCCCCACCCTCACTTTCCCTAACAAAAGAGCCCCAAACTCCAGGGAGGGTAAGGGGGAAGAGCATGTTCAGACTGTATCGCGCCAGTACTCTCGAGCCATAAACACCATGTTCCCAGATAATGCATGGGGGCACGTAATTCGCACTACAGCTCACACCAGGAGCGAAACACCCATTGGACTGAAAGGGCTTCAGCCCCCCCACCCCCTCTCGTGTGGCATCCCGGAATGACACAGCTCCTGGACACACACGCAGCCAGCCGCACCGAGCACTTCGCAGGTCTTTAAAGACATTTTGTTTGCTAATGAGGCTTTGATGTCCCGCCCCTGATTAGTGGCCCTGCAGCTAAAGAATGGAGCTTTTGCTTGAAGGTCAGCCCCCCGATGTCCCCACCCCCCCCCGTAATTTGACTCTGGTTGCACCTCTGGCTCGCACAAAGTGCACTTTCCCACATTGTGCGCGTGGCGCCCCTGGCACCTCACAGCGGCGCACCGGGGCGTTGCGGCGCACAGTTTGGGAACCACGGGCTTAAGCCGATTTTCCAAGAGATCGTTGTGACGTTTTGGTACAGGTGGGAGTAGCCTTGCCTGTATTTGGACTGCATGGGCTATGTCTAAATAAGGGTATGATTTCTATGCCTATATTAGGCCAATGTGAATTGTACCTATATAAGGGCATGAATCTGGAAATTTCGCTTGGATCCTAAAACGCCATATAACAGAAGAAAGAGTCTGTTTTTTTGCCTCCAAAAGGTATCAACAAAGGGTTTGTGGTGCTAAAATTACCATTGTCCCAGCTTTTAGGAACAGGCAGACTTTTGTTGGAAAATCGAAATGTTCTACACAGTTTTGGAATTTCACTCAGGCATAGCCTATTTTTCCTATTTCTTGTGCTTTCAACCTCCTTCCAGTTAGTGGAAGAAATAGGTATGAAAGCAATAATGGATCATGGAGAACTATATATTTCTGAAACGTAGATAAACATCTAAATTCAGCAATGGGTCATTTGTGTAGATCCTTCAAGTTTTTTCTATAGAAACCAACAATTGAAATAAAAAAATATTGAACTTGAGTTGGAAAAAACAGCCATTTGTGCCAACAATTTCACTTGTAACTTCTTCTAAGGATGGCAGATTTTTTAAAGTAGTATACCGTTATGTCCGCTGGATTCTTCTGGTTGTGGGGATACATAGGGCACAAGTAGGTTCACCAAGAACCCAAGGTACCCAGAGCCAATAATTGAGCTTGGACTTGCAAAGGTTTTTCATTGTGTACCAGGTATAATTTGGTAAAATATAAAGTGAGGAAAATAGGTACCAGTGGTTATTTGCATATTTCCGAAATTGTGGGTGCCCATACAAGCATGTGAATTAGAGGACATTTTTCAAAATGACTTCTTTTTGACACATCGTCTTACATTTGGAAGGCAGAAATGGAAAGAAAGTCAATTTTATTTACTATTCTGTATTGCCCTAAGGCTCCTTATAAAAATATACCTAACTGACATTGGTAGGCCTAGTGCCTGCAACAGGAAACGGCCTAACGCGCAACTTGGACACATCACATTTTTCCAGTGAAAACTGACCCTGTTTTTTGCAGTGTGCCTAGCTGTGGATCTTGGACCCTGCTCAGCCAGCACCATGGGAAACCGAGAAAACCTGTACATTTTTTAAAACTAGACATTCAGGGGAATCCAGGATGGGGTGACTTTCAATAGGTTACGTTATCCAGAATCCTTTGCAAACCTCAAACTTTGTCAAAGAAAATAATTTCATCACATTTCTGTGATGGAAAGTTCTTGAATCTGCGGGAAGCCACAAACTTCCAGCTACCCAGCATTCCCCAATGTCTCACGATAAAATAGGCACCCTCACTTGTGTGGGTAGGCCTAGTACCCGTGACAGGAAACAACCCAAAATGTAATGTGGGCACATCACATTTTTCTAGTGAAAACACTTTTTGTGCAATGTGACTAGCTGTGGATTTTGAACCCTAGTTCATTTGGAACCTAGGGAAACCTAGCAAACCTATACTTTTTTGAAAACTAGACACCCAGGGCAAACCAGGATGGGGTGACTTGTGTGGCTCTCCCTAGGTTCTGTTACCCAGAATCCCTTGCAAACCTCAATCTTTGTAAAATAAAAATAAAACATTTTCCTCACATTTCTGTGATGGCAAGTTCTGGAATCTGCGTGGATCCACAAATTTCCACACACCCAGTATTCCCCAAAGTCTCCCAATACAAATAGTACCTCACATGTGGGGGTAGACCTAGTGCCCGATACAGAAAACATCCCAAAACGCAACATGGGCACTTCACATTTTTCCAGTGAAAACTGACCCCTTTTCCCCAATGTGCCTAGCTGTGGATTTTGAACCCTAGCTCAGCAGGCATCTAGGGAAACCTAGAAAACCTATAGATTTTTGAAAACTAGACACCCAGGGGAAACCAGGATGGGGTGACTTGTGTGGCTCTTCCTAGGTTCTGTTACCCAGAATCCCTTGCAAACCTCAATCTTTGGAAAAACAAAACTAGTTCTGGAATCTGCAGGGAGCCACAAACGTTCTCCCACCCAGCATTCCCCCACGTCTCCCAATAACAATGGTACCTCATTTGTGTGGGTAGGCCTAGTGCCAGAGACAGGAAAAGGCCCAAAATGTACTGTGCAGACTTCAAAATTATCGATTACAAAAAGATCTTGTTTTGCTAGGGAGTCACCTGCGTTTTTGATCCGGGTCTTTGCGGCCATCTAGGGAAAGATACCAATCCCAGACATTTCAGAAAGCTAGACACCAAGAGGGGTCCAAGGAGGTGTGACTTGTGTGGTTCCCCTAACTTTTTCCATCCCAGAATCCCCTGCAAATCTCATATTTAGCTGAAAAAAAGCAAATTTTTATCACATTTCTGTACGACAAGGTTTTTGGGATTACCAGGCTGACACAAATTCCCTACCATCCAGCGTTCCCCCAAGCCTCCTGATAAAAGTGACCCCTCATTGTGTGGGAGCGCCAAGTACTCGCAGCAGGGAAGGGAATAAAACGTATTGTGGAGACTTCAAAATGATCTATCACAAAACAACCTGGTTTTGAAAGGGGGCACCTGTGTTTTAGGTTCCAGGTTCAGCGGCCATCTAGGGAAACCTACCGATTCTTGACATTTCTGAAAATTAGACATCCGGGGGACTCCAGGGAGGTGAGACTTGTGTGGATCCTCCAAAGCTTTCCAACCCAGAATCCTTCAAACCTCAAATTAACCTACATTTTCCGCACATTTCTGTCTAGGATTACCGTGCCGGCACAAAATGCCTACCACCCAGCGTTTTCCTCGGTCTCCCAAGTAAAATGATACCTCACTTGTTTGGGTGGGCCAAGGGCCTGCGACTGAGAAGGGCCAGAAACCTTTAGAGATTGTGGGGGAACCAAAGTGGATCCAAAAGGACAGTCTCTTTATACGTTTTAGGCTAACTCTGCTTTGGGCACGCTTAGAAGTGAAGTATAATTTTGATTGGTTGGCCGAGGGGAACGCAGGGTGTTAGGAAATTTATACTGGTATGGTGATCTTACAACTTTCCCACACAGAAATGTCAGGAAAATATGACTTTTTAGCTAAATTTTAGGTTTTCAGGGGATTCTGGGTTAAAAAAAACACTGGTGGATCCACCCAAGCCACACCACCCGTCCAAGCACACCTAGGCACGCCTGGTGTGCTGGACGAGCGGTGAGGTGGACGGGGCTGGCGGAGGGAAGTGAAGAGGGTATAGGGTCACAGGTGGAAAAAAATACATGGAAAAAAATGAATAACTTACCTGCAGCCGGCCGCATCGCGCTCTTCTCTTGTTCTCCAGGCGGCACAGGCTCCCAGAATGCCAGTTTCAGAATTGGCCTGAGGGCCCTGGATGGGCTCTCCAGGACAGACTGTGAGCCTGCTCTCTCCAACCCAACTGCATTGCTGGGTTGTAGAGAGCTTTCACTGCGCATGACGGTTTGGCCGGCCTGAGATGGCAGGCCAAACCGCCATACGCAGTGAAAGGAGTGCATCTACCACTCCCCTCAGTCACCCCCCTGGCCCCACCCCAAGACTGGGCAAGAAAGGAAAAATAAAACAAGTGTTTATTCCTGGTGTCTAGTGGGTTTTCTGCCCCCCTGTGGGGCAGGTCAGGGGTAATAACCCCCATCTGGTCCCCAATGGGCGCAGAAAGACTGTCCAATTTGTGTTTGGGGGCACTGGCATGTCCCTTTTGGACAGCCTCCACCCCTAAATATAAAGAAAATACCTCCTGGTGCCTCCTGGGCTTTCTGCCTCTCGGGGTACCAGATCAGGGTCCATTGCACCCATACGCCTCCCAGGGGGGAGTAGAAAGACTGTTGCGATTTTTGTAGGGGATGGGGGTGATTGCCATGACAAAGAAAATCAAGGAGGCCCCCTAATTTTAAAGGTAAGGTCAGAAAAACAGAAGTGTCCCTAGGATCTACTACTGACGTAGATGTGGTCTAAAGGAATTGGTTACCCACCGTAATTGTTTGATGGCACAGCCACCACACACACCTAAGATGTCATCCTAAATAAAAACATTCCATGTATTTAGGAAACCTCAAATAGATAACAGCCTGCAATTTGAACACTCACTAGGAGATTGTGCTATTTGGACTTGTGACAGCCTGTAAAAATACTACAACAAATACATTTTAGGCAAAAATGTAATATAGAATTAAACATTAATTTATTGCACTTCATAGGTTTTTAAAATAAATACATAAAATTACTTTGCAATACACAAAACATGATTACACAGAATACAATATGTTACACAATGAATTAAAAATTGTTCTTGAGAACAAGAGTCGACACTGCGTTTTGGTTAAAAAACCTTCTTTAGGACAGTTTCTCAAAAGATATATATATATCACTCAGGTTTTCCTTCTGAGGTCATATACTAAATGGTGTCCTGATTTGGGTACACATTAGAGGCAACAAATACTTGTGATTGATAATATCTTATTATCAAATCTTTTAATTCAGCACTGTGTCGGAGGGGCCACCGGTTAGCTTTATATTGCTGTCCTGATTCGAGTGTAAGGACTTGATTAGTCGCTGTAGCCGCGTGCTGGATATGCTTCGTCAGCTAGTTCTAGTTACGGGGTAAGCCGCCCGATATCTAGAGCATCCGAATTAAAATAATCGGCCTCCCTGCTCCTCCTTTCACAGCGTCCTGGGGTTCTATCTCTTTCAGTGGAAATGCCCATTCTAGGAAGCCCCTACCCCTGACCTACAAAAGAAAAATATTCCTTGCCTTCCTAGTGGGCTTCCTGCCCACATGGGGGTCAGACAGACTGTCCAATTAGTTGTGGGGTGGTGGTGGCACTGGCATGCCCATTTTGGGAAGCCCCCACCCCTACGTATTAAAACAAAACATAATTCCTGGCACCTAGTGATCTTTCTGGCCCCCCCGGGGACAGATAGGGCGCTATTGCCCTATCTGCCTCTCAATTGGGGCAAAAAGACTGTGGCAAATGTTTTAGGGGTAGGCGCATTGGCATGCCCATTCTGGGTAGCCCCCACCTCTCAACTACAAACAAAATAGTCCCTGGTTAACTAGTGGGCTCTCTGTACACTCCAGGGGTACAGATCAAGGGCTAATGACCCCAAGTGGGGACAGAAAGACTGTCCAATTAGTAGGGGTGGGGGCAGCCCAAAATGGGCAGGCCAGTGCCCAGACCTAAGTATGGGCGGAAAATCCGTTCCGCTCGCGGATTTTGCGGATTTTCAGTTAATTCGCAATCCGCGAGATTCGCGAATTTCCCGCAAAATCCGCAAATCCGCGAGCAGCGGATTTTATGGCTTGCTCGCACTGTTCGCGGCTTCCCAGTTCAACTTCGCGCCCCGCGAATAAGCGCTAAATTGCAGAAATACGATCTTAGCAAAACTGAAACTACTTACCAGGTTCAAAAGTTCAAGCTCATCATTAGTAGCCATTTCCTGTAGTGCTTCCTGAGGGGCCCCTCCAGAGTTCAGTTGCCTACTTGCAACTATTATGTGACCCTGCTCTGACCCTCAGAATAGTTACACAAAGGTCCTGAATTACAGCTAAGGCAGACAAGCAGGAGCCAGGCTGGAAGTTCAAATCCAGTGACACATTAATAAGCCCCTAATTCATTATTGTCAGTTGGGGCAGGGCAGGTGTTGTAACTAATTTTGCAACAATGAAAGCACTTAGCAAGTGCAAAAGATCACTAATCAGGAAGCACAAAGGAAGCAGGTGCCAGCTAAAAAAATATTCTGTGACACATTAATCAGCCCCAAATTAATTCAGGTCACTTGAGGCAGGGAAGGTGTGCTTTGCTTTGCCACAATAATGTACACTGGACAACCAGAGGGTGCTGTGATGAAACAGAGGGTGGCATGGGTAGGCCAGAGGGTGGCATGAGTAGTCAGAGAGTGGCAGTGGTGACAGAGAGTGGCAGTGATGAAGAAGAGTGTCCCAAAACAGGCTGGACACGTAGAAACAACAAGTTCGCCAAACTTGCGACCCGACAGGTAAGTTCGCGTTTGCGAAATTGTACAAAACCCTCGCGAACTGGCAGAAACCCGCGCGAACACAAAAAATTCGCCCATGCTTACCCAGACCATCACGTATAAAAAAACATATTGCCTGGTGCTCAGTGGGCTTTCTGCCCCCTGTGGGGGAGGAGGCTGATCAGGGGCTATTGCCACCATCTGCCTCCCAGGGGTGTAGAAAGACTTTTGCAATTTATTTGGGGTGGGGGCATTGTCATGCCTATTTTTGACAGCCCCCACCCTCAAATGTACATAAATAAATATCCCTTGTGTCTAGTGTGCTTTCTGTCCACCTGGGGGGCAGATCAGGGCTATTGCCCTCATCGTCCCCCAGGGGGGTAGAGACTGTTTCCCCAAAAATCTGGCTGGGGGAATCGTCTTTCCCATTGTGGACAGTCCCCACCCCTCTTTTATTAAAAAAAATAAAAAATCCCTGGTGTCTAGTGAGCTTTCTGCCCCCGGGGACAGATCGAGGGTAATAACTCCACTTGCTCCCCCCCCCAAGGGGGGAGAAAGACTGTAGTGGTTGTTGTTTTGGGGATGTGGGCATTAGGAAGCCCACATCCCTAGATTTGCTCTAAAAATAAACCCCTGGTGCCTAGTGCACTTTCTACCCCCTCCAGGGGAGAAGATTGGGGGCTATTGCCCTTATCTGCCCCCCAGGGGGGCAGAAAGACTGAATATGCCCCCAAAAAACTGTGGGGAGCTAAGTCCCTTGCCCAAGAGGCCGCTCCCCCTCTCTGGTGTCCTGTGGGGGAGGAGGCTGATCAGGGGCTATTGCCACCATCTGCCTCCCAGGGGTGTAGAAAGACTTTGGCAATTTGTTTGGGGTGGGGGCATTGTCATGCCTATTTTTGACAGCCCCCACCCCCAAATGTACATAAATAAATATCCCTTGTGTCTAGTGTGCTTTCTGTCCACCTGGGGGGCAGATCAGGGCTATTGCCCTCATCGTCCCCCAGGGGGTAGAGACTGTTTCCCCAAAAATCTGGCTGGGGGAATCGTCTTTCCCATTGTGGACAATCCCCACCCCTCTTTTATTAAAAAAAATAAAAAATCTGTGGTGTCTAGTGAGCTTTCTGCCCCCGGGGGCAGATCGAGGGTAATAACTCCACTTGCCCCCCCCCCCAAGGGAGGAGAAAGACTGTAGTGGTTGTTGTTTTGGGGATGGGGGCATTAGGCAGACCACACCCCTAGATTTGCTCTAAAAATAAACCCCTGGTGCCTAGTGCACTTTCTACCCCCTCCAGGGGAAAGGATTGGGGGCTATTGCACTTATCTGCCCCCCGGGGGGGCAGAAAGACTGAATATGCCCCCAAAAAACTGTGGGGAGCTAAGTCCCTTGCCCAAGAGGCCGCTCCCCCTCTCTGGTGTCCTGTGGGTGGATCCCTGCTTGAGGATCGCCCTCCTACGGCAACCCTGAAGCAGGAATCCACTAGGGAAGGGTACCATTGGAAAGAGGAGACTTTCCCCGTTCTGACGATACCTCTCCTGTCTGCCTTCATGCACAAGGGGCTGAGGTTGCCCCCTGAGCACGTAGGAAGTGAAACTGAAATGAGCCAATAGGTTCATTTCATTTCCAGGTTCAGTGAAATGACATCAGCACAATGTGCGCGACGATCTTCATTTCACTGAAACAATCCAAACTACCTTGGGAGCTGGGGAATCCTTTCTTCTGCTCCTGAGGCTATTTTGGACTGAAAGAATTCCCTCTTGCCCGCACCAGAGGGATTACCAGTGCAATGTTCACAAATGGCCAGGAGATGTCCGATGCACATGAGCACTGTGGCGTCGAACCGCTCCGGTCCATCCGACGCAGTCAATGAGTTAAAAGATAAAAATATATACTATTGTTATAAATTGTGGGATTTTTATTGTGTTGTGTTTCTTACTTCGTGGCTGTTTTGGTACTGATAAATGGGGAAACACAGCTACCCAGGACTGAGCTAAAGTTTGATTTAATGAAAGCTATCAGGAACGGATACAAGATAATAATATTATTACTTGGTGAGGTCTCACAACCACTTCAACTAATAATCCACTTTCTCCCGTTCATGTTTCAGCGGTGGGATCCAGTGTTTGTGTTTAGCAGTGCCGCTCAGCTAGTAAGCTAGGAAATTAAATATCCTTCAATTGTCTCGTAGCAAAAAAAAAATAACAATTATTTTTAATTGGGATTATATCTTTAATTGGGTCATTTCTGATTTTTCAGATTTTTATTTTTACTCCAATTGTTACCCCATTTAAAAGTTAAAACAACCATGGACCTAAACCTGGCTTACCTGTACAATCTTTCCCTCTGGGAGCCAAAAGCCTTGTGCAAGGAAAGGAATCTCAAGTTAGACAAAAGAAAATACATAGCTAATTTCCAGAGAGCACCTAATGCCTAGGAAGAAGACACAGTAGCCAAGGCCTCCCCTGAAACAGAAGTAGCCTCAGAGGGGGAAGTAGACAACATCCCTCTATTGGAGGAAGATGATGAGGAGGTCAATTTATCTCAAGGCAATCCTACAAGGGAACCCTCCATCGATGACATGGAAAAAAGCTTAGATAGCACTAACTAGTCTGAAAAGGTTGTCAGAGAGCTAGAAGACCAACTGGCAGTACTGGCCATGGAGGAAAACAGTGTGGCCCTTGAAGAAAAGAAAAGCTGGCCCTGGAAGAGAGGAGGGCCAAGTGGGGCTTGAATCCAAGGAAGATAGTTGCAGCAAACAAGAGGTATATTCAGGGGGTTCATACGACCCTAGACTGCCCAAAGTGATTGTGCCATGTTTTGCTGTTGGGGATGACATAGGTAAATGGTTTGCCTCCTTTGAAAGAGCTCTAAGGATGAGAAAGGTGGGTACCCAAACCTGGGATCCTCATTGTGGGAACTGTTTCCAGCCACTGTGAGGGATAGGCTCCTGACCCTAGATGAGGAAGTAGCAGAAGCTTAACCCTCCCTTGCCCCCCCCCCCCCATGAAGGATGCCCTAATTGAGAAATTTGTTCTAACCCCAGAGAAGTACTGAAATAAATTTAGGGACACCTCCTGGGTAGACTATGCAGACGTTTCAGTAAGGGCACTAGCTAGTTGGTAGTAGGGCAATGAAGTTAAGACCTATGATGGGCTATACAACTTAATTGTAAAGGAGCTCATTATAACTAATAGTTCTTCAGAGAAACTATCCCAGTATCTAGTAAACTCTTAAGCTGTCCAGAGCTGGGTAAGATAGCTGATCAGTGGGAAAGGGCGAACACTAAAGACAAAAAGAAAGAGTTCTCCAAAGGGACACAATGGTCTACCTGAGGGGGCTGTAGCACCATGAACCATCCAAGTCCAAGGGGAGGAGGGTACTTGACAAAGAATGGTGGCCCTTCAGAGACCTGATTGTTCTATGACTGTCAAGAGTCCGGGCATAAGAAAGGAAACCCTATTTGCTCCATGAAGCTCCCACAGGTGGGCAGTCCTCAGGGACTGCCATTGTAGGGCTTGGATCGAAGTTTGCCCAGGGGAAACCAAGAAGTATACTGAAGTCACCTTATTATTTGTGGGTTGGGTGGATGGTGAGAGCCTGGCTGCCTTACCTCCCAGCATTGTGAAGTATAGTCATTGGCCAAGCATCAACGACACTTAAGTAGAGACTCTGAATGCCACAGAAGCCAGAATGACCATTTTTGTGGACAGATTGGTTTCGCCAGTGCAGGTAATAGCAGGTCTGCTACACAGAGTAGTCAGTGCTGACAGTGAAGTAAAGTTTTATCCCATGGCAATGGTAACCATTAAATGTGGAGCTGTTACTGGCCTGAAAAGGGCAACTTTACCCTGCCATCCCAATGGAGTGTCTGCTGGGAAATAATCTGCAAATGTCTTCTTGGTCAGATGTGGATGGTAAGACACATGTAGAGATGCTGGGATCTCTCTCACTATGTGTGTGTGGTCACCAGGGCCAAACCATCAGGTCAATGGCACCTGAACTAATGGCCTAGACCTCCACAAACAAGAGAAAGGGCAAGATGTCTGAGAAATCAACTTCAGAAATTCCCATGGCCCAGAAGGAGTCTGACCCTCAGGGGAAGGACCTGGAGCCTTAACTGGAGCCCCCCTCACCCTCGCAAGAGAGATCTGTCAGAGCTTGTAGAGCTGCAACCTCACCTCCAGGGAGGGGTTTTGACAATGACAGAAGGCCTGTCCTAGTCTTGAGGGTCTTCAGTAGTATGCCGAAAATCCAAATAAAAATAGGGTTGTCATTGTTCCCTACAGGGTATACTGGGAGGATGATGCCTAATACAGTGAGGCAAGGGATGGCAAACCTGGAGCAGCTAGGAGATTGGTAGTTCCCAACAGCGCAGGGAATTCCTCCGCAACCTGGCCATGACATTCCCTTGGCCAGTCATCTGGGGCAGTCCAAAACCGGGGATATGTTGGTTAGCCACTTTTACTGGCCCCAGATGTCATGGAAACGTAAGGAGTTCTGACACTCCTGCCCCACCTGTCATGCCAGTTGCAGGACAGGTAAGATCCAAGACACCCTTAATTCTTCTACCGGTGGTTCGGGCCCCCTTCGAGAGGGTAGAGATTGATATTGTTTTGCCCCCTAGACCCTCCAACTTCTTCTAGCAATAGTTTAATCCAGGTAATTGTAGACTATGCCACAAGATACCTGAGGCAATACTCATCAGGACAGTGACTGTGCCCACAATGGCCAAAGCTTTACTTGGTTCTTCACCAGGGTGGGGTTTCCTAAGAAGGTGGTATCTGACAGGGGCACAAACATCATGCCTGCGTACTTGAAGGCTATGTGGGATGGGTGTACCACTCCTTATCACCTCAGACCAATGGTTTAGTTGAGAGATAAAACAAAGCCTAGATGGGCATGATTATGGGTTTGGCTGACAAACGCAGAAGAAAGTGGTATCCTACTGCCAAGCCTACTATTTAGCTACAGAGAGGTATCCCAAAAAGGAGCTTCAACCCTTTGAATTGTTGTTGCTGCACCCTGTGAGTTGCCCCTTGAGCCTTATGAGAGAAGGTTGAAAGAAGCCTACCAAAGAACCAAAGCAGAACATTGTGGACTATGTACTGGGCCTACGGTCACACAGAGCAGGGTACATGTAAAATGCAAATAAGAATTTGGAAGCCAGCCAGGAGCCTGTGAAGCACTGGTATGCACAGAAAGCTGCCTTGGTTGAGTACCAGCCAGGTCAGAAGGCGTGGCTACCGGAGCCTGTGGCTCCCAGGGCCTTCCAGTACAAGTGGACTGGACCCCAGCAGATACTGGAAAAGAAAGGGAGATCATGTAGTTGGCAGACCTGGGCTCCCACAGACAATCTCAAAAGGTGATCCATGTAAACAGGTTAAAATCCCATCATGACAAGGCTGACACACCTATATTCATGGTTACAGGTGGAGGAGAGGAGGAAAAAAGCGTGCCTATCCCAGACTTTCTGTCACATAATGCAAGGATGTTTCAGTGAAAAGTGTAGTGCTCTCCTCCTTACTGACAGAACAACAGCAGAGGGACTGTAACACCTCGCTAAGACTGTTTGCTGGCTTGTTCTTTTCAACATCAGGCCAGACCCAGTGGTGTGTTCATAATGTAAACACAGGTGATAGTTTACCTGTCAAAAGCTAAATATACCCGTTGTCTGACCAGATAAAGACCAGATTCAAAGCTGTGGTTGCTAAGATGTTGCAGTTGGGGATTATTGAGCCCTCTAGTAGTCCTTGGTCCATCCCAGTGGTGTTGGTGCCCAAACCCAAACCTAAATGTGGGAAACCAGAGTTAAGAATTTGAGTAGACTACAGGGGACTCAATACAGTAACCAAAACAGATGCCCACCCCATCCCAAGAGCCGATGAGCTAATAGATAAGTTTAGAGCTTACAGGACTGTTCTTCTAGACTTAATGTAAGTAGGGTCTAAGGTCCAAGAAAGCACCAAAAGTTCAAGTTTACATGCCCTGAAGTGTCGGTGCAGAGGTGCTGTATGTGGTGGTAGCCTCGAAAGCTACACGCTAAAATCAAGGGGGAAAGGACCTGTAATAAAAAGGCTTCAAGTATGGGCTGGGGGACCAGTCCGCAAGCGTCCAAGTGGTGGCTCGGCTCTCAAGGGGCTCAGGACCACAGAGACACCATTGGTTTACTTGAGCTTGGGCTGAGGAGCTTGAGTACAGAGGTGTATTGTCCGGAGGGTCGATGAGTTAGAAGCTCTCACGGTTCTTGGTGTATCTGCAAAGGAGGAAAAGAAACTGAGCAGGCCACTCCCAGTGAGGAGCTGGCCTCTCTTGAAGTCCCTTGACAGTAAGTACGTTTTTGTAGCAGTGGTGTTTCGACTGAATAAAAAGAATCCTTGGTGCTTTCAACTGCCTCTGGTACCTCAATTATTGGTGCTGGGCGATCCCAGGGGTCCAAGCATCCACACACTTGGCAGGGAGATGGATCTGACCTTCTAAAACAAAGTAGACCTCTTTTTGGAGTGCTACTACCTCAGTGATCCCGGGGGTTGGCAGAACGCTGTACTGGGCAGATACGGTCTGTGCCTGCTGGGTTAGGGAAGTGGCTCCTCCACTCTAAGGGAGATGTTTCTGGGTCAATAAAGTGCTGGGTAGACCTCCAAGGGCTTTGGGAGGGTGTCCCGCTTGTGGGTGAGTTAGTGTCTGTGATTGGCGGGAGAACAGCAGCCAGGCATGGCTTTGCACCAAGTTAGATGCAGGTCTACAGTTCTCACATCTTCGACTCTTCTCTGTCCCTTCTTTCAGGCAGATGAATCAGAGTTCTTGTTGTCATGGGGCCACCTAAATACTAACTTTAGGGGCATTAAGGGGAGGGAAGGGTAGTAGCCAATGGGCTACTTACCACTGAGGGTCACTACAACATCACCTAATTGACCACTTCCTTTGGGGAGTGGGCATATCCCTGTCCCAGAGTTTCTAATTCCACCTAAAAACCCTTCTTTCATGGAGCACATCAGGTAGCCCACCTTAGGGGTGTGAGTAGCCATCAGGTGCATCATGCCTACTGCATAGCTAATTTCTCGCCTGTCCTGGTGCCAAATGGGCCTCAGGGCAGGGGGTGGCATTACCCAGGTGTTGAGACAGCCAGGGTCACATATCAAAGGCGGCAGGGGCTTTGAAGCCCCTGCCTTGATATTCTAAATTATTAGCTATCTTTCCGGAGGAGGTGTGAACACATTCCTCCATAGCATGTATTGCTTCTAACCTCCGAGAGCATGTGCTGTCACCTACAGGGGGTCAGGAACTTGTCTGTGGTGCAGGCTGGATGATACCAGTCAGCCAGCTCACTAGATATTGGGAGGTATTTTAGGGGGCACCTCTAAGGTGCCCTCTGAGTGCATGTCATAATACATCTAGTACTGGTAACAGTACAGATTTATTAAGACAAGGTATTTGATACCAAACACCGTAGGTTTCAGTAAAGTCATCATGTTGCTGGGGAACTCATAATGACCAGTGCACAGGGGAATAGCTGCTCCTGCAGATATGTACTCAAGTATAATATTATGCACCCTTCCGTAGGGCTACAAGGCCTGCTGTAAGGGTGGCTTCCTTATATTATATGCTGCAGTGACTTTGGCAAGGCACACAGTGAGTTTGCCAAGTCATGTTTTCCCACATGTTTGCACCATATCACACAGCCTGTAATGGCTGCCTGCATTCAATTTATATGGGTGTCCCTTAGGGTGACTTAATACATGCTGCAGCCCTTAGGGATCCTCTTTAGCACCCATGCTCTAGGGACCGGGGGTACCATTTACTAGGGACTTACAGGTGTGCTAAAGTGTGTGCCAGTTGTAACACAATTATACCATCTTACCTTGTTTTTAGGGATAGAGCACTCACACTGTGTCCTGGTTAGCAGGGACCCAGTGCACATCAGTAGA
This sequence comes from Lissotriton vulgaris, assembly GCF_964263255.1. NCBI lineage: Eukaryota > Metazoa > Chordata > Amphibia > Caudata > Salamandridae > Lissotriton > Lissotriton vulgaris. The sequence continues at coordinate 365,279,505 of NC_141693.1, read as the reverse complement.
AACAAAGTAGTACCAGTGGCAAAAAGTGGAGGTGACCATGACATAAAGAGCACTTTCCTACACAACCCCCTCTCCCCCAAATGAAAGAGGATGAGACTAACCTTTCCCAAGAGAAGCGTCATTGTCTAAGTGGAAAATCCTAGAAAGACCATCTCCTTCTGCATTGGCATGGTCAGTCCCAGGTGTGTGCTTCACTGTAAAGTATATACCCTGTAGGGAGATGGACCACCTCAAGAGTTTTGGATTTCTCCCCTTCATTTGCATCGAGCCATCTGAGAGGCCTGTGGTCAGTTTGAACACGGAAGCGAGTCGCAAACAGGTAGGGTCTCAGCTTCTCTAGTGACTAAACGACAGGAAATGTTTCCCTCTCAATGGCACTCCAACGCTGTTCTTTATGGAGTAACCTTTTGCTCATAATAGCAATAGGCTGGTCATGGCCATCATTGTTGGTGTGGGATAGGACTGCCCCTATCCAATGCTCAGATGCATCAGTCTGCACGATGAACTGCTTTGTATAATCTGGAGCTTTTAGGATCGGTGCTGAACACATTGCTTCCTGCAGAGTATAAAAACTCTTTTGACAGCTAACTGCCTGGTTTATTTCCTTGGGTTGTTTCTGGGAGGTCAATTCTCTGAGGGGTGCCACAATATCCCTTCACAAACCTCCTGTAATACCCAGTCAAGCCAAGTAATGCCCTGACTTGAATCTGGATGGTTGAAGCTACCCAGTCCAGAATAGTCTAAATCCTGGGCTGCAGAGGTGGCTCAAGTATACAACAGAATGCTGCCCTATCTGGCACCTGCTTGCCATGATAGTGAGTCCTGCATGTTGCAGAGGCTCAAGGACCTTTCCACGGTGGATCAGGGGATCCTGCCAAGTGGAGCCGTAGACAGCAATATCATCGAGATATGCTGCACTAAAAGATTCCATCCCAGCCAGGACTTTGTTCCCTGGCCTTTGGAAGGTGGCAGGGCATTTTTTAAACCAAAGGGCATAATAGAAAACTGGTAATATCCATCTAGGTGTCAAATGAAAAGTACTGAGAAACATGGCTACCCCTAACCTGTCTATGAGCTTATCTTCTCTTGGAATGGGGTGTGCATCTGTCTTAGTGACAGCATTAAGGCCTATGTAGTCCACACAAAACCTCAGCTGTGGTTTTCCTCCCTTGGAATGAGGTTTGGGCACTAAGATCACTCAGCTGGCCCAGGAACTCTGAGAGAGTTTAATCACCCTTAATTCCAGCATCTGGTTGACTTCAGCTCTGATGCTTTCTTTGACTTGGTCAGACTGCCTGCAGAATTTGGTTCTGACAGGTATGCTTTCCCCAGTGTCCACATCATATGTACACCAGGTTGTCTGTCCCGGGGTTAGAGAAAAGAGCTCAGCATACTGCCTGAGGATTTTCCAGCAGTCAGCTTGCTGTTGGGCAGTGAAGGTGTCTGACAAGACGTCCCTCAACAGACCCATCTTAGGGTTGTGTGAGAGGAGGTCAGAGGTTCACTCTTTTCTTCCGGATCCTCATCATTGATCATGAGCATGATCACATAAGCCCTGTTATGAGTTTAAGGCAGTTCATATGGATAACTCTGCGAGGACTTCTGGGAGTGTCAAGTTCCACCAAGTAGGTGACCTCCACTTTTCTTTGTAGGATAGGCCATGGCCCACTCCTTTTGTCCCGGAGGGCCCTAGGTGTAACAGGTTCCAAAACCCATACCTTCTGCCCCTGCTTGGTACCCCACCAGCGCAGCCACTTGGTCAAACCATTGGTTCAGGAACTCCTGGCTTACCTCAAGGATTTTATTTGCTTTTTCATGTACTCTGCCATCCTGGAGCGAATGTCAAGCGTATAGGGCCAGATGTAGGTAAATCCATTTTACCTATTCTAAAATACCGAATTTTACCGAATCGGTATTTTAGAATCGGAAAATGGTATGTAGGAAAAAATTCGGTAAAAAATACAGATTCGGTATCGGACAATCGGAACTTACTCAATCTGTAATTACAGAATCGATCAGGTACTACCACCCTCCCCCTCCCTACCAGGAGGTGGCTACACAGGCAGCTGCAACTAATTAGAAGCTTCTGGAAAGGCAGTTGGAGCTGAGCAGAGTGCAGGAGCAGCAGAAAGGGTTTTGAGCACTTTTAAAAGTGAAAAATGACAAGCAGCCAAGAAAAAGAGCAGCATGAGAGGAGGAGGAAACTGAAATTCAGCAGCATGGAGCTGCAGATCCTTGTGGAGGAGGTGGTGAAGGTGCACCACAAATTGTTTGGCAGGCAGTCCCTCACTGTGGCTGAATCAGCCAAAAGAAAGATCTGGCTGGACATTATGGAGAAAGTAAATGCCGTTGGGGTGACCACCAGGGACACAGAGGACCTCAAAAAACGTTTTTATGACCTGAGGAGCCAAACCAAAAACAAAATGGCAGAACATCACAAGCAGGCATCAAAAACAGGCGGAGGCAAGAACCCAGCACCCCCTCTGACTGACCTGGAGGGGATGGTGGCCTCAACCATAGAACCAGACAGCGTTTGCGGACTGGGAGAAGTAGACAGCTCGGCCAGAGCTGCAAGCAAAAAAGGTAAGACAAATACACTGCATTCCCCCCAATACCAACACCCTTACCTGTACCCTTAGTGGGCGATTGAACCCAAGTCCAGTACTGCTAGCAATATACAGGGCCAATGCATGATGCGATAAGTAGACAGGAAATGTCAGGACAAGCCATACAGCACACCAACCAACTAGTTCATGTAATGACTGCATACAGAACATGGCCAATGTGATAATTATTTAATTGTAGTGACTGTGAGACAGTAGCGCTTAGCTAATGTACGCTCATATGTCCACAGGTGAAACGTCTCACAGGCGTACGCAGAAGGCTGGAGGGACACCACCTGAGAGGGAGGAGAGTCAGGATGCAGGACAAAGTACCCCAAACGTACCACAGGACAAAGCTGCTTCAAGTAGCCATCCACCTGCCCAAGACACAGAAATGGCCCAAGAGTTGCTGGCGTACCCTAGCAGATCTCAGTCCCCTCTCCTGCTGTCATCACCAGAAATGCCAGCATCACAGCATGATGTGATAACCCCATCACAACCAGGCAGGAGGCATGTTGTGGGTCCACTCCCTGATTTGGAGTCCGTAGCAGCTGTCATGGAGGGTGACGTACCACAGAACGTGCCTGTAGCAGTGAGCTCTGGCACAACACACTCCAGTGCAGGAATGGGCCATAGTACAAGTGTGTTCCTTGGTCTGGAGGGGAGCATGGTGCGCATACAAAGGATGCAGGGAAGAGCCTTCCAGACATGCCAACGACAGCTGAGGTCCCTGAATAGTAACATGGGAGAGATAGGAAAGGGCATCAGTGAGCTGGTACAGGTCAACAAAGAGATGGCAGCAGGGATGCGGGGAATCAACAACTCGGTGCAGCTACTATGCACCAAACTGGACAATGATTTTGCTGCAAGGCACAAGGATAGGCATCATGCACATGTCCAAAGTACAGCCATCAACCGCCTGGCCACTGCCACATCCCTGTCATGCAGGAGAAGCAACAACATGCAGGAGGCCATGACACAAAAAACAAATGAGGTCACTAGGGGCATGGCCAGGATGACCAGTGCTCTTGAGGCGCTGTTGACTGCACAAACTGCACACACAACTGCTCTGGATGTGCCTGTAAGTGAGGAGGGCACGAGCAGGATCAGCATTGGAAGCACCCTTGTACCTGAAACTAGGAGGAGCAGGCGCCCTTGCTGAGGCCACAGGCCAGCAAGACAGTGAGCAGGTTGAACCACCTACTAGTGTTACTAGGAAGCGTGCAAAGAAATAACTTTCACAGTTCATGGTGAAGTTAACCAGAACTGAGAGCATTGCAGTTATATGCTTTTTGTTGCAATTTTGTGCTTAAAAAAAACAACGTCATTACAAAATTAAACTAGTGTTGTAGCATACTATGCCTGTCTTTGTCTTCTTACTTACTTAGAAATAGTTGCATGTGACCTCTTCCCGTCTGTGTCTGCCATCAGTTGATGTTGCTTCTCCAGATGTGTGTTCTTCAGGCACTGCTTCCTCTTCGTCATGGTCCTCATAATCTGGGATTTCCACTTCTGGGCCCTTTTTGACCTCCAGGTTGTGCAGCATTGCACAGGCTGCAATCATTTTGCAGCAGGTGATTGGTGTGTACTGGCAGGCCCCTCCACTTTTATGGAGGCAGCTAAACCTGCTCTTCCACATGCCAAAGGTGCGCTCCATAATGTTTCTAGTTGTTTTGTGTGCCCTGTTGTATCCCCTCTGACTTGGTGTTGTTGGGTTGAGGTAGGGTGTGAGGATGAAGGACCGGAGGGCATATGCACTGTCCCCTATTAGTGAGAAGAAATTAAAATTAATGACATTCTCACACACATCCCCCTGTAATACGATGCAAGTGATTTTCACACAGTATCTGAAAGAGACACGTTAGTGATAGATTCCTTACCTTAGAATATCCCCAGGTGTCAGACTGGATCCGGAAATTTTTGCGTAGCAATACCCCTGTGTGTCGGTAGGCGTCGTCTGCGGCTCTGCGTCCGTCGTCGGCATCGTTAGCGCCGGAATGACGTCGTCGGAGTACTTAGACGCCGCCCATGCGCGCTGACGTCAGTTCTTCTTTTTTCCGCGCCAGCTAGCGCAGATTCGGAGAAGCTCTACCCCTAGTCATTTTTTGACTAAACTTTTGATCTTTTTGATCATTCTTTTTCTTCGAGTCTTCGACTCTATCGGTGCCGGTAGGGATGCCCCGGTTCAAACCCTGCTCGAAGTGCGACCGACTGATGTCGGTCACGGACCCCCATCGCCGGCGCCTGAAGTGCCTAGGCCTCGATCACGACGACCGCACCTGCTCCAACTGCCGGGCCCTGACGTCGAAGGCTAGGCGGGAGCGGTCCCGCAAGCGGCTCGAGCTCCGACAGTCGGCCCGTGCCACTCCAGGTCCCGGTCCCAGTCCCACGGGAGGTCGAGGGACAGGTCGCGAGGTCGGAGTCATCGCAGCTCCGGAAGTGGACACCGGTCGTCAGGCTCCAAGTCCTCAGGTAAGAGGCATGAGAGGTCGGAGAGACGTCATCGTTCCTCCGACCCACCCCTACGCTCGCACGATGCGGCCGGGAGTTCGGGCGACACCGCCGACGCGGCTCCGCGGGAGTCGCAAGCATCGCCGCCTGCCCCACACCTTCGGGTCCCTGGGCACGGCGCGACGCCGGAGGAGATCGAGCGGTACCTCATGGCCATGAGGTCCCTCCCTCCTCAGTCGGGTTCCGTGGCGCCTTCGGGCCTAATGGTCCCGTCTGGAGGCCCTAGCGGGTCGGGTGCTCCGGCCCCGACGCTGCCGGGTGCTTCGGCCCCGGCGCCACCGGGGACTTCGGTCCTGGCGCCGCAGGACCTCACTGGATCCGCTTCCGGATCCGGGTCGTCGCCGGTCGACCTCACAACCTCACCGGCGCCTGCCCCACGGGTGTCGCCCCCGGCGCCCGCTGTGGACGCTCACCCCAATGTTCCCTACGGTCTGACTCTGGGGCCGGAACGGCGCCGCTGGGTGCCGCTTCCGACAGCCTATGGAGATTTTTATTTCCATGAGGAGTCCTCGTCTACTAATCCTGTTTTACAGGTAACGGGTGATGAGGAAGATTGGGAGGGGTCTGAGGACCCTCTGGCACTGGAGTGCCAGTCTCAACAGGACTGGACATATGAGCTTGGGGAGGCCAGTGGTCTTGACACATCGCCAGACACTGGATTTACCTCCCCTCCGACTGTGGCTTCGGAGGAGGGGTCTACATATAGTGTAGTGTTGACGAAGGCAGCCAAGGACTTACACCTTGAGCTCCCCGTCGTGGCCGTGAGGACTAACCTCCTCACTGAGGTCCTCAAACCGCAGTCAAGCTCCAGCGAGCCTCTGCTGCCGTTCAATGAGGCCTTATGTGACGTTCTTGTGGGCACTTGGTCCAAGCCCGCCACAGGCCCGCCTGTGGATAGGAACGTGGCCAGACGCTACCGCCCGGCCCCGGGCGACCCATGCTTTTTGTCCACCCATCCCACCCCGAGAGCCTGGTCATCCAGGCCTCCAATTCCCAGACCGCATTCCCATCAGCCCCACCCGACCGGGAATCCAAGAGATACGAACAGTTCGGGAAGAAGGTGTTCTCGTCTGTAAGCTTAGGGCTGCGGTCTGTAAATACCGCCTGTCTCTTGGGCCGTTACACCCACACTCTGTGGGACACGGTTGCGGAGGTGCTGCCACAATGCCCAGAGGAGGTCCGGGCTAAACTAGCCCAAACCTTTGTGGAGGGCCGAGATGCAGCGCTTTATTCCATCCGGTTTGGGCTGGATACAACGGACTCACTGGGCAGAGCAATGGCAACGACGGTGGTGGTTCGACGCCACGCCTGGTTGAGGTCCGCCAACTTCTCGGCCGATGTCCAGGCCACACTTCTGGACATGCCGTTCGATGGCCGTCGCCTCTTCGGCGACAAGGCAGACCATGCCCTGGAACCTTTTAAGGACTCCAGGGCTACGGCCAAGTCCTTGGGCCTCGCGGCCCCATGCCAGCAAACGGGTGCCTTTCGCTCCTTTCGTGGCCACAGAAGGGGTGCCCCCACACGTGCTGCCAGCCACGCACCGCAAAATGTTCAACAGCGCGGTGGCGGCCGTGGAAACCGCCGTGCCGGCGGTCGGGGACAACGGCGAGGCCAGTCCACACCTCCCTCCACAGCACCCGCCGCAAAACCTTCCTAGTCCGAGTTTTCAGGCCCATGTGACGCCTGTGGGAGGCAGGGTTCGCCATCACCTCTCCCACTGGCGCACTATCACGTCGGGCAGGTGGGTGCTGCAGATCGTCCGAAGGGGCTACTCCCTCCCCTTCGAGGCGACCCCTCCATCGATGCCACCGCAATGCCACCGCATGTCGGGGGATCACTTGCAACTTCTGCAAGAGGAAGTCACGGCCCTCTTGGCCAAGGGGGCCATCGAGCGCGTTCCTGGGCCAGAAGTAGGGTGTGGATGTTACTCCCACTACTTTCTGGTACCCAAGAAGGGCAAAGGGGGCCTACGCCCTATCTTGGACCTACAGAACGTCAACGGCTTCCTCCGGAAGGAGAATTTCAAGAGGCTGACTTTGGCTCAGGTCCTAGCTGCCCTGGACCCGGAAGACTGGCTGGTAGCGTTGGACTTGCAGAACGCTTATTTCCACATCCCCGTCCTGCCGGCCCACCGGCGTTACCTGCGGGTCACGGTAGGCCAAGAGCACTTTCAGTTTACCGTGCTCCCCTTCGGCCTGACCAGCGCCCCACGGGTGTTCACGAAGGTGATGGCGGTGGTCGCAGCTCATCTGCGCAGGTTAGGGGAGTCAGTCTTCCCCTACCTAGACGACTGGTCGCCCCAGACAGTTGTCAGCCACCTCCAGACTACGGCCGACCTCCTGCATTTGCTGGGGTTCTCCATCAATGTGCCGAAGTCGCACCTGTGCCCCTCTCAGAAGCTCCTCTCCATCGGAGCGGTTCTCGACTCGGCGCAGTTTCGGGTTTACCCTCCCGAACAGCGGGTTCGGGATATACAGGATCTGATTCCCATCTTTCATCCCTTATCCCGAGTCTCGGTCAGGTTGACGTTGCGGCTTTTGGGGCTGATGGCCTCCTGCATCCTTCTGGTGCATCACGCCAGGTGGCAGATGCGGGCTCTGCAGTGGGACATGAAGTTTCAGTGGGCCCAGCATCAGGGCAACCTGTCCGATCAGGTCTTGATCTCGGAGGGCACTGCGAGACAAATGCTGTGGTGGCTTACGGACCGCCAGTGGGTCAGTGGCAGATCCCTCTCCCTACCCCACCCGGAGCACGTGGTTGTGACGGACACGTCCCTCCAGGGCTGGGGAGGCCACATGGGAGAGGCGGAGATCAGAAGCCTCTAGTCTCCGGCGGAGTCCCGGCTCCATATCAACTTGTTGGAGCTGCGGGCGATTCCTCTAGCACTGAAGGCATTCCTCCCCTCTGTCCGGGGGAGTGTAGTGCAAGTGTTCACGGACAACACCACCGCCATGTGGTACTGCAACAAACAGGGCGGGGTGGGGTCATGGACCCTATGCCAGATGGCTCTGCGCCTCTGGCAGTGGCTGGAACATCAGGGCGTGACCCTGGTGGTTCAACACCTGGCAGGCTCTCTGAATGCCAGGGCGGACGAACTCAGCCGTCGGTGCATGATGGATCACGAATGGCATCTGAACTCGGACGTGGCACAAGGCCTCTTTCAGCAATGGGGAGAGCCACAGTTCTGCGCGTTGGAATTTCCAAGGAGGCACTCGCTTGGCGACGCTTTTCGTCGCGAGTGGAGTTGCGGTCTATTGTACGCCTTTCCGCCTGTACCACTTCTGCCCAGAGTGCTGAAGAAGATCAGACGCGACCGGGCCCAGGTTATCCTAGTGGCTCCGGACTGGGCACGAAGATACTGGTATCCCGAGCTACTCAGCATGTCAGTCGATCCCCCGATTCGTCTGCCTCTTCGGTAGGTCCTTCTGTCGCAGCAGCAGGGAACGGTCCTGCACCCGAACCTGTCCAGTCTCCACCTACAAGCTTGGAGATTGAGCGGCGGCAGTTGAGGCCATTTGACTTGCCTCCCGAAGTCTGTGATATCATTCTGGCAGCCAGGCGTCCCTCCACAAAGTCGGTATACGCCTGCAGGTGGAACAGATTTGTGGCATGGTGCACAGCAAAGGCTGTGGACCCTCTCTCTGCACCCCTTTCTGAAGTTCTACTCTTCCTTCTTTCCCTTGCCCAGCAGGGCTCTGCTCTGGGCACTTTTAAGGGGTACCTTTCGGCTCTTTCCACCTTCTTACGGCTACCTGATCAGCCTTTCTTATTCAAGTCCCCCCTTGTAAATAGATTTCTGAAGCGCATCACACGCATGTTCCCTCCTGTTCCCTTTGTGATGCCCCAGTGGGACTTGAATCTTGTACTCACTTATCTAATGTGGGCTCCCTTTGAGCAGCTCCATAACTGTCCTCTCCGTCTTCTTACCCTGAAGACTGCTTTCCTGGTTGCCCTCACCTCTGCCAGTAGAGTGAGTGAGCTCTAGGCTCTTTCTTCTACTCCACCTTTCCTCTCTGTTCACCCGGACAAGGTTGTGTTACGGACGACCTTCCTTTCTGCCCAAGGTTGTCACAGCCTTCCACATCGGGCAGTCCATTACCTTGCCCACCTTATTTCTGCCTCCGCACCCCTCGAAAGAGGAAGAGAGGCTCCACCGTCTGGACCCAAAACGTGCGCTCTCTTATTACCTAGATCGCACACGCCAGTTCCGGGTGGATGGCCAACTCTTTGTTGGTTACGTGGGCGCGAAGAAGGGAAAGGCGGTACACAAGAGGACCATTTCGCGGTGGATCATCCTGTGTATTCAGGCATGTTACTCCATGGCCAAAAAGAAGCCCCCTGCTGGATTGCGGGCTCATTCCACTCGAGCCACGGCAACAACAACTGCCTTGGGCTGAGGAGTCCCCTTACAGGACATTTGCCAGGCAGCTACGTGGGCCTCGCTGCACACGTTCGCAAGACACTACTGCCTGGAAAGTCAAGTCCGGAGGGATGGCTTCTTTGGCCGTTCCATCCTCCAGGACTTTCTGGTGTGATTATTGGTTCGCAGACCCACCACCGGGGTTGGTAATGTTGGGGTATCTATTCTAAGGTAAGGAATCTATCACTAACGTGTCTCTTTCAGATGCACAAGTTACTACTTGTGTAACGATTTATCTGTAAGAGACATTAGTTAGTGATAGATTCCTTACCGACACACCCATCCTCCCCGTTCTGCGAACCGATATCTAGGTTAAGGACATCCCCTTTCAGGGCCCTAGTTTCATGGCACCAGTGTTGGTTCTATCATTGCTCTGCGTATCTGGTGCGGAAAAGCTGTGTATCAGAACTGGCGTCAGCACGCATGGCCGGTGTCTAAGTACTCCGACGACGTCATTCCGGCACTAACGACGCCGACAACGGACGCGGAGCCGCAGATGACGCCTACCGACGCGCAGGGGTATTGCTACGCAAAAATTTCCAGATCCAGTCTGACGCCTGGGGATATTCTAAGGTAAGGAATCTATCACTAACTAATGTCTCTTACAAATATATCGTTACACAAGTAGTCACTTGTGCGTCTCATCTAGCAAGTATCCTTCGCCAAATTCCCCCGCAGTCAGGCGTGCGTAAATCTCACTGTTTTGGAAGATGTAGGAGTCGTGGGTACTCCCTGGGAATTTTGCTACTATGTCAGTGATCACGTATTTTGCATCAAAGATCACCTGTACATTTATGGTGTGGGTGGATTTACGGTTCCGATAAATGTACTCTGTGACAGCAGGTGGGCACATTGGTATTTGGGTACCATCAATGCAGCCAATGATGTTAGGGAACTGTGCCATCTGATAGAACTCTGTCTTTGTCCTTAGCAGTTCTGAATGCGTTGCAGGGAAGCTAATGTAGTGCTGCATTCTCTGCAACATGGCATCAAGGAATTTTTGAAAGAAACGGGACAGACAGCTCTGGGACACCTCACCTACTGCAGCAACAACACTCTGGTAGCTTCCAGATGCAAGCAGGTGTAGGCTGTACAGCACCTGCACATGGGGTGGGATGGCATGCGCCCTTGGGGTAGGATGGTCCAAAAGTGGGTGGAGGTCCCTGATGAGTTCCAGGATTGTTTGTGGGGCCAGCCTATACCTCTGTAGGATCTCAGGCTCAGTTAGCTGGAATAGTGTGATCCTCTGCCTATACACCTGCTCCTCTCTCCTCCAGACCCTCTCTCCTTCTGCTTGGAGCCGTAGCCGCCTCACAATGACATAGAACGCCGCCATTCTGGTGTAAGTGGTGCATTTTGGGGCTTTTTTTATAGCCTCCACCTGGTTACCACCTGATTTCAATCCATGGTAATTACCGACTCTTAAATACCGATTTTCATGCAAATTGGGTATTTTAAAGGTGACCTACATCTCGAAATTCATTTTTACCATTTCTTATTTACCGATTCGGTAACTTTACAGATTCGGAAACTTTACCGATTCGGTAATTATACCGAATCTGTAAAGTTTCCGATTCGGTAACTTTACCGATTCTGTAAATTTACCGATTCGGTATATTTACCGATTCGGTAGCGTTACCGAATCGGTAACTTTACCAATTCGGTATATTTACCGATTCAGCTACTTTTTGGTCCCCTACATCCCGAAATTACCGATTTTCGACCGTTACCGACCGGTATTGGGCCACCTACATCTGGGCCTAAGTCTACTATGTCCAGTTTGGCTTCTTTGAGAAGCTTCCCTCAGCCTTCCCTTACTAGACTTAGTAGACCTTTCACAGGATGACCAAATAGAAGCTAAAAGGGACTGAAGCCCACTCCTTTCTGTGGCACCTCTCTAAGCAAAAAGCAAGCATGGCAGTATGATATCCCATCTCCTCTGAGTTTTTCATGGGGTCCTATGATCATACCTTTCATGTTCTTGATGAATCTCTCAACCAGACCATTTGTTTGTGGGTGATATGGGGTAGTAAACCTAATCATCACCCCACACTCAGCCCACATGACTTTTAGGTAGCCTGACATGAAGTTACTACCTCTGTCTGACACCACCTCCTTAGGAAAGCCCACTATAGGAAAGATACTGATGAAAGCCCTGGCAACTGCAGGCGCAGCGACATTCCTAACTGGAATTGCTTCAGGATACCTGGTGCCATGATCCACTACCACCATTATGAATCTGTTTCCTGATGCTGTTTGGGCGTCACAGAGACCATCTGTGTTGATCCCTACCCCCTCATAGTGAACCCCAAACACTGGTAGTGGAATAAAGGGGGGCTTTGGTTTGCTATCTGCCTTGTCACTAGCTTGGCAGGTAACACAGGAGCTGCAAAACTCCTTTACTTTCTGGGACAAACCTGGCCAGTAGAAATGGGTGACCAACCTACTCCATTGATTTGTCTGGCCACTACCACTCTCCTAGTGGCACCAGAGTTGGGGTCTCTGGCCTCATTGTACAGGAGTCTCTCCTCCCAATAGGTTCTGTGGGAGTCATTGGCATCTCCCTTTTCCTGGTCAGCAGCTTGCTGTCTCAGGCTCTCAAGAATGGGAGAGGTCCTCTGTCCCTGGTAAAGATCTTCCCTGGAAGGCCCCCATGGGCCTAGAAGCTCTCGTGTGTAAGTCCCATGTTCCTGGGGCTCAGTTCCCTCATGGGCTGCCAGGTCTTCTTCCTGAGGAGAGGGGATATGAGCTTTTGTCTGTGTAGATGTTGTTTTCCCAGACTACTTCCTTTTCTCTTAGAGCTTTGGGCCATTATTCCAGGCTCCAATCCCGCTTTTTCACCCTAGGCATTGCACAATGCTCTTATTTTCACACACGTCCATTCAGGTATTCCCAGACTGGCTATTAGGGTTTTCATCTGTACCTTAACCCATGTTGAAGTCTACAGAGCATTCCGTAGCAGACATTCCATTCCATTGGAAATTCAAAGGACACAACCACCTTCTTGTGGCCAGTAACCTTTCCCCATTTTAAGGTCACCATAGACACAGGATCAACCTTAAGAATGTTATAGGCATAGATAACTGGATACATTTGTCCAGGTATGTACTGTTCTGAGGATACCGTTTTTTCAGTCACCATAGTGAAACTTGCACCTGAATCAGTGCTTCTACCTCTACGCCTGTTAAATGTGGCTTTTGTCTGTACTTCTCTGGCCCTAAGCTCCTGAACAGGTTTTTGGGGACCTTTAGAAGTATCTGCGTTTTCTTCCTATGTGTCCCACATCTTTCCCAAGGGGGTATTAGCAACCCTTTTTGGGGTCTTCCTGGACACCCTTGCTTTGACTCAATGGTCGGCCTTCTTCCCCAGCTCTTGGGGAGAAACTAACCCCAGATCTACTAGGTACTGATGTAATTTTTCTGAGGTACAATTACTTAACAGATGCTCTTTCATTAGCAAATTGTAAAGCCCTTTTTAGTCTAATACCTTTCAACCAGTCACCTAGGGCCAGATGCAGGTAAATCCAATTTACCGATTCTTAAATACCGAATTTTACCGATTCGGTATTCATGAATCGGTAAATGATATGTAGATAAAATTCGGTATTTTTTACTGAATCGGTAAAAATCGGATTCTGACTTTCGGAAAATACCGAATCATGTATTTACCAAATCGGTATTTCCCAAAAGGCCCATAGGAATGAATGGGAAATACCGAATCGGTATTTACCGATTCGGTAAATTCCAAAACGGAAAGCAAGCAAAAGTAAAACTTAAGAAAACAGCCAATCAGGTGCTACCACCCTCCCCCTCCCTACCAGGAAGTGGCTACCCAGGCAGCTGCAACTAATTAGAAGGTTCTGGAGAGGCAGTCAGTGCTGAGCAGAGTCACAGAGCAGCAGGGAGAGTTTTTGAAACCTTTTCAACTCAAACATGGCAAGCAAGCAGTGAAAGCCAGAAGGCAGTAAGAAAGAGGAAAATAAAGTTCAGCAGCACAGAGTTGCAGGTACTTGTGGAGGAGGTTGTGAGGGAGCACAACAAACTTTTTGGCAGACACACCCTCACTGTTCCAGAGTCTACAAAAAGAAAAATCTGGCTGGAAATTGCAGAAAAAGTGAATGCAGTGGGAGTCACCCACAGGAATACAGAGGATCTGAAAAAAAGGTTCTATGGACTCAGGAGCCTCACCAAGAAACAAATGTCAGATATCCACAAGCAGGCAGGCCTAACTGGTGGAGGCAGGAACACAGCGCCCCCCCTGACTGACCTGGAGGAGTTGGTGGCCTCAACCATTGAGGCAGACAGCGCACCTACCGCAGCAACAACACTCTGGTAGCTCCCTGACGCATGCAGGTGTAGGCTGCACAGCACCTGCATGTGGGGTGGAATGGCATGTGCCCTTGGGGTAGTGTGCTCCAACAGTGGTTGGAGGTCCCTGATGAGGTCCAAGATGGTGTCTGGCTCCAACCTGTACCTCTGGAGAATCTCTGCCTCTGTCAGCCTGAACAAGGTGATCCTCTGCCTGTAGACCTGCTCCTGTCTCTGCCATTCCCTCTCTCCTTCCTCCTGTAGCCGTAGCCGTCTCGCAATGACATAGAATGCCGCCATTGTGCAAACAGTATTGCATTTTAGGTCCTTTTTTATAGTCTGCACCTGGTTACCACCTGATTTAAATTCATGGTAAATACCGACTCTTAAATACCAAATTTCAGGCAAATTCGGTATTTCAGAGCTTACCTACATCTCGATTTTCTTTTTTCCCTCTTCTTATTTACCGATTCGGTATTTTACCGATTCGGTATATTTACTGATTCGGTAAATTTACCGATCTGGTAATTTTACCGATTCGCAAACCGTTGCGATTCGGTAAATTTACCGATTCAGTAAATATACCAATTCGGAAAGATTACCGATTCGGTAAATATACCGATTCGGTATATTTACCTATTCGAACGATTTTCTGTCCCCTACATCTCAAATGCCAAATACCGGTCTGTACCGACCGGTATTTGGCTACCTACATCTGGCCCCTAGTGTTTTGACTGAGACATAAATAAAATCTACCCAGGTTTTGTGACTCCCCCTGAACTTAATCCTGTACTCCTCAGAGGTGAGTCCAAAGCCATCAATCAAGGTATCCTTCATAAGGTCATAACAACTCCTAAAGTAGAGAGCCCCAGTATCTCTGGTGTAACCTCCTCCTTTTACATGCCCTTGCAAAGGCAGTAAACCATTTGCTAATGTCATCACCCTCAATATATTTAGGAACAATCCCTTTGGGGATTTTGGGGTCAAAGTTTTTCTCCTTCTCCTTATTTTCTTTGCTAGCACCATTCATGGGTGCTTGGCCCATCTCATGTCAGCCTTTTCTCTTTATATGGCCAGGACTTTGGCCCCAAGGGCTGCTCTTTGGGCTAGTCTCTCGAGAGCAATCTCTTTATCCTCTAGCCCTTTCCTGGGACCCTGAGTTGCCTGACCTACCCTCAGTAGAGGAAGGCACTCCAGGTACAGGTTTTAGGTAGATGTGTGTAGGCACTACATCCCCTTCCATAGTTAATTCAGGAAGATCGTCCTCATGCTCGCTACCCAAATCCTGCCATCCAGTATTGTCGGTGTCTTCTGTTGCATTGGCTAAATCACACTCTGCCAAGAGCTGCTGGAGATTGACCTTGGTTGGAAGTGAGGATGTTTTAATGTTAACGTTTTTACAGGGGCGTCTTAACTAATGTATGTTTTAAGCTGTAGATAAGGAGTAAGGTCGAATACCTGAACCATATCGCCATCGGGAAGTCATTTCTAGTAAAGTTGGGACCTTTTTAGAAGATTGACAAAAATTCTAAACAGACTTTTAAGGCCTAACTAACTAGTACAAGTTTTACATTTCTAATATCAAGAACTGGGGGACTTAACACAAGGCCCTAACAGTTCAGATTTGTAAATTTGGAAAGATCGAAAACATTTGTAAAAGTATTTATGACCAAACTCAATTGTGGGTTTCTTCATGGAATCACCTATTGACCAAATGCAAAGTCTTGTCCCACACCACCGATCCACTAATGTGGGAAGCTAGCTTTTTATAACAAGCATTTGCAATGCAATAGGTCTCGTATTAGGAAAGTTAGAGGTATTGGTATTGTAAATGACACATTTTTTATTTAGGTTTTGTTTTTGAAAATTGCGAAATTAATAGCTTTGTCATTTACAATGCCAATAGTTATAACTCTCGCAAATATGACACCTTCAGCATTTGTAATGCAATATGTGTTGTATTTACGTGACTTACATGTATTGATATTACAAATAACAATGTTTTTAATTTTTTTAATAATTAATACTTAAATAAAAGTTATTGTAATTTATAATGGCAATAGCTTAAACTTTTGTAAATAACATTTGTGAAGATTATGTTCAGTGTATTTTATTGTGACGAAAATCAAAGAACATATGTCAAATATTAACATCTTTTTGTTACATTTGTAATAAAGCTTGAAACATTGAGATAACATATTTGAACCAGTTGTTTTGAATGGTTGCACGGATTGATGCTGTGGTGGAGCTCAGTGATGTTGTGGTGCCACTGAGTGATACTGTGGTGGTGCTGAGTGATGCTGTATGCTATTCTATGTTTTGTTTTGCTATCCTATGTTTTGTTTTGTTATGCTATGCTATGCTGTTTTGTTATGCTATGCTATGTTTTGCTATGCTATGCTATGTTTTGCTATGCTATGCTATGTTATGCTATGCTATGTTTTGCTCTGCTTTGTTATGCTATGCTATGTTTTGTTGTGTTTTATTATGCTATGCTTTGTTTTGCTATGCTATGCTATGTTTTGTTGTGTTGGTATGCTACGTTGTGTTTTGCTATGTTATTATGTGTTGTTATGTTTTGTTCAGCCATGCTATGTTTTGTTAAGCTATGCTGTTTTGTTGTGTTTTGTTATGCTATGTTTTGTTATGTTATGCTATGTTTTATGTTATGCTATGTTTTGTTATGCTATGCTATGTTTTGTTTTGCTATCCTATGCTTTGTTTTGTTATGCTATGCTATGTTTAGTTTTGCTATCCTATGCTTTGTTTTGTTATTCTATGTTTTGTTGTGTTTTGTTATGCTATGCTATGTTTTGTTGTGTTTTGCTAGGCTATGCTTTGTTATGCTATGCTATGTTTTGTTATGCTATGCTATGTTTAGCTCTGCTATGCTTTGTTATGCTATGTTTTTTGTGCTATGCTATGCTTTGTTGTGTTTTATTATGCTATGCTTTGTTTTATTATGCTATGTTTTGTTATGCTATGCTATGTTTTGCTGTGTTTGGTATGCTATGCTGTGTTTTGCTATGCTATATGTTTTGTTATGTTTTGTTAAGCCATGCTATGTTTTGTTGTGTTTTGTTATGCTATGTGTTGTTGTATTTTGTTATGCTATGTTTTGTTATGTTATGCTATGTTTTGTTATGCTATGTTTTGTTATGCTATGCTATGCTTTGCTGTGTTTTGTTATGCTTTGTTGTGTTTTGTTATGCTATGCTATGTTTTGTTATGTATGCTATGGTTTGTTTTGTTATGCTATGTTTTGTTATGCTATGTTTTGTTATGCTATGCTTTGTTGTGTTTTGCTTTGTTTTGTTTTGCTATGCTATGCTTTGTTATACTATTCTATGTTTTGTTTTGCTACGCTTTGTTTTGTTATGCTATGTTTTGTTATGCTATGGTATGTTTTCCTATCCTATGCTTTGTTTTGTTATGCTATGCTATGTTTTGTTATGCTATGCTGGTGAGGATGAGTGAGGGTGAGTGAGGGTGGGTGGGTGGGTGAGTGAGGGTGAGTGTGTTAGAGCGAGGGTGAGAGGGTTGTGAGGTTGTGTATCCTATGCTTTTTTTGTTATGCCATGCTATGTTTTGTTATACTATGCTGATGAGGGTGTATGAGGGTGAGTGAGTGAGGGGGTGTTAGGGTGAGGGCGAGGGTGTGATTGTGTGTGAGGGTGAGAGGGCTGGGAGGGTGAGGGGGTGTGAGGGTGCAAACCCCAGCAAAATGAAATGAACAGGTAGATGTGAATAAAGATGAGAATAAATGTGCAATGCACATGAATATTAAGAAAGCCGAGCTAATTGGACGAAATTTAAATAAATTAGTGCTACGAAAAAAAAATAATAAAGCTTTGCGCTTCGGCGAGATGGAGAAAGTTTGTATGAAGCACTCTTTACATTGTGAAAAGCGCAATAAACATTGTTGCCACGTGGGATGATAAAGCCGTGAGCATCGGCGAAATAATACAAAACTCACAATACGACAAGAAACAGTGTAAAAAATAAAATAGACATCATTGTCAGCAGAATCATGTAAAACCATATGATGCGCCACTTTAAAGTGTACATAAATCGTGCGCATCAGCTGAACACTAATCAAGGAAATCCCACCATGGAGTAATGGTTGTGATCAACATCAGATGGGTCGATAAAGCCACATGCATCGGCGAAATCATGTAGAATTGCACAATGCGCCCTTTAAATTGCAAATAAGATGTGCGCATCAGCGTAAAACTAAACAGGAAAAGCCAGCAACGAGTAATGGTTGTGAGGGACGTTGCTATATAAACGGAAAACACAACCAATGGCCCGACGTTATGAAATGTGACATGGCACGTAGTGGATTCGCTGGAGGCAGCGTCAAAAGCCATAGTGCGAGAGCCGTGAAATGGCCTCCTGTCGTGACACACACGAGAACCGCAAATGTTATAACACAGTAACAGAGCGATCCCAATGAAGAAAAGGCAGAACTTCCGTCCGACTACGGGAAACTCCACCTAGAGGTAAGGATGATTTTATTAAACATTACTTGTGGTTATGGATGTTTGGTCGCTGACACCAGCACATCTGCACAAAAAGGGTCCTGAGGCAGCAAATAAAAACAAGTTTTTAAACCAGAAAAATATATGCAAACCCCAGCAAAATGAAATGAACAGGTAGATGTGAATAAAGATGAGAATAAATGTGCAATGCACACGAATATTAAGAAAGCCAAGCTAATTGGACAAAATTTAAATACATTAGTGCTACGAAAAAAAATTATAAAGCTGTGCGCTTCGGCGAGATGGAGAAAGTTTGTATGAAGCACTCTTTACATTGTGAAAAGCGCAATAAACATCGTTGCCACGTGGGATGATAAAGCTGTGTGCATCGGCGAAATAATACAAAACTGCACAATACGACAAGGAACAGTGTAAACAAGCATTAGCAAAGCAACCAATCAAGCGGAAAACGAAAGCCAGCAGTAAATAATTAGGGGAGAGAGAGGGGAGGTGCTGGGGAACAGATGGCCGTGTAGCAGGGGGCGGGGCAGCGGAACCCTTTGAAGTCACGGCCTGCGGCCGTGAATAAGTGACGGCGGGGGGCGGGGCAGCGGAACCCTTTGATGTGGCAAATGCTGCTGGCAGGGGGAAGCCTGTGTGGAAATGCAAGCTCGTGCACGAAGGAGCTTGTGGTCACGTGATTTCACGTGAACTTTCGAAAATCCGCTCGTAAAAAGTCAGCTTTTGGGTTGACAACAATAGGTTCGAGTAAACTCGACCTAAAAATGAGGGTCGCTGGGGTGTGGCCTATTGCACTAATATGGCGGATGTGCTTTAGGCAGGCTCCTGGCAGTCCTTCCATAATCTGAACTATATCCTGCCCACAATACTGGATATGGTATAAATTATGCCTAGGTGCAACGACAGGGAGCACTTTGCTGAGCTGGTGGCTACTGGGAGAGTTGGGAGCTGCGTTGTTCCGGTAGCGGTCTGCCTTGCGTGTCGCGACCGGGCCTCATGCAATAGAGAGGACAGCTCCAAAGAGACCTGGTGGATGGAGGTGCTGGCGGATGTGGCCTGAGGTGAGAGGTGTCCCGTGCGGAGGCTCATCGTGGGACTGCGGTCCGGCTGGTGCCCTGAGATGGCTCGCAGCTGCTGAAGGCGGCTGAAGCTGTTGCGCTGGTGACTGGGCCCGAGGGATGGGCCTCCACTTTTGTTGCTGTTGGCCCAGGTTTAGAGGCCACCCCGGCATGGTACAGGGCTGCGAGTGGAGCCCCCTCTTCTGTTTTCTATGGCTGCCCTGGGGTAGCGGCTGGAAGGGCTCCTTTGTGGACCGTGCGCTCTGCCGCTGGCCGCCAAGGTCCCCCCTCTCCTGGAAGGTGTTGTGGAGGGCCTGGGGGAGATACCCGGTGGCGTAGTCCAGGTTCCTTTGAATCTGGGTGCCCCCAGCCACATTTCATCTTTGGCTAATTTAGCACGCCAGTCGCACGTCTTATTTGCATCTGTTGCTGCTATCTGGCCCGCTATCACTGTGGTTATCCCCTTCCCCCCGCCATATCGGCCTCGCTCTAGCTGTAAGATGGGCTGGGTAAGCTTCTTGGTGCAGTACTCTGTGCTGTGCTACTGTTCGCTGCTGGTTGCGGAGGCGGCCAGGCCAGGTCCTGGTGCACCTTGTGGCCACAGCGTTATGGGCTCAGAGTGCTTGGTGTGGGGAGAAGCTCTGGTTCCATCCATACAGTGCCCAGGCATTGGAGGGGGACCACCCCTGCCGCACACTTGTACGGCCTAGCTTTTCATGGTTATACATAAATATTTAACTCAGTCTTCACACAGGGTACCGGCATCCTAGTTCACCGTAGAATCCCTTTCCAGCCCCATAGGTTATGGACCGATGTCTATGACGGCTATGTAATAGTGACTGGCATGCTATGAGGGGAGCAGCATATGTTGGGCAGTGTTTATGCTCCCCACCCATAAGGGGCCTGCTTTATTGAGTGTATTATCCACTTATGGAGGATTTACCGAATGATCTCTCTTTGGTGGGTGGGAACTTGAAGGACATCATTGACCCTGGGGTCGACAGACGGCATGCTCAAGACGGACGGAATGACAAACAGGAATCCAAACTGACCGCCCTCGTAACTACATTGGGCTGGTCCGATGCCTGGAGATCCTATCACCCTTAGGAGAGGGGCTACACATATTCGCCAGTTTATGGTTCCTTTTCCAGGCTAGCCTAATTATTGATTCCCAATACTTATCTCTATAGAGTATCAACTCTCAATATTCATCCGTGGGGGCTGTCTGATCACTCCCCGGTGTCGCTGAAAATCCATGCGGGCCTGAGTCACTGAAGGTTTCGCTGGCGCATGTCGCCATAGCACCTCCAGAACCCGTCATACAGAACATTCTTTCAATGTGCAATTGAGGAATACTTTTCACTTAATACGTCCAATGCGTCCTCCAAGAAAGTATTATGGGAGGCACTTAAACTGACTCTTAGAGGAGTCGACATAAGCTTCTGTGTGGCAGAATGCAGGTTTAGAGCCTGAGAATGGGTAGTCTTAGAAGCACAAATAATAAAATGGAAGAGGGAAAGCCGGGGACTGGGGTGGCAGCGAGATCTCAGTTAAGTCTGACCCAAAAGCTATAACAGCAACACCCGTTCAATGAGGTAAAAATGTCATGGCAAGCCACACAAAGTTGCATCTATCAATGGGGCGATAAATCTAGTCGAATGCTCCATAGACTATGCCAAGCCACTATAGCAATACCACTGGTGCCAGGGTGCAGGATTCTCGTGGGGAGCTACTGTCTGGTCCCCGGGAGGTTGCCCAGAGCTTTGCAGCCTACTATAGTGAGGTGTATGCCAGGAATGATCATATTGGCGTCAACTTAGTGCAGGAATTCCATAGGGATATTCCACCAGGATCACAGCCCGTACCCAACTAGATGAAAAGATCCCAATAGAGGAGGCTGGCGGTTGCTTTGGCCGAGATACAGACTGGATGAGCTCCTGGGCCTATGGCTTCCCCTGTGAATTTTTAAAGTTATTTATGCTGCAACTAGCAAGTGCTTTGCTGGATGTCATTCATGCAGTGTCACAAATTCCATACTCCCGCAGGACTGGCGACATGCAAAAATCATAGTCTTCCTCAAACCTGGGCGCCCACCAGAGGCCCATTTGAACTACCGGCCAATTTCTCTCCTCAAATTTGAGGTAAAACTCTGTGCCAAAGCCCTGGCCAATAGATTGATGCAACAGATGCCTGACCTAGTCCACCCCGATCCAGCGGGCTTTATACCTCAGAGGGTTACACGCCTTAGTATAGGGTGAGTCTATAATGCATTGGCTATGGTGGACCCATTAGGGAGGCCCGCCACAGTGTTACTGGCTGACATAGAGAAAGCCTTCGACTCGATCAGTTGGAAATACTATTTGGTCTCCTCTGTAGTATCAATTTCGGCCAGCGCTTCCTACCATATGTTCGGCCTATAGACACAAAATTAACAGCCACGGTTCGAGTTGCTAGAGCGTTCTCCGCCCCCTTTGAGGTAAGCAGGGATGCCCGCTGTCTCCTTTATTATTCGCCCTGGCGATGGAACCATTAGCGGCATGGGTGTGTTCCGATCCATTGATGACAGGGTTTGAGTGGTCCATGGAGCTGTCTGACAGATTAGCCTTATACGCAGACGATGTTTAATCTTTCTTGCCGATTCTCCGGCCCTCCTATCTTGGGAATTATGCATATCTTTGGTGAGACTTCAGGGCTGCATATGAAAGACGACAAGCAAGTGGCATTCTTTATTAATGAGACCACCGCAGATACATCATGGGTGTCCGAGCTGACATTAGCTACCTCCGGGTTTAAATATCTGGGTGTGTATATTGATCCAGATCCTGTCACATCCTGGGCCCACAATATAGCCCCCATCTTACCCCATGTGAGGGAGGAGGGGAGACAATGGTCCTCGCTGCCCCTATCTCTGCTGGGTCGCTCGATGATATTTAAGATGGTCTCAATGCCTCTGATTTTATACCACCTACAAAATTATCCTTTTGCAATTACCCAGGCATTGTTCAGACAAGTGAATACAGTACTAACCCAGTTTCTCTGGAGTGGCGGAGTGCTACGTACGTATCACCCTCCATTCGTGTTTTCAGTCTACCTATAATCGCAACATTGTCGCACCAGACATATACTCTTATTCTGCTGCGTCTAATTTATTACTTATAAATGATGGTATACCACGCAAAATGATCCAGCTTATGTGACGGAGCGCTGGGTGACGTGCTGATATTAGACCTACTATATGAAAGGAAGATGAGAAATTCCCTTCCCCCGACGACTCAAGTAGTGATACATTTATGGAGGCGATTGCTTTGGCATATGGGCTGGTGGGGGAAGTTGACCCAGATTACACCACTATGGGGGAGGGGAGGTGATTTCCTGGACTGGGTGGCATATGTGTAAAAATATATTAAAATATAATTGTGGTGGGAAAAAAAATTAGCTACACTATGTAGAAAGTCAAGATAACCCTTATTGGTTTACAGTGTTTAAATTAATAATCCTAAATGCTTTCTATGTGGTAGTGTGGGCCAGCAGTTTAGGCTTATTAGAGGGTAGTGTTAAGCATTTGTTATGCACACAGAGTCAATAAATGAGACACACACTCAAGAAACTTGACACCAATTTAGAAAAATAACACAGATTTTTATATAATTTGTGACACCAAGATTGTCTGGAAAAAATAAGCACCTTAGACGTTATCAATTTTTACAGTAGAAACAGTAGAAAATGACAACTGTCAGATTAGAGGGATGAGCCTTTAATACGGTAATGTTATTCTATGGGGGAAACTTTCACTGTATAAGGAAACTTACAGACGACTGTTCTTCTTGACTTAAGGTAAGTAGGGACCAAGATCCAAGAAAGCGCCAACAGTTCATGTTTATGTACTCTGGAGTGTTCGGGTGCAGAGGTGCTGTACGCGTTGGTAGCCAAGAATGCTATACGCTAAAGTCAATGAGGAAAATACCTGTAAGGTCTCAGGACCACAAAGAAACCTTCGGTTCACTTGAGCCTGGGCTGAGGATCTCGGGTGCAGAGATGTTTTGTCTGGCGGGTCGGTGAATTTGAGGCTCTCACGGTTCTTGGTGTATCTGCAGAGGAGGGAAAATAAACACAGCAGGCCATACAGTTTGGAGCTGGCCTCTCTTGCAGTCCCTTGATGTGCAGGCAAGTTTGGGAGGTGGTGGTGTTCTGACTGAACCCAAACAAGCCTTGGTGCTTGCAACTGACTCCGGTACCTAGGGTATTGGTGCTGGGCAGCTCCTGGGGGTCTTGGAATATCCAAACTTAGCAGGGAGACAAATCTGACCCCCTGGATTAACGGAGACCTCTTTTTAGAGTGCTGCTCTCTCGGTGGGCCTGGGGGTCAACAGAATCCTGTACCGGGCAGATGCAGTCGTTACCTGCTGGGGCAGGTAAGTGGCTCCTCCACTCCAAAGGATATGTTGCTGGGTTGATGAAGTGCTGTGCAGACCTCAAAGAGTTTATGGAGGCTGTTCTGATTCTGGAAGAGTCAGTGTCAGTGAGAAGCTACCAGGCAGGATTTTGTGCCAAGTTAGGGGCTGGTCCACAGTTCTCATGTCTCCGACTCCTCTTTTGCCTTTTTCTTCTTTCAAATGCAAAAAGAACAATTGATAGACAGAATGCAGAAACAGTGTCAAACACTCACCCCCAGTACAGAGATCTGGGCCTAAATCCATCATGTTGTTTGCACACTATGCCATTTCAGTTTAGAACCAACCATATGCAATCAGTCTTGACCCTGTTCCCCAGGGAAATAGTCCAGCCCAAACTGCCAGGCAGGTCGTCCTTGGACTGGACACAAGAATCCAGGGACTGGTTTCAGGGTATCACCCCTCATCAGCCAGGCTAGCTTGACTCCAGTGGCATGGTGTGCACGGGACCCACGTCTGGGCATGCCCTTCCCACTTAGGGCGACAAATGCAAAAAGAACAATCAATGGACGGAATGCTTCTTCTTTCAGGCAGACAAATCTATGTTTCTGGTGTCAGGGGGAAACCTAAATACTAAAATTAGTGTGTTAAGGGGAGTGAAGGGTAATACCCAATGAGTTACTTACCCTTGGGGTCACTACACCCCCTATATGACCACTTCCTGTGGGGAGTGGGCATAACCCTGTCCCAGAGTTCCTAATTCCACCAAAAATCAGATGGTGGAACCATTCTTATATGGAGCACATCAGATAGCCCACCTTTGGGGTGTTACTGGCCTAGAGGTGCAATACGCCTAATGCATAGCTAAGTTCCCACCTGTCCTGGCTCTCATGTTTCTTGCTGTATCTGCAAAAGAGGAAAAGAAACAGAGCGGGCCACTCTCAGTGTGGAGCTGGCCTCTCTCGAAGTCCCTCTACGCGCAAGTACTATTTGCTGCGGTGGTGTTTCGAATGAATACAAAGAAGCCTTGGTACTTGTAACTGGCTCTGGTACCTCGATTATTGGTGCTGGGTGGATCCTGGGGGTCCAAGTGTCTACAAACTTGGCAGGGAGATGTATCTGACCTCCTAAAGCAATGCAGACCTCTTTTTGGAGTGCTGCTACCTCAGCGGGCCCGGGAGCTGGCAGAACGCTGTACTGAGCAGATACGGTCTGTCCCTGCTGGGTCAGGGAAGTGGCTCCTCCACTCCGAAGGTGATGTTTCTGGGTTGATGAAGTGCTGGGCAGACCTCCAAGGGCTTGAGGAGGATGTTACGCTTGTGGGTGAGTCAGTGTCTGTGATTGGCAGGAGAGCAGCAGCCAGGTAGGGCTTTGCACCAAGTTTAGTTCAGGTCCACAGTTCTCACGTCTTCAGCTCTTCTCTGTCCCTTCTTTCAGGCAGATGAATCTGAGTTCTTGGTGGCAGGGGGCCACCTAAATACTAACTTTAGGGGCATTAAGGGGAGGGATGGGTATTAGCCAATGGGCCACTTACAACTGAGGGTCACTACAACACCCCATATATGACCACTTCCTGTGGGAAGTGAGCATAACCTTGTCCCAGACTTCCTAATTCCACCAAAAACAATATGGTGGAACCCTTCTTCCTTGGAACACATCAGGTAGCCCACCTTTGGGGTGTGACTGGCCTGGAGGTGCCATATGCCTACTGCATAGCTAAGTTCCTGCCTGTCCTGGTGCCAAACGGGCTTCAGGGCAGGGGGTGGCATCTCCCAGGTCTTGGGGAAGCAGGGGTTGCATATCAAAAGCTACTGGTGCTTTGAAT
Organism: Lissotriton vulgaris; assembly: GCF_964263255.1. Classification (NCBI taxonomy): domain Eukaryota; kingdom Metazoa; phylum Chordata; class Amphibia; order Caudata; family Salamandridae; genus Lissotriton; species Lissotriton vulgaris. The sequence goes on along the minus strand of NC_141693.1, from coordinate 365,253,888 downwards.
GTCTTGGATTTGATATTCTAGATCACTAGCCATCCTGCTGGAGGAGGTATAAACACCTTGCTCAGGAGCAGGCATTGCTTCTGACCTCAGAAAGCACGGCCTCTCACCTGCAGGTGGTCAGAAACTTGTCTGTGGTGGCAGGCTGGATGATACCGGTCAGCCAGCACACTAAATACTGGTAGTGTTTTCAGGGGGCACCTCTAAGGTGCCCTCTGGCTGTATGTCATAATAAATCTAGTACTTGTAGCAGTACAGATTTATTAAGACAAGATGTTTGATACCAAACACCATCATGTAGCTGGGGAACTCGTAATGGCGAATGCCCAGTACATATACTTAAAATGGCTTCCCTGCTCACTTGTACCATCTAGTAATTCAACAGCACAGCACAGGAACATAGTTGCTGTTTCAGATATGTCCTCACATTTAATATAATGCACCCTGCCTTATGGCTGCAAGGCCTTCTGTAGGGGTGGCATACATATCCTATATGCAGTTACTTTGGCATGACACACAGTGAATGTGCCAGGTCGTGTTTTCACACATGGTTTGCACGACATGTCACATAGCCTGGAATTGCAGCCTGCATTGGGTACTACAGAAGATTAGTGAAAGTGTATAGCGCTATTGTAGCACCCTTGACAGAAATTACTACCAGGAAGCAGCCAAAGAGAGTTATTTGGACTGAAGAGTGTCAGAAGGCCTTTGATACCCTTAAAGTAGCAATGTGCTTAGCAACTGGCCTAAGAGCATCTGACTATAGCAGAGAGTTTATTGTCCAGACAGAGCCTTCAAAACATGGGATTGAGGCACTGTTGGCACAGGTAAATCATGATGCAACTCTTTCCCATAGAGCGGCATTGGAGTGCCATTGAGAGTGAAACCTTTGCTGTGGTTTGGTTCCTGAAGAAGCTGAGACCCTACCTATTTCGGACGCACTCCAAAGTTCAAACTGACCACAGGCTTCTCAGGTCACTTATGTAGATGAGAAGGGAAAACCTCAAACTGTTGAGGTGGTCCACCTCCTTACAGGGTATGAACTTTACAGTGGGACACAGATGACGGAGTCACTGACCATGCCAATGCAGATGACCTTTCCAGGTTTTTCCACTTAGAAAGTGAGAGCTACCAGGGAGTTGGTGAGTTGCTGATGACTTGTCATCTGAAGGGGCCCTGTAAAAAAAATACCTTTTTTGTATGATCAACCTTTAAATATTTGGACTAATTCTGCTGGTTTTTTTACTCTGAAGTGCACTGGTCTCTGCTGATCAAGCACCTGTGCATGTACTTTGACCCCCCAAAGTGCACATGCAATTGGCTAATCCTGATTGGCATATTTAACTTATCTATAAGTTCCTGGTATATGGTACAAAGTGTGCCCAGGGTTGATAAGTTAAAAGTCACCAGGGCCGGACTGAGAACAGAGACCGGCCCTGGCAAACTGCTCAGCTGGCCCCCCCTGGGGTCAGGGGGAGTACAGCTGAGCAGTTTGCGACGGCCGGTTTCGGCCGATTTTGTTACTGGGGGCCGACATTGCCGACCCCGGTAACAAAAACGGCCCCCAGGGGCCCAAAACTGGCCCCCACCCTAGCGGCCAACCGGGAAAACGCCCGGTGCCCGCTATGGCCAGTCCGGCCCTGAAGGTCACTAGTAGGCCGAGCGTCGACCTATCAGACCCCCACATATTGGCGGCAATCCAGGAAGCCGAGGACTTAACCATGTTGCCCCAGGATTGCCGACAAACAGAAATAGTTCTATTCCTCAAGCCCGGCCGCCCTCCTGAAGGCCTCTCTACATACCGCCCCATTTCCCTCATTAAATTTGACCCTAAACTGTTGGGGAAAGTCCTTGCCGATCACCTCCGTACTTGCATCTCAGATCTTATTCATCTTGACCAGTCGGGATATATGCCTCAAAGAGCTACCAAAGGATGTGCTGAGAGTACTCCCGGAAATAGATTTTGACCTAGAAAGAGACCTATTGGTCTCTTTCGATGTGGAGTCCTTATACACCTCCATCCCCCAGGATGAAACTCTTGAAGTGGTTACATCCATCCTCGGGGAGAAGATCTGTGATACTATAACACCGGTACCCTTTATCATGGCTCTAGCAACACTGGCCATGAAAGACAATTATTTCCGTTTCGAGGACAGTATATACCTTCAGACCTCTGGAACGAGCATGGGCAGCGTTTTTGCGCTGAGCCTAGCTAACCTGTATGTGCACCAGTTTGAGCAACAGCATGTGCTTACGCCTACCAACCCATTTTATGCATCGATAAAATGGTGGAATAGCTATATTGATGATGTGTTGGTAGTGTGGAGAGGGAGCCTAGAATCTGTGAGTGAGTTCCACCTCTGGCTAAACAGCAGGAACCAATTCCTCAAATTTACATTTGAGGCTCATAGAGAGAGACTTGCCTTTCTGGATCTCTCGATCTATGTGACACCTACAGGCTTGCAGAGTGAGTTATATAGGAAGCCGATGGCTAGGAATTCGTGGCTCCTATATGAAAGCCACCACCCCAAATCCCTACGGGATAATCTACCATATGGACAGTTCCTCCGAGTACGGAGGAACTGTTCCAGGATGGAGGACTTCAACACTCATGCCAGAAATCTGACATCACAATTTGTGGAGAGACATTACCTGCGATCACTCATCAAGCGGCCTTGCAAGCGAGCGAACAACAACAACCGGGAAGCGCTCCTAGAACCGCCAGTTCCAAAAAGTCCTACCGATAGACTGACGTTCGTGAGTACCTTCAATACTAGACGCAATAGCCTTCTGAAAATAATCAGGAAGCATTGGTGCATCCTTAATCATAGTAACAACAAGATTTCATTGCCCCTATTTGCTTTCAAAAGAGCAAATAGCATTCGGGATCGCCTAGTTCATACCGTTCCCAAAGAAACACCGAGGAGAATTTTGGGTACTCTGTGGGACTTACCATCTGCTGTTGGGCACCACCCCTGTGGTAACTGCTCAGTCTGCCCACAAACGAAACATTCCACTGAGATCGATATAGGTACAGACAGGCCATGGTCACAAATTCATTTCACTAACTGCAACAGTGATAACCTGATCTATCTGTTAACCTGCCCGTGCTCAACAAAATATGTGGGCATGACTACCCGCAAGGTGCAAACACGCATGTTGGAGCATAAGAGCTCTTTCCATTGTAGGAAATCCATGACGTGATTGACCAGACATTTTTTAGAGAAACAACACGGGAAGCAGATTTTTGAGTGAACGGTCTTAGAGAAGCCATTCATACCTTCCCACGTGAGTAATGTCTCCAGATATCTGTTCCTGAGGGAACAAAAATGGATTTATGAGCTCTGTGCAGATACAGTGGGACTGAACGATGATATACCTTGGAGTTCCCTGTAGACGCGATTTTACTACATCACTAGAGCTTGCCCATGAAGAAACATGACCCAACATCTTGGAGTGCTCTCCAGATGTGATCTCACATCACTACAGCTTGCCTATGAATACACATGATCCAATCTTGAGTGAGTCCTTTTTGTGAAATCTTCTGGTGGGGGCTCACTGCACTTAGCATGGCGAATGAATGGTTGCTGATATTGCCTATATGACATGATTCGGCAGTTTAGGAACATTGATTAATATTGACGCCTTTCTAGATGCGGCGTTGTATACACGAAACGCTGCAATGAGGTTGGCCCACATAAATCATGGTTCTGACACACTGCACCACTAATGAATTGATAAATGGAAGATCTCTCGATCTTTTTCTGGCATTGCATTCAACATAACATGGGAAACAACACTTACAACGCAACTTTTACAACGCACTACCTTTACAATTAAACTTTTACAACGCAACATCCATTACAACGCATACCATTACAACGCAACCATTACAACGCATGTCACTACAACGCATACCACTACAACGCATGTCATTACAACGCAGACATTACAACGCATACCATTACAACGCATACCTACACTATCCAACACTTACCCTATTGTTGCACCCCCTGGAGTTAGAATAGTAATTTTAACCCTACAGTATCCAATACTTACCCTACTGTTGCACCCCCTGGAGTTAGAATAGTAATTTTTACCCCTACACTATCCAACACTTACCCTACTGCTGCACCCCCTGGAGTTAGAATAGTAATTTTTACCCCTACACTATCCAATACTTATGGTATGTGTTGTAATGGTATGCGTTGTAAATGTAGTATGCGTTGTAGTGGAATGCGTTGTAAAGGTAGTTTCAGAAAATTTGTTGTAATGGCATGCGTTGTAATGGAATGCGTTGTAATGGATGTTGCGGTGTAAAAAATGTGTTGTAAAGGTATGCGTTGAAAAAGTATGCGTTGTAACGACATACATCCACATAACATACAGAGACCATGGGACTGTGGGACTACAAATATGGCCGAGATGAGGTCATTCTGTAGTTCTAGGAAATGTCGGAATGTCCGTTTTTCCTGGTAATTGAGGGGCGATAGTTCTAACATGCTCTGGATGGGTCTTTTGAATTATAAATAAGCAGCACCACTCATTTCATCTTAACTATTGGATCCAAGCGATAAAAGGAAGGGACTGACATCGCGGGCCGGCGGAACTACAAAAATGGCCGATGTGATGTCATTTTGTAGTCCTGCGTAGTGATTTCATGCCTGTTTTTCCGTTTTTAGGTCGAGCTTAGCGAAAGCGTAGCGAAGGACCTATTGCCGGCGTGTTCGGAGGAATGTGAGACAGCGTACAGGCACGAGCCTCTGCTGTCTCAGATTCCTCCTCGAGGGCGCGCACGGCGCCGTGCACATCCCCTGCCTCCCCTTGACATGCTCTCTCAATCACACACAGGCAAAGTCACGCATGCGCACACACATTCCCAAGCGCACACACTCACCCCCTTCCCCGAGGCATACACACACACACAGGCAGGCACGCACGCGCACACACACACACACACACACACACACATGCACGCACGCACCCCCCTCCCCCACCACTGACGGGGCTCACGCGCACACACACGCGCGCGCACACAGACACACATATCCCCCCTCCACTCACCGTGCTCTTATGTCGCGTCGCCTCGCTGCGCTCCTTTTCTCTGGCGCATCTCCACACGCGGGGCACTTCTCTGGATCTTCACGCTACCGCGGGGCTCTCCCTCCATGATGGGAGCCCCGCATCAACGAGCAACACCGGCCTCTTCCGGCCGCGTCACAGGCCCCGCCCATGTCACGGGCAAGGAGGCCTGACTTCCTGGTTTCGCCCCCGCCAGCAACTCTGCTTCATGAAAGCGTGCAGCAACCTAGACCGGTAACTTGTGATTGCGGGCAAATTACTTGTTTTCTTGTTTTCTTCTAAGCTGTCTGGGTTTCATTTCCCTATCTTCCGCTGTCTCGAAACACGTTTTTCATAACCCGCAATGTTAAGGCGGGTGCTACGTGATTTTACTTGTGATTGCGGGCAAATTACTTGTTTTCTTCAAAGCTGTCTGGGTTTCATTTCCCGATCTTCCGCTGTCTCGAAACACGTTTTTCATAACCCCCTCCCACACCACAGACCGCATCACTCTGCTGGCCTCCACTACCCCCCACCCCCTCTCTAGAAAGAGCGTGAGGCGCGCGCGCGCGCACAGCCAATGCTTGCCCTGTGTTAACTTGTGTGAGTTTATGCCGCAGGTGTGTATGATAGTGCAATTTCTCTGTTTCTGCAGTTTGTAGGAGCTATTGAATGGTATCCGGTGGCGCCAGTGTCCTATGTCAGTGTGCGCAAAAGATTATCATGTATTTACCTTTGATGAAATGTAGGAAACCTCGGCGGGTAGTAGGCGTTCAGCCAGTCACTCTCGCTGAGTGCAATGAGGCAGTTGATTCGTAAACCCCAACTACAGACCTAAACTATTTCCCAGATCTCGTTTCAAATACAACGTATGTGTATGTATTATTCTTTCCCTGCACAAAGCATTTTAACCGCAAAACGCCATTTACACTCATTTCAGAGGCCTGTCTTTGCCACACAACCCCCTCAATTCTCCACGCCTAGCTCCTTAATTTTTCAATGGGGGAATATTTTATTATACCACTAAACAGGCCAGAAGGGCAAGGAATAAAAACTCTGCCAATACCAACAGGCGGGAAGCGAACAACCGAAGAAGTTGAAAAAGGGAAAAATACACCCAAACGAGAATAACGTGCGCTCAGTCAAGGGGCATGTTCGCGTCATCGTTAATGGGGTTCATTGCATAACACTAAGTGAACGTAAATAACATTGAAATGTTAAAGAGATATTGGGTGACCAGAACGTGTATTTTATGTAAACATTTTACAACACTGTTTCTATTTCTGGTGTTATAAGAAAAATGTTGGGCTTATATGTATTTGTTGCATTCTTGCTAAAAAAAAAACCTTAAATAATACCCCTCTGATTGGCTGTTGAATGATTATACTCGCTCTGGATTTTGAAAGTATTTTTCCATCTCTATATCCCTTTGTTCTGATTGCAAAGAATATAAATTGGTAGGATATCTGGCTCCCCGAACTAAACGCATGCTGTCACTAAAATAAATTAATATTAAACAACATTGAAATGTGTTCACACACATTGTTTTATTAAACGTCCAGCACTCAATGGAAAACTATGACGGGGCCTGTGCCTTTCCTTACCGCGAGGGTGGACCCCGCCATCGGCTATGGGGTAAACGACATAAAACAGAACAGAATCATAATTTCTAGCATTTTACTAAGTTTGTCTTCTATTTGAAGAGAACACGCACAAAGGGGTCTCCCAAACATGCACATTTGTTTTAATCAAATATAACGTTTTAATCTAATTAAAAAAACACATATCAAATCTCGGTAGCTCCTAGAAAACGTCATTGTTCTCGGGTTTCCTTGATCTACTACCCCCACAAGCTTTTTTTATGCCACATCTTGTGGCGAATTTCGATACTTAGTTAAGGGATGGGTATTTTTAGATACTAAACTATTCCTTTTCTGCTTGCTTCCCTCCCCTCTGGGACACCACCACATCACTCAGCCCAACCACATCATCACTCAGCACCACAACAGCATCACTCAGCACCATAACAGCACTGTCCTTGCTTGCTACCAACAAGCATTGCCATAGCCAATAGGACTTGCATTAGGAAAGTGTAGGCTATTGGCTTTGTGAATAACAATGCTATTCATTTTTATATATTCAAAGCCAACACATATTAAAAAAAAATTGTCATTTACAATACCAATAGCTCACACTTTCCTAATGCGAGACCTATTGCATTGCAAATGCTTGTTTACCGATTGTCAGTGTTTCCCGCTTTAGCATCAGGGAGCTTTAGACTATAAATACAACGGCTCTCGAGAGAAAGAGACGTATTTTCTGCACAGGTATCAGCTATCATCTGATAAAAATGGGGCACATATACACGAAGAAAAAGTAGTCCCTTTTGCTCAAACTAGACAAATACCCAGTTTTTCCAGATTGGTGCCTCCCCCAAGCCTCAGGATTGTTTGGTGGCACCGACGGAGAGGTAGGAATAAGAGAATAGGTCCTTTAACAAGCAGTCATAGATGATATATATAGCTAGCCTCTATCTAGAGTTACAAAGAGGGCTTGCCTATGAATAGCAGTGGACTGATGACTGAATAGATTGTTGAATAATTAAATACTGTAGAAGAGCCAATACAACAGGGTTCTTTACATGGATAGATGTCAGTGTTTATCTCTGAATGAGTGAACTTTATAATTTTAAGAAGGATTATGTGCTTTTGTGATAAAAGACAGGCATTTTCCTGATGCAGGTCGAATGGGTGTTTTCCAGAGACTAGGGGGTGCTCTATCACTGAGTCTATTTGGGAACAAGGATGACGAATACAACATTAGTGGAGATTTGATGTCTTCCCCCTGTTTGCATCTATTTGATCCATAGAGCGGGCCTCGTATACCTGAGCACTGTCCAGGTGAGGTGAGGTCCCGTCCCCTGTCATTCTGGGTGAGAAAAAATGTATTTATTCATTTATTATTAGACATATAAGATATTATGGGAGCACATGTGTCTGCGACTATTGTAACACATTGTATTAATAGGAGAATTATTTTTCCACAGATTGCTTTTGACATCCATTGACATGGAGGATTAGTACAAAAATGTTGGTACAGGTTGTATCGTTTTCAACCTCTAATATTTGTAACTTTTTCACAACTTTGTTTGGTGCACTATTTAGTTCACACTTAGCTTAACAGTAGCAACAAGTTAAGAGCAGTGGCCCTGATGAAAGCCTAGGGACACTTTGCCCGGTAGGCAGAAACATGTTGGCCCATATCGCGACAGATATTTGGTTCATACTGTCGTTTGCGCTGTTCCTGTTATTTAATTAGGGGATGTGCCTTGTTTTTCATTGAAATAGTTTGTTTAAGACATATCACCCTATTGTAATTCACCACTTCTGTGTTTTCACGATTTTTCTCTACCATCAAGAATTGGCTATCAGTTGGTGGTTCATAGTTAACCGTGGACCAGATCCAGTATCAATAACTCACTGTGTGGCATGTGGTCTCGATGATCAAAGGACCTGCCAGTTCACAAGTTGGACGGCCAAATAATATGACTGATTACCTGGTCTGTTTGATGGTTATCCACCATGAGAAGATCTGGATTTTGTCGTCCTGTTTTTGAAGTACTTCCACATTCTGTTTTCTGAGTCTATTACACATGTGTTTCTCCTTTTTCTTGCTCCTTGTAATTTGCTAAACGGTGACTGTAGCACCCACTGACATAGTGCAATCAATGTCAGTTAGGCCAGAATAATTGGCTTATAGACCTCCTGGGTTCTTTGTGTTGTTCAAAGAGCTACCCGTCATAATATCCGGAGGGTCCATAACGCTCTAGCAGCAACCCCAGAGCTGGGTCGGCCGGCTGCCATGCTATTGGCCGATATTGACAAAACTTTCGACACACTCAGTTGGGTATACCTTTTCCAACTGCTCGAGGCAATTAATTTTGGACCACGTTTCACTGCATATGTACGCCTGCTCTATACTAACTTGACGGCGTCTGTCCGAATAGCCTGGCACCACTCACGCCCCTTCCTATCCAAAGAGGTACTAGACATGGCTGTCCCCTGTCCCCACTCCTGTTCGCTCTTGTGGTTGAGCCCTTAGCAGCGTGGGTTAGAAGTGACCCGGTTCTCCGTGGCTCTGAATGGTCCCGTCGCGATCGGACCGAATTGCGCTATACGCAGACGATTGACTCATTTTTATGACAGATCCCTGGTTTTCTGGGCCCGCATCCTGGAAATCCTCAGAGTGTTCGGGGAAACTACCGGTTTACAAACGAACCCCGTAAAATCAGTGCTGTCTCCAGTGTGCGGTAATCAAGGCCACGTTGCGTGGGCATCGCAGCTATCCCGTGCGACAGGCTTTAAGTACCTCTGTATTTTCGCGTCTCCAAGTCTCATGGGTGCATAATATCACACCACTACTTGCAAACCTCAATAGTGAAACCGCAATATGGTCCTCCCTTCCCTTGTCCTTATATGGGCGCTCGGCCATCTTCAAGATGGTATCGCTGCCCCGGATTTTATATCGCCTCCAAAACATCCCTTATCATATTCCGCGTTCCTGGTTCGCACAGGTCAACGCCATACAAAACACATTTCTTTGGAATGGCGGGGCGGTTAGAATTGCTCTCCGCACATGTGTGCAATCCACATATTGTGGGGTAATCGCAGCAGCAGGCATCTATTCATGTTATGTGGTGTCCCACATACTTGTGGTAAATGAATGGTGATATAACTCCCCCACGGACCCGGCATATGCGATTGAGCATGCAGCAATGGATCGGACCTCCCTCTTTTATCTCCTATATAGTGCCACACGCCTGGATTTTATGCCTCCAGCAGATAAAGTCGTGGTACAGCTGGGGCTAGCTAAAGTCCGCCAGATGGGTTGGAGCGGGAAGCTCACTCGAGCAAACCCACTATGGCAGGGTATGTACCTCCGCCCAGTGGCCGCCTTAGGGGAGTTCCCGGGATGAGATCTAGTGGAGATATCAACCCTGGGTGATGTGATGCGGGATACTACACTAAAATACTTCCAAACACTACAGGCAGAGTACACATTACACAAAACACAATTCTACAAATTCCTCCAACTCTGTCATGCACTCACTCCCCTGATCCACACGCTTGAGACCCTTCCAGAATTTCACCCATTAGAGGGCCATCTGCTGATGGGAGATTTAGGCCTCCACAAGATCATTCAAATATATCAGACCCTAACGACACAGACAACCTCAACAAGACATGGCTGGCGTGGCAAGCCAGCATTCCTGATCTGATGGATGACAACTGGGCTGGAGCTATCGCTAGCCTACGGTGTGTGGCGGTCTCTACAAGATACCGCCTGACAAAATTTAAATATTTGCACTGGGCTTACTATACATGGACCATACTTGGCAGATGGGAGTTATCCAGTCCCCTACATGTCTGCAGTGACTGAGAGGAGGGGATGTTCTTGCATACTGTTTGGCGTTGCACAACGTTGCAACCCTTTTGGTGCAGAATTAGGTCCTGCCTTCAGGAGGTACTTGTGTGGGAACTCCAACTGGACCCGCGACTCTTCCTCTCACACAACACAGACGACATTGGGGGAAATAAGTATAAGCAACACCTACTATTTTTAGCTGTCACTGTCGCCAAGAGAGACATAGCACAATTGTGGAAAGGGACGTCTCCCCCGACACTGGGCAAATGAAAGACCGAACTAGATAGATGTATGGGCGTGGAAATAGCAGTATTGCGAGGTCAGGGTTGCCCCGTTAAACACAGAAAGATTTGGACCCTGTGGGCGTCATATTGAGGAATTGAGCTTACCCCCTTACCACCTGCAGACCCCTGATTGGGGCCTCTTTTTCTCCAATGCTCATTGCCCGGACAATCCTGCACTGTTTGGTAATGGATCCCTATGCAAATTTATCATATACTCATGTCTTGAGATCTAGTAAAGTCTGCAGTTTGTTTGAGTTGTATATGAAAAATAACAACCTAGGCAATTAAACACAGTGAATTACTTTAAGGTCAAAAAGATATATAGCAATGGACTACAGCTGCTTAAAAAACATAGTTTTATTAATTACTTAACATAGGTAAAAAAGGTTCATTATATGACATTAAAATAACAATTTAAAAAAATCTCATAGTACAGTTAACAATCAAAATTTAACATTTAACAGACATAGAAATTTATATTAGCTAGGTGGCATGAAGATTCAATCTCTACGCGCGTTTCGGCGGCCAGCGCCTTCTTCCTGGAGCAGCCACACAATATTAAATCGAAGTATCGGCAGGGGATAGTTGGTTAAGATTAAATGTTCAATTTCTCTTTTATCGGTGTCGATTATGATATAGCTGATTATATAGATGTGTAAAGGATCTAAGCCCGCCAGCCGGAACCCTTTTGTGAAGATGAGTGTCTGATAGGGATCGGTCCTTGAAGATCTAGGTTCGAGTCTATTGCACTCTAGTTATTTCTTTTTAGGATGTTAGGTTGGACTTGCTATATTCTATATTCTTCTTTGATTCAGTCCTGAACCTAAAAAGGATGGATATTTTTCATTATACTTTCCAAAATGTAGGAAGTTTCTTGATCCTCTAGGATGTTGAGTTCAAGAGATTAAAAGATCTCCCTGCCTAATATTAGTTAGCAGGGCTCTCTATGTCCGGTGGCGGGCGGTACGTCTTGTCGGTTGAAGATCGCGGCAACAAAAAAAAAAAAAATGATGGGGCCTCTTTTTCTCCAATGCTCATTGCCCGGACAATCCTGCACTGTTTGGTAATGGATCCCTATGCAAATTTATCATATACTCATGTCTTGAGATCTAGTAAAGTCTGCAGTTTGTTTGAGTTGTACCACCTGCATGTTTGGCAGGTGTTGGAAATTGGTCAAAATTTTTGATTTTTCATGATATCAGACCTTTTTCTCCTACAGGTCATTGTAAGGCTATCGCCCGTCCTTTCAATGAATAACCATAAAATGTGTTGTTAAAAAAAAAGGTCACTATTAGTCTGCAGCACATATTGTGCTGTGAACAAAGTGACAAAGTGAAATCATAGTTCTAGGTCTGGCACTGCAGCCCAGTCTTGTAGCTTTTAACTCCCAACCCGACATGGCAATTAAACTCTTTTGCCAAGTCCAAACCTTCCTTTTTACTATTAATATGTCACCCCTGAGGAAGGCCTTAGCAGTCCATAGGGCAGGATATCCAATATTAAAAAGAAGGACTTGTTTCTTTTATGGTTTACGTGTCATGACAGTGAAATTTAGCAATTATCATTTTCACTGTAGCAAGGCTTGTAGTCCCATTGACTAACATGCGGTTACACTTGACCAACTGCTAAGTGCTAAATTCTGTTTGGGACCCCCAAATATAATAGTTCATGATATCAAATCAGTTGTTACATCAAATCCGACCTAATTCTGAAGTGGGATTTAAAGTAACTTTTAATGTAAAGGTGACTTTAGCAAAGCTCTCTTCCCCAAAGTTCTAGTATCCGTTTCGAATTAACTGCAGCAGTTGTCTCCTGACTCAGCCTGCTGCCGTTCTGCCAGGAGGTCTGAAGTGTTCCCAAGAAAGTGAATAAAAGGTCTGCTGGTGACAGCAGGCGTGACATCCTCCTGACAGGATGGTCAAAGGGCAGTGACCACAGATCGTCCAGCTTTAAAGAGGCTACCGTCTTTGATAGGCAAATACAAGTCACACCTTCCCTTGCCCACTCCTTTGTGTAGGTAGACAGGCTAACATCTCTTCTAGAGGAAGTAAACCCAATGTAGAACTGGTTTAGCAAGAGATTCGGCTCATTATACTGGACAAACCTTAGGAGATTGCCCATATCTATGACCTGGGGAAGAAGTGTCCCAACATCTTGAGCTTGGGAAGAGAGTTGTACTGCGGCTTGCTTGCTTGATGCCAATCTCCCTGGAAGTGAAGTTAGAGTAGGTAGGGTTGCCCTGTGGGAATTTTGCCCCATTTGTTAGGGAATCCTCCCAACCCACAAATTTTAAATTGGTATAAACGTGGCATGCCTGGCTCCGGTCTCCAAACTTTACTGGACTCTGAAAGAACAGAAGATGTACTGGACCTGCTGAACCTTGGAAAGAATGGCTGCACCAAGAAAGACTGTACCTCATGAATCAAGACATAATTTCTGAAAGAGAAGAGCTGCTCCTACTGTTGAGCCCATGGTGAGCAATCCCAAGGGCTGGACCTGCTACCACTTGTGCCAAGGACAAGTCATGAGAGAGTTTGTGGGCTTTCCTCAGTAGTTTAAACGTTTGAAAAAGTTATGAATTTGTACCAATCTACATACTTTTATGTACACAATATTATGCGTTTCTGTAATATCATACGTATAAAACACATGATTATACAGTCAGTGCCTGCTCCTCATGAAAATAAGTCATCCCTCTGAAGTCTGATGAAATCCCCCCTCTGCTAAAAGCCTAATATTGATCGCAGTAATTCTAGAATGTAAGACCAGTCACCAAAAGTCCCTTGCTAGAGAAAATCTATTGAGAAGCCTGCCCTTACTTAGCTCCTGATTACGATCTTGGCGGGGTGGAGTACTCCGTCACAAATGTGACTGATTTCCTGTCTGCTGAATTAGAAGTTCCATTGGATATAATGGAACTGATAATACGTCAGAATGGATAGCCGTCATGTTTGTGATGAAGTATCCCATACCCTAAGATCGTAATCAGGCCCTTAGGGCCCGATGTAGGTAATCCCAGATTACCACTTCTTAAATATCGAATCATACTGATTCGGTATTTAAGAACTGGCAATGGGGATGTAGGTATTTTTACCTAATTGATTACCGAATCGGTAAGATTCGGTATTTACCGATTCGGTAATTACTGAATCAGTATTTGGCATTGATTCCTATGGGCCTTGAAGCCCATAGGAATCAATGGCAAATACCGATTCGGTAATTACTGAATCCGTAAATACCGAATCCTGCCAGGGGGAACAGGGTGTCACTTTGACATCCTGTAGCACCCCTGTTTTTGGTTTATGTGCAACGTGACACACATACATGCCCTTAGGGCATGTATGTGTGCCACATGGCACAGGTGTACATGCACAGATGTGCATGTACACAGGAATTCCTTACTTACCACCCAATTGTATTGGGTGGTAAATAACGAATTCTTAGAGGCCTCTAGCACTGTCAACAGTGCTACCTACATTAGAATTTACAAATTCTGTATTTTTACAGAGTCTGTATTTACCGAATCGGTAATTTTACCGATTCGGTGAATACAAAATCGGTAAAAATACTGAATCTATAAATAAATGCCTCCTACATAGGAAGCGGCATTTACCGGTCGGTAACGGCCGAATTCGGCCGTTACCGATGGGTAAATGCCTACCTACATCGGGCCCCTAGTTTCTAAACCTCATGGCCAACTAAAACCTGTTCAATTCCTTTCACCCTGCCTTCCTATGCAAATGCTGGACAGAGGCTGCAACTCCAAGCACTCCAGCTACTTGATATTCTCTGAACTCTAGATGAAGAAGTTGCATCCCTCACTTCTGGTGTTTATTGACCTGTCATCAACATTCAACACAATTTGCTATGACACCATGCTAAGCTTCCACTCAGGCAGGATAGGGATAAAAGGAAAACCCCTAAGCTGCTTAACGTCTTAGGCCAATACGCCAATTTGTCAAAATGGACGTGCACAGGTCAGAAATCTTCCACTAAACTATGGTGTGCCACAAGGATCAGTCCTCTTTACACACTTTTTCAACCTCCACATGGAACCACTAGAAACTATGATAAGTTACAAGGATATTTACATGTATGCTGAAGATACACAACTCTGCTAAAACTATCAGGCCGATCATACATTGTAACCTTAAAAAAAAACTGGAAAACTAATTAACTGGATGAGCTCCTTTCTCAAAGTGAACTCAACAAGGTCTAGATTCCTTGCCTTTCCACCAATGAAAAGGTGTCTTGCAATACTGTTCCAACTAGGAATCTCACCCTCACTAGTCCCCTACACAAAATATTTATCATCATTGTTCAAAAGTTAACTATGATACCTTAAATTTTTAAACAAATAAAACTGTTTTCTTTAAACCTCATCTACTCAAGAAAAACAAGCCTTACGTTCGATGCAGGTGTGGCTGAAGATACACATGTTGCGCCTACTTCTGCCATCTAGTATGGAGTCCGGATGGGTGCAAGTTATTTTTCTTTGAAGAAGTCTTTTGAGTCACAAGGTAGAGTGACTCAACCTCTTGGTGATAATTTGCATGGACATCGACTTCATTGTTAAATTGTTTTCTTTCCTCTATCAGGTTCAGACATGTGCTCCTGTACTCCAGTTCAACACTGTTGCGTGCTCTTTTAGGCTCACACAGTACCTTCCACTCTGCCTTTATTGTTTTCGATCGTGTTTCTTCTTTTCCCTTGCGTATTGGAATTCATATATTTCCTTCAAGCCGGGTCTGTATTGACCACGGCCCCTCCAGGGTCTTGCCCATCGGGGCCCACTCTGTCTCTGTGGTGTCTCCCAGGAATGCCTCACAGTGATGTACGGAGACCTTTTCGGTACTGTCCTTGCTGCCACACAAAGTACCCTCCTACCGACTTACATCAAGTCTGCAATCTGCGCCTGTCGCAGGAACACAGTGAGGCCAACTGCAACGCTTGCCGCTGCTTCCGCTCCATTAAAACTCATTGTGACTGTTGCACACGTCGGCTCAAGATATCGCAAAGGAGTATGGAAGAAACACCAGACCTTTTGGGTGGCAGTGAGGTAGAGGGAGAGCAACAGCCTCAGACATCAGCTGCAGAGGAAGAGGCCTTCTCCATTGAAGGCAGCTCCGGATTCGAGCTGGAGGTCGACCTGGAGATAGAGGACCTCCTCCCATCTACCCAACAGTCCGTGAGTATGGTACCCCCCCCTTTGACACAATCCCAAACAGCCTTTCACTAAAAAACAAGCAGCCCCTCTGGAACACCAGACAGAGCCTCTCGGTCAGTCACTGCCTTTTAGCAATGGTCAATATTGAGCAGCCAGTTTGGTGCCGATGAAACCTTCCAAGCCAAGTGCTTCTTCCACGACTACCTCAGCATCAGACTGCCCCTCGGTATTGAGTTGTACCATGGTACTGAGCCAACACACAACGTCAACTTCCTCACCTCCAGCTCCGGCACTGAACTAAAAAGCTCTTTCGGATCAGTAAATTTCAAAAGTAGATTCCGTCATGGCGGTTGATTCCATCAACTGCAGGAACAGCTGAACTCCTGACAAAAACAACTCATCATCCAGTCTCATACGGGCCGCATCCTTGCCCATCCTTCATTTACTATTGCTCCACCAACCAAAAGTCAGATGTCATTCCTGGGAGCCTGGGACACTCCAGTTCCTGCGAAAATACGCAAGAAGGCAGATAAGGCTATCAGTCTCGTACCTCTTGCACCACGTAACCGCCACCCATTTCAACTCACTTGCCATCGCCCTCCCCATTCTCATTCTCCAGGGTACCCACTTGACAGTTCCCCACAGGGGTCTCCACAATCTGACACATCTGGCCATGGTGGGGGAGACAACCATTTCGACATTCCTCCACAGGGCGACCCATGGGCTACCTATGACATACACCCACCAGGGGACACAGACCCTGATCTCTATCCTGCCCGCCCCTCCCCTCCTGATGAAGCTACACCATATCAGGAACTCAGCAGTAGGGCTGCCTCCTTCCATCAGTTGGAACTTCATAAGGAGTTCTTAGAGGAGGATTTTCTTCTCGAGCCACTTTCTTCTACTCACCGCTCCACCCAATACCTTCCAATGCTCGAGGGCATGCTTAGACATACCACAGATATTTTTAAAGACCCTATTTGAGCTAGGGTTTTAACGCCCAGGGTGCACAAAAAGTGCAAGTCCTCCCCTATCTGACCACCATCTATATTGGGGGTCAACTTCCACCAGAGTCCTTATTCATTACCACTGCCCATAAACAGGCAAACTCCCAGGCCAGAAGATAGGCCGGCTGCCAGATAAAGAGAGCAAAAGAATTGATGCAGGGGGAAAAGGCCAGTCGTGCAATCAGCCAACCAGTGGCTTATTGCAAAGTCTATGGTCCTCCTTGCAAGGTATAACTGTGCCCACTGGGACAAAATGGAGGACTTTCTCCAATAACTTCCTGAGGAGTACAGAAAATGGGTCAAGAACTTGTTTCAGAGGGCACGCTTATTTATAATACCTCCATTGGCTGTGCCTTAGTTTCAGCTGATACTGCAGCTAGGGGAATCAACACAAGCATTCTCCTACAAAGGTATGCATGGCTCCATATTTCTGGGCTTAAACCAGAGGTTACCCACAATCTATTAAACACACAATTTGACGGTAAGCATCTTTTGGCCCCCCAGTTGGACCAAACTTTAGAGAAAATTAAAAAAGACACAGAGATGGCCAAAGCAATTGGGGCACTACAAACACCAGCTCCCTGTGGATCCTTTTGCCACCCCTCCTACCATGGAGGTTCGAAAACAACCTCCTCTGACGCCTCCACCTCTTATCAACTCACCTAGGGTCAGCACCCCTCTACCAGGGTTACTTCAGAGGATCCTACAGGGTAAATAACTCCAGAGGCAGAGGCAATTGTAGTTTCCCAAAAGGATCTACACCCACCAACAAACTTTAACTTCCCCCTTCTTCCTTCTGACTATATAACACCTGTCGGGGGACGTTTACAAGATTTTCTACCCACATGGCAGACCGTCACCTCCGACCAGTGGGTGTTGGATATTAACCAACATGGTTATTGTCTGGAGCGTACTTACACACCTCCCAACATTTCACCTCGAGCACACAGGTAGAACTTCAAACACTTTTCAAATAGGAGGTCAAAGCCCTCCTACTCGAAGGGACTATAGAACCCGTCCCCAAGCATCAGCAAGGTACAGGGGTTTACTCACTATACTTCCTGATACCCAAGAAGGAGAGATCCCTACGGCCTATTCTGCAACACAGGCCCCTTAATGAGTACATCCTATTAGAGCACTTCCATATAGTAACCCTTAAAGATGTCATTCATCTTCTTCAGCAAGGTGACTTCATGGTTGTGCTAGACCTAAAGACACCTATTTCCACATTTGAATATACCTGGCACATCGCCGATATCTCAGGTTTGTGGTTGCTGGAAAGTAGTACTAATTGAAAGTCGTCCCATTTAGGGTGACCAGTGCACCTCAGGTATTCACCACGTGCCTTGTAGTAGTAGCCACTCACCTGCACTGACAGGACTTCCACATGTTCTCATATCTGGACGATTGGCTTATCAAAACTGCCACTCGTCAACAGTGTCAAAACCTCATTTAAATCACAGTAGATCTGCTTCATCACCTAAAGTTCACTATCAATGACCAAGTCTCACCTCCAACCCCTATAGAGCCAGCCTTACCTAGGAGCTATTCTCAATGCACAAATAGGCCTAACCTATCCCAATTCTGTAAGGAGCCTTGTTTCAACCAAATCACCAGCTTACAGTCAGGATAGTCATATGCCTCTTAGTTAGGCATGATGGCCTCCTGCATAGCCATAGTCCCTCATGCAAGGCTACACATGCGTCTGTTGTAGGAATGCTTAGCTCAACAGTGGTCTCAGACAGAGGGTCTTTGGGACGATCTAGTGTTGATCAGCCGCAACACTCATCACTCTCTGCAGTGGTGGAAGACCAACAACCTGTTGCGGGGCAGGTCTTTTTTCAACCCTGTACCACGCACCATTGTTACAATAGGCACAGCACTTAAGGGGTGGGGTGCACAGTTATAGGATTGAACAGTGCAGGCCTCTGGGAGACTAAATACCTGGGTCTTTTCATCAACTAGCTGGAGCTTCGAGCTGATCACCTAGCATTGAAAGCATTCCTACCTCACCTGATAGGAAAGGTTGTCCTAGTCCGGCCCGACAATATGACAGCCATGTATTACCTATAGAAATGGGAGTACATGCTCTACACAACTGCCTCAGCTGTCTCTAACCATTTGGCATTGGGCTCTCCATCAAAACATCCACTTGTTAGCGGAGTACCTTCTGGGATGGGCAACGATCTTGCCAACCTCATTAGCAGGATGCAGCAACAAGCCCACGAGTTGGACTCCACCCACTAGACCTCCAGCACTACTTTCTCAAA
Source organism: Lissotriton vulgaris (assembly GCF_964263255.1). NCBI lineage: Eukaryota > Metazoa > Chordata > Amphibia > Caudata > Salamandridae > Lissotriton > Lissotriton vulgaris. The sequence continues at coordinate 365,234,678 of NC_141693.1, read as the reverse complement.
GGGGGGGTTCCTCAAATAGAGCTGTTCTCAACCGCGAACAAAGCAAATGCCCAAACTTCGCCTCCAGGTTCCCACACCCACAGTCCAGTGACAATGCTCTATGAATGAATTGGTCAGGGACATTTGCCTACTCTTTTCCTCCTCTCTTGCTTCTTCCATTTGTGGTTCGGAGGCTCAGTAAAACGTCTCTCATGCTCATCCTAGTAGCTCTCATATTGGCCAGCCAGCCCTGGTTCAAAACTCTCCTCAAAACTTCTCCAGTTCCTTATGAGAAGCTCCCCAACAGGCCGGACCTTGTCACACAGAACCATGGCTAATATAGGCACCCAGATCCCAGGTTCTTCAACCTAGCAATTTGGCTCCAGGGGTCATAGAATTTGGATACCTAAATCTTCCTCCTGAGTGCATGAACATTCTCAGGGAACCCCCATAGACCTACCATTCAGGCATGCAACGCAGCCGGACGAAAGACATTTGTCTGCTATTGTCACTCCAAACAAATTGACCCTTTTAAGGCTACAGTAAAAAACATTGTCTGTTACTTGCTTCATTTAAAGATCTCTGGCCTAGGCTTCACTTTTATACAGTTACATTTAGCCGAAGTAGCTGCCTCCTTTCAAAATCGGCAACACATTTCTCTCTTCAGAATCCCAGTAATTAAGGCTATTATGGAAGGTCTCAAAAGAGTGAGGCCACCGCGGTTCCAACCTGCACCCTAATGGAATCTTAACATTATCCTCACATGATTCATGGGCCCTCCATTTCACCCCCTGCACACTTTCCTCCTTATATTTCCCTACTGGAAGGTGGCATTTTTAATTGCTATTACCTCACTCAGGTGTGTTGTCCTACCTGTCTTTTTTCTACAATCAGACTCTATTGCAGAGTGGGTTCTCCATACTTTAGATGCAGAACACAGTCATCCATACTTTAGATGTCAAGAGAGCCCTCAGGTACTACATTAATAGGACAAAAACTATTAGAAAGACTCAACAGCTTTTTGTTGCTTTCTCCCAATAACATAAAGGAAACAGGCATGGCCAGATGGATAGTTAAATGCATACAAACATATTATGCTAAAGCTAAAAGAACTTTACCTGCTCCTCCTAAAGCACACTCTTCTTAAAAGAAAGGAGCTTCTAAGGTCTTCCTGGGGAATATCCCAGTAGGTGACATATGTAAAGCAGCTGCCTAATCTACACCAAGCACTTTCACGAAACTCTACTGTGTGAATCTTCTAGCACTCCAACAAGCTAACGTGGGTCAGGCAATACTACGTACACTTTTCCAAGCAGCTGCAATACCCAGAGGTTAGCCACTGCTGTTGGGGAGGACTGCTTTACAGTCTGTGTATCTACAGCCACGCATGCTTATAAAGGAAAATGTTTCTTACCAAATAAGCATCTGTTTGTGGCATATAGTGCTGAAGATTCACATGCATCCACCCTCCTCCCTGGATACCTCTGATCACTGCAGTTGTCTCCTAATATATATTTTTCCTCTTATGCATAGACATCTCTTTTCTTATCACTTCGTTTCACACTCCATCCTCCCTTGTGGTAAAATAATCTAACATGGGGGTTGATGCCCATGGGTTTTATCACCAAGTGAATGAGTCACGCTACTTCGTGAGTCAAAAGACTTCTTCGAAGAAAAACAACTTGCACACATCCAGACCCAACACTAAATGGCAGGAGTACGCACATATTAATCTACAGCACTATATGCCACAAATAAATGCTTACAGGGTAAGTTAAAAAAATGTGCACCCTGTGGACTACAGGATAACAGTGCAGGCACTGGTGCTTTCTCGCCAAGATAAAGGCAGTGCAGTGCTAGAGAGCCTTCCTAAGTTTAAAATATCATGCAGTAGCCCAATGCATCATAAAAGTAAAGAAATCAGATCACACAATTTGCACCACTAAAGAACTTAATTGTATTCCCCTTAAAGCCAAAATAATCTTTAATCACAGGGTTTGTATCAGAGATCTGTGCAGAGAGATGGCTGCTTAAGTCTGAAACTTCCCTTTCCCCAATGCATGATCCTGGGTACTCCAAATGATGTGGATATTGATGGGGTTATTTTCATATTAAATGTTTTTGCTTTTTATCAACATTAGCTTGTGTACATGCAAATGTATTAGCCGTGCGTTGTTTATTTTCAGATTGATAATAGGTCATTTAGGCCTGCATTTTAAAAGGACTAATGTCTGGCTGCAGCTTGTTCCATATGACGTATTTTTTTATTTCCAGGAGAAGTTGACTTCACGTTTGCAACTGCAGTGTGTCTTTGTTTTCATTTTCATGTGAAATTTTTCTTTAACATGATAAATGTAGAGTGTGCTAACAAGCTGCTACAATGAACTTGCACTGTACAGGTTGTTCGAAGTATCTTGTTATGTTGTGCATAACTATACGTTTAAAGGATGCTTAGAGAAGCTTCATTGTGTATAAGCTTGAGAAAATAATGAGCTTAGCTTATCTTTGTGTGCCTTAACCTGATTGGGGAATTTAATGGGAATCATGTGTAGGTGTATCAAATACTAAAGTTTTGTGATTCAAACTACTGCAATGTGGATGTGAATTCAGAACCTTTCAGACCTTTCCTCAGACATATTGCATATTTTCATCTAATAGACACTAAGCCGCGGATTCCTTACTTTAGAATCCTCCCCCAGGTGCAAGACTCGATACGGAAACTTTTTCCACAGCATGTCTGCTTGTTGGTAGAAGGTGTAGCGCACGTATCAATGTCATAGATAGAGTCCATATAACTCCTTCACTGACATCACTTTCTTCTTTTCCGTGTTTGCAGCACAGATACGGAGAGGTTAGGGGGCCGTTTTGTGCCCATCTCCACATTTTGAGTGAGAAACAGTGTGCTTTTTCAATGCCTTCAGGATTTAAACTCTGTGGATCTTGTGACAGACAGATCTCGGTCATCGATCATCATGCCATCTGCTTGTGGTGCCTGGGAGACCACCATGACTCGGAGGAGTTTGGTTCCTGTTAGCATCTTCGACCTTAGGCGTTGAGAGAGCGTTGAATGAAACCTCTGGCTATCGCGACTATATGAGGCACTGCGCCATTGTCATTCCTTGTCGAAGTCCAGAGACCGGTCAATGGGCCGTTCTAGTGAGGGAGGTCCCAAAGCACCACCAGTCAAAATGTAAGCTTGTTTCTTACGCCGTCTCCCAACCTTTGGTTGCAGAGCGTTCTCCAGAGTCCATCCATCGCTTCCCTATATATGGATGACTCTAGCCCGGATGCAGAACTATTGTTTCCCTGCATAAAGTGTTTGGGCCTCAAATCCCCTCTGATGTGCTTTCTAGCCCCAAGGAGGTGCCCCGACTGGGGCACCTTCCACCTCGTCAGCTGGTTCGCCCTTGTGCCAGTCGGGCCCTCTGAACCCGTTATCGGATTCTAGACGGCATCGATGCACAGCCCTTCAGGGTCCTCACCTTCGGAGTCAGGCCAGCTACTAACGTCAGCATCCCCGATCAACGCCACACCAATTGCTCTTTCCGACATCAACACATTGTTGCGCTGGACGGTGTCGGATGCAGTGCCAATGAAACCACCCATTTTAAGCACCTCTCCATCTGCCCCTATACTGTTTCGGCTCTTCCTATGAAAATACATAGTTTGGCAGACGAAGGAGATAATATTGGGTGTCAAAATCCTTTGGGCACTACTGTCCAGCCTCCCTTGGAGGAAAATTTCCTGACTGATCTGGGTGAGGTTAGTGGACTTCAGTCTTCGCCAGTTTCAGATTTACTTTCTCCACATGGTATAGCAACCGAGGTGAGTTCCTCTTATGCTGCACTATTAAGGAGTGCAAAACCAACAGCTGATGGACAGGATGCAGAACAATGTCATACATACATACAATGTCTTCACTGGACCGGAATCAAGCATCCTAGGACCGGTTTCTGGCTATCAGCCGTCTTCAGCAAGGATAGCTTGACTCCAGTGGTGTGGAGAGCACGGGACTCACGTCTGAGCATACCCTTCCCACTCGGGGTGACAAATGCAAAACCAACAGTTGATGGACAGAATGCAGAACAATGTCATACATTCACCCCAGTACAGAGATCTGGGCCTAAATCCATCGTTTTTTGTTTTTTTTTGCATTTGTCACCCCGAATGGGATGGGTATGCTCAGACGTGAGTCCCATGGTCTCCACACCACTGGAGTCAAGCTATCCTAGCTGAAGACGGCTGATAGCCAGAAACCAGTCCTATGATGCTTGATTCCGGCCCAGGATAGACATGGCTTGGCAGTTCGGGCTGGACTGTTCCCATAAGGCACAGGGTCAAGGCTGATTTGCATATGACCATGTCTGAACTGGGGTGGTGTGGAGTGCAAAAAAACGATGGATTTAGGCCCAGATCTCTGTACTGGGGTGAATGTATGACATTGTTCTGCATTCTGTCCATCAACTGTGGTTTTTGCATTTGTCACCCCGAGTGGGATGGGTATGCTCAGACGTGAGTCCCATGCTCTCCACACCACTGGAGTCAAGCTACCCTGGCTGAAGACGGCTGATAGCCAGAAACCGGTCCTAGGATGCTTGATTCCGCTCCAGGAAAGACATGGCTTGGCAGTTCGGGCTGGACTGTTCCCATGAGGCACAGGGTCAAGGCTGATTTGCATATGGCCATGTCTGAACTGGGGTGGTGTGGAGTGCAAAAAAACGATGGATTTAGGCCTAGACCTCTGTACTGGGGTGAATGTATGACATTGTTCTGCATTCTGTCCATCAACTGTGGTTTTTGCATTTGTCACCCCGAGTGGGATGGGTATGCTCAGACGTGAGTCCCATGCTCTCCACACCACTGGAGTCAAGCTATCCTGGCTGAAGACGGCTGATAGCCAGAAACCGGTCCTAGGATGCTTGATTCTGGTCCAGGGAAGACATGGCTTGGCTGTTCGGGCAGGTCTGTTCCCATGAGGCACAGAGTCAAGACTGATTTGCCTATGGCCATGTCTGAACTGGGGTGGTGTGGAGTGCAAAAAAACGATGGATTTAGGCCCAGATCTCTGAGTCCCATGCTCTCCACACCACTGGAGTCAAGCTATCCTGGCTGAAGACGGCTGATTTATTTTATTTTATTTTATTTTATATGCTTCTATAGCGCAAGAATCGAGCCCGAAAGGGTTATCTCCGCGCTTTGACAACAGCAGGCCGCAAGGTACTGTAAAGGCAGCAATCCTAAAGTTATATCTCCATAAACAGATTCGTTTTTAGCATTTTTCGAAAGGTGAGGTGTTTGGAGATCTGTCTTAAGTTAAGGGGCAAATTGTTCCACAGGGCCGGCCCCACTGATGAGAGGGCTCGGCCGCCTTGCCTGTTTTTTTTAATGAAAGGTGGTTTGAGCAGGAGTAGGTTACTTGACCGTAATTCTCGTTCAGGTTTGTAGGGCTGGAGTAATTTGGCTAGATATTTGGGGCCGTTTCCAAATAAACACTTATGTACAGTGCAGCAGATTTTAAATTTAACCCGTTGGCGTATTGGGAGCCAGTGGAGTTTTTTTAACAGGGGTCCAGAAGATGTTCTGGGGGGGGCATTCAGAATCAATCTTGCCGCCGTGTTCTGGACCACCTGCAAACGATTGATGGCATCCTCATTGGCTTGTATCAGAAGCCCGTTGCAATAGTCAAGGCGACTTATTACAAGGGCTTGAACCAGAGTCTTTCTGTAGGTGTCAGGTAGCAGGGGGAAGACTCGCCTGAGTAATCCAACGGTGTGAAAACAAGCACCTGCAATTACATTTGCATGTTCTTTAAGAGTTAAGTTTTGGTCTAGTTTCACACCCAGATTTTTGATGGTAGGTTTAGGGGAGGGTACAGGTCCCAAGTCTTGGGGCCACCAATCAGGAGACCAAAGCATGCTGGCTTTCCCAAAGCACATCACTTCGGTCTTCCCGACGTTGCACTGGAGGTAGTTGGCAGCCATCCAGTTGGAGATGGCCCTCATACCTTCCGCAAAGTTTTCCCTAACATTAGGGTCAGGGGCATGGAAAGGGTAGAGGAGTTGAGTGTCGTCGGCGTACGACACTGGAGTGAATCCGTACTTCCTCACAATCTCAGCAAGGGGGGCCACATATATATTGAATAATGTGGGGCTTAGACATGAGCCCTGTGGCACCCCCTTAGTGAGCGCCGTGAGCGCCCTGGAGATGGAGTGGTAGGGGCCCAGGCTGACAGATTGTGAGCGACCGGAGAGAAAACTCTCCAACCATGCAAGTGCCTGTCCTCTGATGCCCACCCCTTGTAACCGGTTCAGCAAGATCTTATGAGAAACAGTATCGAAAGCAGCTGACAGGTCTAACAGCACCAGAATCATCGAGCCTCCTCTATCCTGTGACATCTTGATGTTATCGGTCACGGAGAGGAGTGCAGATTCGGTGCTGTAGTTGGGCCTGAACCCAGATTGGGATTGGTCCAGGCCCCCTGTCGCTTCGATAAAGCTAGAGATCTGAGTGTTGACATGTTTCTCAGCCAGTTTGGTCAGGAGGGGCAAAAGGGAGATAGGGCGGAGGTTGGAGAGTTCAGTCCAGGGAGAGGTGGTATTTTTACGTATCGGGTTCACAGTTGCCTCTTTCCACTGTTGCGGGAGCTTACCTTCTTTAAAAGAAAGGTTAAGAATTTTAGTAATAATAGGGCATAATGATCTGCTCAGGTTATTGGTTAACCTAGCCGGGAGAAGATCACAAGGAGAGCCAGATTTCATGTTTTCCAGGAGTGTTTGAACTTCATTTTCTGTAACTTCTGGAATGATTTTAAAGGTCTCCGAAGGGGTTTCCTGACATAAGGTAGTGGAGTCTTCCGGGTTATTAGGGTGCTTGGCCAAGATTTTATTGTAAATGGTGTCAATTTTGTCCTCAAAGAATTGGGAAATATTGTTGCATAGTTCTTGAGAGAAAATATCCGGACTTTCGCATGCCAAGGGGTTAGTGAAGGTCTTGAGAATTTTGTATAGTTCTCTAGTGGAATTAGCAGCTTCATCAAGCTGGGAGCGCAGGCTGGTTTTTCTTGCTTTTTTGATGTTGTTATAGTAGGTGGATATGGCCTGCTGGTAGAGTGCCTTACTATCAAGAGAGTGGTCCTTTCTCCATTGCTTTTCCAGTTTCCTACATTTTTGTTTCTCTGTTTTTAATGAGTCGGAGTACCATATTTCTTTTTTGGTGGTCGGGGATTTTTTGACAGTCTTTTGCGGGGCTAGAGAGTTTATAGTCTCTAGAAGAGAGCTATTTAGTTTGGATAAAGCCAAATCGATGTCATCAGAATCGGAAATAGTTGGCTCTTTCCAGGTTTGTTCAAAAGAAGTTGGAGTAATTTTGTGCCATGCTCTTTTAGTAATGCTCATAGTGGCCGGGGGAGCAGGGGGTTTATCTAGTCTCAGGAAGGAGAATTCCAACATGCTGTGGTCAGACCAGCTGATGGATATAGGAGGATGACAGTGTATTAAAGGGTAGTTAGTAAAGATCAAGTCCAGTGTATGGCCTTTCCTGTGAGTAGGGCCACAATTTCTTAGGTGAAGACCTAGAAGAGCCAGATCGGCAAGGAGAAGCTTGGTATTAGGATCATCAGCAATATCTGCATGGAAATTGAAATCTCCGAGAACAATAAAATTTTCTTTAGCTCTTAAGTGTGGGGCTAGTATTTCGGTTAAGGCTAGTGAAAAGCCAGCATTGGGGCCCGGAGGTCGATATACTAGGGCGCCTTTCCAGTGTTCTTTAGTTTTGTGTGAATTTTAAAAATCATGATTTCCATAGTCGGTAAATTAATTTGTTCCACTACCGTAATATGGATGTTTTCTTTAGTAATGATGGCAATACCTCCACCAGTTTTTATAGGGCGGTCTTGTCTTAAAATTTTATATCCTTGAGGGATACCCAAAGTTATGGATGGTAGAGTGTGAGGCTTCAGCCAGGTTTCCGTGAGGAAACATATTTCAGGTTTGTAACTTTGGATAGTATCCCAAATCTCTACATAATGTCGGGGCAATGATCGAACATTCAGGAGAAAACTTTTCCAACCTTTAGTTTTTAAGGTGGTCTCATTGTCCCTAGCAGAACCAATAATAATGCCGTTGGAAGTGGCTTGGAATCTGCATAGGGGACAAGAAAACGGGCCCTCGGGAAAAGGCCAATTGTCGCTGGCACACCTCTGTAATCCCTGTGGTTGGAGTGCTAACAAGGACTGCGAGGTGTACCTGATGCGAGTGTCTGATAGCCAGAAACTGGTCCTAGGATGCTTGATTCTGGTCCAGGGAAGACATGGCTTGGCCGTTCGGGCAGGTCTGTTCCCATGAGGCACAGAGTCAAGACTGATTTGCCTATGGCCATGTCTGAACTGGGGTGGTGTGGAGTGCAAAAAAACGATGGATTTAGGCCCAGATCTCTGTACTGGGGTGAATGTATGACATTGTTCTGCATTCTGTCCTTCAACTGTAGTTTTTGCATTTGTCACCCCGAATGGGATGGGTATGCTCAGACGTGAGTCCCATGCTCTCCACACCACTGGAGTCAAGCTATCCTAGATGAAGACGGCTGATAGTCAGAAACCGGTCCTAGGATGCTTGATTCCGGTCCAGGAAAGACATGGCTTGGCAGTTCGGGCTGGACTGTTCCCATGAGGCACAGGTCAAGGCTGATTTGCATATGGCCATGTCTGAACTGGGGTGGTGTGGAGTGCAAAAAAACGATGGATTTAGGCCCAGATCTCTGTACTGGGGTGAATGTATGACATTGTTCTGCAATCAGTCCATCAACTGTGGTTTTTGCATTTGTCATCCCGAGTGGGATGGGTATGCTCAGACGTGAGTCCCATGCTCTACACACCACTGAAGTCAAACTGTCCTGGCTGAAGACGGCTGATAGCCAGAAACCGGTCCTAGGATGCTTGATTCCGGTCCAGGAAAGACCTGGCTTGGCAGTTCGGGCTGGACTGTTCGCATGAGGCACAGGGTCAAGGCTGATTTGCATATGGCCATGTCTGAACTGGGGTGGTGTGGAGTGCAAAAAAACGATGGAATTAGGCCCAGATCTCTGTACTGGGGTGAATGTATGACATTGTTCTGCATTCTGTCCATCAACTGTGGTTTTTGCATTTGTCACCCCGAATGGGATGGGTATGCTCAGACGTGAGTCCCATGCTCTCCACACCACTGGAGTCAAACTATCCTGGATGAAGACGGCTGATAGCCAGAAACCGGTCCTAGGATGCTTGATTCCGGTCCAGGAAAGACATGGCTTGGCAGTTCGGGCTGGACTGTTCCCATGAGGCACAGGATCAAGACTGATTTGCATATGGCCATGTCTGAACTGGGGTGGTGTGGAGTGCAAAAAAACGATGGATTTAAGCCCAGATCTTTGTACTGGGGTGAATGTATGACATTGTTCTGCATTCTGTCCATCAACAGTGGTTTTTGCACTATTAAGGAGGGCAGCTGTTCTATTAGATTGGCAGCTTCTTCAGTGGAATTGTCCTCAGACCCCTTGGCCGATGATCTTCACCAGGGTAAGACAGGAGTGGAGCCTTTATTTCCTTGTAATGAGTCTCTCCACAACATATTGTTAGGGACTTGGGCAAAGCCGGTAACAAAATGCCTGTAGACCGGGCTATATCCCGTAGGAATCAGCCCACCCGTTGGGACCCTGTTGTCTCTCAAAACCTCCCTCCACAAAAGGTCTAGTTGTGCAAGTAGCTATAGCCTCTGCGGACCCCAATGTCCTCCCTTTGGTTCCACCAACCACTGAGTCCAGATGGCTGGAAAGCTGTGGGAGAAATATGTTCTCTTCTGTTAGTGTAGCGTTACGGTCTTTTAATAATACATGTATTCTCAGCAGGTTTTCCCATGCGTTACGCGACTCAGTGGAGCCTTTGCTGCCTTCTCTTCCAGAGGAAGCCTAAAGTGAACTGCGCCAGTATTTTTTAAAATTATTATTTATTTATTTATGCATTTTACAAAGCACATTCTATATTGTCACCACTAGTGCTACTTTATAATGGACATACAGAAATGCAGTCATGTGCTATTAACTGCCTACTAACAAGGCAAGGCAGACATTATTAAGATACAGACTTGCTACTACGTCACTTAATCATGAATTATCTATAGCAGACCTATAAAAAGACTTCGCATATAGTGCAGCATAGTATGTTGATAGATCATAAACTGAGCAAGAAGAAACCACAGCGTTCCAGGTATCTAGACCTTCGTATTGATAAGCGGTTACATCTACTACTATTAAAAAAAAGTAGCAGCAATGCAAATTCCACTAAAATATAGTTCAGGAGTCTCCTCCCTCTGGCTCCCCTGTTTCCTTCCCAATCAGGTCCTGCTGGTAAAGTCCTCAAAAGCCGTTGGGGCGGCATTGCGGCGGGGGTAGCTCATTATATGCGTCGGACTGCCTATTACAATAAAGCATGTCTGCTTTCCATTCCATAATAAGGGTTATTGGGCCCTTCGCCCAGCGCATGGCCCTCTACGCTTGTCTAGCAATAATCCCATTGCTACCAATTTCCTACATCTGGCTGTTAACTCCTTGACATACCCCAGCAGTGTAACTAGAGGGAAGGGCTTCAAAGGTTGCCCAGTGACCTCACCAAGCGCCAAATAGACCTTCTCCCAGAATGCCAGTACATTCGGACATTGCCAAGCCACATGAAGAAACCCAGAGTCTTGCTCCCCACATCTATGTCATTCTGCATTATCCCTTAGCCCATAGCGGCATAGTCTTTTGGGAGCGTAATACACCCTGTTGATGTATTTAAAGTGAATTAGGCGGTTCCTGCCATTTAGGGACACATGCCTTGTAGCGTCGCAGCAGTACAACAAGCACTTATCATCTATAGGGGTGTCAAGATTGCACTGTTACTGTAAGTTTCACAGGGGTCTTGACGCGTATAATATGTGTGAGCGCAGGCAGTGTGGGGGGTTCCTTCATGTCATCCCCTATAAGCTCATGCCATGCAGGGGGACCCTAAGGAACTGAAACGTATCCAATAGCAAACGATCACCCAAAGTACATCTTTTTCCCTGCCCATGGGAAATCAGGTACACGAGTACAATGGTATTAGCTGGAAGTACAGAAGCATGTCTGCCTGGGAGTCCAGCACCCTGTGCCACGTGTGCGCAGTGGAGTTCAGAGAGTCCAGACTGCAATGCCGACGAGAACGGGGCTTAAATAGAATCTGTGGGAGTGTGAGTGGAGATGCAGCATTTCTCCTAATGAACATATGGGGCAAGTATTTTGGACCACGTATCCAATGATAGGCATGTGAGGCCTGAGCCACTCTGTAGTAGAGTTCTAGATCTGGCGCCCCAACCCACCAGCTGAGTACGGGAGGGTCAATGTGTTCCAACTAACCCTTGGCTGCTTCCCAGCCCAAGCACGTTTAATTAGGACAGTGTGCGCATTTCCAAACGCAATTCGTGGTAACAATATGAGAACGTTGATAAATAAAAATAAAAATCGGGGCAAAATAACCATCTTCATGAGGGAGATGCGCCCTATTAAGGAGAGGGGTAGCCCTATCCATCTGTTAATATCATCTTCCAGCTTTGAGATTGCCAACCCATAATTTTCTGCTATCACCATGGAAGGATCCGTGTGATTTTGAATCCCAAGGTAACGGACCAGGTCTGAGGACCACTGCATCTGGAAGTACGACCTGACTGGAGCTGTCGCGGAAGTTAAAGGGAATATGAGCGATTCTGTCCAGTTAATCTTAAATCCGGAGAGCCTCCCAAACTGCACCACCTCGGTTAATATGGGATTAAAATGTGACTCGGGTTCCGTATGTAGAGGAGGGTATCATCAGCGTATGCCAAAATTATTAGTGGGTATCCTGGGAACCATGGCCCCCTATGAGTGTGGTATTCCCGTAAAGCCTAGGCCAAAGGTTCTGCGACCAGTGCATATAGAAGAGGGGACAGCAGGCAGCCCTGACAAGTCCCTCTAGAAATGACAATAGGGTCTGTGACTGCTCTACCAAGTCGTATCCTAGCCATAGGGAGAGTGTATAGTGTAGTAATTAATTGTAAAAAGATGTCACCCACTCCAATTCTCTTCAACACCCCCTTCATGTATGCCCACTCAACGGAGTCAAATGCCTTCTCAGCGTCCAAAAAGACCGATGCAGCCTTGACCCCTGGGTCAAGATTTTGAATTGTGCCAAATATAGTTTGCAAGTTTGAAGTGAGATTGCGACCAGGAACAAATCTATCTTGTTCCGGCCGAACCATGAGTGGAACCAGCGGGGCCAAGCGAGGGGCTACATTTTTGGTATATATCTTGGTGTTGACATTTAGTAATGGTAGGGGTCTGTAGGAGGTACAAGCCTCGGGTGACTTCCCTGGTTCCAGCAATATAATTAACATTTTTATTTTCTCCTACTTCCACAGCTTTGCGAGAGGGGGCGAGGCAGAAGAGTGGTAGTACCCTTCTAACTGAACAATGACTGTTTCGCCGGCCCTCTCGCAGGGGCATCTTAATGCCACTGGGGGGACTGCCTCAACAATGGCGGGCGGTCCCGTTTCCCGGTACAGTGGCGGGCGGACAAAGTACGCCCGCCATCGTATTAGGCCCCTTTGTGTTTTGCTCCTCAGGTTCTGTCCGATAGCCATTGCTATTTGATTAGCTCTTCTACCCCTTCCAGTACACATGGTTAGCTTGCACATTTTCCTTGGTCGTAATTATTTGTTTTGGTTCACTGATAGAATATCGAAGCTAAAAATATCGAAAAAAATAAAGTCTACAAAAATATCGACTCCCATACCTAAAAAGATAAGTATAAAAATATTGAATAAAAAATATTGATTAAAAAATATAGATGTTAAAAATATAAATTCAAATATATATATATAATAAAATAATTTATATTAAATATGTTAAATATTAATATTAATTTAACAAAATAAGTTTAGTATACATTTCTACAAAATATAACACAAACTTAATTTAAAAAAATAAACACACAAACATAATAATTTATACATATATATATATTTACTTTAAAATAATGAATAAACTATTATCTTTAATTTATTTTAAAACTTTAAAATTATATAAAAATATTATATATATATATATATGTACATAAAGTAAAATATAAAAAAATCTAGAATAAATAAAACATTAAACAATGAAAAAATTATTAAGCTTAAAATGCCCGACACTATCAGTGCAACAGTAGGGAACGCGTTAGATAGCAAAATAATTAAATTTGCTATTCCAACACCAGTGAGTGTAACAGTAAGGAAAATGTTGGATAGCGGAGGGGTAAAAATTACTATTCCCACTCCCGTGAGAGCAACAATAGGGAAAGTGCTGGATAGCAGATGGGTAAAAATGTATATTCCAACTCCAGTGAGTGCAACAGTAGGGAAAGTGTTGGATAGCGTAGGGGTAAAATTTACTATTCCCACTCCAGTGAGAGCGACAGTAGGGAAAGTGTTGGATAGCGGAGGGGCAAAAATTACTATTCCCACTCCAAAGAGTGCAACAGTAGGGAAAGTGCTGGATAGCGAAGGGGTTAAAATTAGTATTCCAACTTCACTGAATGCAACAGTAGGATAAGTGTTGGATAGCGGAGGGGTAAAACATTATATTCCCACTCCAGTGATTGCAACAGTAGGGAAATTGATGGATAGCGAAGGGGTAAAAATTCATATTCCCACTCCAGTGAGTGCAACAGTAGGGAAAGTGTTGGATAGCGGAGAGGTGAAAAATACTATTCCAACTCCAGTGATTGCAACAGTAGGGAAAGTGCAGGATAGCGGAGAGATAAATATTACTATTCCCACTCCAGTGAGTGCAACAGTAGGGAAAGTGCTGGATAGCGGAGGGGTAAAAATTACTATTCCCACTCCAGTGAATGCAACAGTAGGGAAAGTGTTACATACCGGAGATTTTCTTTTACTATTTACACTAAAATACTTGAAAGAAATTATACATATTAAAATTTGAAAAAAATAATAAACAATATTTTATATATATGTATATATATTTTTTTTTTTTAAACATATAAAAAACACATATTATAATATTAAGTTACATATACCAAAAACCTACAAATATTATATAAAATAAAATAATAAATACATTTTCAAAAACATAATTCTTTTACACGAGAAAATATTTACAAACAAAAATAATAATTAAAACATAAATCTATTTTTGTCCTACCCTATAACACCACTCCAATAACAAACCACTTGAACATTTTTAATTACATTTATTTACATAATTAACATAATTAATATTTCAATTAGAAAAATATTAATAAACAACATTAATTGACTACACAAACTTTAACACTATAATATCCACAACACACACCTAAATTAAAATACAAAATAATAAAAAACAATTAAAACCTATTTTAAAATTAAAAATTATTACTATTAACAACTAATGAGTACATAATTAAAATGTATTTAATACCCAACCTTTACCCCTTTAAAAGTAAAAACAGCACACACGAAAACAAACAATTACCCAAAAATATCAAGCAATTAACGTAAATTAACACCTAAATATTAATTAATTAAACACAAATTACTTCGAACCCTTTACTCCTATAAACACCACATCACACACCTAAAATCAATTACACAATTTCCATAATTAATTACCAATTAAATAATTAACATTAATTAACAACCAATTATTAATTCATCAATTAAAAATATATTACTTCCCACCCTTGCCACCTATAAAAACTACAACACACACCTAAAATTAATTACACAATTACCAAAATTAATTACAAATTAATTTTAAATAACTAGTTTGTAATTAATTTTGATAATTGTGTAATTAATTTTAGGTGTTTGTTGTGGTTTTTATATGTGTCAAGGGTGGGAAGCAATATATTTTTAATTGATGAATTAATTAAGTAATTAATGTAAATAATTAACAACCAATTATTAATTAATGAATAATAATTTACTTTACACCTTTAATACTATAACATCTCAATTAAACAAATATTAATACATTAAATTAATAAATATTAACAAATAAAACTGTATCAGTACATTTAATATAATAAAATGACTTCCCACCCAATTCCCCTATAACCCCACAATCCGCTACGGAACTAAAAACGCAAAATTCAAATAAAAATATATTAATACACTTAATATAATTAAATTACTTCCCACCCTAGTCCCCTATTAACCGACAACCAGCTAAGGAACTAAAAGTGCAAAATTCTAATTAAAAAAACGACTAAAAATGTAACACGTATATTAAAAATACAAGCAATTCTCATACAAAAAACACACATCACATCCATATAAAATATATACTAAAATAAATAACAATAATAAAAACCATATTTTCAACAACTATATTTTTGCAAACGATATTAAACATTTCAATATTTTTTAAATCGATATTACTTACATTAAATAGATATTCTTGACCTCGATATTCTTGCTGTTGATATTTCTGGCCAATGATATTTATGCCTCAATATTTCTGCTACTCGATATTCTGTCTCTGCACAGTTTGTTTTCCTGGGATTATGTCATACTATTCTTGGTTTCCAGGGAAAACTGTCTCTCTGTCGATTCTTTTCCTCTTATAGTGAAGGGTACCTAATATTCTTGACTCTTTTGGGGTTATTATAACGCCTTGCATTATTGCTAAAGTTTCTCTACTGGTGTACCTCTCTTCTCTCTGACGGTATTTCTACATGTGGCCATGATGAAGGGACTTGGCGTTTGCCTTATGGCTTCTACTTTTTGTAGATAGCTTTTATTCTTCTCTTACTGGATCGTTGCTCTTCTAGGGGATAACTCTCTTCATTATTTACCTAACTCCAGGTTGTAGTTAGGTTAATAATTTACGAAAGTGTTGTCCCTAGATAACTTATCCATATTAAGGTTTATTTTATACATCGCTTGGGTTCTTTTATTATGGAATTTTTTGCAAAACAAAAACACGTTCCCAGTTTCAGTTTGAGGGATTTTTTCTACTTCACTCTATTCATATTGAAAGATCACATACAAACTTGGGTTTTGCTAAGCTTCAAGGTTTCTTTTTCATACACTTATCTTATTCATCATTATACTCTATTGCTTACTTATGCTATCTCAGGCAATTTGCTTTACGCTGACGCTTTTGGATGGCTGTTGCTTTCCTATGTGGTATGATGCCACTATGGGTTCCATACTATTTTGTCAGCATCGTCTAACTGATTATTTGGCTTTACTTTATTTGTATGTTAAATATTTTTTCTCTTGCCAATACATAGGCTGCTTTATTTATTCTTCCTATGTCAGTGTATTTCTTGGAGATAGCTTAACAGCCTTTGCATTATCTCTCTAAGGATATGACTGCTTCTCTGCCACTAGTTGGTATTGTTGAATCTGGTGGCTCAGAGGACTATGCATCCACTGTGGGGGCCTGTGTTTAACTTTATGATCACAGGTACATATCTCGGCGAGTCCGCCTTTCATCATTTTGAGGTCAGTAACATAGTTCCATTGAGTTTGATAACATTACAAATCTGTTATTCAGCGGCATAGATAATCTTTCTGTGCACGTGCCCTTTACGAATGAACATTTTATGTCTGTTCTCTTCAACTCTTTTTTATAGAGCTTTCTTTATTCTTTCTCGCAGGCGATGGACCTCTCTTACTATTACAGAGCGGGGTTGGCACCAGTAGACCTCTATGTGGCACAGAGTTTTTCCTCCGTGTCATCAGCTGCTATTTTGTATCTCTCAAATGTCGAACATGCAGTTTGAGTCTAGATATGCGCGACAATAGCTTGATATTAGATAGTTATTTGGCAAATTGTCCTACTATCATGGGTAACGTTATTCCCATGACATCTATGTCTTTATGAATTTTCATACTGCAGTACTTATACGGCAATCATGGATGGGTTCTAATCCCTTTCAGGGTGCTAGTAGTTTCATATTAATCTTGTTGGTTAGCTTCTACCAGTTATCATGCTAACATGGATAACTTTATTCCCATGCTTTTTGATGTCTTGTACCTTTATTTAGCTGTGGTTCTTCCACAGGTTTTTATATTGTAAAAAGCATGCTACTGCTCACCTGCAATATTTTTAAGGTCTGTTTGTTTTCTCTAGTTCTAGACCGGTTTTGTTCTAGTTAGAGGCTTTGGTGGTCTTAGTTCACAGACCCTCATCCATGTATGCTTTGATATTTGATTGCAAAGCAATGAATCTGTGGCTAGATGTCTCTGTCAGATGAGCAAGTTACTTACCTTCAGTACTCATTATCTGGTATAGACAGGATCTAGCTGCAAATTTCTTATGCCCTTCCCATCCTCCCTCCTCTGTGAACTGAGTCCTCTCGTCTCAATATTTAGTTATGAGACTTCCAACACGAAACCTAAGAACTCACTGTTTCTTTCAGACTGAGTCCTCTTTCGTCTCAATGTTTTCTGTTATGAAATCCATGTACTGATTTGTATTTCAGTGGTTTTTGGCACAAAGGTGTCTTTCGCTTTAGCAAACTTTTTCAATAGGCAATTTCTATATGTGGCTCCATGTTTTGAGCGTGGAAATTAGATACGGATGAAACTGACATCAGCGCATCGGCAATACGGTTACATGAACTCTGTCGACATAATATCTAGTGATGACGTCGATATGGAGGTGCACTCTGTCAGGAACAGTCGCCAGATTCCACAGGAACAAAGATAAATACCCTCAACTTCCAAAAAGCAGCCCTCAAAGGGAAATAGTGAAACTCACTCTGAGACACTGCTCTCAAAAAGTATGGGGGAATATAACCAAGGAGTGTCCACCACTCTCCCCATAGGATGAGGATTGAGGTCGTGTAGAAAGGCAGCCAGGGAACGCAGATGCTGGAAGGAAAAAACAGTAACCCCCAAATAATGCTATATCAATCTAGAACAGATTTATACATTGAGCTGTGTACAGGATCGTTTTTTGCACTCACCCAAGTTCGTCTAGAAGACTCCTTGAAGAAGGGGACCACCAATATCCTGGGTACTTCTTTACGTATGACTGGAACGATGATGTGTCATCTGTACCCTAATAGGAGGTCTCTGGCAGAGGTAACTATAAGCCACTTTCATACACCATTCACCCAAGGAGAACTGGAATAGGTGGACTACAAAGTAATATAGGGAAAAAATAAGGACTAGACTAGTCAGCAACACTACTGGTATCAAAGGGCGAGGGTTGAGAAGTTCCAACCGGCCCTGCTACCAAAGAAGAACGAAGCAGATACTAACTCCGTGAGGTGTGCCGTCCGGCTCCACAGAGAAGCTATGGAACGGAACAGCTACTCCCTCTTGGAAAGGAAGGGGTCTGAGGTGTTCCGACCAGCCCTGCTTGTCCAAACCGGACTGAGCAAACACACACTCAGCGAGGTGTGCCGTCCGGCTCCACAGAGAAGCTATGGAGCGGAACAGCTACTCCCTCAAGGAAAGGTGAACGTAATCACACAAGCGGTGAGCCGCACAGAACCGGGCAGACGGCTACAGAAAATGATGCATGAAACTGAATATTCAGGGAAGGGGTAAATGCAGCGAGGGAGGGGTGCTGCTGCAATGAAATACCGCTACACCACCAGGAGGAATTCGTCACCAAGGAAGCTGAGTCAAGAAGGAATGCAGTTAAACACCAAGCCACGGAGACGCCAAGGAAGCTGAGTCAAGAAGTAATGCAGCGGAACACCAAGCCACGGACACGCTAAGGAAGCAGCGCCTCGACGGTAACAATGCGGAAGTTGGAGGGGGGCGTGGTCACGGAAGGTGTCAGTAAGCCAAGCACCAGGCAACGTGTGAGGCGATCCTTTAGGGGGTTAAGGGAGTGTGTACAAAGTGCGTCCCCACAGGGTTTAGGGAGTGTGTTCAAAGTGCGTTCCCACGGTCCGTGCTCTGACCCTAGACACAGCTCAAGGTCTCCTTCTTCCTCGAACCCTAACAGTATCCCCTTGCAAAGGCCACCTCCCGGGGCGTGGTTTGTTAGGATGGAGAGCATGAAATCTCCTAACTTACTGAGGAGCATGAATGTTTTCAATAGGTTCCCAGGATCTGTCCTCGGGGGATAACCAACCCAATCTACGAGGTATTGTATTTTTCCTCTGTGTCTCCTAGAATCCATGATTTTATGGACTTCATATTCTTCTTCTCCATTTACCAGTACTGGGGGAGGAGGTTCTTCTGGTTGCAGTGGAGGGATATATCTTTTTAGCAGGGAACAGTGAAAAACAGGGTGTATTTTCATTTGAGGTGGGAGTATCAATTTCAAGGTTACAGGGGAGACAATTCTTTGAATCTGAAAGGGACCAAAAAACCTGGGTTGCAATTTCTTGGGACCTTCTAATTTCAAGTTTCGGGTAGATAACCATACTTTGTCTCCCTCCACATAAGTAGGTTCTACTTTTCTGTGTTGATCTGCCTGTTTCTACATGGCTTCCTTAGCCTTGGTTAATTCTGTTTTAGCTTCCCGACAAACTCTCTTGATATGGTTATAGTGCTCTTCAACGGCAGGAATATTCTGTATTGTCGGATGGATGTGAATAGGTAACATGAGAGGATGATATGCATAGTTAAAGAAAAAAGGAGAAACCTTAATGGAAGAGTGTGTAGTGTTATTGTAAGCAAATTCTGCCAAGGGGAGGACTTTTACCCAATCGACTGGAATCCCTGTCAAAAGGCATCTTAGGTATTGTTCCAAAGTTTGATTGGTTCTTTCGGTTTGACCATCTGTCTGGGGATGGTAGGCTGTAGACAAACGATGGTCAATACCTAATACTGTACACATGCCTTGCCAGAACTTCGACACAAATTGAGGTCCTCTATCAGAAATGATAACAGAGGGTAAACCACGTAACCTCACGATTTGGTCTAGGAATACCTGTACTAATTCCTTAGCAGAGGGTATTTTCTTGAGTGGGATAAAATGAGCCATTTTGGATAACATGTCTACCACTACAAATCTATATCTATACTACTATTATAAAGAGAGAACTGGGAACCTTTGGGCCAGGTAAACTACAGAAGTACACCAATCACAACATCCAATACAGCGTTGGAAAGGGGAGGTCCAGAAGATGGACATAGGCTATAAATCACCACACCATATACATTAGGGGGGGAAAGAACGTTAGGAGAAAAGTAGTCCTTAGGCGTAGGCAAACAGTGATTGATCGCGGAGTTCAGCGTCAGAGTCATGGGCGCAGAACGCGGCGTTTGGTGCATACAAGGCGATAGCGTGTGGGTGTGATGCGAGGAGGAGCACGGAACCGACACCCGGTTTACTGCAATGTGCGCCACTGGAGCCGTGGGGAGGAGCGGCGAAAGTGCAGCCGTAAACAACAAAAGTAAGGCGGCGTTCCTGGAGCCGTGGGGAGGAGCGGTGAAAGTGCAACCAACACCCGTTCACTGCAATGGCGTTCCTGGAGCCGTGGGGAGGAGCGGCGAAAGTGCAACCAACACCCGGTTCACTGCAATGTGCGCCACTGGAGCCATGGGGAGGAGCGGCGTAAGTGCAGCCGTAAAGAAGAAAAGTAAGGCGGTGTTTAGCCTATGGCCAGGAGCGCGGGGAGGAGAGCGGAAGTAAGTGTACTCGAGTGATAGTGTGAACCGACACACGGTTCACTGCGGAGGAGCGCGGAAGTGAGTGTACTCCAGTGATAGTGTGAGGATGAGGTGACTGGGCTCAGGAGATTGAGGGGGAAGGTGCGCAGGCTCTCACAACAGAAGGACAAGTACTTTGAGGGGAACACACAGAAAGGAACTGGCCGTGTCCGGGTTGTGCAATGTTGGTGACTACAGAAGATTTGGAGGGGGGGGTGCGCAGGCTCTCACAACAGAAGGCCAAGTACTTTGAGGGGAAGTGGGCAAAAAGGGTTGATTGCTAAAACACAGAAAGGAGCTGGCCGTGTCCGGGTTGCGAAATGCTGGAGACTACCTTTCACCTCGCAAAGCCTACCCGGACAACGTTGGGACGGGCTGCTAGTATAGTGGTAAAACTGTGGCAAGGAGGAAGTTCCGTGATAAAATCCATGCTAAAGGAATGCCATGGTTCAGGGGGAATGGCTATAGTTTTGAGGAGTCCTGTAGGAGCACAATGCAGTGCCTTTTGTCTGGCACAGATGGTGAGGCTTGAACGTATTTTCTTACGTCTTGAGTAATGGTCTCCCACCAAAACCAGCATTGGCAGATGTCGATGGTCTTGTTCATTCCTGGATGACTGGCCAAAGAACTGTTGTGACACCATTCCATCAACTTCAACTGAAGGGGTGCATGGGGTATATACAACTTGTTGTCATGATAGTATAGTCCCTTTTCGATGCTGTTTATAGGGTCTAGTGTCCATTGTGTGTCTGGGAATTTTTTGTATTGAGCTTGTAACTCTAAGAGAAAGTCAGGAGGGGCGTGGACTTCGGCTCCCACTAGCCTTTGGGCAGGGATTATCAGATGAGATTCTTCTTTCTCCAGGGATGTGGAATACCACAGTCGTGATAGGGCATCCGCTTTGCCATGTTGAGGTCCAGGGCAATACGTGATTACAAAATCGTATTCACTGAAGAAAGACACCCATCGCATTTGTCGAGGGGTGAGAGCTTTTGCAGGTCTAAAAATCTGGAGGTTTTTGTGATCTGAATATATGGTAATCACATGAAGGGACCCCAGTAAATAATGCCTCCATTCTTGAAATGCCAATTTGATGGCCAATAGCTCTCGTTCTCCCACCGTGTAGTTTTGCTCTGCAGGCAGCAAGGTTTTGGAAAAATAGTCTATAGGGTGTAGTTGTCCAGAGTCTCTGTCTTGTTGGGATAAAACCCCACCCACTGCATATTGGGATGCATCTGTTTCCACAAAATACAGTAAGGCATTATCTGCATGTTTGACAATGGGGGCGGAGGTGAATTTTTTCTTCAACGCACAAAAGGCTTGTTCCGCCTCTTTAGTCCAACTAAAGATAACTCCCTTCTTTAACAATCTTGTTATTGGTAAGATGGTATCTGAAAAGTTAAGAATGAACCGTCGGATTGGGCAGAACATGTATCCCCCATTAATGACTGGCTACACGCCCCGGCGGATCACCCCACGTATGCACTGGAACGGGCCAAATTATCCCCCCATGCCCTGCTAACATACCTATATGGCAGATCAGCGACGAAGTCACTGCTCCCGGCCACAAACATCACACTCCGAGCCTGGAGAATGGCCACCAGACGCACAGGCTGGGATAAGCGGCCTACAAGGCAGACCCCGCTTTGGCATTGCAAGTGGCTCCCTGAGCTGTATAAAGTTACCGGGTTTAAGAGATGGGATGATATCGGGATATCAACGATAGGCGATGTAATCGCTAGAGGTGACTTGAAACCCTTCGCGACCTTACAGGCAGAATATGGTCTACACCGAACACAGTTCTATAAATACACCCAACTGCGACATGCGTGGAGAGCACAGTCCCTGACTTTAGAAGGCCTCCCCGAGTATGCCCCGCTGGAAGGTAGACTACTACAAGAATGGATACCAAGCAAGGCTGTGTCGATTACGTACAAAACACTTACCAATAATATGCTGAGGGACCTTACGAGCCTTAGAACGACGTGGGAGAATGATGTGGGCACACTTGAGGACATAGATTGGGGCACAGTTTTAATGCACCCCAGGGAGGTGGCCATTAAATCTCAGCTTCGCCTAATTCAATATAATGTATTACATAGAACATACTACGATAGGGTGAGACTGTTTAAAATGGGGAGAACCATGGATGCCAAATGCCTACGATGTCAGTGCGAGGGAGGGGATTTTTTCCATACATTGTGGACGTGTGATAGAATACAGTCCTACTGGACCCTAATCTTTGCTGAACTTAAAGATGTCTTGTCAGTACCGCTTGAACAAGAGCCCAAGCTAGCCATCCTGGGAATGACAAACGATGTTGATCTCCCACGTCCTTTGCTGGTGTTCCTGACCTTGGCGCTAGTAGTGGCAAAACGGGATATTGCAAAATACTGGGGGGCGGGGACAGTCCCTACTGTGGAAGAGTGGAGGAGAGGGCTGGATCTTTACATGGCAGCGGAGCGTGTGACTTACAAAGCGAGGGGTTGCCCGAATAAGTTTAAAAGGGTCTGGTCGAAATGGAGATACTATCACGGGTTGGATGGGGGTTTGGGATTGGGGGGCACATGACTCATGACTGATGAGGTGGAAAGGGGGTGCGAAGAGACCGGGGTAATTGTCTTGAATTGAACCTGATGCAACAGAACCGCACTGAGAGTTCAGCATTCTTATACAAATGCCTACCGGGCAGGATGGGGGGTTGGGAACTGAAGGAACTATATGGTGCCACTGTTATGACTGCGCAGTTAAGTTCTGAACAAGTGATGTTAAGCTGATTTTTGCATACACACTATGATGTTTGTTCTAGGGCAGGGGGGAGGGGGAATTAACAAAAAAGCAGTCGCTTTTCCGCTGGCACGGGGCACGAGGCAAGGGTGCCCACTCTCGCCACTACTGTTCGCCCTGGTGTTGGAACCCCTAGCCACAATTATCAGAACCACCCAGCTGTTGAAAGGCATACAATGGGGAGGTGGCTGGGAAGATAGAATATCCCTATACGCCGACGACATGCTCGTCTACCTCATGGACCTCACGAACAGCATCCCGGTCCTACTGGCACTGTGCGAAACCCACGGTACAGCCTCGGGATACAAACTTAACTGGTCCAAGTCCATACTCTTCATGGTCCAGGGTGACCCCCCAGCCTTGCCTGAGGACTGCCTCTTACTCATAGAACACGTTTCCTTTAAGTACCTAGGAATACGGATCACGAGAGATCACTCAACCTTCCTCGACCTGAATCTTAAACCCCAGCTAGACAGGCTGAAAGCAGACGTGCGCCACTGGAAAAATCTCCCCTTAACTCTATTAGGTAGAGCAGCGCTCTTTAAGATGATGGCGCTGCCTCGCTTCCTCTACGTCTTGGAAAATACACCGGCGATGGTCCCCGTATCATTCTTCCGCCACGTGTCGGCGCAATTGTCTGGCCTACTGTGGGGTGACAAACCGGCTACGGTTGCCCAATCGAAGTTAACCAGAGACTGGTACAGTGGGGGGATAGCTCTCCCCAACCTCGAACTGTACTACTGGGCCGCTCACCTCAAGGTGATCAACCAATGGGTCCACGCGGCACAGGACGACCCGGCGTATGAGGCAGATAGGCACCAGCTGGGCACGTCCACCCTTCTGGCCCCACTCTACAACAAAGGAATAGTGAGAAAATTGGAGGGACCCACCAAACACACGGTAGCCATCTGGCACAAAGCGCAAAGGCGACTGGCCTGGGAGGGGGTGATCACTAAACTCACGCCACTATGGGACACCAAAGCCCTCGGTAGCCTGCGCAGCTCCAAGGGGTTTGATCAATGGGATACCATTGGGATCTCCTCGGTGGGCGACCTATGGACAGGAGAGGGCGTGCTCTCCTTTGCGACCCTGAGGGAGCAGTATAACATGGAGGTGACCGAAACGTACAGATATATTCAAATTAGGCACGCACTCTTGTCAGTGCTGGAACCAGGTGTGGCGCTCCCGGAATCGGCCCCGCTAGAGGACCGATTGCTTACGGACTACATGGAGTCCAGTGCGACCTCCCTCACTTTCCGCAAGCTGATGAACAACCTGCCGGATCCCCTTGGAAAGCTGAAGGGCTACTGGGAGGACGAGATAGGAGACTTAGATGAGGCGGACTGGAACGCAGCCCTAGCATCGCCCAGGGAGGCAGGTATTTCCACCAGATTTCGGTTGATACAACTCAAAGTACTTCATAGGGTCTACTACACCCGCACCACACTATACAAAATACACAGAGCAGAACACCCATATTGCCTGAGAAACTGTGGGGAGGAGGGTACACTGTTCCACACTATTTGGACCTGCCCAATCATACAGGAATACTGGAGGCGTGTCACACGCACGATCAGCCAGGCCCTCCAGAACCCGTTTACGCCTGACCCCAGAACATGCCTCCTAAATATATGGGGCCCAACAGATTTGTCATTGCATGCAAAGGGATGGGTGACCATTGGCGTAATGATGGCAAAACGTGATATCGCGAAAAGCTGGGGGGCACTAGAGGCACCAACGCTAGCGCTATGGTGCAGGAATATGGATGTGCTCATGGTGACAGAGAGGGCAGTGTATCAACAGAGACATAATCCACGTAAATGGAACAGAATTTGGACTCCGTGGAACACATACAGGGGGGACATTTGTGAGCCTTTGCCCGAAGAGGAAGATGGGGACAGCTCAGGGGAGGACGAGGATCTGGAGTAATGGGCGATGGGCGGGGGGAGGCCCAGATGCGCAGTTTGACCCGGGAACTGGGGAACATAAACGATGGAGAGAATGTAATCACCAGAGACTGTCTTTGGGGCTGTTGTACGCCTAGATACACACCGATGTTGCATTAGAATACAACTCGTGATCATGCATTGTAACCCTTGAAGTAGCGAGTTTTATGTTGGGGGGGGGGTAAAATATAAAAAGTTGCTCTATTGAATGTAGACAGCGGAATGTTGAAGCTGCTCTACAGAACGACTGCTTGCCATTGTTGAACATGTGATAGCAACAACAAAAATAAAAAGTTTAAAAAAAAAAAAAAGCAGTCGCTTGAATGGATTACACGAGTGCCTCCTTAATTAAGCTGTTGGTATATGGAGAGATGGACACTGATATCGCCGGACTGTTTTTGCTGACCGTCCTAGGACAGAGCGGAGGACTCCTTGGGTTTACTTTGAAGTGTACTTATGCGTACTTTGAAACAGGTGTGTTAATGTGGATTTATTCCCATTTGAGCGTCTGCATTAAAAATGTTTTATAAAAAAAAAAAGAATGAACCGTCGATAAAAATTTGCAAAACCAAGGAAGGACTGTACTTCCTTAACAGAACTGGGACTGGGCCAATAAATGAGAGCGTCTATTTTCTTAGGGTCCATTTGAATGCCTTCAGGGGTGATAATGAATCCTAAGAAATCAATGTGGATGGTGTGAAACATGCTCTTATCAAGTTTGGCAAACAGCTGATGTTCTTGCAATTTGCTCAAGATTTTCCTGACATGGCCGATGTGTTCTTGTTCTGTTTGAGAATATATCAGGATGTCATCTATATATACAATGACCAATATATCCAAATACTCTCTGAAGATGTCATTAATAAAGTACTGAAAGGCAGCGGGCGCATTGCATAAGCCGAAAGGCATTACGCAATACTCGTACAGTCCGAATTTTGTTCTGAACGCTGTCTTCCATTCATCCCCCTGCTTTACTCGGATCAGATGATAGGCCCCTCTCAAGTGTATTTTGGTAAAGATCTTAGCCCCTCTTACTTGATCTAAAAGCACAGACATGAGAGGGAGGGGGTACTTGTTCATGACGGTGGCTTTGTTCAGGGCACGATAATCCAGGACAGCTCTTAAACCCCCTTCCCGTTTGTCTATAAAAAACAAAGGCGAGGATACAGGGGAGGTGGAGTTTCTGATGAAACCTTTAGCCAACATGTCATCCAGGTAGGTTTTTAAGTATTCTGTTTCCGGAGGGGTGGGAGCATAGATCCTACAGCATGGTAGTTCGGCCCCAGGAATCAAATCTATCCTACAATCATAATTGCAGTGGGGTGGCAGTTTCGTGGCCTCTGCTTCGTTGAAGACGGACTGGAATTCCGAATAATTTGCAGGAAGGGTCTCTGTGGCAACACAATACAAAGGGAATATTTCTTCTCGAACTTCCTGATAACAATGTACCATACAGTACCAAGATTTTAGGGTTACGGTTCTGGCACTCCAATCGATTTGAGGATTGTGGAGTTGAAGCCATGGAACCCCAAGAATGGCTCCAAAATTCGGAGCATCAATAAGGTCGAAAATGATCTGCTCTGAATGCCCGTTATCAAATACTAAGGTCAGCGGTGTGGTGTGATAAGAGATGAGCCCCGAGGTTAATTCAGAGCCATCTACTGCTCTGATTGGTTCAGGATGGTCTTTGGCAAGAACAGGTAATCCTAGTCTTTTTGCTAGACAGATATCAAAAAAGTTTCCGGTTGCTCCTGAATCCAAAAGAAGAGACATTGTGTGTCGCCCAGTAGCGGAACATATCAAGGTAACAGTCAAGGTGAAGTGTTTTATCACTTTCGGAACAGTAGTTCTGGGTTTTGAGATCATAGGAGATTGCACCCTTGAAGATTCAATCCCGCCCATCTTCAAGGCCTCTAGTTTTCCGGATTCATAGATCTACACGCAGCTGTTCTCTTTGGTTCTTTAGGACGAACGGGACATTCTTTTGCATAATGCCCTCCTTTCCCGCAGTATAAACACAGATTGTTTTTTCATACGTTTCTCTTTCTCTTCAGTAGATAGGGGCCCTCTTAACCCCCCTATTTGCATGGGTTCAGAGGTGTCCTTGCTTTCTTTCTTCTCAGGACATACCACTAGGTATTTGGGAGTGAGCAAACAAGTTTTTTCTCCTTTCCTTTCGTGTAATCGGTGATCTATCTTGACCGTCAACTCGATAAAGGAGGCGCAATCTTCCGGTGGATTCACTATTTGGGATAAAAGATCCTTTAGTTCATCACACAATCCTCTATAGAATAATGACGTTCTTTTGTCTTCGGGCCAGTGAGTCTCTGCCACTAATCTGTTGAAATTGGTAATATAAGCAAGGAGATCTTTGGACCCTTGCCTTAGGTTGAGAAGGGCATTGTCGCTTGCCTGCATGTACGTGTGTCTTGCGAATAGTCTCCGCATTTTCTCTTGGAACAGCGTAAAGTTATACAATAAAGGGTCATTATTCTCCACTAAGGGGACAGCCCATTCAGCGGCATTGCCTGCTAAGTAGGATATGATAAACGCTACCTTAGCGGCGTCATCAGGGAACACAGCTTGGGACCATCCATGCCGTTGTGGTGAGACGACTGAAGATACTTTTCCAGGTTCACGACTACGGAACCTACAAACGATTGTGGGAGGAGGAAGTGACCCGACTTCCCTTGCCAAAATTTCTAAACACCGGAACGTGAGACGTCACAAATAGGGGAGGCCATATTGTCTCTTACATCAGGTCAATTGAAGACTTCCAGAAACTACCAAAAAACGAAATCGAATACATCGATATTCAGGATAAGTAGAAATTCAACCGTCAGGAATAAGAAACACAAATCCGATTTATAAATCTGGAGGATCCACACGTACGTTTCCGGTGAATTTTCCAGTCGCCCTGAAGAAACTCCCTTGAAGGGAGTGAAAGGTGTTGACTGATTTGTTTGTAAAGTGCACAGTGATTGGTTTTTAAAAGAATGGACAACAATAAATAAAGAACTTTTCTATATACACAAGTGACTACTTTTCTGGACTTTTTTCTTGGTGCGCCCCCATAAAAAATCAAACAAAGTACTTTTTGATCTGGAAAGCACAGCGACGTCCCTTAGCAGCTGACGTCGGGGTTGGCGGCACAAAACTTTAAAGACTACTTTTGGAACTGGGTTTTAGGTGCGGCATCGTAGGGTCCGCTGCTACAATCTCTGTGATTATCAGGGAATGCAGAAGCTTTACATAAAAATTGTAGCTGGCATTGGTTCATGAAGATGCCGTATTTCGAACTGTCTCCTGTGAATCTCTCTGGCACTGCTAGTGGAACTGGGCTAGGTGTGTGTACTGTGACTTGTACGGGAAGGGGAGTTTCTGGGTTCTCACTAGTGTTAGATCCTACAGTGGATGAGGGTAGGGAAAACCTGGTGGGTTGGATATAGTTCTTACGGGTCTTAGGAATGGTGCCTGCCTCTCTCAACTGCGTACTCTCTTGAGCTTTTAGGTGTATTACTTCATCTTGTAATCTTTGATTCTCCAGTCTTAGTCTCCCAACTTCTGCCTGCATATTCATTAACATTGCGGATAGCTCGTTTACTCTGGATGTCTGAGTGCCAGTATGGAAATCCTGTTCCATACTTGCGCCTTCGGTATTCATCTTCACTCGGGTGAAAAGAATACACGGGCTTGGCTTTCTGTCAGGAACAGTCGCCAGATTCCACAGGAGCGAAGATAAATACCCCCAACTTCCAAAAAGTAGCCCTCAAAGGGAAATAGTGAAACTCACTCTGAGACACTGCTCTCAAAAAGTATGGGGGAATATAACCAAGGAGTGTCCACCACTCTCCCCATTGGATGAGGATTGAGGTTGTGTAGAAGGGCAGCCAGGGAACGCAGATGCTGGAAGGAAAAAACAGTAACCCCCAAATAATGCTATATCAATCTAGAACAGATTTATACATTGAGCTGTGTACAGGATCGTTTTTTGCACTCACCCAAGTTCTTCTAGAAAACTCCTTGAAGAAGGGGACCACCAATATCCTGGGTACTTCTTTACGTATGGCTGGAACGATGATGTGTCATCTGTACCCTAATAGGAGGTCTCTGGCAGAGGTAACTATTAGCCACTTTCATACACCATTCACCCAAGGGGAACTGGAATAGGTGGACTACAAAGTAATATAGGGAAAAAATAAGGACTAGACTAGTCAGCAACACTACTGGGATCAAAGGGCGAGGGTTGAGAAGTTCCGACCGGCCCTTCTACCAAAGCAGAACGGAGCAGATACTAACTCCGTGAGGTGTGCCGTCCGGCTCCACAGAGAAGCTATGGAACGGAACAGCTACTCCCCCTTGGAAAGGAAGGGGTCCGAGGTGTTCCGACCAGCCCTGCTTGTCCAAGCAGGACGGAGCAAACACACACTCAGCGAGGTGTGCCGTCCGGCTCCACAGAGAAGCTATGGACCGGAACAGCTACTCCCTCAAGGAAGGCTGAACATAATAACACAAGCGGTGAGCCGCACAGAACCGGGAAGACGGCTTCGCAAAATGAGGCATGAAACGGAATATTCAGGGAAGGGGTAAATGCAGCGAGGGAGGGGTCCTGCTACAAGGAAATACCGCTACACCACCAGGAGGAATTCGTCACCAAGGAAGCTGAGTCAAGAAGTAATGCAGCGGAACACCAAGCCACGGAGACGCCAAGGAAGCTGAGTCAAGAAGTAATGCAGCGGAACACCAAGCCACGGAGACGCCAAGGAAGCAGCGCCTCGACGGTAACAATGTGGAAGTAGGAGGGGGCGTGGTCACGGAACGTGTCAGTAAGCCAAGCGTCAGGCAACGTGTGAGGCGATCCTTTAGGGGGTTAAGGGAGTGTGTACAAAGTGCGTCCCCACAGGGTTTAGGGAGTGTGTACAAAGTGCGTCCCCACGGTCCTGGACACAGCTCAAGGTCTCCTTCTTCCTCGAACCCTAACACACGGCACCCTTCTCCGATGCTCGGACGTGCTGTGGAAAAAGTTTCTGGATCCAGTCTTGCCCCCGTGGGAGGATTCTAAAGTAAGGAATCTGCAGCTAGATCCTGTCTCTACTAGATAATGCATTACCAAAGGCAAGTAACTTGCTACTTAGTCCACTTTGAGACAACTTAGAGCAGAGTAGGGTCCTCTCTTTATGGGAGAACTGATTTACTTTACTAATTCTTTTGAGACTACGTTATATTCATTTTATTCTCTTGCTTTGTGACTTTTATTTTTTTGAACATCCTATTCATTAATACATTCATTTATTGATTACTGTTGAATATGGATTTGATGACTTTGAATGTGTAAACCCTTTTGCTTTTAACAAGCATTTAAGGTAGGAAACTTGACTACTTTCTGTCTTCCTTGTGGAGGCTAATGTGCTTCAGGTTATTTAAATGTATTGATTTGATGACTAGCCTCAGGTGTGAATCTTAATTAATCAGAGAGCGCTGAATTTACACAAAGAAAAGTGCTCCATCAAAATGATAAAAAATACCACGCATATGGCGCAGTGTATGAAGGAGGTACATACTGTGGTTAATTTGTAAAAACAAAAAGCGTTAGGGCCCTCATCAGGAGGTAGCTTTCACCAGCCCATTTCTCCTGTTAGCGCAGCCTAAAAAAGAACCAACTACTAATCATGAAAGGGGGAAGAGCTGACGACTTTGAAGCTGGGGAACCTGGATTGAGCTTTGGCGTTGGATCAGCATCCTGCTATTCTGGGTAAATCACTTCATCGTCCTGTGCGTACCATAAATGAATGTGTCCTAAACTGGTGCTCATAAAAAGGGCTGGTGTTGAAGATTAAGAGCCGGTGCTGAGCACTGGAAACCACTGGCTCAAATTAAGCACTGGTTACATAGCAGTCAAAATATTGATAAAGCTAAAGGAAAATAAAAATGCAATGCTTAATGCTAAGGTGGTGGATTGTGAAAATGGGAGGATTGTAAAGTGACCAGATGCAATCCTACACCAACTTCCTCCTGTAACTTCCTACTCCTTTACAGACCTCCAGTTCAAATCAAATCAAATAATCCTTTATTCGGTTTTCATGAGTTATAAAAACCATAAAAGTACATTTGAAAATGTACACATAGAAAGTAATTTAAAATTTGTTCTTCCAATATCATAGAAGTTAAAATTAATTGATGGTTTTAACATTATATAAAGTGCAAAAATACAAACAGTTTAAAACATAATAATATGTACAGAGAGTAAAAATATGTATGATCATAGACAAGATATTATTTTTCACGCCTAATCTAAATTTGGCCTATGTCTAATGACAAACTTCAAAAATTTGACTATGGATTTCACATAACACTCTTCATCCAGAAATTGGAGAGATAGAAATGCAGGGCGACATCTTCGGAAACCCATAGTTTTTAAAATTGGGATTACCCAGCCCTTTCTTGGTTTGTTATAGAACTTACAAAACAGAACCGTATGCAATAAAGTATTGGGAGGAAATCTCATCACAAGGGCAAGCTGGTAGAGTCTTTGCCCAGTCATTAGTTTTCGGAAAGGTGACTAAACGGTGGAAAATGTTCAACCTGAACCGTGTTAATAAAAATCTTTCATAG
This sequence comes from Lissotriton vulgaris, assembly GCF_964263255.1. Taxonomy (NCBI): domain Eukaryota; kingdom Metazoa; phylum Chordata; class Amphibia; order Caudata; family Salamandridae; genus Lissotriton; species Lissotriton vulgaris. The sequence goes on along the minus strand of NC_141693.1, from coordinate 365,202,721 downwards.
CTGCTCAGGTTGAAAGTTAAGTAAGGTTGTATGGTCAAGGTCGTTTGGACTGTTAACATATGTTGGACTGATGTTTTGCTGACCTCATTAGCCAACCCCAATTGTTCTAAATGCGTGAAACATAGTTTTCTAAACACTTTTCTGCAAAATTCTGAAATTAGCATGGGCGAGTGGAAATATATTGTCATGCCCAGGTCATACAGAAAATTTCTAATATAGGCAATCCACCCAATCTTATGAGCATTCTCAAGAAAAAGACAGTCCAGAATAAACCCTTGACAAAAGATAGTTTTGGTAGACGACCAAATACGATGCCATAAAAGAAGTGGTTGGATTTTGACTATATCCGTCAGGTATGGCAAACCCAATTTTATATGGCAAGAATAGGTCGAGGAACCTTGCGGTACAGCAAGGAGAAACCTTAAAAAACAGTTTTCAACCTTTTGTAGGGTATCCACCTTTCCGTAGCCCCACACTCCTGCCCCGTAGATCGCAATGCTTATGCATTTTGCCTGATATATATGGATACGTTCGGTGGGAAGCCTTTTTCCTAGTCTGCGTGAAAAGTTGACCAGCTAAACTGTTGCCCTCATAAAGAGCAATTTTCTGGTCTCAATCGCCTGCCTCCAAGAACATTTATTGTCTATTAGAATTCCTAGATAGGAATGCGTGTTTGTGCTCTCAAGTTTAGTATTATCAATAAAAATAGCCCTTGTTTTCTTAGTTCTAGAACCTGTAGACATAACAAAGGTTTTTTTATATTAATTTTCAGGTCTAGATTGGCCATAAAAGTATGATATCTCTTGAGGGAACGTTGTAGTTCTAAGGGGGTACGGGCTAAAATAACAGCGTCATCAGCGTAGAGTAAAGCTGGGATTGGGTGTTTGTTAACAAGTGGCAGGTCCTGGCACCCCTTTACCATGTCCTGTTCTAAGCCGTTGGTATAAAGTGTAAAAAGAAAGGGTGCCAGGACACAGCCCTGCCTAACCTCCCTCTCTACCCTAAATGATGCCGTTAGTTCCCCGACACCATGCCTCACTCTTGTTTTCGCATCAGAATATAGTTCTCTTAAGAAATTTACCAGGACTAGTTCTACCCCCATATCCAATAAAAGTGGACCATAATTTAGTGTGGCTTACGCAATCGAAAGCTGCTGATAAGTCAACATATGCCATATATAAAGTTCCACCCTTAGCATTTGCATATTTACCCATCAAAAGGGTCAGGTTAAGAACCTGCTCTATGGTGCCAAGTCCTTCTTGGAACCCGAATTGAATATCTGATAATATCTTATTATCATCCGCCCAATATTGGAGTCGCTCAAGAATGATGCGTCCCGCCACCTTCCCCAGAGAATCCAACAAGGATATTGGACGGTAACAAGAGGGGGATTGACGGTCCCCCTTTTTAGGCCTCGACCTCTGCCTATGCGCTTGCGCATTGCAGATGTCAAGACTTATAGAGTTGGATCCACGAAAGCGAAACCAGGCGGATTGCGCCGAGTGCATGTGCCCGTGCACGCGCTTTCCATTTGCTCTCCGAGCCACCTGCCTCGTCATTGCATCAGACCCACCACAGCAATGACGAGAGCTTCACTTCAAAGGAATCCGCTCCCCCGCCCACTGCTTCACACTTCAAAGGAATGCGCCCCCCGCCCACGCAATGCCGAGAGTATTTCGCGGCCGCTTTTAATTCGATTTTGCGGCCGCTTTTCATTTCATTTCGAGGCCGCTTTTAATTATCCTGCGTGTCTTTTGCGCTTGTTTATTCATCCGATTCCTAACATATGGCATGTACTGAACAGTTATGTACTAAACCTGGCAGAGTGGGTGACCTTTGAACTTCTTGTTTTTTTTGTTGCAAGCACGCATTTGTCCTGATCAGAATTGGTGGAAAGCATCAAACCACCAGATACTTAATGCCACCGCAATCTCTTTTTGATTCATTTAATCTTTTTCGTCTATTTATTTCTTGAAAGCGAATCATTTTCTCCCGTTACTATCTGTATTTGAAGAGAATTCGCTCACAACGGGGTCTGCTTTGAAAGTAACATTTACTGCCTGTTGACAGCAATGCCATCAGTTGTATTATTTTTTTGGCGTTTGAAAGACCGAGGGAATGTGCTCGCTTTCCATAAACTTCCTCCGTGGTTCCTCCCTTCGGGTGATATATGGCATTCATAGATGCGTGTTTCCTTTAGTGACAGCGCCTTGGTAATTCAGGTCTAAGGACCCCTGTGCGGTGCTCTGTGGTGGTCTGTGTTCTCTTGCATATTTAAAGGCTTGGCGACTCCGCCCTATGGCTGTCCAAACACACTCTCTCCACAGGCCCCAACATCAAAAGAGCTAAGCCGAGGCCACTGGAAATTGGAACCACAGAGTTCTGTATATCAACTTCACCACTGTGATGGGCAGTGATTTCTTTCCATAATGCATCTTTTCTTAAGATCTGGCAGGTGTGTCTCTCTGTGCATGTAATGGGGAGCACAGCAAGATGGCTCTTTATTTGCAGCAATACCACAGCACCACTCAGCACCACCATAGCACCACCCAGCACCACCACGTTATCACTCAGCACCACCACATTATTACTCAGCACCACCACAGCACCACTCAGCACCACCACAGCACCACTCAGCACCACCGCATTATCAATCCACACCACCACATTATCAATCAGCGCCACCACAGCACCACTCAGCACCACAACAGCATCACTCAGCACCACCACAGCATCACTCAGCACCACAACAGCATCACTCAGCACCACCACAGCATCACTCAGCACCACCACAGCATCACTCAGCACCACCACAGCATCACTCAGCACCACCACAGCACCACTCAGCGCCACCACAGCATCACTCAGCGCCACCCTATCATCACTCAGCACCACCACAGCACCACTCAGCACCACCACATTATCACTCAGCACCACTACAGCATCACTCAGCACCACCACAGCATCACTCAGCACCACCACATTATCACTCAGCACCACCACAGCACCACTCAGCACCACCACAGCATCACTAAGCACCACTACAGCACCACTCAGCACCACCACAGCATCACTCAGCACCACCACAGCATCACTCAGCGCAACCCCAGCATCACTCAGCACCACCACAGCATCACTCAGCACCACCACAGCACCACTCAGCACCACCACAGCATCACTCAGCACCACCACAGCATCACTCAGCACCACCACAGCACCACTCAGCACCACCACAGCATCACTCAGCACCACCACAGCACCACTCAGCACCACCACAGCAAAACTCAGCACCACAACAGCATCACTCAACACCACCCCAGGATCACTCAGCACCACCACAGCATCACTCAGCATCATCACTCAGCACTACCCCAGCATCACTCATCGCTACCCCAGCATCACTCAGTACCACCACATTATCACTCAGCACCACCACAGCATCACTCAGCACCACAACAGCACCCCTCAGCACCACCACAGCACCACTCAGTACCACCACATTATCACTCAGCACCACCCCATTATCACTCAACACCACCACAGCACCACTCAGCACCACCACAGCACCACTCAGCACCACCACTCAGCACCACTCAGCACCACCACAGCACCACTCAGCACCACCACAGCATCACTCAGCACCACCACAGCAACATTCAGCGCCACCCCAGCATCACTCAGCACCACCACAGCATCACTCAGCACCACCACAGCATCACTCTGGAACACTACAGCATCACTCTGGAACACCAGGGCATCACTATGCACTACCACAGCATCATTCTGCGCTACCACAGCATCACTCAGGGCCTCCACAGCATCACTCAGGGCCTCCACAGCATCACTCAGGGCCTCCACAGCATCACTCAGGGCCTCCACAGCCTCACTCACAGCCTCCACAGCATCACTCACAGCCTCCACAGCATCACTCAGGGCCACCACAGCATCACTCAGGGGCACCACAACATCACTATGCGCTACCACAGCATCACTGAACGCCACAGCATCACTCGTCGCCACCACAACATCACTCCGCGCCATCACATCATCAATCTGTGCAACCATTCAACAACAACTGGTTCAAATATGTTCTCTCAATGTTTCAAGCTTTATTAAAAATGTCACAAAAAAGATGTTAATATTTCACTTCTGTTCTTGGATTTTCGTCACAATAAAATACACTGAACATAATCTTCACAAAAGTTATTTACAAAAGTTTAAGCTATTGCCATTATAAATTTCAATCACTTTTATTTAAGTATTAATTATTTAAAAAAATTAAAAGCCATTGTTATTTGTAATATCAATACATCACGTAAATACAAAACATGTTGCATTACAATTGCTATAGGTGTCACATTTGCGAAAGTTATAACTATTGGCATTGTAAATGACAAAGCTATTAATTTAGCTATTTTCAAAACCAACACATAAATAAAAAAATTGCCATTTACAAGACCAATAGCTCAAACGTTCATAATGCGAGACCTATTGCATTGCAAATGCTTGTTAAATATCGGGACCAGAATGGATTCTGACCATGAATCTACCAACCCTACGGCACATGATGCTTCTAAAACTGTGGTCAGAATTGGGTTCCACAGTTCCAGATTGTTTTAAAAAAATCAACTGGGACCCCATCAGGGCCTGAAGCCTTTTTCACTTTTACTAGCTAGCAACGCAAGTTCTACTTCCACATACGTGATATCAAGGACTATAGGAAAGGAGGTTGTCTTCATTTCAGTATTAATTCTTTTCTTGTAACTATGTACTTCTTGTCCCTCGGGGACAGGCCAAATATCTGGGCAAAAATGTTCAACCCATGTATGTTCATCTATCGCCACTTCAATTTTGGGAATGTCTCTAGATTCTGAGAGAAATGGAGATTTTATAGTTGCCCAAAAGGCGGTATTATCTTTTGTGAAAAAACTTTTATGTAATTGATCCCATAGTTTTTTTTTCAGTTCGTTTTTCCTGGACTTTATAGCCTCGTTATACTACCTTCTAAGGTTAAAAATTTCCTGTTTATCCCGAACTTCTTTATGGAGGGCTACTTTCAGTTTAGAGTATTCTTTAGTGCATACATTATTAAACCATCATTTGTCTTTGGCCTTCCTATCTTTTAATTTTATAAATAGGACTTCTTTTATTATTTTCGTTATAGCGCAAAATTAATCATAACCTCTTCATATGAAGTAGCAGGATCAAGGCACTTTTCAATGGCTGTTAATGAGTTTTTTACTACATTTGTGGTTATCGCTGATGGGTCCACTTTATCCCACTTAATAGAAATACCCATTTAGCCTGTCCAAAGTCAAAGTGTTTTGCCCAAGGGTCCTCAAAGAGTTGCGCCTATGTGACCTACGTGGAAGTGAAATAATAATACTGTTAGGGTAATGGTCGCTATTTGCGTTATCATAGGTTTTAGAATTCAGAAGTCGAGATCCAGCATTACTAGAAATAAAAATTAAATCTATAATACTGGACGATCCTCTACCATTAAACGTGCAGGTAAGCGGGACTGGGGGGGATCGTATATTCGTTGGCCAAACCCAGTTCTATACCAAAAAGAGTTTCGTTCGATGAATCCCCAAATGTTGTATGGGAAAAATGAGTTAGAGCAATTTCATTTTCGTCCCAAAGACCACAGGTTGAATTATTGCTATGACTAAATATAGTTTGATTGAAGTCACCACCCCCATATAATTACCACATCTTTAGTTGCCTTATTTTTTAATTCCTGCAGAGAAAGAAACATTTCTTTTATTACTGATATTAGCTCACCCTGTTGGAGATTTTTATAAAAATTAACCAACACAAGGGTATCACTTTTACTCAAAAGCAGAATTCTTATTTGAAAGTTATGTTCCAATTTGAATGGAACGATTTGCTTGGTATTCACAAGGTTCGAAAAACAAAGGTCATCATACCTCCTTTGGCTCTCCCAGAAGGTGAAGGAAGTGCTGGCAAGAAATAGGTTTTAAAGCCCTCTATATGTATCTCAGATGTGGCCCATGTCTCTTGAATACAGAGGACTTTGAACTTTTGTGCAAATCTAATCCAGATTTCATTGGCCACTATAGAGTATGCTAAGGGAAGGTTTATCCGAGGGTCCTGTGGATATAGGGCCTTGACTAGTGATTCCAGGTTGTGGATCGGAGTAAGGTAAGATCTCAGGTGCTTCTCGTTTTTTGCTAGGAGCTAATCCAGGATTTCCTGGTAGATTCAAAGGATATTCAATACAAGGATTAGATTCAGTAACAGAGGTGGTCATAATTGTAGAACGATTAGGTGGAAACAGGTGTACTATTTGATGTTGATCCATCAAAATCAGAGGTTCCTGTTTCCCAGGACGATTGAGGTTCAACATGGTAAGTCAGTCGGTTTCTTCCAATCCTGATAGCAGATTGAATCTATTACAAGTTGGTATGTCATAACAATAATCCTGGCTCAATACGTTGTTACCAATCCTAGATACAGTCTGAGGCCTGTCCAGCGGAGGATAAAAGAAGCCAAGTGGGAGTATATTAATGTCCCCCATTTCTAAGGAGTTGTTGTTAGCCCTCTCCCACAAAATTTTCTTAATCAGCAGGGGGGATCTAAAAGTGAGAACGATGCAATCTCCCAAGATCATTATCCCACGACTGCCCACCCACTGGACCCTTCTTGTCTTCTTAAACTCAGTAAACAAATGCTCAGTTAAACCTGATTTCCTGCCCAACCAATGAAGCGATTTGTTTCTTAGTGTTTCTCAGCATTCTATTTCCGAAGGTCCCTTTTTCGGAACATTTGCCAGCACAATTATATATGGTGTGGCGGCAGGTGGTAAGTCAAGATGTTGGTCAGTACCCAAATTGACCCAATTTGAACCTACAGGATTTGAAACTGGATGTTGATAGACCTTAAAGGGATGAGCAAGGGTAATTGGACCCAACGTTTCTATAGTTCTCTTTGAGCCCCCAAATCCTTCACCCAAAATTGTGTTTTTCGCTGGATCAGTCTGCCTCAACAGGTTTCTTGCTGGATTATTTGCCGAATGCTTGGACATAATGGCACCAATTAGTTGAGGTTCTTTATCCTTAAAGTTAGAGGGACCTTCTTCCTGATCTGTTCGGGGTCTATTATTCGTGTTTTTACCCGTGTTTACCATTCCTTGTTGGATGGAAAGGGATTTAGCATCATCTCCACTGTGCTTGTTATTACTAGATATGAACTCTTCTATGAGGGTCAGTCTGGACCCCATTTGATCCAGTCTGACTCTCAAGTAGAGATCTATCCTTTCCACCAGGGTTGTTAAGTTCTTAATATCATTATTGTGAGCATCAAGATTTTTGCTATTTTCATCTCTAACCTTAAAGGAAGCTTTTCTTAAACCCACCTTTTTTCTTCCTTGGTTGCTATGTTTTACTTTTGTTGATCCAATATCTATATAGGTATTTTTGCTGCCATTGATTGTGTTATGGTCAGCTACTGTATTTTCATCAGGGGTGGGATTTTTTTGTTTCTTTTGAGGTGGCTGTAAGGAGGAGTCTGGATCGCTTACATTTATTTCGTCAGGGATATGCTGGATACAACCATTTGGATCATTTTTGTCGTTGTAACTTGTCTCGACCTATCCAGGACCTCGGAGTGATCTAGTTCAGGATTTAGCCGTGAGGTACCTGCTTCAAGAAATTCTTCCACTGAACTAATCTGCTTATCCAAAGCCCCCATTGCTCCAGTGTAAGGTAGCTCAATAAGGTTTGTTGGGACTCTGTGTGGATTTTCTTTCCTGCACTAGGCTTTGGGCTACTCAATTTCCTTTATCCCATATTATCCTAATTCACTCCAATATATGGGAAAGTGTGTCAAATTAGAATTTTGCTCAAAGGTCCAGCCTCTTTGTGCAACGAGCTCTACAGACACTCTTCAATTATTGTATGCTTATAATTACATTTCAAACGATTATAGTCCAGTCCACAGCCAAACGAAAGAAAAGCAAAAATCCTGATAGTACAATTAATCAACAGGCATAGATATGTGCTTACTGTCCGATTATAGCTGTTTTCAAGGTACAAGGACCAAGAGAATGGGCCCAGCCCGGTCTCAATCGGTCATAGACGAGCAAGGACGGGCCCGCCCTTGGCCCGGGCTTCGTCCGTGTGAGCCTGCGTGCGTCCCGCGCCGCGGAAGCCCTCTGTGCAATTTATCTCCCGGTGTCTCAGTGGGTCTCACCTCTCCTCTCGCGGGACCGCACTGCCTACTGGGAGGTGTATTTTCCAGGCAGCCTGCGGCCCGCGATAAGTAACTCTGCAGCAACACAAACAACTCCCACAGTAAAGGACCAAAGGTGAAAGCGGGCAGGCAACAAAGTTAGCCAGGCTGTCCAAGTTGATTTAGGGCGTCCCGCGCCGCGGGAGCCCTCTGTGCAATTTATCTCCTAGTGTCTCAGTAGGTCTCACCGCTCCTCTAGTGGGACCGCACTGCCTACTGGCAGGTGTAGTTTCCAGGCAGTCTGCGGCCCGTGATACGGAGCTCTGCGGCATCACGAACAACTCCCACACTAAAGGACCAAAGGTGAGAGCGGGCAGGCAACAAAGTTAGCAAGGCTGTCCAAGTTGATTTAGGGCGTCCCGCGCCGCGGGTGTCCTCTGTGCAATTTATCTCGCGGTGTCTCAGTGGGTCTCACCGCTCCTCTCGTGGTACCGCACTGCCTACTGGCAGGTGTAGTTTCCAGGCAGTCTGCGGTCCGCTATACAGAGCTCTGCGCCAACACGAACAACTCCCACAGTAAAGTACCAAAGGTGAGAGCGGGCAGGCAACAAAGTTAGCAAGGCTGTCCACGTTGATTTAGGACCTCCAGTTAACAATGCAACATTTCCGGAGGAGGAGCTTCACGCGCCTCCAAGATGGCCGCGTGAGCTTAGGGCTCTCGAGACCCCCGTAGCCCCCGAATATATCCTGTTGTTTATCCTGGTCAGTGGAGTTGGAAAGTTTGAGGCCTGTCTCTCTCGGATGTCCAATACTTGGGTTGGCATTGTGCCCGAGGTGAAGTGCGACAACAACGACGCAGGATACCGGAAGTGGCCGGCCAGGCCTCGCAACTTAAATTGGTTTCACTTTTGATTTGGCCCAGAGCGCTTTGCATCCCCGCTGGAGCGTACTCCAGACTATCGGAGACCCTAGGCGTGACAGTGGGCCATATTGTGAGGACATTTCGTCAAAGTGGAGACCTGTGGAATCGACACCAAAGATTTGGGGTATACGTCGCGCCAATGAGGGCGCTGAGGCCTGGGGTCTTTGCCGATCAATGGGCACAAAGGATCTGCATATGGTTAGCAGACTATCCTAAAGAGTCGAAAGCAATGGATTTGATATTGGTCCAACTACAACGACTATAGAGCATTGCCGCCCCGAATTGGACGACGAACATAGGATTGTCCCAAAATGGCGACCAAGCCAGAGGGGGATAAACGGCAATCGAAGAACACTGGGGGATCAAGATATACCCAATCTAACAACATGGACCGATATGTGCAAATTAAGGGATCACCTAGTGGATTGGGAAAATCACAAGAAGGGGCAAAAGAAACCTCTGCCCTGGAATCTGAGCTGACACTACAAGACGTGATGGCCGCCATTGATTAGTAAGGTCCTCTCTCTGGCAGAAGATGGAGACCCTGGATCATAAATTGGACACTGTGTCTATTGAGATTAACTTGATCCGAACAGACCTCACGAAGACGAGTGAGAAGGTGAAATCTCTGGACATTAAGACGGCTAGTCTTGCGGATGATGCAACAGAATTACAATCGGAAGTTCGGACTCTAAGGGCCTCAAATGAACTGATTATCCGGCGACTGGAGGATTTTGAAGGTCGGCCCGAAGAAACAACGTACGTATCATTGGAGTACCGGAAAGGGCGGAGGGACAGGCTGCAGATTTCCTTGTCGAAAATATAATACTCAATCATCTTACACCCAAAGGCCTGAGCAATTTCTTCGGCGTTAAGAGAGCACGTAGAATTCTCGGAGGAAGACCACGTGTTGGTGTCACGCCCCGGCCTTTGATAGCGAGGATATTCAATTTTAGGGATAGAGATGCGAACCTCCAGGCCTCCAGAACGGGGGGCCCTTGAAGTATGAAAACTCGTCCATCAGCAGGCTGTCCAGAAGCAGAGAATAAGCTTTGTGGGGTTAAACGGAAGCTTTGTGATAAGGGACTCAAGTACGCCATAATGTACCTGGCCAAGCTGAGAATTGAACACGAAGGGAGGGTTTACTTCTTTGATGAGCCAGAGATCGCTGCGGACTGGTTGGACACTATAACTGCTCAGCAAGAGCCCCATGGACAGAGTGGAAATGAAGAAGAGGGTTCACCAGAACAAGAATAAGTACTGTTATCATGGGAACTGGGGACGTTTAGGGAACAGACTATTGTTGTAATGTATCTGACAAAATGTTTAGCACAGTGAATATGGGGGTAAACGGGCTATCGGCGGGTCTCCTTCCTCCTCAGACCTACTTTTTTCTAGTTTAGTCTAGATGCTGGGGCGACAGGCACACTGCAAGTTGGGGAGTCTTGATAGTCATACGCAGGGGTGCAGCGTGGGGGTAGTATAACAGGAAGTTTGGGGGGGAGTGTTTATTTTTTATAGGGGTATCTCCACTTATGGAGGGTGAGATGGAATCAACCTCGGACCTTATGGTTAAGGCTAAATGTAAATGTAAATGTATTGCGACTTATATAGCGCACGTATCACCCGAAGGCATCAAGGCGCTTGCTTGGGAACCCGTCCTGGCTTTTTACCTGTGAGATAACCCCTACTGGACATCCCCAAGGTGAAAGCCAGGCATCCCGCAGCGGGTGGGCTGCCGTAGTGGAGATTAAGCAAGGTATTGCCCAGAGTTGCAGCGTGGGACCCCATGATTAGAGTAGGCACCGAGGCGAGAATTATCGAGTCCGTGGACATTTTTGGGCTCAGGACCCTGCCGCGTCGGGAATTGAACCCTGGTCCTGGGCCAGACCTCTGCATCAGGGTCTGCCGCTCTAATCAGTGAGCCACACTCCTGGTGGTGCTCAGATACATGTAGCCGGGAGAATATTGCGGACATGATTATCCATGCAAGGAGGGTGGGTTGGATCGGTAAACAACCAAAAAACACCCAGGGGGACTAGGTGGTAATTCATTTTAGCAGGGCCAACCTGGCAGATAGATTATTCTGGGATGGTTCTGCTATATCACCAAGGGACCATTTGAGACGCGTCCCTTTGGGCTTTTTTTACCCACCCTCAGCCCGTATTAAGCAGACAAATCGCCACCCAGTGAGATGGTTGGCTTGGAGGCCACCACAGGGAGAGGGTAGTGCGATCCATTGCCCCGCTAATACCCCTACCCCGGGCTCCCCAGAGTGCAGCAGAGGGCTGCGGGTTGGTCACGAGTAATCGTTTTGCCCCTTTGTCAGGTTTGGAGGACACAGACTGACTAACAATTGAGACACTGCCTCCGACAGAGGGGGTGGCAATCCAAATGAGAATGAGGATGCGGTGTGTAAAATGCTTAGTTGGAATGTGGCAGGAATCAGCTCTAAAAGAGGTGACAATGAATGGACTAGATTTGTCTCTGGGCATAATGTTATTGCCTTACAAGAAACATGGGACAACGCCTCTAGCTTCTGGCTGGATGGGTTTACTAGCTTTGTTGTGGTTGCCACCCCCAGCAACGCTGGCAGAGCTAGGGGAGGCCTTTTAACTTTATTCTCATTAGAACTCTAAGGGTCTCTAAGACAGATCAAAAATGTATCCCCAAATATTTTAATTGTTGAAAGGGAAATTAGCCCCACCAGGAGTACATTATATATAAACTTTTATAATTCATGGAATAGGGATATTGGTGAAAATAACATCGCCACTCTAGATTCCTTTTTAATTTCAGTCAGTCGTAACATACATACTAATTTTGAGTGCGTGTTATTGGGCGATTTTAATATTCATCCCTGCAAGCTCATGTGTGGCTCAAGTAACCATGAGGGGGTAGTAGGATTAGAGGGACCTCATTTTGAGCATACCACACCGGGTGAGGAGTTGGAAGATTTATTGGCGAACTTCAACTTCTTGGAACCAATGTCCGAGGAAGGGGGGATTAGAACATCTACCTATAAGGGGACAGTCCCTGGAACAATTATTGACTACATATTTGTCACCCCAGGTATTTTAAACAGGGTTATTTCTTATCGTACAGTCCCCTCTCTACATAGTGACCATAATCCTGTACTACTCGAGGTTGCATGGGGGGATTTCATGGGGCCGATGCCGGGGCAAGCGAAAACAGGGCACATTTTACGTCCAGTGGACCAGGGAAGAAGGCTCAAGTGGGCAAACGTGGTCCCGGATAATTTTTACTCTGAAATCCTCCCGAAAATTGAGGACCACGTGGTGACTTGCCAGAACCCAAGCGCCCTAGATAGTGAAATAATGGGGGCCTTCCAAGCTATTTGTGGCCAAATCTCGCTGGACCTCACGGTTAAATCAAGGCAGGGCGTCAACAACCAGCGCCGCTGGTTTGACGCAACATGCTCGAATGCACATAAATCTTTAATGGCAGCTCTCAAAGTAAAACCTAGGGTGAGAGCGGATATTGCCATATTGAGGAAGGAATACAAGCGAGCAATTAAGGCCAGGCAGGATAAAATTAAGAACCAAGCTTGGGAGAATCTACTCTGCACAGACGTCCTGCGAGACAGCAGGCAATTCTGGGCCATAATCAACCAGCCCTTCTTCTCCGATTCGACCAATTCCGCCATGGATTGTGTCATCCCGGATGACAAATGGTTGGCTCACTTCAGATCAGTGTATGGAGATACTGACACGGACTGTCAAGTGAGCAACATGACGGTTCCTGAGGCTCCCCCCATACGTTTCAATAGGGTCGAGGTTGACAAAGCAATACTGGCCACTACTAAGAATAAAGCCCCTGGCCCCGACGGGGTGGCAGCGATTTTTACATACACTCGCCAAAGCTATGGGCCGGAGTTTTGGCCAATGTATTTACCGCCGCTAATGGCAACCCTTTACCAACTACCTGGGTAACTTCCACCATTGTTCCCATTTTTAAGAAGGGTCACTGTGATGACCCAGGGTGCTATAGGCCCATATACCTTTTGGACTCTGCAATCAAGATCTTAGGCAGAGTCCTTTTGGCCAAGTTGAGGGATAGTATTGAGAGCTGCGGGGGGTTGGCTGACATCCAGTACGGGTTTAGGGAGAAGAGAGGAACATTAGAGCAGTGCTCCAACTTACACCTGTTGATCTCGAAGTATACGGTGGCCAAGGAGGGGTCGTTATTCCTTACGTTTATGGACCTCTCCTCGGCTTTCGACTTGGGGAACAGGTCTAAGTTGTGTGCCATTCTTCTGAGGATTGGGATTGACGAGGCACTGGTCAGGTATATGGCTTCATTTCATCAAGAGCTATTTGCAGTTGTGCGGTTTACAAATGAGGTACGGTGCACGTCCCGTTTAACTCCATGCGCGGGGTCAGGCAGGGCTGCATACTGGCCACCCTGCTTTTTACAATTTATATTAATGGCCTGGGTAGTCACTTGGAAGAAGTGGATGGAGATGTTCCGCGTGTAGGAGTAGCCAAGATCCCTGCTCTCCTATACGCGGACGACGCGGTGCTGATAACCCGCACTGGCGTCTGTCTCCAACGGCTCCTAGACGCCTTTGGTACCTTCATGGACCAACTGGACTTGAAGGTAAACACGAATAAGTCACACACAATGGTTGTCGGGCACCACAGAAATAAGGGTATATCTAAAACTTTTAAGTGTAAGGGCGAAGTTGTTACTAGAGTCTCGGCTTTCCCTTACCTGGGGGTGCTTTTTGATGAAAGGGGTTCATGGGGCCCCAAGGTCAGGGCAAAAAGCCTGGCGGTGGCTAGGTCATCAGCGGCTCTTATGGGCTTTGAAAATAGGTTGGGCGCCAGACCGATGGAAACCCTTTTAAAGGTTTATAATAGTAAATGTATCTCACTGGCAATGTATGGCTCACCCCTGTGGGGTTATGCACATCTTGAACCAATACAGAAGGCAGAAAATAGATTTTTACGTTCCCTTTTGTCTGTTCCACAGTCCACACCAACTTTCTCCATACACGCGGAGGTGGGCTTGGATTATGTTATCGATAGGCTTAACATGGCACCTTTAATCTTTTGGCTAAAGACGTGGCTCAATAAGGAATTAACCCTTAACCACATGATTATGACTGATGTCATGTCTCTAGACCACCTCAAAGGGTACCATGGATGGCCTATTTGAAGAAGTCCTTCATAGAACTGGGTCACCCGGAACTCTTTACATCCCCTTCGGGTATTAGGAAACAGGATGTAGACATTGTTAAGAAGCAGTTCATGATTAGGGCAAGAGTGGGTCGTGAGGAAAGGGAACTGCAGAAGCTGGCAGTGAGAAGACATTTTCTGTTAGTAAACTCTATTGCACTTGAACCTTACCTTAGTTTTGTCACTAGGCCATTTCACAGGTTTCTTCTGACTAAGTTCAGATTTAACCTAATACATTTTTATTTGGGTAGTTTTAAAACATGGGATAAACCAGAGTTAGCCCCGCCCTGCACCTGTGATAATTTTTCTGTTCAAGACACCTTGCATTTTGTTATGTGTTGTGGTTTCTTTACAGAGATTAGAAAAAAACATCTGTTACCTGTTTTAAGGGAGGCTGGTTTCTCCCAGGTGAGACCAGCTTTGCTTTACCTCCAATCACTGAGTAACATTCGCATCACATTTTGCATGGCAAACTTCTTAGTGGCGGCGGCTAGAACTAAATCACGTAAGACAGTATCGGGCTTTTCCCAATGAGTTTTATTTTATACATTTTTATAGCCCAAAAATGTTATCACATGTAGTTGATTAGTATGAAACTGTACAATAGATTTTTTATCTTTATAAAAATGTTTTTATCTCTTTGTATGATTTTTAATTACATCGAATAAAGATTTCTTGACTGACTGACTGACTGAATAAGTACTGGTATCATGGGAACTGGGGACGTTTAGGGAACGGACTATTGTTGTAATGTATCCGACAAAATGTTTAGCACAGTGAATATGGGGGTAAACGGGCTATCTGCGGTTCTCCTTCCTCCTCAGACCTACTTTTTTGTAGTTTAGTCTAGATGTTGGGGCGACAGGCACACTGCAAGTTGGGGAGGCTTGATAGTCATGCGCGGGGGTGCAGGGTGGGGGGCAGTGCAACAGGAAGTTCGGGGGGAGTGTTTATTTTTTGTTTTGTATTTGTGTTTTTTTTGTTTTTGCAAGGCATTGTATTTCAGGATTGCTTATTAATGGTGCAGGGATCAGGAGAGGGTTGGACCTTCTTTATGTTGCGTGATGGGGGTAGGGGTTGAGGGTATTGAGTTGGAATGTGAATGGATTGGGGGATAAAATCAAGCACAGTGTGGTTTTGCAGTTTCTCAAAAGGCATTTCCCAGATGTGATCCTCCTTCAGGAAACACACTTGGTAGGGAATGCATGTAAGGCGATGCATAGAAAAGGCTATAGGCTGGTAGCGCATGCGGGATTTACTTCGGGGTCTCGGGGGAGTTGGGATACGCTCTCTCCTTGGTCTCGGTTTATGTCCCCCCGGGTCTGCAAAACACTGCTTATACTGCGTTGGGGAAAATTGTTCTGGACCTTCCCAGCGGATTGTTGATTCTGGGTGGAGACTTCAATGCCGTGGTCTCTGGCAACATGGATAGGTATCCGCCCCGTGATGTGGGACGGGCACAAAGATGGCTACCTGACTTTATGGAGGCTTTGGGTCTAGTGGATGGCTGGAGATTGTTTCACCCTAGTCAGCGACAGTATACCTTCCACTCGGGTGCTCATGGTAGTCTTTCTCGAATTGATTATGGTCTAGTGCCGGCTGCCCAGGCGTCGTATATTACTGAAGTGAAGCATCTGGCTAGAGGCATTTCTGATCACTCGCCACTTTGGCTCTGATTTGAAATGACCTCGGGTTCATGTGGTAGAGTCGCCCCCATTAATCCTTGGTACCTGTGTAATCCTAAGATTTGCAAAGATTTGTTAAAAGCGTTGAAGCAATATTTTCAGGAAAATGAGGGTTCGGTTTCCTCGTCGATCTCGTTGTGGGAGGCATTTAAGACAGTGATTGGAGGTCAAGCCTTGTCCCTGATCACAGGAGTAAAAAAGCAGAAAGAGGAAGAAGTGGTGAGAATTGAATCGGAAATAGCAAACATCGAAATGGAAATAGAACAGGAGGTGTCCCGCGCTAGATTGCATGTGTTACAACTTAAGCAGCTTGAGTACAGGACGCTAGTCACTGATAGTGCTAGAGCCCTGAGCCGGGAACAACAAGGGCGTCTATATGGGGTGGGGGACAAGGCCGGTAAACTGATTGCCTGGCTGGATAAGAAGGATAGAGCAGATCGGGTGGTTCCTGAGATTGAGACAGAGGAGGGGACTCGTATAACTGACCTGCAAGGGATAGTGGATAGTTTTGCGGATTATTTTCGTAAAGTTTACATTTCCGTCTCAGATAGGCCGGAGAAAGTTTCGTGTCTATTACTGTGGGATATTCAACTTCCATGTTTGACTGAGGAGGATCGTGACTTTATGGATAGCAAGCTTACAGTTGATGAGATAGCCCTAGCGATACGCTCTTTGAATTCGGTTAAAGCGATGGGTCCCAATGGTCTCCCAATTGAGTTGTACAAGCTTAGACCAGACAACATTGCCCCTTATAAGAGAGACATGTTTTTGGAAGCCCGAGAATGGGGGGTGCTACCCCAAGATCATAGACTGGCCTCGATAGTGGTGATACATAAGGAGGGGAAGCCGAGATCCAATTGCACTTCGTACAGTCCGATCTCATTGTTGAACTCGGAACCCAAAATATTGGCTAAAGTGTTGTCTAATAGATTAATCAAGGTCATTAGTGAGCTGGAACATCCGGACCAATCTGGATTTATTCCGCACAGAAATGCGGCTTTGAACCTGAGGCGGTTACACGGAGTGTTGGCTAAATCGCATGCCTTGCGAGAGCCGGCCATAATAGCATCACTAGACGCAACAATGGCCTTTGACACGCTGGAGTGGCCATATCTATGGGCTGTTTTGGCTAAATTTGGTTTCGGCTCTGAGTTCATTAGCTGGGTGCGTCTATTGTATACTGAGCCTCTTGCGCAGGTTGTTATGAACAATCGGGTCACGGCGCCATTTTGTCTTGGGTAGGTCACTAGGCACCCTTTTGCTCTCGCTGGCTCTTGAGCCTCTGGCGGCTTGGATCCGCTGGGAGCCCTCGATTAAGGGTATTCGTTGGTCTCCACAGTTTGAAGACCGAATCTCTTTATATGCTGATAACATATTACTTTATTTGACCTCGCCCAGGAAATCCCTTAACGTTCTCTGTGATGTATTGGCTTCCTACGATAGGAATTCGGGATTGATAATAAACTGGACGAAATCTTATCTTTATGTATTATGTGGTGACGTCCCCATCCTGCCTCAGAATTGTCCTATTCAGATCGCTAAGGAAGGGTTCAAGTATCTCGGGACTATATTTCAATGGATCCCACAATTCGATATGATAAAAACCTTCTCCCTCCGCTAGCTCGGCTGAAAAGCGATGTGGCTGGCTGGAAGAAACTTCCGCTCTCGCTGTTGGGACGGGCAGCTCTTTTTAAAATTATGTCCCTACCCCGTTTTCTTTATGCCCTCCAGAACACTTTAGATGTGGTACCAGCTAGCTATTTTCGAGCAGTGGAGGAACTGCAGCGTAGCCTACTTTGGGAAGGCAGACCACGTATAGCATTGGCTAAGTTGATGCTCCCATGGTATGCCGGAGGATTTGCCCTCCCTGATATCAAAAGATACTATTGGGCATTGCAGTTAGGAGCTATAAATCATGGTACCTACGGGTCTAATACGGATCTGGGATATGCAATGGATAAATGGCTGCTCCCTGGTGGTAATTATAATAGAGCGTTGTATACCAGGTCCATAGAGAAAAGTCTGATGGGACCTACCAGAGTGGCGGTACGTATATGGCATGATGTTACTAGCTCTCTGGGATGGAAAAACCGCCTGACTTTGGCTACTCTGTTATTTGAATCTGATAGGTTGGGCAGGCTATGGAACACAAAAGGTTTTGACAAATGGGACTTGATAGGGATTGCTACGGGGCGATATTTGGGCAAAGGGGAGGGTTAAGTCATTTGCTGAATTACAAACTGAATACGAACTAAGTGGAACTGAGTATTTTCGTTATGTGCAAGTGAGACATGCATTGATGTCGGTATTCCCGGAAGGGGAAGAGATACCGGAGGCATCCCCATTGGAAGATAGAATACTAGATGGGCATTTGCCTGATAGCACCATTTCTCTCATCTATAAAAAACTGATAAATCATAGAGCGGATCTTTTAGTAGATTTGAGGGACAAGTGGACACGAGATGGTATTGAAATTGATGAAGAAGATTGGCAATCTGCAATTTCTTCCACTAAAGAAGTTGCGATTCTGGCGAGACTGAGGCTCGTCCAGTTGAAAATATTACATAGGGTTTATGTCACTGGTCCACGTCTGATTAGAATGGGTTTAACGGAGGAAGGTCTGTGTAAGCGTGGATGTGGTCAACTGGGGATGCTTCTTCATATCCTGTGGGAATGTCGATATATGGTAGACTACTGGAGTACTGTCCATGATGTTATGCAGGAAGTAAAAGGTGTGGCTCTCTTGCCGGAAGCAAGGAGATGTCTCTTGAATATTTGGGAACCGACGGACCTGAACACTGTACAAACTCAGTGGGTTACTCTTGGGGCCATGATAGCTCAGCGAAATATAGCACAGCATTGGGGATCTGCAAGGCCGCCTACGATAGAGGGGTGGAAGGAAAGTATGGATTGGTGTATGTTCCGTGAAAAAACTGTCTATCTGGCAAGAGGTCACCCTCGGAAGTGGAATAATGTCGGGGGTCCATGGAACCAGTACAGAGGAAATATTTGTCTACCACCTGTAACTGTTGTCTTTGATACCCCGCTTTCCCCATGATCCATACATGGTAATATGTTTTTTATCTGTGCTCCCCCCCCCCCCTCTCGCCAATATTTATTGTATCACATTTTGAATTTGTGAACGATCCTCTTCTGTATTAAGCACCTGTGTATTTATTGATGACTTGTTTTAATAAAAAGAAATATTTTAAAAAAAAAACAATGCAACATTGCCAGATACATTTCAAGACGCAGTTTCAAACTGGATAGCACCACACTCCAACCTATGCATTCTTGGTGACCTAAACATTTGGTTTGATAAACTAGACACTAGCCTAGACACACTGAAGCTACATCAGACCGTCCACAAACCGATACACATTGCTGGACACATCATAGATGCCATTTTTGCCAATCGAGAACTAGTTAACTCTCAAACAATTACTCCAGTTACATGGTCAGGCCACCATTTGCTAGCTTTCAAACATAAAACACCACAAAGCAGCCGTCTTACATGCATTCTACTATCAACCGTGGATTGAACTTAATTTTGAACACAAATCTAGACACAATAAATTCCATTTAAAAACTATATGTGTGGCTACAGTAAGCTTTTGATATCCTAATACCACTCAGAACAACAAAGCAGGGCAAAAGAAAGCATGCACCTAGGAGAGATACAGAACTAAAAGAGATAAAACAGCAAATTAGAAAGCTACAGCGCACCTGGCTCAAAACAAACAGCAATCAAGACAAACTTCACCTACAGAAACCTAACAGAATATACAAGTCAGCAATCAAAAAAGCTAAAATAAGGTACTGTTCAGACAAAATTCAAAATGCTAAATATGCAAATAAAATGGTTTATAAAATTATCACAGAATTTCAAAAACCTAAATGCATAGAAGGAACTTATCCCATTACTTCACGGACAGACTAGCAAGTCAGTACTCAACCAAGGCAGACACATTGGATTCCTATTTAAAACAAAGGAAAACCACCAGCACCAACCCCTTTCCAAAACAAAAATAGCTAACCCAGCCTCTGCATTCCTTCAAGCAAATATAACACAGTGAATTTATGGATCTGGTCAAAGCAAACAGGCCTTCCGGCAGCTCTGCTGACTCGTATCCTTCACAAACCTTCAAGGACATTCTTCTAACTAACTCTGCTGCCACACCAGTAAGAAAAATCATCAATAATTCCTCAACTATGGGAATTTTTCCAGAAGACCTAAAGAAAGGCATACATACACCCATTATGTAAGAAAACTAACCTGGACCTTCTTGACCCCAACAACTACAGACCGATTACAAATGGACCGTTCCTGGGCAAACTGATAGAAAGAGAAGCATTTGCCCAGAAGTCACAATTCATTAAAGATAACTTTCCGACTTCCAAATAGAATTCTGTCCAGGGAGAGGCACAGAATCTGCCCTCATCACCATCTGAGATGCCCTCAAGACCACTGTAGACTGAAATGGGGTTACTGCACTACTTCTCTTGACATAGTTTACAAATCCATTTGACCTCGCTTTGTCTGAGAATTAATTCCCTGTCACCACCCCTCTGGCTTAGTTCAATGTGGTCAATGCCATAGAACCAGAAACGACTGCCTCCCTGATGGAATTTGGAAAAATGATCAGCACGAGGGTATTTGCTGTCACCATTCAGTATGGCCCTTCGATGCTCTTGAATTCTAAGTTTCAAGTTTTCCTTTGTGCTCCCTACATATATAAAATCACAGGGGCACCCAATAACATAAACTACAAAGGTTGAACTACAATTGATAAATTGTCTGATTGTGTGTGGAGTGGATCCAATGTGGCTAAAGCTTTTGGTTTTGTTAATCCCAAATTTGCAGATATAGCAAAAACTGCAGGTGTAAAACCCACTAGGTTTTTCAGGGAGCCATGTGTCTGTCCTAATGGTGGAGGTGACATAGCTCGGACAGAGTTTGTTCCTAAGGGTTGTCCCTCTTCTGTAAGTAATCGATGGATTGTTGCATATGGTAGCTTTCAGACTTGGTATTGCCTGTAAGAGATGCCAATTGCGTTTGAACAATCTGAATATCTTGTCACTATGAGTAGTGTACTGTGTTACAAAGCGTACCTTTCTGTTCTCAATACCTCCCTTCTTATTAGTAGTATTTTCTGACAGATTGGTTTCTCGTTTAAGGTTGTGAACTCTTTTTCCAGTTGTGTCTAGGACTTTACTTGAGTAGCCTCTGGTTCCAAATCTCTTTTTTGCCTCTGTGATGTCCCTGGTGAAGTTCTCTTGCTCACTACAGTTACGGCTAATTCTTACCATCTCCCCAAAGGATATATTGTGAATTACCGAACTGGCATGTGCGCTACTGACATGCAAAACGCTACTGTATGACGTGCTCTTGTGGTGAAGTGTACTCTGTATTGTCCCATCCTTTATGTAGAAATGCAGACCCAGAAATTAATTTTGTCATGGCTAAAGTCCATGATGAGACTAACATTGAAAGGATTTCTGTTAAGGAATCTAAAGTAGTCCTGTAGGGATGTTTCAGATACTGACCATAGACAAATGTCAATGTACCTTCCCAGAACACAGTGTATTCTATCCAGGGGGAGGCACATTTGCCCCAGGCATGCTCCCTCACCACCCCAGAATCTCAAATTACATGTTGACCCCATACAACCAGTAGAGCCACTTTCTCGTCCTTCTCTCTTACACCACCCCGCCCATCTGCTGTCACCTTGGCATGACTCTCCCCACATGAGGGTGCTTTAGGTATTTATCAATTTGAATTCCTATTGTCACACCCTATTCTGTGTCAGACGTTTTTAGTCTTAATTACCCTAACCCTGATTACTGCTTCTTATTTCTATCCCTGATTACTGCTTCTTATTTTTATCACTGACCACTATTCCTCAATTTTATTGTGTCTGCTCTCTTCATGATTGTACATAACCCAATATATGTTTCTGTGCATATGTTTTTAAATGTTTATTATTATGTATTCCATGGGTAACTTCGCAGTTTATCAATGCCTGGCCCATAATGAATGACTGGCTTGCTCTCCACTCTCGAATGAGAGCTGTGTTTCCATTTTCTAATTTGATGATTTTAAAGTGAAGTATGCATCATTACTATTTGCAAATTGGTGACATCGAGTGTGTATTTGCCACTCTTGATGCGACAAAGTTTTGTCCAGGCATCACAGAAGAATCTTGGTCAAAAGCATTTGAGAATGATCATAATTTAAAATTAGTTGCGCAATATATTTCCAAAGGCTGGCCTGAGAATAGGAAACTGCCTAATGAGTTAAAAGCGTTTGCTATGATTTCTTCTGAACTTTCCTTAGTTAACAATTTGAAAATGAGACATGATGTTTTTGTTCCCCCTTCTGATATCAGACCTGATATCATTAAATTTGCACACCAAGGCCATCTTGGCATCACTAAAACGTCTCAACGTATCAAATCCCATTATTGGTGGCCTTCTATTGAGTCTCAGGTAAAATTTTTCATTGATTCCTGCAATGAATGCTTACTTTCGGATAAGAAATGGAAACTTATGAATACAACTCTTCATCCCGTTCCTTTTCCGGATAAACCCTGGGAAAAGGTTGGCTTGGATTTTTCTGGCCCATTTGATGTCCTTCCTCACGAAATGAAATACGTCATTGTTCTAATCGACTATCATTCAAAATGGTTGTATCACATGTTTTGTGATTCCCCCTCTTCTGCCAACGCAATCAAATTCTTGAAAAGAATTTTTATTATTGAAGGCTGTCCTTCTGTGGTAGTTACCGATAATGGTTCCCATTTCATATCCGAAAAATTTACCTCATTTTTACAAGAACATGATGTTGTTCATTTTAAAGTGGCCCTTTACTCACCCACTTCAAACGGTTTGGTTGAACGGGCTAATAGACTTCTCAAAGATGCTATTCAAACTGCCATTTCCTCTCATAATGATGTTAAGAATTTTCTTGAGGAGAAATTCTGGTCGTACAATATTTCTCCTCATAGTACAACTGGTATGTCCCCTTTTTCCTTGTTGAGAAATAGGAACGTTCATACCAAATTGTGCCCCAAGTGGTTGTCTCAGAGGAATGTTGAAACCCAAGTCCATGAACCTTGTGATGTTAATTTGTCTAATAGAGTTTTACAAAAGCAGACTATCATGAAGGAAAAACATGATTTGGGTAAGTGTTTCAATTCAGCTGATTTAAAAATCGGTGATTGGGTTCTTATCAAAAACCCAAGAAGAGTCTCTAAAGGTCTCTCCAGATTCTCTACCCCAGTCCAGGTTACTTCTGTTAGTAAAGCTTCTGCTTTACTTGGCAGTAGAGGATGGTGGAATAAGAGAGCTTTAGTCCACTTGACCGTTTCACAAGCTCGTTCTTTATTGAATCTAACAAAGGAGCAATTTGATCAGTGTGACTGGTCTTTTTGGTTAGATGTGCCTTTTTCCTCGGATTCCTCTGCCTCGAGTTCTTCTTCTGAACAATCAGAGTCACTGTCAAGTTCTTCTCCTTCCTCCATTGTTTCTGAGGTTGAAGGGGAAGTTCCACCTCAAACTTCTGGTTCATCTGTTCGATGTAGGAAGTTACCTGTCAGGTTTAATGATTATGTTTTAGGTTGAAATGTTCTTGTTTTCTTTTCTTTTCTTCACATGTTTTTATTTCTTTGCTTTCCACTTTCAAATGTTGTGAAGAGAGAGAAGTTGTAGTATATGCCTTATGCCTCTTTCCCTCGTGCTGTGCTCAGCACGAGGGAACACTCCATGTTATTGTTTGTATCCTGTTCCATGGCTCCGTTCGGTTCTAGCACTCCGGTCAACGTTAGTCAGTTGCCCGGAGTCCTGGAGTCGAGCGGCAGCACATACCTGTGGGTGTTGCTTTATCTGCAATAAAGAAGACTTCAATCTACTGCGCTTGCATTCGGTTCATCTTTTATTACAGATTCTTTTACATGTCACTTTCTATTTGTAAATAGGATGCTTATACATGTCCCTTTCTATGTGTATTTGTTGTTTGCGTGGATTTTCTCTATTATCTATTTCTTGTTTGTCTTTATGTCACTGCGTTTTCAATAGTACAATCCAAGCACTGTATTTTTTACATATTTTTTGTATGTATAAATTTGTATTTTTTTTTTTTAAAAGATTTTTTTTTTTTTAAAGATTAAATTTGTATTTTTGATCCATTTGTCTTTTTCCATGTTTTTTCCTTCTTTTTTCTTCTGTTTTCTCCCTTAAAGTAATTTTAGATCACTTCAGTAAACTGAATGTTGTTTTATATCAATTTCAGCCCTGATGAAGTTCTCCATGAGAGAACGAAAAGCGTTGGCTGAAATCTAATGTCTTTACATCATAAAAGAATTGAAAATAAAGATTTCTGGAAAACCTACCATCACTTTTTGGACTCTGTCATTCTGCTCACTCCCACTGCTTGCTCTATAAAAGATCTGGATTACAGAGGCATCACTGGACGTTTGATTCCTGGGCTTGCTGCGCGGTACTTGTTTATACCTTGAAACTAGCGTGAGGTGCAGGAATATTAGCCCACTGTCTCCTTTTGTTTTAACAGTTGACCATGGCACTCTAAAACAAAAACTCTAAGAAGCCGGTATAGAAGGGACTGCTCTCGACTGGATAACATTCTACCTTCAAAACAGAACAAATGTCATCCATTCTCTTCCAAATTGTACTTCACAAAAGCGAGGGTCCCTCAAGCTCAATTATCTCACCTATGCTTTTCAACATCTACATGAAGTCAGTACTGGTACTGATCTATGAATTTACCTCACATAACTATGCAGATGACACAAAAATACTCCTTAGACTGGAAAGCCCCAAAGACATTGGACAATCTCAAATGTTCACCTGCCTCAGAGCTGTTGATCAGTAGATGACATTGAGCCATCTCAAATTGAATGCTTCCAAAACTGAAATACTCATGCAGCGACTTGAAAAATCATAACCCACTCGCCATTTGGCCTGACACTCTGGGAACACTTCCTAAAGTATCTAAGGAAGTAAGAAACATTGGAATTACAGTGAACTCTAAGCTATTAAAGAATACCCAAGTGGACAAATTAGCAAGATCAAGCTTCATTACTGTGAAAATTCTGCGACACATCGTACCCGACATGGGATTTCCACACAAGGACCAGGCTACTATCTCTCTTGTACTGTCTAAACTTGACTATGTGTTGTAAATAAGTAATCTTCAGTAGCCAGATGATGTGTAGATATATATTGTAGATTTATTGATGAGTAGAAACATCAGAAAGTTACTGGAAGATGTTAAGTCCATGTGATGCCCCACCAGGAGCAGCCTCTGTCCTGCTCAGCCTGCACTCTCCAACTGACACTCATAACCTCTACAGGCACCCATCATTCCATGACATCATCAATCATCCAACATTCCAGACATCTCCAGGCACACCAACATTCCGGCTGAGCAGTAGAGAAGAGATACATAGGCAAGGGGAAAGGTAACAGCGGATCATAACACATCCCCTTTCCTATAGAATCCAAAACACAATAAAAGCAATTGAAAGTTCCCAAGGCAATCCAATTAGGAAATACATTAGATTATAAAAGATGCATGAAAATACATTGAGCAAATGAATCAAGGACACATAACATAAATGAAATGCATGACAATTCCTAATGCCAATGAAATCACACACCTAGAATCAGAATAAAATAGTTCCAAGGGAAGCTTTAGACTTAGACAGTACTAGAATAATCAAATCAAACATTACATAAGTAAAATCAAAAAAGCTTCAAAAGACTCATATCCAGGTAAAACACAAAGAAGCTTCAAGTCAAACATTCCAAAAGTAAAAACAAAAGAAGCTTCGCAAGAAGGTGTCTTCTCCAACATAGTCTCAACAGGGATAACTTTTAAGAGAAGCTTCATAACAAGGCATCTTCTCTCAACCCTGTCCAACAGGAAAACCTTTCACCACGCAGGTGACAACCACACAACAAAATACATGCAAGAAGCTTCATAAGGAGTAGTCTTCTTCTACGCAGTCCAAACAGGAAAAACCATTCACCTACACAATCCAAACAGTGAGTGTGTACGCAGAGAAACTTCATTAGAAGGTGTTTCCTCCTACACAGTCCAAACAGGAAAAACCATTCAACCACACAATCCAAATAGTGAGTGTGTACGCAGAGAAACTTCATTAGAAGGTGTTTTCTCCTACACAGTCCAAACAGGAAAAAAAAAATCATCCACACTATACAAACATGGAGGAAAACCCACAAACTAATGTCAACCAGGTGACACACTAATGTGAATCAATAACCACAAATAAGTGGTTGGTAAACCAAAAGTTTCAGGAAAACTAGGAATAAGTATTCTACCCTTAAACTCAGGTATTACTCAAGTCAAAACACAACAACGCACACTGGGTGCAGAGAGATCAAAGAGATCAAAAACACAACACACTCATATCCTCCATTCCATGCAGAATCAAAATGCAGACAGATAGAACCAAGCTATGTATACAAACCAGGACTTCACACACTCTCCTCCTCTCATTCCGTGTAAATTCAATAAGCAGACAGATAGAACGAGCAACAACTGCAACATGTCCCCATAACAGTATTGTAAACAGTTGATAAGCATAACAGGTCAAAGTATCTGTAACACAACAAATTAAAACAATTAACGTATTCACCGTCGTCCACAATCGGTGAGCGATTTCTCACCCGAACTCACAGCATGAATTTACCTCCATAATTTGAAAGGGAAACCCAGACGGCAGACTTGCAGGAACACACTATTTCAAGTTACAAATGCGCCCATAGACGGACTATTACATTAAAGTCACCATAACACATTGCTGGTGTTGGATGAAATCACTATGCGATGTACACACTTCACCTCTCGTGTTTGTTCACCTCCAAATAGAAGCAGACACCAGCGTTGGCTGTTTCTTCTTGTTCCGGGCATAGAATATCACGTTGTCCCCTGAGTCTATCTAGTTTTTTCATTTATTTTTTCTTCCAATCCTTACTGCGGCAACAAAAAACGCAGCGAGGTTGGAACCAACCTACAGGAACCAACAGAGAAAAAAAGAAGATGAGGCCGCCCACCACAAGATGGCAGCACGCAGCGCACATCGTGCCGGATGGTTTGCGGCACGTCAGCGCAAGCGGCATTCAAAGGCAGCAGAACAGTGAGGCAAACCCGAGTGAGGTAGGAGCGCACTTGAGCTATGTACATGCGCTATGCAGCGCTCGTGACCATTTTAAATGCGAGGCACAGTTGAACGGGTTAAATGTATGCGCCATGTTGTGCTCGCGGCAATCCGAAACTCAAGGCACATCAAACTACTACCACTAAGTCAATACACTGCGCAATGAAGTAAAACGCAATTCATGTGGCGGCATGTTGACAAATCACACAGTAAGCTCACCACTCCGTAGATACCGGTCACTGCACCTCACAGGTTACACTGTACAGCAACAGCAAAGTTCCCTTGTGTGAGATGACTCTTGACTCTTGACCTTGTTTCCACACTCGCAGCCAGTCCGTTTTACTCATTAACATTGCGGTAGGAAAACATATCGCCCGCCACCTCTGGTCTCTGGTCAAAGCCAACGGCAGCAGGACAACGCTCCAAGGTAGTAGTTAAGACCGGCAGCAGGGCAAAGCAGAAAGTCAGCTGCAAACCATAACATTTCAATGGTTGTTAAACGTTCACGGCGGCAACACTTGATTCTTTAAAAACAAGCCATGATAATCATCTGGTCAAATGCCCTGGTCTGCAGTAACAATAATAGAAGGTCAACCTCTCCATGATAATCCCCACATTATTGCACCAGAATCAGCAGTAGAAAGTCAAATTAACAGATAAAGACAGGTAAATCCAATACTTTTGTTCATAGGTCACAGGAAAATCAAACAAGCGTCAAACGTTCTGGTATGCAGGCTGTCCTGTTGACCAAGGACACTGGTGGGGCTTACCAGAGCGTAGTTTTTTGGAATCCTCTTTCTTGAGAGTATAGTTCATGAGTTCCTGTAGTCAGTCAAATCCTTAGTTCCAGTGTAATCCTTCAGCAACACCCAGTTTCTTTTACCTCGTCGCCAGTGTTGTAGATAAGTAATCTTCAGTAGCCAGATGATGTGTAGATATATATTGTAGATTTATTGATGAGTAGACAGCATCAGAAAGTTACTGGAAGATGTTAAGTCCATGTGATGCCCCACCAGGAGCAGCCTCTGTCCTGCTCAGTCTGCACACTTCAACTGACACTCACAACCTCACCAGGCACCCATCATTCCATGAAATCATCAATCATCCAACATTCCAGACATCTCCAGGCACACCAACACCCATTCTGGCTGAGCAGTAGAGAAGAGATACGTAGGCAAGGGGAAAGGTAACTGCAGATCATAACACAATGCCAATGGCCTCTACCAAAGATCATCTTTATTAACTAGAAAAGGATTACAACTGATTCAGAATTCTGCTGCTAGACTACTCCTACATGCAAAGCCATAAGCCCACATCTCCCCTTCCTAGAGAGCCCTACAATGGTTACCCGTTGCCAGAAGATCCACGTTCAAGGTGCTTTGTAACACCCACAAAGCAATACATGGAGCAGGGCCGCTTTTAATCAGGAATAAAGTCACCAAATACATTCAACAAAGAAACCTCCGCTCGAGATTGGCGCCTCGCCTCAAAACCACCATACAGGAAAAAGCAGCCAAACTATGGAATTCATTACCCCCCAAACATAAGATCCACGCATAATTATCTTATCTTCAGAAACTACTCTAGAGTTGGCTCTTCCCTACATAACCAGCATACTCAAACACAAATGTACAGCATATCTGCGTATATAAGCATTTAATTTGATTATATCTATGTATCTAGATGTGTGTATTTCTTTGTATAAATATGTATAGTAATTATATTTATAAATATATAGATATTTGTGAGGTCTGCTTAACAAATGTACATATCACTTATAGTTATATTATTCTATTTTTAACATGTATATAGGTCACTGCATAGATAAGTACATTTTTATCATAACTATTTACCTACAATGGCTTCACTATTGAATTATTAGAAGAAAAAGAATTATAAAAACAAATAATTTAGCCTAAAGTACAGCAACATTTGAAAGTCTGAGTTTATTAAATACAACATAATGTATATATATTGGCTTCCCTATACATATATACCTCCCACGTACTTATGTAGCGTTATATTTATAACTTTACTCCTAATTCAGCATCTCTAATGCACTACCCTATACCTCTCTCAATATATCCTCTACCACCACTCTCTGACTCATTCTAAACCTCATTCTACCACTCTCTCCAATGCACTGCCCTATTTCTCACCTTATACCTCTCTCAATATATACCCTACCTCTGCTCTCTGACTCATCCCAAACCCCATTCTACTACTATGATCCCCAAAATAAACTGTTCTACTCTCTTTCCTCCTCTACCTTTCCTTGCATCACCTCTAACCTCTTTTACTATTCAGATCTCCCAAACAAGCCTTTCTAAACCCTTTCCTTGTGTATTCCTCCTAGACTCATCCGATGCCTCATCTTTCTCCCTAGTCCACTTCTAGAGTCTCTTGCCCCGCCATCTCTCCTTTACTCATTCCAAATCTCCTCCTACTGCTATGATCTCCAAATAAACACTTTCCAGGGCATTCCTGTAAAGATGAGTCTCACATCGGAGTAAAGATGAAGAATGTTTATTAAGAAGTAAACATATTTAAACCCACCAGTGGAAAGAACAGAGAACCTCTAGCACCAGTAAGCACAGCATACAAAATTAACCTTAGCACATTCTAACTAGAAACCGAGCAACACAGAGTTCTACATTCTCTAAGAACACAATAGCAATGACATAATAAAGATTCCACTCAACAAGTTCCTTTTTTTAATTTTTTTTTAAAGAAAGAGAAATTATAGAAATAGAGTAGGAAAGAATGAGAAGAAAGAGAAAAACAAAAGAAATACAGAAAGAGAAGAATAAAAGCAAAGGAAATTACTTTTTTTTAAACTTTATTTTCGAGTTTTTTCAGTTACATTACAGAATGACAGCGCAATCAACACTCAGAAATCTCAGCACTATATCGGGTACTTTCTCAGCTGAACGTGAGCAGAGTGGTAGTTCGTTATACATGGTATTTACATACTTATATCGTAATCAGTTCTTACAGGGTCCTTGAATCAGAGATATGCTGCATATAGTATTACATTATGCACAATGTATTGGCTCATTCTTTTCCAACATAAAAGATCTTTAGGCATCAGCACTAGCGCTCGTCCCTAACTTTAACAATCAGAACGATGATCAGGTACTCTGCAGTGCAAACCATTGGCATCCCCAGCCTCACCTTCCCATCCCCTTCCCTTTTCGTCAACTGTTGTATTATGTAGGCCTGTAGTGGTCCCCATATGTCCTTGGGCCTCGAGGTCACTGGTTGTGTTTCAGCATATTTCCAACCTGTTCCTAACAATGTGTCATATTCCGTAACCATTCCTTGAACTTAGGTGCTCTCCCCCTCCCCCCATCTGCATGCAATTTTTCATTTAGCTAATAGTTAAGCGATATCCATGAGTTTCCTGATACCTGTTGGTATATGTGCCGTGTAGCCTAGGAGCATAATGAGAGGGTTTTTCTCAAAGCTAACATTCAGCATGTTCGTCAGTGCTTCGTGTATCTGCTCCCAGCATTGCCATATCAGTGGACACTCCCAGGCCAGGTGATAAAATCCAGCCCCCGGTCGTTTGCATCTTTCACACTGATCTGTTTCAGATAGCTTGAATCTATACTTCCTGGCTGGCGTGTAATAAACTCTGTGCAAGAATTTATAATGTATAATCTTAAATCGGCTGCTGAAAGTGATACGTCCCGTTATTTCACAACAATACTCCCATTGATCGTCCGTTATCTGGGGGCGTGGCTAAGCAAGCCACAATGGCGGTTGTGTCCCGCTGAGGCTCTGCGATCGGGTCCGCATCCTACCAGGTTCCCGAGGTCGCCGAGAGCCACACACATCGAAATCAGCAGTCGGAACATACCCGACATCTAAGGCGATCCCGCAGTCCCTGGCAATCTGCTCAGCAGCAGTGGAAAAGGACAATCGACCCACCGGAGGCGAGCGCCAAGATGGCGCCCGCCACTCCGTGACTCCGCACCTACAGCCTCACTCGGACGTCGGGAGCTTTACATCTCCCAGCTGCCATCTCCGAGACGACTGCGAAGCCGGCGGAGGCCTGCTGCCAAGAAGCCCACCCGCACCGAGGACGCCAGGATCCGAGTAGATGCGGCCCCGCCATTTTGAATATGCCAAATTGCTGCTACTCCAAGCAGTGTCCCATCTCGAGTGAACCACGCAGCGGCACCACAACATAGAAAGATACCTGCTCGCGGACGCTAAGACTTGAGGCTCACCAGCGCTGCCAATATCCTCCCGGGGGACTCTGCTCATTCAGCTTGCCTGACCTGCGAGTGATGGTACGAACGCGGCGGTTCCCAAGATGTTCTTGTCAACCAGCTAACTGAAGGTGAACCGAGCGCCTCCATACCCCTTTCGCAGCGCTTCCCTGAGTGGACGGCCGGCGAGGCCACATTACCGAACTGCCAATCTCCTCCTAGGAATGTCACAAGCGCTGCCTGACCCTAACATGGAGGAGTGCTAGTTATCCCCGGCTCATATATTGGACTACCTCTATCACTGAGACACAGAACTGGGGACCCTGCTCTGCATACCTACAGCGTATCATCTGGAGGTCCTATGCTTCCCCCCCCCCCCCGCCCATCCAGGACACGCAGCTCCGAGGGACCTGGGGGCAGAAGTGAACTTACACTGACAACCCGAGCCACGTGACAGTCTGGTGAGCATCGCTCAGTCCCCTACTCCCAAATACCTGGGCAGAAAACCCGCAGAGCGACACACTCCCTCTCACCTTTGACACAGAGCAGTATCCCCCAAGATTGCTGCCATGGGGAAACCGAAGGTTACACAGACACCCTCTATGTCAGAAACGGCTCCAGAGAATATGCCACACACGCGGGCATGGTCGCAGACCAATACATTGCAGGCTGATCCAACTGTATCAGTGAAACTGGACCAAGTGTTGGCGGCCATCGAATTATCCCGGCTGTCATGGAGGAGCGACTAGGCACCCTAGCAACCGGCATCAGCCTAATCCGCGACGATCGGAAACTCGCGGGCAAAGTAAAGGATGGAGAGAAGACCTTAGCCGACCTACAACCCAGGGTTAAAATACATCAAACCACCTACAGGAGGTCCTACACCGCATGGCGGTCATAGAAGAGCGCGCAGATGATTTGGAAGGATGGTCGAGGCGCTGTAATATAAGTGTGCTGGGTCTGCCGGAGGGAATTGAAGGTTCAAATCCCCTGGACTATATGGAGACATGGATAAAATCCTTTACCCCAGTCACGGACCGAACCACATTCTTTTCCATTGAACGCGCCTACAGAGTTCCAGCCCGGAGACCGCCGCCAGGATTTGCCCCGAGACCGATACTGGCAAAGTTTCTACACTTCTGCGACTGAGACGCAGTACTCCGAGCGGCCCGAGTGGCAGGTCCCTTACAAGTGGAGAACAAACAAATAATGATTTTCCCGGACTATGCATGCTCAGTTCAACAACAGCGGACCTCCTTCCTCGATGTAAAGAGGCGACTACGCACAAGACTGGGCGGACCAGCACTGCCCATTACAGTCCAGAACAGAGACCCAGCGCAACCAAAGCCCCAAACCACCGAGATCCAGGAGACGCGGCCCGAAGCGACCCCACAATGGCACCACCAGAAGGCCCGGGTCTTCTCCCCAAGAGTCTCCAGATTTGACACAAATAGTCCGAGAACGCCGGGAGGCCCTACAGGCGTTGATGGATCTGCAAGCGTCGCCCCTTACGCAGGACATCGATCGACCCCCACCTGTATTCACATCAGAGGGGGAAAACTACAGCGACAACACATTGTCCGGCGGAGGCTCCACCACTCCCCCCCCTGGTCACCCCACAAACAGCTGATGCTATCCTGGATGGAAAATTGGGTGCTTCTTCAATGTGAATGAACCCCACAGACATTATCACGGGCGCCCAGTTCACACTGGACTCCCTTAGCATCGCTCAAGCGTTCTCCTTATGATGTGCTGGCTCAAGCGCGACATTCACTGATCCTCCAAAGGCCCGACCCGCGGGCATTGATGATTGGCTCCTGAGGCGGAAAGCCGGGAGCAGGGACGAAATTTTAAATCTGTATTCTGTGTCTAATTACTGTGTTTTTAAACCTGACATCCCTTCTTACCTGCATCTTGGCATCCTAGAACAGCGCTACTCGCTGCAACGACCTCTTCGCTTCAGTCGCCATTCCCGAGGGCGAGGCGAGACACGCCCCCTCGGCTGGCCACGCCCCCCCGCCACGACTACAAATAGCGCGCGCCAACGCTAGGCGCTGCATTGATGATTGGCTCCTGAGGCGGAAAGCCGGGAGCAGGGACGAAATTTTAAATCTGTATTCTGTGTCTAATTACTGTGTTTTTAAACCTGACATCCCTTCTTACCTGCATCTTGGCATCCTAGAGCAGCGCTACTCGCTGCAACGACCTCTTCGCTTCAGTCGCCATTCCCGAGGGCGAGGCGAGACACGCCCCCTCGGCTGGCCACGCCCCCCCGCCACGACTACAAATAGCGCGCGCCAACGCTAGGCGCTGCATTGATGATTGGCTCCTGAGGCGGAAAGCCGGGAGCAGGGACGAAATTTTAAATCTGTATTCTGTGTCTAATTACTGTGTTTTTAAACCTGACATCCCTTCTTACCTGCATCTTGGCATCCTAGAACAGCGCTACTCGCTGCAACGACCTCTTCGCTTCAGTCGCCATTCCCGAGGGCGAGGCGAGACACGCCCCCTCGGCTGGCCACGCCCCCCCGCCACGACTACAAATAGCGCGCGCCAACGCTAGGCGCTGCATTGATGATTGGCTCCTGAGGCGGAAAGCCGGGAGCAGGGACGAAATTTTAAATCTGTATTCTGTGTCTAATTACTGTGTTTTTAAACCTGACATCCCTTCTTACCTGCATCTTGGCATCCTAGAACAGCGCTACTCGCTGCAACGACCTCTTCGCTTCAGTCGCCATTCCCGAGGGCGAGGCGAGACACGCCCCCTCGGCTGGCCACGCCCCCCCGCCACGACTACAAATAGCGCGCGCCAACGCTAGGCGCTGCATTGATGATTGGCTCCTGAGGCGGAAAGCCGGGAGCAGGGACGAAATTTTAAATCTGTATTCTGTGTCTAATTACTGTGTTTTTAAACCTGACATCCCTTCTTACCTGCATCTTGGCATCCTAGAACAGCGCTACTCGCTGCAACGACCTCTTCGCTTCAGTCGCCATTCCCGAGGGCGAGGCGAGACACGCCCCCTCGGCTGGCCACGCCCCCCCACCACGACTACAAATAGCGCGCGCCAACGCTAGGCGCTGCATTGATGATTGGCTCCTGAGGCGGAAAGCCGGGAGCAGGGACGAAATTTTAAATCTGTATTCTGTGTCTAATTACTGTGTTTTTAAACCTGACATCCCTTCTTACCTGCATCTTGGCATCCTAGAACAGCGCTACTCGCTGCAACGACCTCTTCGCTTCAGTCGCCATTCCCGAGGGCGAGGCGAGACACGCCCCCTCGGCTGGCCACGCCCCCCCCGCCACGACTACAAATAGCGCGCGCCAACGCTAGGCGCTGCATTGATGATTGGCTCCTGAGGCGGAAAGCCGGGAGCAGGGACGAAATTTTAAATCTGTATTCTGTGTCTAATTACTGTGTTTTTAAACCTGACATCCCTTCTTACCTGCATCTTGGCATCCTAGAACAGCGCTACTCGCTGCAACGACCTCTTCGCTTCAGTCGCCATTCCCGAGGGCGAGGCGAGACACGCCCCCTCGGCTGGCCACACCCCCCCAACCTCCTCACCCACCGGTATAAAGCATGTGTCTTGGTAGGAAGCGCAGCGGACGAGCACAGCGGGCGCGACTTTTGCGCGCCGAAGGCGCGCCTAAGGCAAGCCCGTCTGCGCCCGTCCGCGGCCGGACGGGGCTAGGGGCACGACTCTATGCCAAAACTACATCCTACTCTTCAAAGGATCTTATTGCCCTTCAAGGTCAATGGCTACTTCCAGATCCCACCCGCAGATTGATCTCCTCTTTAGGCCTTGCCTCCACTTCCCCCATAGCCCCTCATCTCCCGTTACATGCTCCCCCGTCACCCTGCCCCACCCTGCCTCTTCCCCCTGACCCCCCCCCGTTCGCCGGCATTGTCTGTCTTCTTACTCAATACCAGGTCAGCGGTCAAGCACCACCATGAGCTGTTCGTCTTACTCGATACTGAGAAACCTGACCTACTGCTCCTGACCGAAACTTGGTACTGTGACACTTCCCTCCCTGTTCTCCTGGCCACCCTACCCCCCTCCTATGTGGCCCTTCGAGCCGACCGGCCGGCGGGCAAGGCTGGTGGTGGGGTTGCCCTGATCGCTCGGTCGGAGTTGAACTTCCAACTACTTCCCTCACCCCCCATTCCCCCTGCGGACTTTCTGGTAGCCCGCTCTCTTTCTTTTTCCCCCCCCATCACCTGTCTATTAATGTACCGGCCCCCCCAGCCCTCGCCTGCATTCTTGCCGGCCTTTCAAGACCTATTGGCCAACTTGGTGGTCAACTAGGCTTCGGTCTTGGTGCTAGGGGACTTCAATTATTGGCCCTTTGACCTACACGAGTGCTCAGCCTCTAAAGAGTTCACAGATTGCCTCTCAACCCTTAATTTCGTGTCGCACATAGCCGTCCCCACTCACTCCCATGGGCACACATTGGACCAGGTCTGGTCCCTCAACCTCCCTGTGGCCTCGGTCACTGTCTCGCCGTGCCCTTGGTCCGACCATGCCCTCATTTCCTTCTCTATTCCCCGTAACGTGATGTCTAAAACTCCGCATGCCAAAAACACCTGGGCACGGAACTGGAATAGATTAGATTACCCCTCCTTGACCTCCATGCTACGCGACTCCACTCCTACTCTTACTGGCTTAACATCTACCTCTCAAGCCAAAGCCATTAACATCTGGCTGGCGGATGGCTGCGACTCTGTGGCGCCCCTACGCCGCATCTCCATCCGCCGACCTAAGGACTCTAATAGATGGTTCAATGACCACCTAAAAGAGCTTAAACTGAGCGCCCGACAGGCTGAAAGGCAATGGAGGAAAAATTACGATCCCCTATTAAAAACCCACTTCTTATCAGCACTGGACAAATATAAAACAGCGATCCTGGCTGCTAAGTCCACCTACTTTTCATTTAAAATTACCTCTGCCGAAAACAAACCCAGGGAAATATTCGGAATAGTGTCTGCCGAAAACAAACCCAGGGAAATATTCGGAATAGTGAATGACCTGGCATTCTCAGACCGAACCTCGCCCAATATCCTTCCCTCCCAACTTCTCTGCGACCAGCTCAATACCTATTTCTTGGATAAAATAGCAACCATTAAGCTCAATATCCCTCCACCCTCCTCTGCCTTCGTCGATCCCGCCCCCCCTCCCCTCCCCTACCTTCTTACCTCTATTCCTCCCCTCACGCAGGATTCTTTCCTGGAGATACTCCCTAAAGTGAAGTCGGGATCTCCCGCGGACGTCTGCCCAGCACGAGTCCTGCAGCAAATCTACTCTAGCTGCCCTGACCCCCCCATTGCCTTCCTCAACAGCTCCCTGGCACAGGGCGTAGTGCCCTATCCGCTTAAGGCAGCTACCATAGTGCCCATCCTGAAGAAATCTGGCGCTGACTCTTCTATCTCGGCCAACTATCGCCCCATCTCCCTGCTACCCTTCCTGGGCAAGGTGATGGAACGCCATGTCACCGCGGTGCTCAGCGCCCATGTTGAGGCAAATGGGGGTTTGGCTTCCCGCCAAGCTGGGTTTCGTCCCAGGCATTCGACCGAGTCAGTCGTGGTCTCAGTCTTGGACAAACTCAGAAAGGGTATGGACGAAAATAAACACCAGGCACTGGTCCTCCTTGATCTTTCCGCCGCCTTTGACACGGTGGACCACACCATCCTACTCACCCGTGTCAAAGCGGCCGGCATCGGGGGATCAGCTCTGATCTGGCTCTCCTCCTTTCTGAGGGAACGCACTCAGGCGGTCCGGCTAGGCGACTTCACGGCTACTCCCCTCCCTGTCACTTGCGGTGTTCCCCAGGGTTCCTCGCTCTCCCCCTTACTTTTCAACCTTTATATCTTTCCTCTCATCTTTGCACTACAGCAGCTGGAGGTCACCGTCTATAACTACGCGGATGACCTCCAGCTCATCTTTGATCTGTCCCCTTCTCCTCTTTCGGTCTCCAATTTCCAGTCAACTATGACATTCATCAGGGACTGGATGAACCACAACCATCTTAAACTGAACCCGGATAAAACCGAGCTGGTTCTCACCGGTGGTTCATCCAGTCCCTGGAACTCTCTCTTCTGGCCCTCTTCTCTTGGCTCTGCACCGACCCCCTCCACCACGGTCAAAACGCTTGGTGTCAAAATAAACAGCCAACTCACTCTTCATTCACAAATCAGCTCTGTGGTGTCCTCCTGTTTCCTTTCTCTCCGCACTATCCGCACTGTCTCCCGCTTCTTTTCCCCCCAGGCACTCAAGATCATTATGGCCGCACTTGTAATATCTAAATTGGACTACGCAAACGCTCTTTACCACGGTATCCCCGCCTACAGTTTGCGTAGACTCCAGACCATCCAGAATCAAGCAGCCCGGCTTGTGTACGGCCTCCCTCGCTATCACCACTCCACCCCCCTTCTCAGGGAGCTCCACTGGCTCCCCATAAAGGAACGGGCTCTATTCAAGATCGGGTGCATGGTCTTCCAGGCCCGCCAGGGCTCTGCCCCTGCCTTCATCTCCTCACTAATCAAGTCCTATGTACCCGCAAGAGATCTTCGGTCTTCCTCCAGGTCCCTCCTCCAGATCCCTCGCTTCACTCGCAAAAAGTGGGGCGGGGCTAATTTCTCCACCCTAGCTCCAACCTTCTGGAACTCACTTCCTGACCATCTCCGCTCTGCTACTCAGTATCTCCCTTTTCGCAGAGAGCTGAAAACGTTCCTCTTCAGCCAGGCCTTCCCCACTTAAAACTCCCGCAATATCCTTTCATCTCTCCCTGGTCTTTTTTCATCTCAGTTGCCGATCCCCCCAGCGCCAAGAAACCGCAAGGTGTATGCTGCGCTCTACAAGTATTTTAAATTAGAAATTAGAAATTAGTCTCGAGCGCACACACACTGCCACCCCCGCAGGTTCTTGTCACACCTTTCCCCTAGCAGGGAATTTGTTTGGATATATCGCCACCGGCGATGTGTCCTATGCATTGGGACTGTTTCCCGACCCCAGTTCCGTCAGTTCTAACCCTAGTTTGGTATTGTCCCACCCCCCTCATAGCATGGTTCGAGTCAGGGCATATGCAACGCATTAGACAGCACTATGACGGGTCCCAAGGTGCTTCCCCCAACAGGAGGGCTATTGGATTGGGGATCTCGTTAACCATAGATCCCCCCTGAATGCTGTAACGATGACATTGGATGATGGCAACACAACAATCGGACATTAATGTTCTTACACTAAATGTCAGGGGTCTGCACACACCGAGAAAGCGCTACACTGTATACTCATACATAAAACGCCAAAACACCAGAATCGCATTCCTCCAGGAAACCCACCTTACTGGCACCGAAGTGGGCAAACTATAGGCTAAATGGCGCGGCACGGTCTGTGCCACTACATACTCAGCATATGCACGTGGCACTCTGATCTGGGTTAGGCCAGGGCTCCCTTCCGGGAACTCAGACGGGTAGAGGACAAAGAAGGCAGGTACGTTTTATTAGAGGGGCTTCTGGATGGCCAACCAGTCTTCTTAGGTAGCATTTACTCCCCCAACCTGGAAAAGGACAAATTTTGGGACCATCTCACAGGGGATCCTGGCTCTATTCACTGCTGTTCCCTGGCTCTTAGGAGAGGATTATAATTGTACACTTGACATCACCCTGGACCGCTCACACCCCCCACCCCTGCGCTCCCCGGCTCCCAAACAAACGAAGAAGTTTCGGGACTGGACCTCGCACTGGGCCCTCACAGATGCATGGCGACTCCATCACCCACACACCCGAATATATTCATTTTACTCCATCCCCCATAACCTACGGGTGCGCCTGGACAGGTTCCTCTGCTCTGCGCCAATCCTCCCCAAGATTTTGTCCACGGATTATATGGGCAGGATCGTCTCAGACCATGATGCCCATATACTACGGCTGAATTGGCGTCCCCCACTCCCCCCGGTCCCCACCTTGCGACTGCTCCGAGAATGCCTAACTGACCAGGTTTTTAAGCATGCTCAAACACAAAGCATACAAGACTTCTTCAACCACAATGCAGGCACGGCCTCATCACTATTAGTGGAATGAGATGCATTCAAAGTGGTGGCCCGTGGAGAATGCATTAAACAAATTAAGGGGGTTCGACGGACACTAGAGAAGGCACTCATTAAAGCAGAAAAATACCTCGCCACAACCACTAAACGAGATGACTCCACCGAGGAACAAGCTACACTCACGGCCACAGCCAAGACGGCTTACCAGGCGGCCTGTGCTGACCTTCGTAAATACAATTTCAGAACGTATGCCACCCGGATGCATAAAGAAAGAGATAAAACAGGCACGATGCTCGCCTGGTTAGCGCGGCAGGACACCAACATTAAACCAATTACCGAAATTATCAACCCTGGTGGCACCCTGGTGCGCTCCCAGGACGAGATCCTTTTAGCGTTCCAACACTATTACGAAGCGGTCTATAGCACTCCGATCCCACTCTCACAGTCCTCAATAGATCATTTCCTTGATCCTCTAACACTGCCTACAATCATGAAAGCAGACAAGCTTGCACTAGACACGATGATAGTGTCTGCAGATGTCACCCAAACGCTACATGCCTTATCTCGTAACAAGGTGCCAGGCCTGGACGGACTCCCACTGGAGTATTACACAGCCTTTTCTCCCCTACTAGTCCCGCAGATAACACTAATGTTTGCGTCGGCCCTTGAACAAGGGATCCTATTCAAATCCCTTAGGGAATCTGTAATTGTAACCTTTCCGAAGACGCATCAGGACCCACAACTCATGGCATTGTATCGTCCCATTACACTTCTATCCACCGACTGTAAAATTCTAGGGAAAATATTGGCCGATAGATATATGCAAATAATACGCCCCCTGGTCCACCCGGATCAATGCGGGTTTGTCCCTGGCAGAAACACATCCCAGAACATCCGCCGCATCTTTCATGTGCAGGATCAGGTGAAAGACACACACCCACGTTCAGCCTGTCTCATCCTAGACCTCGAGAAGGCTTTCGACACCCTCACATGGCAATATCTATTCTCTGTCTTACACCGACTCAACATCGGCCCTGTTCTTTTGGCATACACACGTCTATTATATACAGTACTTACCACACGGGTCCGGTTAGGGAGACACATTACCACGGCCTTCGAGGTCCGGAAGGGCACGAGGCAAGGCTGCCCCCTCTCACCCCTCCTCTTCGCCCTCGCGGTCGAACCAGTGGATGTAAGATTACGACAGGAAGGCATACAATGATGCATTCCACTCGCGAACGTCACTCATAGCATCTCCATGTACGCCGACGACCTCCGGACTCAAAGTAAACTGGGACAAATCCACGGTCTACCCATTCCAATCCGGATTCACACCCTCACGACATATGGATGGGGACTCAGAGAGTGTCCTGGAGCACAGAGGCCCCTCGGTACCTCGGGATCCGTCTTTACCATTCCGCGGCCGATATTTTTGAGGGCAACCATTGCAGAGCACTTGCTAGCATTAGGTCAGCGGTCGGATTCTGGAACAGACTCCCGCTAGCCCAAATTGGCCGAGTGGCATTAGCTAAGATGATACTGCTCTCTCGGCTTTTATATCACTTTACGAACCTGCCGATGGTCCCACCCAAAACCTTCTTTCGCGACCTCAACTCCCTCCTTGGCACGCTCATTTGTGGAGTGGTGTGGCTCACTGGTTAGAGGTGGCAGACCCGGAAGCAGAGAACGGCCCGGGACCAGGGTTAAATTCCCGACGCGGCAGAGTCGTGGACCAGGGTCAGCAGACTCGATAATTCTCGTCTCGGTGCCTACTCTAACCAGGGATCACAATCGGCAACTCTGGGCATTAGCTTGCCTCATCTCTACAATGCCCCCCCACATTCGCTGGGATGCCTGGTTTCACCTTGGAGATACCCAGTAGGGACCATCTCACAGGGATAGCCAGGACGGGTTCCCCAGCGGTCTACAGCGCCACGACGCCTCAGGGCAGCAGTGCGCTTTACAAGACACATACAATTACAATTACAATTTGGGGATCGGGCAGACACAGAATAGCACTGAAGACACTACAATTGTCTACCACTCAGGAAGGCCTAGGAGCCCCATCCTTTGAATCTTACTTTTTAGCAGCGCAACTTCAATGGCTATCTTACTGGACTGCCGGTCGACACGTGAATGAGACACACACCCTGACGGGTCAGGTTCCCATTCCGGAACTCACCCGTCTCCTCCTACCGGGCACCAACCGCGGCGTACATACCCCTTACAGGTAACGATTGCGCGCCAATGCATGTTACGAGTTCACCGCATGTTGCCCGGAGCGCCCCCATACTCTCCATTACTCCCGCTGGTTGGTTGGCCTAGACTCGAAACATACTATCCGGCCAACATGCTAACGGCATGGACAGCGTGTGGGATCACAGACATGGAGTCTCTCTTCGAAGATAGGCAGATTAAACCATTCCAACGCCTTATGGACGAGTACGGTCTCCCTCCGGGTCAGTTCCTACGATATCACCAACTTCTCGAATGCTTCTGTCCCCATCACAACCTCCAGGCCGGGGAACCGGACACACACCCGGTCATGCGCGCAATCTTGCACATGAGGGTTGGGCGACATTTAGTCACATGGCTATACAAGGCGCTCCGCGAACTCGCAAACGCACCCCTAACGACCTTACGTGCCACCTGGGAGGACGAAATCGGACGCCCACTGCATGAGACGGAATGGGCTAGAGCCCTTGAATCTCCCAAAAAGGTGTCTAGGAACGCCCGATTTAAAAATATACAATTTTATATCCTCCACAGGGCGTATCTGACACCGACGCGCTTGCAAAAATTCTACCCCGACACTCAGTTCCTCTGTCCCAGATGCCACTCCCCAGAGGCTGACTATCATCACATGTTCTGGAGCTGTCCCACTCTTCGATCCTTATGGCAAACGGTCCATGATACTCCGAGAGACCTCACGGGACTCACAACCCTGGACACGTGGGAAGCTAGTGTGCTGGGCATATTCAGGATACAGAAGCATCTTAAAGCACACAAGCGTTTCATCTCACTAGCATTATTACTAACAAAAAGGAGTATAGCCATGCACTGGCGATCCCCCAATGCCCCCTCTCTAGCGGCATGGATGGGAGCGATATGTAAGTGGGCAGCGGCGGAGGAGGACGCGCTACGCGAAGAAGAGGTCAACCGAATCCGAAAACACCCCATCTCCATGGAGTGGGCCATGCTATTACACTGTTTCAAACAATCAACACATATTGAGGAGCCAGACGCCAGTCCATCCAACACCACCACCCCCCACCCACCAACGCAGGCACGACTGCGGACTTTGAACACCCCCTGATGGCGCACTAGTGATGCAGACAGATTTACCCCACATCCTGCCATATTAGACGATTGAACCCCGCCAATGGCCCAACATAGCCCCTTCTCACATGGCACTAGTATATAGT
This sequence comes from Lissotriton vulgaris, assembly GCF_964263255.1. Taxonomy (NCBI): domain Eukaryota; kingdom Metazoa; phylum Chordata; class Amphibia; order Caudata; family Salamandridae; genus Lissotriton; species Lissotriton vulgaris. The sequence goes on along the minus strand of NC_141693.1, from coordinate 365,159,833 downwards.
AACCCAGCGAGACATACGTCACCCGGTTCCGTATCATAATCCCCTATACCTGCACCCTGCACATACATGCTCCTCTCCCCAGTTTACGCCCTAGTTTTGAATAATACTGTTGCATGAAGCTTACAGATCCGCTCCGCATACCACTGATATCATTATGGACTTATATGAATACAGTATATTTTTATTGCTTATATGTCTGGATACATGATTTGTAATGTTCAAATAATGAAATGCCAATAAAAACAAGTGAAAAAAAAAATTGATCATCCGTTATCTCTTGCCCCAGGTCTTCACTCCAGTGTCGCCTGGCCGAACCTGTCACCTCTGGGGTGTGAGTACGGAGACTACCATATATTTCAGAGACAAGGTGTGCGCCGTCAGTGCTATTCAACAGAACGTTCAGGGGCGGTATACCGTCCGGTTCCCCTGGGTATTCGGAGAGGAGAGTTTTCATGCCCTCCCGTAACCGTATGTAATAAAAGAGGTCTAGGGGACTATGAACAGTATCTCCAAAGAATTTTTCCTTAGTCCGAAACTCTCTATTTACAAACAAGTCTCCCCATGTTGACCACCGAAGGCGTTTGCACATTTTTTGGAAGCCAGTTTTTTGTATCACAGTCACTTTGGGGTGATACGTCAATGGCATAAGCGGCGCATACAGCAGGGAAATCCGTAACTTGTGCAATATCCTCTGCCAAGCCTCGATAGTGCAATACACAGTGGTTGGCGGTGTCTCGTGAACATTGGCGGGTCCGTGAATGATCCCGCTTAGTGGCAACGGTTGTACAATCCAGTCTTCAGCTGCTAATTGCGGCATATACAGCGTGGGTTTGACCCAGTGATAGAGATAATGCGCTTGAGCGCTCACATAATATGTCTCAAAATCAGGGATATCAAAGCCCCCTTTGCTATACGGCTGTGCCATAACCGCCCATTGGAACATCGGTTGCTTCCCTCCCCAGACCAGCCTGATCAGTTCTGATTTCATAGTTTTGAAGAAGAAATGCCTTGGGTTGTACGGTATATTAAGGAAAAAGTACAAGAACCTAGGTAGCACAACCATTTTAATTAGCGAGACTCTTCCTGCCATAGATAAGGGTAGCGCATTACAGCGGGTAATGGTGTCATTAAGCTTCATCATAGCTGTGCCATAGTTCATCCGTAACGTCTCATCCTTGTCTCTTGAGACCCGAATTCCCAAGTATTTAAGGTCGGAATGGCACCATTCGATAGGATAATCTAATGGAAATTCAGACACTGCTGGGGTCAGTGGAAAAATCAGCGATTTGCTCCAATTCACAGTGATGCCTGACAGTCTGCCAAAAACTAAGAATTCCCTCAATAAGGCGTTTAGTCTGTGTTGCGGGTCAGTGACATACAGCGTCACGTCATCCGCATAGAGCGAGATCGAGACCTGTCGTTGGAGGCATCGAAATGCAATGTCCCTGTGTAATTGCCGTATTCTGCAGGCCAGTGGTTCTATTGCAATATTGAATAGAAGGGGGGATGGTGGTCACCCCTGCCGTGTGCCTCTGGTTATAGGCACCGTGGTTGAAAGCTGACCATTCACTAGAATCCTGGCTGTAGGTTTATTATATAATAGTTACACCCACGCGAGAAATATAGGTGGGAAGCCCATCTTTTGCGACACAGTAAAAAGGTAACACCACTCTACAGAATCAAACGCCTTGGAGGCGTCCAAGAACACAGCAGCAAGCGGAAATTCCGGTGCTACATTTTGTGTGAGAGAAAACTGGGTACAGAGGTTATGACTAGTCGCTCTGGTCGGGACAAACCCTGATTGATCTGGCAGTACTATTCGAGTCATCAGTAATGACAGTCTTGTAGCCAGTACTTTGGCCAATATCTTCGTGTCACAGTTTATTAGGGATAGGGGGCGTTAGGAATCACACTCCGTGGGCTCTTTCCCTGGTTATAGAAGAGAGGTGAGCACCACCTCTCGCATGGATTGTGGCAGTGTACCCACCTCCATTGAGTCTTCGAATACTTCATGTAGCACCGGTACAATAATGTCTATTTAGCATTTGTAGAATTCCGCCGGTATACCGTCTAGCTTCGGTGCCTTCCCATTTTTTAAGGACATAATCGCCTCTCGGATTTCGTCTAACTCCAGTGGAGCGCTCAGAAACTGCCTGTGCACATCGCTTAGCCAGCATAAGGCCACGTCTCCCAGGAAGCCATCAAAGTCTAAATCACTTGAGACCCGTGTAGTGTATAATCTTTGGTAATGCCCAGTAAGTACTTCCATTATGCAGGCATTGTCCCTACATATCTCCCCATTACTGTCGGAAAGTTCAAGTATGGCGTTGGTGCCTTCGGGCATGTCTTATGATTTCAGATAAGGCCTTTCCTGGGCGTTCACCCTCCCCATATTTTTGAGATACCCAGTATTTACTTCGGAATTTCGACTCCCGGTTCGCTTCCTCCTCATAATCCGACAGCTTGGTTCGAAATTCTGTTTGCACCTCTGCCTTATCTCCCTTCTGTATTCTTTTCTCTAGTTCTTTTAGGTCAACCTCTGATTTTTGTAGTGTGCGTTGGATATCCTGCAGTACTCCAAACGCTTTTGCTATGCACCACCCGCATATCGTAACCTTAAAGGCCTCCCAGACCATTTCAACACTGTCGACAGTACCCTTAGTGCGGGGGAAGAAGTCCTGTATGTCTTCGCGTAGCTCCTCTCTAAAGGCTGCATCAAGCAAAACAGTGGGCTGTAATCGCCAGGTTGGCCTAGGGCTATCAAAACCAGGCACCGTCAGTGTGACTAGTACAGGACAGTGATCAGAGTAAGTACGGGCTAGATGTCTTGCAGCCGTCACACCAGCCGCTAAGCCTGTGTCATGAAACAATAATCTAAACGTGCCCATGTTCCTGTGTAGGATGGGAAGTGTGTGCCCTCCAGCTTCATAGGATGTTTATGTCTCCAGCTGTCTACCAAAGAGCCTTCCTCCACTATACCCTGCATGGCTTCCCTGGCTTTAGGATGATAGTGTGCCAGCCCGTCCGCCTTATCCAGTGAAGGTGTTAATGCCACATTAAAATCCCCTCCCCAGATGCAGGAGTGGAGCCAATATCAAGGATCTTACCCCATAGCATTGTAAAGAATTCGGGAGCATCCATATTGGGGGCATAACAATTCACAATGGCAACCGTCCCGTCACCCAGTCTCCCCCATACTATGACATACCTCCCTGCTGTATCTGTCAGGGGACCAAGGGATGTGAATGGGACAGCTCGTTTAATTAGTATTGCAACGCCCCTAGCGTAGGAGGAATAGAATGAAAAGAATCTACCAACAGCCCATCTGTTGGCAAAGGAAGGACTAGTCTGCTGGGGAATGTGTGTTTCCTTCACTAATACCACTTGTGCTTTGTGCCGATCTAGGTAAGACAATACATTTCTACATTTACGAGCGTTGTTAAGGCCCCTAATGATCCAGGATATGATTACTAAAGAGTTGTTAGGTGATTCGCCAGTGACAGAGAGCGGCAATAATGTGCAGGCAGTACCACCCATTCCATATATCATCAACTTCTGCTCACATATCAGCATCCTGTATAGTGTCCTCTTGTGCATCTGTGCTGTCTAGAACAAAGATAACATTACCCTCCCCCCACCCCCCACCCAACCACAGTCCAACCCTCCACCCACTGAAGCAGCCCCAACTTGCCAGACCAGTCTACCCACCCACTGCCCTTTTCCAAAACCAGAAACGTAGTCCCTCCCCAACAAACACAATCCAATTCAGGGGAACACCCATAGGGGGTCATTCTAAAGGGTTACACCGCCGCCTTCTCCACCTCAGGCCTCTGGAGCTGTACGACCTCTAGGCTCCAATTGAGGGGGGGTGGCGGGTCCGGAATACATTACCATCGGAACATCTGCAGTCCTTCTGGGATACGTAGCCACACTTCGGTTGCAGTTGCAGTCTCTCATCAAGCATTAGTATTACCAACAGCAGTCATTAGGAAATGAAAACAAGTGGTGGTTGCTACAGTTCAGGCTTCTTCGTCCGTGCCTTGGTCATGTACCTGTTGGCCTGCATTGCGTCCATTTGCTCCCCGCTGCCTCCGTTTCAGCGATCGTAAGTAGTCCTCAGCCTGTTGCGGGTTCGTGAAGAATCTTTGTTTCCCTTGATGAGTCACACGAAGTCGCGCTGGATATAATAAGGCATAATCAATCTGTGCTGCACGCTGTTTCTCTGAACTTGCGCCACTCCTCCTGTACCATCGGAGTAAAGTCCAGAAAGATCGAGAAGGACACCCCATTGTACACCAGATTTTGTTTGGCGCGTGCTGCACGCAGTGCCACATCGCGGTCGCGGTAATTCAGTAGGTGCGCAATGATGGGCCTCGGAGGGGCACCTGGTTTCGGCCTCAGCCCAAGGGAACGATGCGCATGTTCCACGATAAGATGTGCGGAGAATGCCTCAGCCCCTATGGCAGTTAAGAGCAGTTTTTCGATGAAATCTTCCATACACCCAGTGTCTGTGTATTCCGGAATGCCCGTCATGCCGATGTTGTTGCGTTGACTGCGGGCCTCCAAATCCTCATTCTTCGCAGCGATGATACGTAGCAACTTATCCATTCTCTTCATTTGCATCGCATGACTAGCGGTTCCGTCATCGTTGTCCGATATTCGCCTCTCGGTCTCCTTTATTCTCTCCTCGTGCTTGTCTACCTTATGTATAATAGCGTCCATCCTTGAGGACATGCGATCCATCTTATCGACGATTGTGGCAAAGCCTTGTCGCATTTCCTGCAGTATCTGCCGCATGTACCGTTCTTGAGATGATGCATTGCCACCTGACGTGTCCGTATTATCCAAGTCAGCTTCCGTCATAGTCTGTTTAGCCCCTTTTTTTTGCGGCTTCAAAGTTAAGTTTCAGTTGGCGGGTGTCTGGCTTTCCCATACCTCCGCCTGCACCCGGTGGTCCGATAATATGCTGCGCCTCTCAGGGCTGGTAGTGTGTTAATACCTTATTGTCTGCACCCTGCGTCGTTGGACTGACGCGATAATGGCGGTGTCCGTCAAGGGCTCTTATTCCCGGTTTCGATGTTGCCCCCGGGTCACACCACACTGCTAGGCCTTTTCATCAATATGACCAATGTTGTGCGTTGTGGGCGAGCTCAACTACTGGCTGGTGTTCGACTGCTTAAATCTCCGCAACCCCGCCCCAATTCTTGTAAATAGCTCCACCCCTCCTTCGGGTACATTTTCCTGTTGCTGAGTCATTTAGCGCAAAGCGCCCAATACTGCCGCCCACAACTGCAGCTTGCATCTCGCTGCGGGGGTTTAGCGCCCAAGGCTGCCTGAGTTTCCGAAGGTGCAGCCCTTTTTTGCGCCCTGTCCAGCAGTCAGCTCCGATAAGTACCACTCCTTCAGCAGTTGGCGCGTCGTGTCTCTCAACGCCTCAAGAAGCGCTATATGGTCATAAAATAAGTTTCCCCCCTGTGGAGTGAGGGACAGGGGCCAGAGTCACCGAGACTGTCAATCATGAGCACAGGCGGCGCGAGTAAAGTAGAGCAGCTCGCACATAGGCCGCTCCAACTGCCAACTGTCGAAGCAGAATCCCAAAGGTAAGAAAAGTACCTTAAACATAGGAAATCTCTTCAAAACAGCAGCAGTTCATGTAGAATCATGCAGGAACACCAACAGAGGTTCAAGTAGGGTTAAGCAGCAGTAGAAGGGAAATGAAAAAAAAATTTGCAACAATAAACGTGCAGAGGGTCAGTCTCGGTTTCTTCCTTCACAGTGGGTGTGATCCTTGTGATCCCATCCTCGTCGCCAATGTAAAGATGAGTCTCACATTGGAGTAAAGATTAAGAATGTTTATTAAGAAATAAACATATTTAAATCCACCAGTGCGAAGAACAGAGAACCTCCAGCACCAGTAAGCACAGCATACAAAATGAACCTTAGCACAAATCTAACTATAAACCTAGCAACACAGAGTTCTACATTCTCTAAGAACACGATAGCTATGACATAACAAAGATTCCACTCAACTTTTCCCTTTTCTATCCCTCCACTATCCTTTTCAATCCAACTAACAGACTCCAGAGTCCACCGCTCAAATTAATTTCATATTTCCCTATACTAATTCACCACTAACTTTTTTTAGGTTCAGGAATAGCATGCTACTCACCTAAAAGTGCTTTGACGCCTCGTCAGGGGGACTAAGCGCTATATAAATGTAATTACAATTACAAATTGCAGTGTCATTAAGTACACTGATTCACACACATAATCTTCATATAATTAAATTTGTCATACCATTTCTTTATTTTATTTTAAAAGGGAGAAAAAATGAGGGATCACTAGTTCCTTTCTTTATAGCTCACCCCAATTGACAAGAGTATTATGGTCCAGGCAGCTTCAAACTTTCCTTTTCTGGAGTTTTAGTTTTAGGTGCCTTATGCCTTTACACACTGCTAAGTATTCTGTAGCATGTTCTACTATTTTATAGCTTTCACAAAACCTGCTCTCCCTAATTCCTCACTTCTTTCAAATTTGGTCAGCTGCTAATCCAGGGCTACTAAAATGTCTCCTCTTTCTGCCCATCCTAAACTTGGTCCGCTGATGTTAGGTTTGGGCTTATGCTGCCTGTTCTCTTGTGCCTCTCTGCCCTGCATTACTCTGAGGAGGAACTGGGCAACATAGTCCAGACTCCCCCGGCTTGGCTCGTTTTTCCACATAACTGAAAACCATCACCCCTAACCGTGTCCATTACTACTGTCCAGTGGAGCCAGACCCCCTATCCTTTTTAGTTAGGTACATCTCCTTACCTGGGGGAAAATGTCTGACTCATACCCCCTCTAACATTATTGACTAAGCGACACCTGATGGAGCGAGGTGGCAAACACAAAATTTTGTGTACCTCTCATGAAATCAATGCCCCATAACCATAAGGTTTATTAATTGCATGTTTTGTGAAAATAACCAACCATAGAATAAGATGCACACGTTATTTTTGTTTTTGTTTTTAATTACACACGGGGAATACTAATTCTGCTATATGTTGCAATAATACTAGCTAATAATATATTGTTGTTGTGTTGTGGACTAATGCATAGCTTTAGTATAAATAAAACGCTATTTAAATGTGCTTTTGTATATGTTTTGTGAAAGGAGAGGGTTGGTTATGTAAGTATAAAACGCATTTGTGTGGCATATTGCTAGGTAACGACTAATGGGAAACATTTAGCATGGGGGGGGTAAACAGAATGGGTTTCATTATTAAAATTAACATGGATTTCTGTTTGTTTCTATGATAGTTCCGAATGTGGCCTGTGAGGCCTAGTGAGAAAATGGCCACTCTGAGCTACTGCAAGTGGGTATTGGTCTGCGCAGGCGCGTCAAAGTTTTCTGCCAGCGCAAGTGAACTGACTGTGCTGGAGGAAGAAGTTCAAGGCTGTAGCACACGGAACCTAGGATGGGTGCCAAGCATGAACGAGTGTATATCCAAGCTATGGGAAAGAAGGGCAATGTTGCTAAAATGCAATGTGCCTAGGCCACGGACTGCTTAAACAATGGACGCTTATTAATTTAGCTGAATCACGTGAATAACAAAAGCTGTAATGGTGAGGAAGTGCACATCCACCCGAATTTATCCAATCAGAACACAAGATGGTGATGTTAGCTACTTTTCTAGATAGATTAAGTTGAGAATTAGGGTATAAAAACCCCTGGACTTGTAAGGTTGGGGTCGCTTTTTCCATTTCTATCGGAGATGCTGCTGCTTTGCAGGACTGTTAGGATAAGATGAGGGTGTTAGTCAGGGATGTTAGGAGAGACTGAATTTGGAACTATCTGTTCTTTGCTAAAACTTTACTGAATTCTATAATAAAGCGATTTTCTGAGCTCCTAATAAAATGATCATGTTTTTGAAATAAAGTTTAAGAATTACTGAATAAAGAATCAATAAATGCGTAATGTTAGACATACTAAAAGATTTCTGTGAATAAAAATGAGAGAAATGAAGAATTAAAGCTGGTCTTTGTTTCTTCCTACGCCTAATTTTCGTTCTAGCAGATCCATTGCCATTATGGTGGTGTGTCTGAATATAATGGCCAGATGTATCAAAGGGTTTTTCCCATTCTGTGTCTATGGGGAAATGTGTTGATACATATGGCCCTAAGTGTTTAATATGAAACCATGGTAAAACTGTTTTGAACTTTTTGTGTAAATATTAAATAGGTTTTAGACGCTCCACCAGATGTTACAGCATTTCTCCATTTCGATTCACCAGAAGCCTTGAAGCCAAGTGTAAGTGAACAGGGTAAATGTGCAGTGTTATGGGCCCCACTGGTGCATGTTTTGAGTGTTCAAAGGTTTCAGGGAAATGGTGAGTAATGATTAGAAATCATTTCTGGAGCCGCGCTGTAGCACACCCCTGTGTATTTGTACCACAAAAGTGCCATGGATTGGCCAAACCTGGTTTTCGGAAGCTAATTCAACTAGATTTAAGAAAAAATACCTAATTAGCAGGTTTTTTTCTACTCGGAGATAGCTTTTAAGGCAGCACTTGCATTTAACATCTGAAGACATTAGGGCCTGTGAGGTAAATGGATAGATATCCCCGAGCCATTTGCCAAGTAGGGTATCAGGATGCTGAATTATCTTAACATATCTTAACATAGCTCGTGCCTAAGGAACATACTTCTGTGAATAAATTCCAAAATCAATATTCGGAGTAAAACAACCATGGGGGGTTTGGTACGCAGATCTCATCGTAGTTCTACTCTGAGCTATGGTCTATTCATAGAGCTAAGTGTATCAATTGGAGAGGCGGCTATTGACAGCGTCTGCGCACACAAGGCCTAGCTTGGCAGCAGAGGTAATCATTTATCCGTTGCTGCTGCGCATCCACGCACACTAGCACACCCTGTTCCTTTAGCAATAAGGTTTGTTTTCTTTGAAAAGCAGTTTACAGAAGCCAGGCGGTTTGTTGATTTTCTTCCAACTATTTCTTGACTGTCTTTTGACTATGGGTGGGGGATGGTGAAATGTCATGGCCTTACAAAAGAAAGGCGCCCTATAAATATTTACAACATTCTGCTGAGCACAAAAGATAAAGACAGCATCCAGCAAGACGGCGCAAACAACAGTGTGTTGTTCTGCTATGTTCCAATTTCATTCGCGTAATTGGCCAAGTGCTCAACCGATGAGCGAGCAGATGGTAACGCCATCATAACACACGGATTCGCACACGAGAGAGCTTTGTGAGAGGGCCTCCCCCCTTCCTTTTTATTTCCGGCACATTCTGTGAACGGGTGTCGATGAATTTCGCAGGTGGATGGCTGGCATGAGAGAGCGGCCTACTGGGACGGATGAAATTAGAAACTGAGAGCTACATTACAGCTTCTCTGTGGAGAAATCTGGAAACCATTAGAGGCAGACAAGGCATAAATTAGGCAGAAGATTATACGTACATATACGTATGTGTGTATTTTTTTTTTACGTCCACTTTTGTTTCCCTTTATTTCTTTGATCTTATTTGCTTGTCTATATTTGGGTTCTTTCAAACCCTGTCACTTAATTGGAGCTTAAGCAATAAAATGAGTAGTTATTTTAAGACTGGATTGCGTGAGCAATGATGACTGGACTGCTGGCAAAGGATTCTGCTGAACGAAGCAAATGTTTTGTAAGAGAGGACACTAAAGAGGCAGTGGCTTCAACATCAGAGAAGTGTGGCAACATATTTGCCACACACACACCAAGTAACGTACTTGTTATAGTACTCGAAGAATAAAGGTTTTGGTTTGATTTTTAATATTTATTTACTTGCTTTCAAATATATTCAACTCCATTTTTTATATTTTGGTGAAAATCTCACCCCCTTACAGTGGGGTGAGACAAAGCTGGGGTGAGACAAAGCTGGGGCAAGCAGGCAACAGTAAATTTTACTACAAGGTACATGAAAAAAATGTTTTTATTTTTATTTTGCCCTGTAAACAAACGAAAGAGCCATATAGGGCACCAGGCGTGCCCCTTGAAAAGATAGGAACAATAAGAACCAAAGCAAGAGACATTGGTTCAACGTTTACATAATCAACAAACATTAATTAAGACATGTAACTGGCACAGTACAATCAGTCAAGCTCTCTGCACACATGACATATAAACAGTTGGGCTCCGGTTGAGAGTGTCCAAGCGAACAACTCCAATCATGCAGTGGGTAGGAAAGCATAGTCTCCACACCAGAGGGAGGGAGTTTCCAGCAGGATGCATATGACAAGGCTCCGGAGGGGCTGTTTTGAGGTGGGGAACAATACGTGGGGGCATAATGGGGAGAGAAGGGAATATCAAACATCTTTCTCAGCATACTATACAGGGTGGTAATCGGTCATGGATCCCCGTCCAACGTGGTATCTTGGTGTCCTTCAGAATGTAAGATCGTCTCCTACTCCAGCGCAATGGGAGTTCTGCACAAGCCTCTAAGATCATCTTTACGGAGGGCTACTGGGCTCAGCCTTGCCTCAATTCAGAGTGGCTGCAAACCAGTAAGAAAGATCGGGTAGGTGGGTATCTTTCCACTTCATGGCAATGGCGCTTTGAGCTATGAGTAGGGTCAGATTGTTGAAGCTGAAATGAAAAAGGATAATAAAGAGACACAAACAATTCTCTCTCAGCACACAAGTTTGCAAGATTTATTGGGAATGCAATCAAAGATGCAAATAAACGTGCGGCACGGAGACCTCAGCAAAGCTTACTGAGTGCCCAATTGGTATGACAGTGCAGAGACATTTTATAGATACAAGCCCAAGAGGATGGGCATCACAAATACGTACCACAGATCAGACTATGCTCTGCTGGACCAATCAGTGAAGGCTAATCCTGGTGTGGTATCTTCTAAGGCCCAAAATACGCCTATGATCTGGTGTTGCTGCCCACGTGTTATCGGCAAAAGCAGATTTGGGGTATTTCCATAGAGGTGAAATTTGTGTTTTCTAGTATACGTGGGCAATGGCACGGATGTGACTGGTCAGGTTGCGCTGACACTGATAGGAAATGTAAGATTTTGCAATAGCTAGCTGGAAGCTGGCACGCGTATTTCTCGGAAAGCCTTGCGTTGCTTTGCACGTTTGCAACTGGTTGACACAAAATGAAACGTGTGACCATTTTGTGCATTCTCGCCGGTGTCCATTTTAAGTAGGTTTAAGAAAACGACGGGCCTTAAAGCAAAGGCATTTGGTATCATAAAAAATCTGCGCCATCAAGATTTATAAATCGAATAGGGCTGCTTGTTTACTGTAAATATGCATTTATAGTTAGATTTTGGAAAAAACAAGCATTCATCTCCAAAGTTAGGATTGTGGGTGCTAACCCGTACCCCAAAATTGACCTCATTTGGTTTTCCCACAATTTACTTAATCGTAGACAATGTTAAACCTCAATTTCATGAGGTAACGTTTCCCTGCATTAATTAGCTGAGTAAAACTGCTTGACAAGCAATGGGATCCACTCTGTAATTGAGTTTAAGATCAATGGAAAGTTAAAGAGTTTCATTAGAAAAATTCTAAATAAGTGTCACAGAGACAATGCCATAAAGGCTCTCAGATGCAAAGCTATACAAGTATGTAAAATTAGATAATATTCTAAGTCCCAATGAGCAGCGCAATCACAACAAATTTGGGCAGCATCCCTAGTAGAATAGAGAAATCTTCTGGTTCCCCGCAAGTCATGGGGTTCTTATACACAATTCTTGCATAGAATATTAACAATAATGCAAACTCTTCATAATGTGAGCAAAAGCATAATTTCTTCAGCAAATCAGAACACAAGAATAATAAACGTCATCATCCCAACCCTCTGAATAATTATTCAACACCCTCTATGCTAATGTAACCTGGAGATGTTGAAACAAATAGGAAATATCTGCTAATAAGACTTTCTCTCAGTGAATTGGTCCAGTGAAGTTAGGGAAAACCTAGATACTTGTTGTAATCTTACATCCACACCATAGAAAGAAAGTTAATTGTGATCAAAACAATACAGCAATAAAAATAAACTAATATGACCGCAGTTTAACTGTGTACGGTGGAGTTTGTGGGGAGAGGATGCGTGCAGGGGCAAAAAGCATGAGTGAGTCACATGTTATCTTGTCTAGAATTGTGTTTTACACAGAAATGTTGCAAAACTAAAACACATTAATACACGCACTTCTACACATCATAGATCATTTGTTTTAATTGCAATTATATTAATTCAGACTATATAGGTAAAATCATGTATAAAAAGGCATACTAATCGCTGATGCACACACTATAAACCTGATAAAACCTTTCCACAATATTTAATAAAACACCCAGAATTGTTTATAATAGAAGCAGAAACATTGTACAAGTCATTATAATTAATACAGTGGTTAGTATAACACTTAAAGTTCCACCACCCATATTATTGATCCATTCTTCAACCTTGCTAAAACCCATCCCTATCTCACTAACCCAGGAACATACAGCTTCCCTTAAGCCATACTCTTTTAAAGATTGAAAAAACAATGTCTCAACCAGTGATCATTAGCGAGGACAATTACAAGGATTGTATAAATCACTTAAGGGAGGGGAAGAAGAAAGGGAGACCACGAGAAAGTTTCATAGAGTGAAGATTATTATTTGCAAGTAGTTGTATCAGCACTACATTACAATTTTACAACAAGCATTTGCAATGCAATAGGTCTCGCATTAGTAAAGTTAGAGGTATTAGTATTGTAAATGACTAATTTTTTATTTATGTTTTTGTTTTGAAAATAGCGAAATTAATAACTTTGTCATTTACAACGCCAATAGTGTTAACTTTTGCAAACGTGACACCTATAGCATTTCTAATGCAATATGTGTTGTATTTACATGACTTAGATGTATTTATATTAAAAACTAGCATTGCCTGGGGCAGAAATGGGCTGGGGGCAGTACACCTGCTCCCGCCCCGACCCCCTCCCGCACCGACTCCCTCCCGCCCCGACTCACTCGCGCCCCCCTCCCGCCCTGACTCACTCGCGCCCCCCTCCCGCCCCGACTCACGCGCGCCCCCCTCCCGCCCCGACTCACTCGTACCGCCCTCCCGCCCTGACTCACTCGCGCTCCGACATTTGCATCACACAGTCTCACTTTCCCTTTCCTTACCTGTGCCGCCGCTCCTCACTGCACAGCCGGCTTCACTGCACCGCCCTCCTCCTTCGTCATCACGCAGGTCACGTAGCGGCCAGCTCTAGGTCCCGGCCGGCGCTACTTTCAGGGGACTACTTTGTTTACAAACTTACTTTTTTTTATTTACTTTTTAAAAAAAATTTATATAGCCTATGTCCATCTACACACACTGACATTTTCATAGATGTATCGGGTGTGTAGATTGGCGCTGTGGTTCCCGAGTTTACCTGGCCAAAAGGTGCAAGTTCTCTCTTTATAATAGTAGTATAGATAACAATGGGTTGTATTTTTTTCAATAATTAATACTTAAATAAAAGTTATTGTAATTTATAATGGCAATAGCTTAAACTTTTGCAAATAACTTTTTGGAAGATTATGTTTAGTGTATTTTATTGTGATGAAAATACAAGAACAGAAGTGAAATATTAACTTTTTTTTGTGACATTTGTAATAAAGTTTGAAACATTGAGAGAACATATTTGAATCAGTTGCTGTTGAATGGTTGCACAGATTGATGCTGTGGTGGCTCTGAATGATGTGTCGGCGACGAGTGATGCTGTGGCGTTCAGTTATTCTATGGTAGCGCATAGTGATGTGGTGATGCAATGGATAGTGAGGGCGATAGATAGATAGAGGGAGGGCGAAAGATAGATAGAAGCAGGGTGAGAGATAGAGGCAGGGCAAGAGTGCGAGGGATGGAGTGTGGGTGAGGGATGGAGTGTGGGCGAGGGATGGAGTGGGGGGGATGGATGGATGGAGTGGGGGATGGTTGGATGGAGTGGGGGGATGGATAGATGGAGTGGGGGGATGGATGGATGGAGTGGGGGATGGATGGATGGAGTGGGGGGATGGATGGATGGAGTGGGGGGATTGATGGATGGAGTGAGATGGATGGATGGAGTGGGGGGATGGATGGATGATGGAGTGGGGGGTGGATGGATGGATGCAGTGGGATGGATGGATGGAGTGGGATGGATGGATGGATGGATGGAGTGGGGGAGCCGAAGACAAGAAAAAACAAGTACAATCAGGGAAGTAGAAGGCAAGAAAACGAGGGCAATCAGGGGAGCAGAAGGCAAGACAAGAAAACAAAAGTGTGAGCTATTGGTATTGTAAATGACACATTTTTTAAATATGCGTTGGCTTTGAAAATATATAAGTTAATAGCATTGTTATTCACAAAGCCAATAGCTTACACTTCCCTAATGCGAGTCCTATTGGCTATGGAAATGCTTGTTGGTAGCAAGCAAGGACAGTGCTGTTGTGGTGCTGAGTGATGAGGTGGTTGGGCTGAATGATGTGGTGGTGCCCCTGAGTGATGTGGTGGTGCCCCCGAGTGATGTGGTGGTGCCCCCGAGTGATATGGTGGTGCCCCCGAGTGATGTGGTGGTGCCCCCGAGTGATGTGGTGGTGTCCCCGAGTGATGTGGTGGTGCCCCTGAGTGATGGGGGGTGGAGTTGGAGGGTGGAGTTGGAGTTGGAGGGGGAGTTGGAGTTGGAGGGGGGAGTTGAAGTTGGAGGGGGGAGTTGGAGGGGGGAGTTGGAGGGTAGAGTTGGAGGGTAGAGTTGGAGGGTGGAGAGTGGAGTTGGAGGGTGAAGTTGGAGTTGGAGGTTGGAGTTGGAGGGTGGGGTTGTAGTTGGAGGGTGGAGTTGGAGGGTGGAGTTGGTTGAATTTTGTTATGGTCCTAGAGTGCTACTAACAGCAAGAGGAACCCAAGATTGTATCGAAAACGAAAATTTACATTTGTATTATAATGATACAATACATTGCAAAGTGCAAATTTCGTGCCAAATTATTCTTCCTGCTTTGCTGCCTCATAGCGCTGCCTCTTACAGAAAAGCGCTAGCGGCTGTAAGGAGATGTGCCTCGCTGCCTCTTCAAGAAGCACTAGCTCTGATCTGTTGACTGTGAATGGGCGGTGCTTTGTCACTTCCCAACGTCTCCTCCTTACGCGCTACTTCGACCCCTGGAAAGCAGCGCCTTTCTCGTCCATGTGCCTGCGAACAAGCGCTAGCTCTGTTCTTTCCCTTGAAAGTGAATAGGACCTCGCTGCCTCCTGATACCTAATGCTGCGGGCAATCTTCGCTTCTAGCGCCTTGAAAGCAGCGCCTTCCATGTGCGTGCTAACAAAGGCAAGCTCTGTCTGTTACTTGTAAGTGAATAGGACCTCTCTACCTCCTGACATCTCATGCTCGCCCATTTCACTGTCAGCGCATTGAAACTAGCGCCTTTTCCGATCCAAGTGTAATGAACGATCAGTAGCTGTAATCTGTCAGCGTGTGAGTAAACCGTGTCTTGCTGCCTCCCTTCACCACCCGCTATGGTCGGAGGTCTGTAATTGGAGAGGAACTCAGCGCCTCGCCATAACTCTTCTCGAAGCCCGCATCCACAGCGCCTTAAAAATAACCCCTTTCCAGTTCGTGATCATCCGAAGAAGCGCTAGGTGTGATCTGTTGGTTGTAAATAAATACGCCGCCTCTTCCTACTACCTCCAAAGCCCACTTCCCCTCCCAATGGCAGCTGAAAGTAGTGCCTTTCCTGTACAGATTCTTCTGAGCACGCGCTAGATCCGATATGTCAGCGGGCAGGGTACTGTTCATAGCGCTACCTCTCTACCCGCTATCTCTGGTCCGAGGTTGTAAGTGGGTGTAGTACCTCGCTGCCTCCTAACACCTTATTCCTACCCAATGCCAATGCTCAACAGCTTGAAAGTAGCTCCTTTACGGTCCATTTTTTGTGACCAAACGCCATCTCTGTTCTTGTGGCTGTAAGTGGTTAACTATGAAATTTAAGGAGGACCCCGCACAGACTAATAGGGGACTGGGGGGATAGCAGATCTTAAAAAAGAGACAGGGGTGTCCCCACAAAAGGACAGTCTGGGACTGTGTTTCACACCTAGTGAGTGGACTCTAGGGTGAATATTGCATTTCCAAGAAAATATATAGCATGCCAATAATACGGCGGGAAAGGTAAAGTTACAGGAATTTTAAAACTCAATTTCTATCAGTGTATGTTGAGATTAGAGAAGAACTACGTATATTTGTTTTTTATATCTCTACAGATGCCAAGTCTTTAGGAGAAAGCCTATTGCCTAACTGTATATTCAGTTTATACATTCACGTTAAGATCTACAGTATTTCATGATTGGTATAGCATACACAAGAATTATTGTTAAAAAAGAAAGTTTACCACACCATGAGTTTCTCTGTTGCACATTTATTACACATTCAAATATAAAAATTCATCATTACAGAGTATACAATTATTTAATAAAACATGTTAATACATTGCATAAAAAAACATCTAAAAACAAAGAATCACAAGTCGACGCGGCGTTTCGGTTTCTTGTATGTCTACCTTCTTCAGGACAGATTCTTGAATCAGGTGGAGTGGATTCCCCCACCGGATAGTATTTCCGTTCAGAACCTTGTTGCCATCTGATTCGTGGGCACTGCAGTTCTCGTGACGGATCGTACTAGACCGGCTGAGGGACGCTGTGAAAGACTACCAGGACCCAGGAGCAGGGAGGCCGATTGCACATTGAAAGCACGAACTCTGTTATCCACAAGGAGGTGCCCTGAAATCAGAATATTGAAGAAATTGCACCAGGCAGCATATTTTTAATGGGTCATTGAAGACACCCAAAACGGAAAATACGGTGGCTCCTCCTGGTAGTCCATGACCAAGCGTATAAAGTATGAAAACAAGTGATAATATATCAAACAGAATCTGAAAATAAGCCCACGAATCAGATGGCAACAAGGTTCTGAACGGAAATACTATCCGGTGGGGGAATCCACTCCACCTGATTCAAGAATCTGTCCTGAAGAAGGTAGACATACAAGAAACCGAAACGCCGCGTCGACTTGTGATTCTTTGTTTTTAGATGTTTTTTTATGCAATGTATTAACATGTTTTCTTAAATAATTGTATACTCTGTAATGATGAATTTTTATATTTGAATGTGTAATAAATGTGCAACAGAGAAACTCATGGTGTGGTAAACTTTCTTTTTTAACAATAATTCTTGTGTATGTGTCAGGTCCCAAAGTCCTCAGGATGGTACGATGCCAATAAGGGTTCCACCTCTCGATAACCTCTGGGTCTGACAATAACAGACTCACAGTGGGGATCAAGTGAGGGATAACAGGAACAGCAGGGCAGGAACTGGAGGGCGGAGAAGCTGAAATGAGAACAAGGCAAACAATCACACTCTATCCTATATCCTATAGAACCTGCCTTCTATAGCTTCTCTGATCTGAACACCTATGACTAATTTCTCTTTACCTGGAGGGTAGGATAAGGTTGGCTTTGCCTGGCCTTCAGATGGTAAACAATAACAGCACAATCCTAGAAACACAAGACACCGTTGGTTAACAATAGCACCATTCTACATAAATATTTCCCTAGGGTAACTTGCACATACCAGTGTTGTTAACAATAAGGGCTTCAACAGAGGGCAGAATGGAAAACAGCCAGCCAGGCGAAGCGCATTATACCCCTGTTCTGAAAAGATAAATAAACAGCAAATAACAGACTTTTGCTTCTGTAGAACTTCACACATAAATGACTTCTGGGTTACGTCACCCAAAGCCTCACAGTCTTTACACCCGGCTGGTAAGGTCCTGCACCAGCGAGCATACAGTACATGAAATGTTTCTCAAAAGAAAAGCAGTCGTCCTGATAGAAGGAACCAAGTTCTTTAAATCACCCTTCCCACAGATGCGAAGTCTCTGCAGACGGGGAATTCAAGAAATAACTCTAGCGCCTCCAAGCGCGTGCCAAGAAATAACCAAAAGAGTCAAAGCGTAAGGCTTCAATCTGTAGCCTCCTCGTGATAACTGAATATTGGCATGAGCCTAACTAGGATTAGGCGAAATCTGAATGACCAGGACGACTGACCTCTGAACACGAAGCCAATGGAAAAGGCTCCGCTAACCGCCAAGAGGCTCCTCCCCAGAGCGGAACACGCTACAAAAGAAAACAGCACGGGACACGAAGGAAAATGCAAAGGCACCAAAAAAGGATACGCAGCCAAACTCCAGAGCTGGGGATCCTACCGTCAGAAATCCGGAACCAGAATATACGGCGAGGCGATGCAGGATTCACTCCGTTTTGAACTTCCTGAAGCTGACGTCATCGCCAGACGCGTCGCTCTCCCCCGGGAATCATGGGATGTGTAGTCTTTCCCACAAACTCGGCTCTGGACAGTATTCATAGCGTCCCACCTCCGTGGGTCGTGACAGTACATCCCTCCCCAGAAGAACACTGACAGAGACATGGCTTGTGGGGGAAACGTTTGTGGAACAGCCGAACATACTTGGGAGCATGAACCCCTGATGCAGGTTCCCACGAATTCTCGTCATTACCGTACCCCTTCCAAGCCACTAAATACCACAATCTGGTACGATAGATTTTGGAATCCACGATACCCCTCACTTCATGCTCCTCCTCACCGTTGACCTCAACAGGAGTAGGCCTGCTCTTCTTGCCCCCCCTTGCAGGTTTGACTAGCGACACATGAAATGCTGGATGTATACGCAAGGAGGAAGGCAAAGCCAATTTCACCACCACAGGATTCACCAGTTTCAGGACTTTGTAAGGACCTATGTACTTAGGATTAAATACACTGTACCTCCTAAATCTTATGTTCTTTGTGGATAACCATACATAGTCACCCTTTTTATACATTGGACCAATCTGCCTGTGCTTATCGACATAGGTTTTGTATCTTGCCTTGGCTAGTGCTAATTGCCCCTTAACCTTCAACCAGATCTCTTGAAGATCCCGCACCCTTTCCTGAACTTCGGGGACAGGGGACGCAGAAGCAGGGTGATGGAACGGAGTGAAATTAGGATGAAAGCCATATGTGCAGTAAAAAGGGGCATGTTTGGTGGACCCATGAACAGCGCTGTTGTAAGCTATTTCAGCCAACCATAACCGTCCCACCCAATCCTCATTAGTGACCTCCACATAGCATCTCAAATACTGCTTCAAGGTTTGATTTGCCCTTTCTGTCCGCCCATCTGTCTGAGGATGGAAACTTGTGGATGTACTGGATGTTATATCTAAAGCCTTACACCATGTTTTCCAAAATTTTGCTGTAAACTGACTTCCCCTGTCTGATACAATCACCTTGGGCAACCCATGTAACCTCACTATGTTTTGGAGGATCAGATGTGCCAACACACTAGCAGATGGTACTTTCTTGCAAGCAATAAAATGCGCCATTTTGGTCAGATAATCCACTACCACTAGGATGGTGGTACACCCCTGATCTATTGGCATGCCTACCACAAAGTCCATAGAGATACATTCCCATGGAACCTCAGGCGTGGGGAGCGGCTGTAATAAACCTGACTGTTTTGTATGCAACGTTTTCATCTGGCTGCAAACCGGACACTCCGCCACCCAATTCGTCACATCTTTTTTGATGTTTGGCCACCAGAATTGTCTTTGGATCCGCTCAAGCGTCTTGCTGCAGCCGTTATGTCCTGCACAAGGTGCCGTGTGACACCACTGAAACACTTGCTTCCGTAGGGCCTGGATAGGTAATAGCAACTGTTTCTTTCGCATGGGGAGACCCTGCACCATAGTCCATTCTTTATGCACTTGCAACCACTTCTTCCATTCCTCCTTCTGTACATTGCTCATGACACTGCGTAGAAACATCTGGGTACATGTGACCCCTATAACCTTCTCAGGGTTGATGATAGCTTCTTCTTTTCTGTCTGCAGTGTCCGTTTTAGTATGTTGTCGCGATAAAGCATCTGCCTTTCTATTATCCTTTCCCGGCCTATAGGTCACGATGAAATCGAATTCAGCGAAATGCATCATCCATCGCATCTGTCTAGGTGTCAAATGGCGAGCTGCTGCCATGTACTGTAGGTTGCGATGGTCTGTATAAACTGTTACTGCATGTCTCGCACCCATGAGATGATGCCTCCATTCTAGGAAGGCTGTCCTTATTGCCAGCAGTTCTTTCTCGGCTATTACATAGTTTCGTTCAGCCTGATTTAGCGTCCGTGATAAATATGCTACTGGATGCAACTGGCCCGTGTCAGAATGACGTTGCGATAATACCGCTCCTACAGCTACATCCGAAGCATCTGCTTCCACTATGAAAGGCTTGCTAGGGTCTGCATGCATCAATACCGGTGCCGACACAAAGGCTTTCTTCAGCTCCTCGAAACTTCTTTGGGCTTCCTTGGTCCAAACAAATGCCACCTTCTTCTTTAGCAGTCTCGTCATAGGACAGGCCATAGCAGAGAAGTTTTCGATGAACCTGCGATAGAAATTCGCAAAGCCAATGAAGCACTGGATGTCTCGTACATTTTTGGGTGTAGGCCACTCTTTGACTGCCAATATCTTCCTTTCGGACATCTCCTGACCCTGGGGTGTGAGCATGACCCCTAAGAACTCCACCGTGGTAGCGTTGAACTCACACTTACTGAGCTTACAGTAAAGTCGATTATCCAATAAAGTACGTAATACTGCCTTCACATGACCCGTGTGTTGGCTGGCGGTGGAGGAGTAAATCAAAATGTCATCTATATATACGATGACGAAACGATCCAGGTACTCCTTCAAAACGTCATCCAAAAAGAATTGAAAGGCTGCCGGGGCGTTACACAGCCCGAAGGGCATCACTAAATATTCGTATAATCCAAAACGTGTCTTTATAGCTGTCTTCCACTCATCCCCGGGCCTCATTCGGACTAAGTGATAGGCTCCCTTTAGGTCTAGCCTTGTAAATATCACTGCATCCTTCACCTGCTCCAACAATACCGTGATAAGGGGGAGAGGATATTTATTCTTCACCGTTATGGCGTTCAATGCTCTGTAGTCTGCACAGGCTCTGAGATCACCGTTGGCCTTCGGGATAAAAAATAACGGAGATGCGGCCGGAGACTTAGATTCCCTGATGAATCCCAGGTCTAACAGTTTATCCAAATATGACCTAAGATGCAGAGTCTCCGGTTCCGTCAAAGCATACACCCGTCCTGCTGGGATTTTAGCCCCAGGAATCAGATCTATTTGGCAGTCATACGGTCTGTGGGGTGGTAGCTTTTCTGCCTTTGTTTCACTGAAGACTTCTGCCAAATCTTGATATACCACCGGGAGTTCCACGTTCTGTTCCACTGCCGTGGCTATATGATGGATGCTAGCCAATCCGATAGCCGGACTTAGATTCATCGGACAGCAATTCCTCTGACAGAACTCTGAAGTAAAATTTAGCACCTGATTTTCCCAATCTATTGCAGGGTTGTGTCTTCTGAGCCATGGTAGTCCAAGAATCACCCCATACTGTGGTGCGTGAATGATATTGAAGAACAACCTCTCCTGATGTTCTACACCCATGGTCACACAGAGCTCTTTGGTTTGTAACCTGATGGGTCCAAAAGTCAATTTTCGACCATCGACCGCAAACACCTCTTCAGGGGTTTCTTTCTCTTGCAATTCCAACCCTAGACTACTAGCTGTAGCCTGGTCCATAAAACAACCAGTCGCCCCTGAATCTAACATGGCTTTGATCCAGGTCCTTTTCTCCTGTAGGTCCACTCCTATGTTCACATAGAAATGTATAGTTTCTCTTGTGCTTTGTCTATCCAAAGAAGGGATATACAACGTACTTGAAGGGCACCCTTCACTCCTCTTCAAGCCTTCTCGTTTCCCGCCTCCGGTTCAGAGGATAGAACAGACACCTTCCGGTTGTCATAACGACCCTTTGTCTTTGTTGGGCATTCTCGTATGAAGTGCCCCTTCCGGCCACAATATAAACACAATCCCCTCTTTCGTCGATATTCTCTTTCCTCCGCTGATAGAGGGGATCTAACGGCTCCTATTTCCATGGGCTCGGGTTTTGCAGCAGACGTTGCTTCTGCTGTTCTGGAATACTCATAACTAGACCTGGTCCTGTCCTTTCGCCTAGTGTCTCCTCTTCTATCACTGAGGCGATGGTCCAGCCGCAGCACCAAGCTAATCATATCCTCGCAAGTACTGGGTTGGGGGTCAATTGGTGCCAATGCGTCTTTCATCTCTCCAGTCAATCCATTGTAAAAGATGGCCAGGCGCTTGCTTTCAGGCCAGTCCGTTTCGGTAATTAGTCTTCGGAAATCATTAAGGTATGTTATAAGATCCCTGTTTCCTTGTCTTAACCCCAGTAGGTCCCTATCTGCTGACAAGGTGGCTGATCTGCGGTTGAATGTTTTCTCAAACTCAGTCTTAAAGGCCTCCCAATCCCTTAACAAAGGATCATCTTTTTTAACTAACGGTACCGCCCACTGAGCAGCATCCCCACCCAAATACGATATGAGAAAGGCCACCCTTGCATGATTAGTGTTGAAGACTTTAGGTTTGCATGAGAAGTGTAAGAGAACTTGAGTGAGAAAAACCTGCACCTTATCACTATCCCCATGGAACCTTTCAGGAGCGGCCAATGGAATAGGTGCGGGGACTTCTACCACCACCGAAGAAGTAGACTGGGTGCCTGCATTGAAAGGGTTTCTATTCAACCTATCAACCTGTGCTTGCAACGTCGCAGTTTCCGCCCTGGAAGCCTGCAACTCAGTCTGTACTATAGCCAATGCGGACATTAGGTCTTCGAGAGTGGTCATGATATCGTAACACCGGGAGGACTAGATTCTTGGGCCGTATATTCTGTCAGGTCCCAAAGTCCTCAGGATGGTACGATGCCAATAAGGGTTCCACCTCTCGATAACCTCTGGGTCTGACAATAACAGACTCACAGTGGGGATCAAGTGAGGGATAACAGGAACAGCAGGGCAGGAACTGGAGGGCGGAGAAGCTGAAATGAGAACAAGGCAAACAATCACACTCTATCCTATATCCTATAGAACCTGCCTTCTATAGCTTCTCTGATCTGAACACCTATGACTAATTTCTCTTTACCTGGAGGGTAGGATAAGGTTGGCTTTGCCTGGCCTTCAGATGGTAAACAATAACAGCACAATCCTAGAAACACAAGACACCGTTGGTTAACAATAGCACCATTCTACATAAATATTTCCCTAGGGTAACTTGCACATACCAGTGTTGTTAACAATAAGGGCTTCAACAGAGGGCAGAATGGAAAACAGCCAGCCAGGCGAAGCGCATTATACCCCTGTTGTGAAAAGATAAATAAACAGCAAATAACAGACTTTTGCTTCTGTAGAACTTCACACATAAATGACTTCTGGGTTACGTCACCCAAAGCCTCACAGTCTTTACACCCGGCTGGTAAGGTCCTGCACCAGCGAGCATACAGTACATGAAATGTTTCTCAAAAGAAAAGCAGTCGTCCTGATAGAAGGAACCAAGTTCTTTAAATCACCCTTCCCACAGATGCGAAGTCTCTGCAGACGGGGAATTCAAGAAATAACTCTAGCGCCTCCAAGCGCGTGCCAAGAAATAACCAAAAGAGTCAAAGCGTAAGGCTTCAATCTGTAGCCTCCTCGTGATAACTGAATATTGGCATGAGCCTAACTAGGATTAGGCGAAATCTGAATGACCAGGACGACTGACCTCTGAACACGAAGCCAATGGAAAAGGCTCCGCTAACCGCCAAGAGGCTCCTCCCCAGAGCGGAACACGCTACAAAAGAAAACAGCACGGAACACGAAGGAAAATGCAAAGGCACCAAAAAAGGATACGCAGCCAAACTCCAGAGCTGGGGATCCTACCGTCAGAAATCCGGAACCAGAATATACGGCGAGGCGATGCAGGATTCACTCCGTTTTGAACTTCCTGAAGCTGACGTCATCGCCAGACGCGTCGCTCTCCCCCGGGAATCATGGGATGTGTAGTCTTTCCACAAACTCGGCTCTGGACAGTGTTCATAGCGTCCCACCTCCGTGGGTCGTGACAGTATGCTATGCCAATCATGAAATACTGTAGATCTTAACGTGAATGTATAAACTGAATATACAGTTAGGCAATAGGCTTTCTCCTAAAGACTTGGCATCTGTAGAGATATAAAAAACAAATATACATAGTTCTTCTCTAATCTCAACATACACTGATAGAAATTGAGTTTTAAAATTCCTGTAACTTTACCTTTCCCGCCGTATTATTGGCATGCTATATATTTTCTTGGAAATGCAATATTCACCCTAGAGTCCACTCACTAGGTGTGAAACACAGTCCCAGACTGTCCTTTTGTGGGGACACCCCTGTCTCTTTTGTAAGTGGTTAACTCCCCAACACATCTTAGCGCTATTGCTTGCGAAAACCTCTAGCGTGGACCTGTAAAAGACCACCTCCGCGCCTTTAAAGTAGCTCCTTTCTAGTACATGTTTTTTCTTAAAGAAGCGGTAGCACTGATCTGTCGATCGGAAGTGTATAGCGCCTTTCAGCCTCTTGTGAAGAAGCGCCAGCACTGATCTGTGGATTATACGTGGATATCGCCTTGCAGCCGCCCTGCTCATTATTGTTCTCCAGTATTTGGGGTGTCTTTCATAGATTCACATGCTTGAATATTCCCCGTTGTCGAAGTGGGAGTCCCACGGTACATAAAATAGCAGTAAAATATGCATGTATAAATGAGAAATATCATAAATAAAAATATACATACATATAATGCAATAGAAATGTAAACTTAAGAAAAGTACCATAGAACAGAATAAGCCCATTGAAAAGCCCAAGGGAGAATTCACTTTAGTAACATAATTGTTGTCATTATGTGTTGGTCCACATTCCAGCCAATCAGGCTGTAGCCTCCTCTAGAACCTTCTCCTCAGAAGCCCAAATCCTCAGATTTTCTACCGCACGTCGTGTGAAGGGAGTCTCCCTGAGCTCTGCTCAGTTTTTCACCAGTTCTAGCTGTTTTCTCTTCAGAAATGTCTCCTACAAAGAAAACCCTTTTCAAGGCTTGTCCATCCTGTGGTAAATTGCTCCTTTTTCATGAGGACCCACACAGTAAGTGTATTTACTGTCTTTACCCGGATCATAATGCCTCTACCTGCAAGTTCTGTCGCACTTTTCCCCCTAAAACATTGAGGGATAGAGAGGCCCGTCTCCTTCTGTGGCTACAGAAGTTGAGATCATCTGAAAGTGTGGTTTCTGATGCTGAGAGTCTGTCATCTGGATTTTCAAAATCCTCTCAGAAGCGTGGGTCTGAGACTGAGGTACCCTCTCCTTTTCTTAAGAACAGTAGAATGTTGGGTTCCTTCAAGGATGTCTCCCCACAGGACTTGCTTCAGGGTGTGCCTACGGGACCTGGCTCTCTGGCGTCTAGACCCAAAGCTATGCCCTCCTCCTCTAAATCGGGCACGGGCCCGTCGACGCGTCCGTCGACGTCTTCAGCGCCGGCGAAGTCAGTCATGGCTGTTTCTACATCGAAGACCACTTGTTCCCTGTCAACCAGCTCTGCAACGATGACGACCATTTCGTCGACGAACAGTCAAGAGGTGAGACCCATCTCGTCTATCATTAAGATCTCGTCGACGACCAAACCGTCGACGAAGAAATCATCGTCGACGCGCCTCTCGACGATGGGTCCTCCGTGGACGAAAAACAAGCCATCATCGTCGACGACTACTCCGACGACGGGATCTTCATCGTCGACGATTGCCTCGTCGACGATGCAGTCGTCGACGGTTCCACCTTCGTCGACGGCTACATTCTCGTCGACGAAAGCATCTTCGTCGACGGCAAAAGCTGCAACCTCGTCGACGACCAAAAAAATCATCGTCGACCAAGAATAAGCTGCCAATTCATACGCCGGTTTCTTCCACAACGGCGCAAGGGTCCCAGGGTGGTGCAAGGACTGTGGAGATCTCTTCAACGGGCTCGTTGACGTCGCACCAACCCCTAACCACTGCTACCACCTTCAAAGTGGTTACTGCCTCGTCTCTCAAGACTATACCACTCATCCAGTTAAGTCCAGTAAGGAGTGGATCTCAGCTTCCGGAGAAATTATTTCAGTCTGGAGAAGAGGAATCCGGAAATGACTCTGAAATGGATCAAACTTATGGGCCAGAGTCCAGTCCTTCTGAATTACACATTAAGTGTCAGGATGATAGTGACGAGGATGAGGACGAAAATAATGACGTCAAAGATGGGAATGAACTTTTTCCACTTGATGAGGCAGAACCAACTAATTATGAACAGGTTACACAAATCCCTTTCTCTTTGGTGCAAAACCTGCAACACATGCTAGATGACTACAATCGTAGGTTTCCACCATCTTTGCCTACTTCTCCAGCACCTCAAGTGCCCCAGTCTCAGTCTCCAGCGCCTCGACCTCAGTCTCCAGCACCTAGACCTCCAGCTCCGGCGCCTGTTGCACCTGCGTCTCCAACTGGTACTCGTCCTGATACCGATAATGAGGACCAAAATCCTCATAACACTGGGGATAACGACACCGATAATGAGATGCAGGATTGGGACAATTATAGGGCACAGACACCTTCTACTCCACCTGCATCACCAAGAGCCTCACCGCCAGTAGATATCGTGAGTTTTCATAACCTTATGGTTCGTGCTGCGAAGAGGTTCCATCTAACAATTGAGGCGCAACAAAGTGATTGTTTTTTATACGATTTTAAGGACTTGCCTCAAAAGCAATCGCATAACATTCCTATAATCGACCACTTATGGCAAGAAGGTCTGAGGTTAATGGAACGTCCTAATTCCATACCTGCTGTTTTGCCCAGATTGGACAAAAAATATAAAGCGCCACCTACTTCTCCGGCCTGTTTGGTTTCTCAACCTAAAGCAGATTCTGTGATCACTCAGGCGGCACAAAAAAGATCTCGAAATCCTGCCATACCTCTGACATCTCTGCCTGATCAGGATGGCCGTAAGTTGGACTCCATTGGTAAAAAATTTACAACAATGGCAACGACAACTGTGAGAGCATCCAACGCCTTGGCTATTCTAGGTCGCTACGACCGCCAAATGTGGTCTGAGATCGCTGGTCTGATCCCTCAGATGCCCGATTCCATCCGGGATGAAGCGCAGGCCATAATTCAAGAAGGAGAAAGAATTTCGGCCGAAATAATCGATTGTGCCGTCGACATATCTTCCACTGGTTTTCGGCAACTAGCGGGTGCTGCAGTCTTGCGCCGTCAAGGCTGGCTAAAATCAACCACCTTCCGCCCAGAGGTTCAATCCAGGGTTTTAGATTTACCCTACGACGGTGAATCTTTATTCGGCAAGCATGTCGACGATGCATTGGAACTGATAAAGAAGGACACTGACACAGCGAAGTCCTTGGCAACATTACAGTATCGAAAACGGCCATTTCCTGGGGCACGCGGTAGAGGAGGAGGAACCTCTACTTTTCGTGGAACAGGCCAAAATCGATCATACAACTACAATGATAATAGACAGAGGGGCTCCTATCAGTCCCAGAGTCGTCAATCCACCTCCAGACCATACCAGCGTAAGTCCAATTACAGAGGTGGTGCGAACAACAACAAAAACCAGTGACAAATCCAAACTTTATCCTCCGGCGACTGTACATCTTGGAGGTCGGATCTCAAAGTTCTTCTACAATTGGTCCAACATTACCACCGACCAATGGGTCTTGGACGTTATTTCAAAAGGGCATACCCTGGAATTCACGAAATTCCCCCCCACTCGTCCACCTTCGGGTCCACCCTCTCCCCATCTCAAGGAACTGTTGGCTCAGGTGAAGCTAATGATCAAGAAAGGAGCCATAGAGGTGGTACCGCAAAGTCAACGCGGCAGGGGGTTTTATTCCCGTTTCTTTCTAGTAAAGAAAAAATCCGGAGAGTGGCGTCCCATCTTAGATTTGAGGGCTCTAAACAAGTTCATCGCATCAAAGACTTTTCAGATGCTAACCCTGCTTCAAATCTTGAATTTCCTCATTCCAGGAGAGTTCTTTTCAACGATAGACCTTCAAGATGCATATTTCCATGTACCTATTCACCCCAGGCACAGGAAATATCTCCGCTTTACAGTCGGCCAGTTTCATTACCAATTTAAAGTCCTACCATTCGGCCTTCGTTCAGCACCGAGGGTATTTACCAAGATTCTAGCCCCGGTTGCTGCCTACCCGCGTCTCCAGGGCATCCAGTTCTATCCGTATCTGGACGATTGTCTAATAAAAGCCAAGACTTTTCAGTTAACGGAACAGCACATTCAAGTCTGCACCTCCCTCTTCGAAACGTTGGGCTTGTCCATCAGTTACCAAAAGTCGCACTTTCAACCATCTCAACAGCGAGATTTTCTAGGAGCCTCGCTAGATTCTCGGCTGGGGCAAGTGTTCGTTTCTCAGGAGAGACAAGATCGAATGATAAAGAAAGTACAGTTCCTACAGTCAAGACAGTACGTTTCTGTCCGGATGTACAAATCATTCCTCGGCATGGCTTCTTCGTGCATTCAGCTAATTCCCAACTGCAGATTGCACATGAGGGTCCTACAGGAGGAATTAGACAAGCAGTGGAAGCAGGTATCGGGGTCGTTCGAAGACAAGATCCAACTAACGCTCCGCATTCAAAAGGCTTTGGAGTGGTGGGCTCATCCTCCAAACATAGCGACAGGCCGTTCATTCAGAGACGAACCACCAACACCTACGCTGACAACAGACGCATCCCTAGAAGGTTGGGGGGCACATCTCGACGGGATGTCCGTGAAGGGGAAATGGACGGCGTCTCAGCGCACCTGGCATATAAATCGCTTGGAACTCCTGGCGATTTTCTTGGCCTTAAAGTCCTTTCAGAGGTTAGTGCAGGGACAAACATTGCTGGTGAGGACAGACAACACCACCAGCATGCACTACCTCAACAAACAGGGCGGCACAAAGTCTCTCGTGCTGTCACAACTGGCACAGGAAATATGGGATTGGGCTATCCAACGGCAAATACATCTCACAGCTGTCCATGTGCCAGGTGTGGCCAATGTTCTGGCGGACTCGCTCAGCAGTGCCCTCTCAGACAACCACGAATGGGAAATCAATCGACCAACGTTGGATTTCATCTTCCGACAATGGGGCCAACCGCAGTTGGATCTCTTTGCAACTGCTCTCAACAGGAAGTGTCAACGATTTGCGAGCCGGCATCCACACAGAGAGTCGAGCGGGAATGCCTTTTCAATAGATTGGTCGAACTACTTCATCTACGCATTTCCCCCACTTCCGTTAATTCCTCGCCTGTTGCACAGAATGAGGTCCCAACCGTGCCAAATAATCCTGATCGCACCCAAGTGGCCGAGACGTCCTTGGTTTTCGGATCTTCTTCTGTTCTCTCTGACAGATCCGATACCATTGCATCCTCTGCCTCATCTTCTCACGATGCAGCAAGGTCAGATCTGCCATCCGGATCCAGCATATCTCCAACTTCATGCATGGAACCTGAGTACAATGAATTTGCACACATAAATATCGACGAGGATTGTAGGGTGGTACTAGCAAGTGCTCGCGCTTCATCTACCATTAGAACTTACCAGCTAAAGTGGAAGCGTTTCTGTGATTGGTGCTCCACTAAGACCTTGGATCCCATGTGTGCGCAGCCTGAACAGATCTTGCCGTTCTTCCTGTCATTGGCAAGATGAGGACTATCACATTCCACTCTAAAGGTGTTTCTGGCTGCAATTTCCCGTTTTCGCCATGATGGCGTAACATCTTTGTACTCCTCCAGAATAATTAGGCAATTCTTCAAGGGCCTCTTTCGGATGTTCCCACCAATCCGTCGGCCTCCACCTACTTGGCGTCTGAACTTGGTTTTGTCTCACTACTTTTGCCTCCATTCGAGCCCATCCACTCTGCAAATCTAAAATTCCTCACTTGGAAAGTGGCTCTTTTGCTTGCTCTGACTTCATCCAGGCGTGTCAGCGACATCCAGGCATTTACTATACAGCCACCGTTTCTACAGTTCTCCAACGAGGCTGTTACGTTGAGAACAAATACCAGTTTCATTCCAAAGGTTCCCAGTGATTTCCATCTCCATGAACCAATTATTCTTAAAACTTTCTTTCCTGCACCACAATCTGCAGCCGAACGCTCTTTGCACACTCTGGATGTGAAGCGCTGCCTCAAGTTTTACATTCAACGCACAGCAACATTTAGAAAGACAAATCAATTATTTGTGGCATATGGCCCAGTGTGCAAAGGACAAGCTGTTACCAAACAGACTATCACCAGATGGATATCGTCTGCCATATCCTACTGTCATCAACGGGCTGGCAAGCCCCTTCCTGCTCCAGCTCGAGCTCATTCCACGAGAGCTGTGTCGACTTCTGCTACCCTCTTTGCGGGGGTACCTCTGAAACACATCTGCAGAGCTGCTACTTGGTCTAGCAGCCATACTTTTACGAAGCAGTACTGCCTGCAATCAACAGATGCCGCGGATGCGGCAGTGGGTCAAGCGGTGCTGCGGAATCTCTTCCGATGAAGGTGAGCCTCTGTTGCTACCCGCCTCCAGTCATAAAGGTTTTTTCTCATAATTTTTTGGTATTTATTACTTATTCAGTGATATGTTTGCCAAGACTTTTATTGTGTACCTCCTTTATGACTTATGTGATGATTTACTGCTTTCTACTCTTATTCAAGCATGTGAATCTATGAAAGACACCCCTAATACTGGAGAAGAACAAAAGTTACTTAACTGTAAACTGTGGTTCTCCAGTATTGGTGTCTTTCATAGATTCACATGCGACCCTCCCCTCCTCCCCTCAGAGGCTCTCTTCTCCTCAGGCTCTTATACTTACTTTGTGCTACGAAAATCTGAGGACTTGGGCTTCTGAGCAGAAGGTTCTAGAGGAGGCTACAGCCTGATTGGCTGGAATGTGGACCAACACATAATGACTCTAATATGTTACTAAAGTGAATTCTCCCTTGGGCTTTTCAATGGGCCTATTCTATTCTATGGTACTTTTCTTAAGTTTACATTTCTATTGCATTATATGTATGTATATTTTTATTTATGATATTTCTCATGTATGCATGCATATTTTACTGCTATTTTATGTACCGTGGGACTCCCACTTCGACGACGGGGAATATTCAAGCATGTGAATCTATGAAAGACACCAATACTGGAGAACCACAGTTTACAGGTAAGTAACTTTTGTTCTTATTATCCATACATTCCTATACCAGTCTATGCCAGCAACCCACCATTCATGTATTCCTTCATTCAGGGAGTGTATGTATAATTGGAGCGTAACGCGTCCCTTCTGAACTTATCTGAAAACCCTATTTCATACGTTTTAAATAAAGGTCCCCTTTCTAAATTCATGTATGTTAAAATATTGTATTGCACTATATGTGATTGTGAGCTATGTGGGGCGAGAGAGAGAGGGGGTAGAGGGAGTGGGGTGTGTGGCGAGATAGGAAAGAGGGCGACGGCGTGAGAGACAGGGCAAGACAGTCAGATAGAAACACGGGAGAGGTAAAGGGGGACGAGGCAGAGAAAGCAGATGCCTTTGTGAGAGAGAGAGAGGTGCTGTTCCTTAGTTATGCGTTGGCTGCGTCTATTCTTCTGACACCCCGGAGCATATGCCTGCAAATCTCTCACGCTCTTATTTACCTGTCAGACATTGGCTTATCTGGCATTGTGAAGATGGAAGGTAAACGCTACGGCGGTAGGACACTTGTGAGGGCATACGCCACCTACGAGGGTTTACTATTACTTTTTTTCTGGCTGACTAAATATCGATGCTACAACAAACACGGCAGCGAAAGTGAAAGCGACCACGATACTGAACAGATGCCCTGCACAGCCATCTGCTGAGCGAGAGCACACACTTCTAACAAGAGGAGGGAAAGAATCAAATAGATAGAGCAAAGAAGGACAGCAAGAGAAAGACGAGAGGCCGCGAGAAGGAGACGAGAGAGAGACAGAAGTGAATAGGGAGGAAACGAAAGAGCGAGAGAACCAGGCTGACTAAATATCGATGCTACAACAAACACGGCCGCGAAAGTGAAAGCGACCACGATACTGAACAGATGCCCTGCACAGCCAACTGTTGAGCGAGAGCACGCACTTCTAACAAGAGGAGGGAAAGAATCACTGTGAAGTGTGAAGCAGTGGGCGGGGGAGCGGATAGCTTTGAAGTAGCTCACGGCCTGGCGGCCGTGAAAGTGAGAGCAATTAGGGGGGAGGAATTAGGGGGGAGGAGAAGTGAGGCCAGCGCACACTGCGCACGATGGGGAAGCCTGTGGGAGGGAGGCTGATTGCTTTGATGTGGAGAGCATCAGGAAAGATAAACCAGCAGGCGGATGGGAGCGCATTCACGAGACCACATGCACTTGTGGAAATCCGCCGGCTGGTTTAGCTTTCCTGATGCAACCCTAAAATTCTCCCCTATCCATTCCTGCGGAATGGGATAGGCTCGACCTAAAAAGGAAGCATCACACACAAGTGTGCATTGAACATGCTAGTGGTGATGAATGGCGCAGTGACACGGGTGAGAAAACAGCGTGAATGGCGAAAAACAAATAATGCAAATAATTATGTGGTCAATGATACAAGGCAGATATATATACAAGGTAGGTATTTTGATTTTGACTGAATTGGTTGACCACGTTAACGCCACGGTTTGCGCTGAATAGTCATCAGCGTTTCAACCTGTTCAATTCCAGGTCATCACCAGGACAATGGTTACTGATTTCAGTATAGTGCTGTACAAAGAGGAGAGAGGGAAAAATGAAAATTGAGGCCCTGGATACAAGTAAATGATAGTAGTAAATGATAGATGAGCAGGTAGGTGAAGAAAAACTACCTGAGATGGTAGTGGTGTATCAATCCAAATGACAGTTGTGGGTGGCCAAGTGGCGCAGGCGAAGTTGGAGGTCCAAAGGACCACTGGGGGGGGGGGGGGAAAGAGAGGGATATCAATGTGTGGTCCTATGATGCCAGAGTAAGCGGAATGGGAGCATAAGGCGACAGGGTCAGTGGTAGAGAATACCCAAGTAAAATAAATCTGACAGAGGAAATCCATTTTCGGAGAATGAAGGTAACCTACATACCGGGACCTATAAAAAGCAAGGAGTGCAGGGGTGTCAGGACGGCGTGGGGAAGTTAGTAATAGAAGAGAGGTGACACTGGACAGTCAGGAACATACCTGGATGCGTGGTTTACAGCTATCCTCGGGGGTCCAATGGTTCAAGAGGCAAACGGGACCTGTAAAAAGAAGGAGGGCTGGGGTGTCAGGACAGCGTGGGGTAGTTAATGATAGGACGGCGGTGACACGGGCAGTCAGAATCAAACCTGGATGTGTGGTTAAAGGCGATCCTCAGGGGGGTCAATTGGTTCAAGTGGCAAGCGGGGCGAATACTGCTACCCTGCAATCAATGTTGGGCGAGTCAAGCACCCTGTTTGTCAACTGAATGTGCTGTGGGCCGGCAGGGGTAAGCTGTAAAAGATCAACTGGAGCGAGGGTCACTTGTGTACAAGGGCCTAGACAAGGCAAAGTGTAACCACGTGTGGTGCCCCAGGGGGATAGATAAGATAATAGCGTCCGTTGTAAGATGGCAGCGCGGAAGAATAGAGCACTGAAGAGGGCGTGACAATAATTAATATGCATACAATTTGAAGATAGGTAGAATAATGAATTGCATTGTGTATTACGAACATCAGTTGATATACATTAGTTCACAACAAGCCGCAAGGTAAAGTTAAAGTACCAGATCAAAGCATGACAATAAATGGTGTACACCAAATTGATGGCAAGTAGAACAAGCATTTGCAATACATTAGGTCTCACATTAGGAAAGTTTGAGCTATTGGTATTGTAAATGACACTTTTTTTATTCATGTGTTGGTTTTGAAAATAGCGAAATTAATAGCTTTGTCATGTACAATGCCAATAGTTTTAACTTTCGCAAATGTGACACCTATAGCATTTGTAATGCAATAACTTGTTGTATTTACGTGACTTAGATGTACTGATATTACAAATAACAATGGCTTTTATTTTTTTTTAATACTTAAATAAAAGTTATTGTAATTTATAATGGCAATTGCTTAAACTTTTGTAAATAACGTTTGTTTGATCGGCACGGGTAGATTAAGTGATTTGCCCAGAATCACAGAATGTTGAGTTGATGACGAGAATCGAAGGTGGCTCAACAGCTCCATGGTCGGCAACTCCGGTCGTTATACCACACCATGTTGCCTTATGTTGTAGTAGTAGTAGTAGTAGTAGTAGTAGTAGTATGAGCTTTATTCGATACATAAAATATCATAAAAGCATGTACAATTTTTTTTAAAGTTAATATATTAAAAAGAATATACAACAATTTAAGATCCGACTTACATCATACTATACCATACACTTGTGATTTACATATTAAAATCCTTTCATTTAAAAAGTGCAAACAACTAGACCATTTTATATGCTGGAACACTATAGCAGAAACATAGCCGCAGTTATGTTAAACATATGGCACTCTAAGCCCAAACTCTATTCTCATGGCGTGACGGAACTGGTAGGGCATATTGTCTTTTTTGCCAAGATCCTATTTCTTATCAGCCATGCACAGCCTAAAAACTTAGCCACCCCGCAAATCAGTGTCAATGAAGATGTATCTG